>NC_137841.1:49900355-50536743 GCF_948465745.1 Chenopodium album | reverse complement strand
TGGTAAATGGTGTTCTTTGTTGCTCATGTTGTTCTTTTGCACTTGAAATGATGACATATTGGTTGTAGATCTTGTAAAATATGCCATGATGCGTCGATTTATTGTTTTTGTGCAATTTTGAGACATGTATTGTGTTGTGTATGTACTACATTGTCATGGAGAACATAGTATCATGCAATTAGGAGAACATAGAATTAGTTCGTCAAGGAAAAACTAAATACTATAAATAATTCCATTATTTTACTAATTTTTAGCCTTGAGGTAAAAATTTAGCATATAATGCAATAAATAATTAAATAACTTAGGAAAAAATGCTAAGCATTTAGTTTTTTTTATTAAAATGCAACTCGATATAAATTACTAAATGTCTTAGGAAATTATGCTAAGCATTTAGATTTTTTGTTAGAATGTAACTCGACATAAATAACTAAATGTCTTAGGAAATGATGCTAAGCATTTAGATTTTTATATTTATAATAGCATGCCTAGACGACGGGATCGCGGTTTTTCCACTCATGGCCGGCGTCAGGCTTTTCGGGAGGACACTCCCACGATCCCCGAGGGTATGGATGATGACGTCTTAGAGTTTGAGCCTTGGGCCTCTACGGGTAGAGGTAGGTGGGCTCCACCTCCGTGGACCTCAGACCAGTTGGTTTTCTGTCGTGAGAACCATGTTTCTCATCGTCCACTTACCGGCATAGTTGACGACACGCTTTGCCATCACGGTTCTGGAGCCGGAGATTTGATTCTTCGACTTCATCGGATTATCACGAGGGATCCTGCTACGAACGCCTTATGAGAATCAGCTGGTTTAGTGGACTTTTATTCGGCGATCGTAGGGTTTCGCAGCCCCCGGGGTTGTGGTGCGACAGTCGTTCGCGCATTGTTGGAGTATTTTTGGGATACTAACCACACCTTTCACTTTGCTTGGGGGGAGATGACAGTGACCCCTTTGGAATTTAGCATGATTAGCGGTCTACGCTTCACTGACCGGGTCGTAGCACAGATGTCTGATCTTTCTTAGGGAGCGGCTGAGGCAGCTGATTTGTTAGGTCCAATCGTTCAGCATATCAAGACCCAGCCAGTGTCTCGAGGTGGTCCTAGGAGCGGGCGATAAGAGTTGGCTTCGGTTCTAGCCCGTGGTTTTGACATGGAGGAGACATCACCTGAGCAGCGAGTGCGGATCTTCATTTTGATTCTCATTTCCATGACTCTTTCTCCTGATAGGAGTTCGCGTGCACTCCTTTGCTACCTTCCTTCTTTAGTGAGGATCAATGAGATAGGATCCTTTAGCTGGGCCAGCCTCGGATGTGCCGACCTTCTCTTGTCGTTAAGTCATGGATGTAGGCAGCTGAACGACGAGTCCCCTGTCACTGTCTACGGTTTATGGAGAGTCGTAGAGGTGACGATCCTTTCCTCTTCTTGTTTTATTTTACTTTGTTCGACTCATGTGCTCAAAGATTACTTTTCATTGCAGCTATGGTTCTACGAGTACTTCCCAGGATTGGCTCCTCGACAGCGTCCTGGAGCGGTTCATGACTTCCCTGTCGGGGCCAGCTGGTGTGACCGAGGAGAGTCACGGGTGGAGTCTGTCTCTGCGCTGCGCTGCGCGAGCTGCTACGCCGAGGCACCTCTTATGTTGGCGTAAGAATTACTTTTGTAGCCTGTTATTTTCTCTCTTTACGTTATTTCCAGTGCTTCATTGCAACTTTTTATGGTTTTCAGGTAGCTATTGATGTCCAGTATCGTCCTTGGGCTGGGATGACTAATCTTCCCGAGGCCTTGCAGCTTTCAGCATACCGCACTACTTTGTTTGGTACCGGACGCTTTGTCTGGTATCTAGGGGAGCGTGTCGTTCGTCAGCATAGTGGTGATTGCTTTGTGGTGCCGTTATCTCCACCAGAGTCGATGCTGGACTCGCGCTTGCTTAGGGAGTTGATAAACAGGGGAGAGCGCTACACTTTTCCTTGGCAAGAGCTTGTGCGCATGGAGGGTGATTATGCGCAGGACTTGATTCCCTCTTTAGCTCCTCCTCCCCGCCTTCCTGAGGTATGATTTCTTTTGAGGAGTTTTGTCGCTATTCTCTGTTTAAATAGTCGAATAACTTAATTATTCGATCGTATTTTCAGACGACTGTTCTCCGTGTGGGGAGGATTGAGATTCCGCCTCAATCTGTCCGCTACCCAGGGCCGATTGGTATTACCGAGGACCATATTGCTGACGCGCCAGAGGGTTTCAGACAGGCGCAGGAGTCTCTGCCTGAGGTTTTTGAGCCGGTAAGTTTTTGATGCATTATTCATCCCTTTTAACACCGCTTGTTATTGATTTTTATCTGTTTTGTTCTCAGCCTACCCGCCCGGAGATGATGGGATTCATGAAGCTGGTTGACGCTCTAAAGTACTCCATCATCAAGCTTTGACGGGGTGCGAGTTGTCGGAGCAGTTCTGGCGATATTCTTGAGGTATGTTCACTTTTTCCCATTTCTACCATTTGTTTTATTTTGCATTGTTGACGTCTTTTGATTTTGTATCTTTCAGGAGTAACGGAGGTCCCGCTCGCGCTCGAGGCATAGAGGCTCGGACGAGGGAAAGCCTAGTCGTGGTAGACGATCTCCTGAGGTTCATCGGCATTCTCAGTCTCAGCGGGAGCCTTAGATTTCTCAGCCATTTCAGGAGGCTCAATGGCAGCAGCCTCAGTCTTCCCAGCGCCTTTAGGTTCAGGGTCAGTGGCAGCGACAGTCGTTTTCACAGCCTTCACAGCCTGAGTTTAGGCCAGTTTTGACTCCCGTGGATCCTGGCTTATTTTCAGCTCCATCGTCTGGGGTTCCTCCACCGGTGTCGGGCTTGTTTTTAGTTCCAGTGTATGAGACGATGCCTCCATCAACGATTCCTGTATCTCTGAGTCAGTCTACATCGTTTGCCTGTTAGACGGGTCCTGCTTTGAGTTTGACTGCTAATGGAGTTACAGGGACTAGTAGGGATACTACTCCTTGTACTCGGATGATGGCGGGACTCTTTGGCTCACCGTTCCCATATTCACAGGCTGGAGATGACACTGATCCTAACTCTTCTAGTTCTGCAGATTTTTGACCGAGGGTCTTTACATACTGTGATGACACTTGACGCTGTTTATTTATTATGACTCATTTTATACATTATTCGCAGTTTATGTATTTATTGGTGTGTGTTAGTGTGTGCTCGAGACTCATTGTGTGTGATTGTGTAGTTATTAATGATGCGACAAAAAGACGTAAGTGGAGTGAGTGGAGAGTACTGACCTTCCCAAAAAGAAAAAGAAATAAAAAGAAAAGAAAAATCTGAATAAGTTTTACAACTACTCAAAAATAAATATGTTTGGAAATGGGACGAGGTTTATAACTTCCCCAAAGAAAGATAAAATAATAATAGAAATAAAATAATAAATAATAACGATGAATAAAATAATAAAAAATAGTAAAATAATAAAAATATTTTTAAAAAAAATTGAGAATTTTATTAGGAATGAAACTCTCAAAAAACAGAAAAAAAATTAACGGTGAAGATAAAACAATAAAAAAATCCGGATAGATACAGGAAAAGGATAAAAAAGAAAACGCGTGGGCGCCGCGACACGGCACCGTACACCGTGTCACGGCAAAATCTGTCGTGTCGCGGTACAAATTCCCATGACATGGTGGGAATTCCCGTGTCACGGTGCGCGTATTCAACAACAGTGTGGTTTACGCGTATAGAAAGATAATTTCTGAGTAGTTCCGAGCGTTTTTACTATAAAATGGGACCAGTATATTCGTGATATGCATAATTATGAAACACAAAATAATTAGAATTTCATATTTCAATAATAATGTCTCAGAATTTTGATAATACATTGCGCGACTGGTCTAATTGTTTGACCAATGCTGACAAAAGAGAGTTGGAATTGTTTCATGTCAGGGGTTGACTAGCCCTGAGGCATGTAGCGATTGAACATGATTTTCTTAGAGCAGCATTAGACTATTGGAGTCCAGAAACACATTGTTTTAAATTTGATTACGATGAAATCTGTGCCTTGCCGGAGGAATTCGGTGTCATCTTTGGATTTCCTGCCAGAAATCTTATTGACATGCCTACCCTACGTGAGTATTATTACCAAGACTTTGAACGCCATCTGAATCTAACAGATCCAGATTTAAATAGAATTGTGTGTGGTAATGAGGTAGACTTAGAAAAACTTGCAAATTTATATTTCAATCGCCCTGTCTCTGAGCCTTATCATGTATACCGTAGAAGGGCATATATTTTTTGCATGCTTAGCAAGCTTTTATTTGCAAACGGTAGGGTAGGACATGCTTCTCTAGCATCCGTACGTGAACATGCAGAATCTGGGAGGTCTCCTATGCCTACGTGCCTTGGAGAAACATTTCGTGGCCTTGACGGAGCAAAAGCTGACCAAAAAGCCATCAGGAAGGGCTCTCTAGTACTGCTGCAGGTAAAAACATGCTCCGAATAGCCCCCGTGACACAAAATAGGCACCGTGGTCACGGTGGCCTGCTGCCGTGACACGGTGAATTCGGGCGTGTCACGGTGGAATCTGCACTGTTTTTGTTTTTTTTTTTTTGCACGTCCACCGTGCCACGGTAGATTTTCCCGTGGCGCGGCAAATTTTTTTTTTTTTTTTCGACTGATTATTATTTTATTTTATTTTATTTTATTTTTTTGCAGATTTGGTTGATGGAGCGTTTAGAACTATTTGAAGCCCCGACGATATTGAAAAATATGGCCCTAACGATCTAGTCCGTAGGAAGAAGAATTACTCTGTGAACATGTCGTATGAAGACTGGAAAAATTTCTTTGCAAAGAGAGAATTTTCCATTCGTTGGGTGGTGCCTTGGTGGAGGCTTACTAGGATGGTTGGTACGAATAATACTCCGTATTGCTGTGTTCCTAGTATCTCAAGACTGACATTTTATTGTCCTTCTTGACTGATGCGACAGTATGGACTTGAACAAGTAGTTCCAAGCTATAACGATAGTCCTCGTGAAGTATCGTTGCATGAAATTAACGTTCACAAATACGAGACTTATTGGATTGGAAGACCTTTGTGGACTGTTTCTACAAGTAACCAACCTCCTCCTCCCTTATCTAGTGCATACAAGGCATGGTTGAATCCTAGAAGTAGGAGGGAATGAGTCGGGTCACACAAATCCGATGTGAAGAGCCGTCATGGAAATAAGAAAGCGCCTCCTAAGGATCGTCTAGGTCCAACAACACAAGGGATTGAGTTTAAGACTCCTATAATGCCGAAAAGGAAGAATTATGTGAAAGGGAAGGGTAAGGAGAAGATGGTTTATAGAGAGAAACAACCAAAGAATTTTAAGAAAGGTGAAAGGGGTGAAAGTTCGACTAGGGGTGTGACGGTTCGGGCTACAAAAGACACATTAATGGTGAAGGCCGACCTAGTTGAAAAAGAGAAGGAGGTTTCTAAAGTGAAGAGGGATTAGACCATTATTGCTTTGCTTTTATGATTTATATATTTTTTTAAAATAAGGCGCATGATGCCAATAATTGTAGTCACATTTATTTCAATAATAATAGCATATTTATTTTCGCCTTAAATAAAAAAATTACAATGACTTTTTTTTTAAAAAAATATCTGAGTCAAGGAGTCGGACGCAATGGAAGAATGAAAATAAAAAACATCGAATAAATAACAGAATTCGCAAAGACTGCGTCACTAAAAAAATCGGAAAATCTGAAATTCCACCGTGCCACGGTGAAAAATTTCGTGACACGTTGGAAATTCCCGCGTCACGGTGGAAAATTTTTTTTACTTTTTTTCAGGTCCACCACGCCACGGTGGACTGTGCCGTGACACGGTGGAAAGTCCCGTGTCGCGGCCAAACTCCTTTTTTTTTTTGCTGGTCCACCGTGCCATAGTGGACTGTGTCGTGACACGGTGGATAGTCCCGTGTCGCAGCAAAACTCCCTCTTTTTTTTTTTTTTTAATTTGTCGTTACGCAATGCTGAACTGGCACGTATGCTTGATCGACGGAGGAAGGATTTTATTTTTTAAAGTGGCCATGCCCCCTTCAGGGGTTGCCTACGTATCCGTAAGAAGGAATCATGCCAAATGTAGCTCTATTGGGTCATGAACCCATGCAACTAGGCATAGAATTTCTTGAGTTGATCCAAGTTGGTTAAATTGTGGAAACCGTTACCGTCCATATATACCAATTGTGCAGCTCCGCCGGAGAAGATGGCTTTAACAATGTACGGGCCTGACCAATTTGGTCTGAATTTTCCTCTTGGATCCAACACATTTTTGCGAAGTGCCTTAAGCACCAGGTCACCTTCTTTGATGTTCCTAGTCTTGACTTTTTTATTGAAATGTCGCGACATACGCTGTTGGTAGGTTTGGACATGATGCAAAGCTGCCAAGCATTTTTCATCAAGTAAGACTATTTCATCATATCTTGCTCTAATCCAGTCGACTTCATCTAGTCGGCTTTCCAACGCGATTCAGAGAGAAGGGATTTCGAGTTCTATTGATTATACAGCTTCAACTCCATAGACCAAAGAGAAAGGGATAGCCCCCGTTGATGTACGAACAGAGGTTCGATAACCCCAAAGAGCGAAATGTAGCTTATTTGGCCAATCTTTGTAATTTTCGGTCATCTTTTTGATGATAGTTTTCACATTTTTGTTGGCCGATTCGACCGCACCATTGGTCTGTAAGGTGATGATCTGTGATGCTTGATATGATATTTCTGTAATAATTCCACGCATTCGGCTTGGAAATGTGTTCCATTATCGCTGATCATCTCATGAAGTACCCCATAGCGGCATATGATATTTTTCTCAATGAATTGAGCTACGTGTTTTGCCGTTAGCTTAGCATATGAGGCAGCTTCGACCCATTTGGTGAAATAGTCGATTGCTACGAGGATGAATTCATGCCCCCCTTGTCCGTGTGGCGTTATCTTTCCAATGATGTCGATGCCCCAAGTGGAGAAAGGCCATGGAGAAGTATATGTGTAGAGAAGCGAAGGTGGAACGTGCTGTAAATTTGCGTAGACATGACACTTCATACATTTATTGACGTATTCGTGACAATCTCTCTCCATAGTAGTCCAATAATAACCTTGTTGTTGAATCTTTTGGACTAACATCTTAGCATTCATGTGCGTTCCACATATACCGGCATGAAGGTTTTCCATGGTTCTGTGTGCTTCTTTCTTGGCTATGCATAAGAAATTTCTCCCCATTGCAGTCTTCTTATGGAGTTCTCCCCTGATGAGCACATACTGTGAGGCCAGGAGCCTCAAAGCACGGCGTGCCCTTTTATCAGTATTAGGAGGGTATTCTCCTCTTGTCACGTAATTAAGGATATCTGTATACCATGGCTCTTCATCTTCTTCTTGCAATTCTTGTTCATCATCAAGTGCGTGAATGTAAGCCGATTTATATCTTCTTTCTATGGTCAACGACATTCGGATTGTATCCGTTGGAATTCGCACCATTGATGCTAATTTAGCTAGTGCGTTGGCGAACTGGTTTTCTTCTCTCGGCAAATACGTATATTCCACTTCATCTAGTTGCTCTGTGAGAGTTTCTAAATGAGCTTGATACGTAGCGAGACTTTCACTTCTCACCTTCCATCTCTTGGAGATTTGGTTAATGATTAGTGAAGAATCACCGTAGATTCTGAGCTTCTTAATTCCCAAGGCGACAGCTGTTTCTAACCCCAAAATACATGCTTCATATTCTGCGGCATTGTTGGTGACATCAAAGTTGAGCTTCATGGAAATTGGGATATGCTCTTCATTGGGTGATACAAGCAAGACTCCTACACCACAACCTTATTGAATTGAAGCTCCATCAAAATAGAGCGTCCAGCTATCATCTTCGGTCATGAGTAAATCTTCGTCAGGGAAATAGTACTTATCTTCTTCTTTCTAAACTTCTTCTAGCGGAAAGTCTGCTAAGAAGTCAGAAACTGCAGAACCTTTGATAGCTTTTTGTGGTACAAATTTCAAGTTGAACTGAGCAAGATTGACTATCCGCCTTGATAATTTGCCAAGTGTTGCTTTTTCGAACAAGTATTTGAGAGGATTCATCTTGGACACGACATGCACTGTATGAGTGAGCATGTAATGTCTTAGTTTCTGCGCAGCCCACACAAGTGCGAGACATAACTTTTCAAGTGGTGTGTATCGTGTCTCGTATCCTTAAAGCTTCTTGCTCAAGTAGTAAATTGCATTCTCCTTGCTATCAATTTCTTATGCTACTATTGCCCCCATCGTTTCTCTTGTGACCGTAAGGTAGAGTCGAAGAGGAAAGTCAGGTATTGCTAGCGCTAGCACGGGTGGGTTTGCCAGGTATTCTTTGATTTTGTCGAAAGCTTTTTGGCAATCGTCATCCCATGTGACTGGGACATTTTTCTTAAGCTTCTTAAATATAGGTTTACATATCGCCGTGAGTTTTGACATGAACCTACTTATATATTGCAACCTTCCAATGAAACCTCGAATTTCCTTCTCATTCTTGGGCGGTGGCATGGCCATGATCGATTTTACTTTGTGGGATTTATTTCAATCCCTCAAGAACTGATCACATATCCAAGTAATTTTGCTGACGTGACTCCGAATGCACTCTTTGCTGGATTTAATCTCATGTTGTACTTGCGGAGTCTGTCAAAGAACTTGCGAAGTGCAATGATGTGGCCTGGGCGATCTTTAGACTTATCATCGACATAGACCTCCACCTCTTTGTGCATCATATCATGTAACAATGCTGTGGCTGCTCTTTGGTAGGTGGGACCCGCATTTTTCAACTCGAATGGCATTACCGTGTAGCAATATGTACACCACTGTGTGATGAATGTGGTTTTCTCCATATCTTCTTCAGCCATTAATATCTGTGGTCTCGGACTTCCTAGAGGATTTCCCAATAGAAGATTCGACGCCAGTACATGACAATGAATTTCCAGACGAAGACTTGATGGTCACAGAAGATGATACCTGGACTTTATACTTCGATGGAGCCTCAAACCAAAAGGGATGTGGCGTTGGAGTACTATTAGTATCACCTAAATAAGAGCACGTTCCAATCTCTATAAAGCTAGATTTTGACGTTACCAACAACGCTGCCGAATACGAAGCATGCGTGGTAGGCCTTGAAACAGCTTTGGCATTGGGAGTGAAGAAATTGCGAATATTCGGAGACTCTTCGTTGATCATCAACCAAATTTCCAAAAGATGGAAAGTAAGGAGTGAAAGTCTAGCCCCTTACCAAAGTTATCTAAAAACTCTCACCAATCAGATGGAAAAGGTAGAATACACCTATCTACCTAGAGGGGAAAACCAATTTGCTGAAGCCTTGGCAAGACTAGCCTCAATGGTTAGGATTCCTACGAAAATCGAGCAAATGCCTCTAACCATAGAGAAAAGGCATAAAGTGACTTATATTCAAGCCATAGAAGATGATGAAGTGGTCCAAGATGAAGAAGAAGAAGAAGAAGAACCGTGGTATACAGATATACTTAATTACGTCACCAAAGGAGAATATCCTCCTCACGCTGACAAAAGAGAAAAACTAGCATTAAGACTCTTGGCTTCCAAATACGTTCTCATAGACAACGAGTTACATAAAAGGGTACCTAAGGGTCGAGCTCTCTTATGTATAGGGAAAAAGGATGCCCAAAGAGCAATGAGGATAGTTCACGAAGGCATTTATGGAGCCCAAGTTAACGGCAAAATGCTAGTCCAAAAGATAATGCGAGAAGGGTACTATTGGACTACCATGAATAGGGATTGTCGTCAATATGTAAAAAGATGCCCTAAGTGCCAAATTTATGCCAATTTACAACATGTTCCTCCATCTCTACTTTACACTTACACTTCACCATAGCCATTCTCTACATGGGGAATTGATATTATTGGTAAAATTACCCTTCCTGGGACAAGAGGTCACGAATACATCTTAGTTGCAATTTATTACTTCACCAAGTGGGTTGAAGCACAATCATATGCTAAACTCACTACGAAACATGTAGCACTCTTTATCAAAAGAAATATTATTTTTCGATACAGAGTCCCACATGAGATGATAAGTGATAATGGAACTCACTATCAGGCTGAATGTGAAAAATTGCTACAAAAATATAGTTTTCAACACCATCATTCTTCACCCTTTAGACCTCAAGCAAATGGAGTAGTTGAGGAAGCTAATAAAAACCTAAAGAATATTATCGAGAAAATGACAGAAAATTACCTGGATTGGCCTGACAAACTCCATTTTGCACTTTGGGGTTATCGCACGTCAATTCGCACATCAACAGGAAATACGCCATTCTCCTTGGTTTATGGAATGGATGTCGTACAACATGTAGAGCTAAAGATACCGTCTCTACGCATTGCACTAGAAAGTAGACTCGATAAAGTCGAATGGACTAGAGTAAGGTATGAAGTGCTAATTCTACTTGATGAAAAGCGACTAGAAGCTCTACATCATACCTAATGCTATCAAACCTGTATGACTAGGCACTTTAATAGGAAGGTCAAGACAAGAAATATCAGAGTAGGAGACTTGGTGTTAAAAGCATTAAGGAAAAATGTTTTGAATCCAAGAGGCAAATTTAGGCGTAATTAGTCCGGACCATATATCGTCAAAACCATCCTATCAGATGGTGCAGCTAAACTTACTGACATGGATGGCAATAAATTCTTGAACATGATGAACCTTGACCAAATTAAAAAGTACTACCCATAATTACTTGAGTAAAGACACTCAAGAGAGCTACGTTTGTCCTGATTCCTTAGGAAAGGATACGTAGGCAACCCTTTACAGGGTGCGGCCACTTTAATATTCGTAAACTCACATCCTAGATGCAATAGAAATTCGACGAAATAGCAGCGCCATAGAAAGAGGTCTGTCACTAGCAGACAGACTGCAGCGCAAAGCGACAGACGCAAAACAGCGGCGCCGTTTTTCTGGGAATATTTGGGAAAATTTTGGTGTATTTCGGAAAATTTTTTACTTCCGTACTCCAGAAAATTTCTGGAAACTAATAATTCGTTTTCATTGCTTAATAAATTAAAAAGTTGATTTAATTAAAAAAGCTGAAATTTCATTAAAAAAAAATTACATTATTGATGGAATTTAAATGAAAGCTAAATAAAACAAATTAACTTTAAATTTAAACTATTATAATAAATTGGAAGTTAAGCAATGCTTCAATCTTTTTTTATCTTTCTTTGTCCTTTTCCAATTTTTATCTGCATCTTCTTCATCGTCCATGACTATAGCTAGTAAGCATCCTTTAGAGGACCTACATTCAATTTTAGAGTTAATGGTGACTCCCTTTGCTAGGATTTCATGTTTCTTTTCTACCCAAGCCTTCTTTTCTGAAGTGTCAACTTTTCTTTTTCCTTTATCCTTTATAATATTCTTCTTCTTAGGCATCACAGATGTTTTGAATTTAAATTTTAAACCCAAGCGTTCTTTAACAGGAATCACTTTGTCCCCTAGACGATTCTTCACATTGGTTCTACTCTGATTCTTCTTCATCATGTCATTTGTAGGCTTATTAAGAAGCCATCTCTGCACATCATTGGGCAAGGAAGGAGGAACCTTTTGGGTAATCACTTCCCATAAAAGCCTAGCACTCCAATATGTGTCAAATTTCTCTACTTCTTGTGAAACAGGGAATTCTTAGGGACGACGGAGATCCCTAGAAGGAATTGTTTGAAGTATACCGTAATGCCTTTTTACCCTACAGGGATAATAAAAAGTCATCTTGGTTAAGCTTGGAAGACGGCATAAGGGTTGCTTGTTGACACCAACCATCTTCTCTATTTTCCAGCATGGGACGACCCACTTGATTGAAAAGTTGCAAGAAGCAAAGACTTTATTCCACTCATGGCGCCCCATCTAAGAGAAGTGTTTCTTTTGCTTCACAAAACAATTTGGAGTATATTTTTCAATATTTTTAGGAGGACTAATTAATTCTAGTCTCTCCATTAACCATATCAGCAAAAAAAATTCAATGCAAATAAATTAGTATTACTATACAAAAATATGTTTTTGATTTCTGTAATTAAAAATATTATTTTTCTACCTATAATAAAATTGGAGAGCCCCGAAAAGGTGCTTTTGGATTTTTCTTTAATTCATGAAGACTAAGCATAGTCTCTCCAACAATTAATGGCATAGGATTCCTTCTAGATTCAATTTGCTCCAAAACAGTTAATATAATTCTCATTAGTCTACCACTAGTGAGAAGATATTGGTTAAGCATGCAAAAGAGAAAAGCCCTTCTTCTATAAACATGAAAAGATTCTGAATAAGGTCTATCAAAGTAGTGGCGTGCTAATTCTTTTAGATTAACTACGCTACCATCTACAATATTTGTTAGATCTCTGTCTCTTAAACTAAAGAAGCGCTCAAAATCTTTATAATAAAATTCATTTAATCTAGGGATTACCGCAAAATCTAATGAAGGGAAGCCTAGGATGGCACCAAATTCTTCCGGTAAAGGGATAATATCATCACACCCTAGTCTAAATCAATGTGTATCTGTGTCCCAGTATTCTAAGGCGGCATGAATAAAATCTATATCAAGATCTACCCCCTTAAAATCATAAATACCTCACATGTGAAAAAATTCGAGTTCTTTTCTCTCTTTAGAGGTTAAAGACCTACACCATTCACAAGTGAAATTGCTAAAACTCTTAGTAACTAAAGACATGATTATTTGTTGAGAATCTAAGATTATAATTAATCTTTTCGAATTATACAGAAAATCGGCAGATTAAGGGGCTATTTATTTACAAAATCGATGCAGTTTGACTCCGAAAACGATTCGAAGGTCGCGCAGTGCAGCGCCAAACGACAAGCTTGTCACCTGGCAATAGCAGCAGCGCTCGGCGACATCGTAAAACGCGTGGCGACATGCGGCGCTGCAGCGCTTCCTCAACGTGCTATGCAAACCGCGTTTTTCTGGTTATGATTCGAATTCGTACAATGACTGTACAGTTTTGCCCTGTGTTCAAATACCCCATATATATTAATTTAATATATTTTCCTTCTCTTTTCTTTTTGGATTTATTCAAAATTAATTAAATTTAGGTTTGTTTTAAGTCCAATTTATTTTTCCTTTTTCTTTTTGGGTGAGAAAGTCAGATACCCTCCATTAGTAATAAAAATCACGAAAAATTTTGCGCAAAATTAATCACAATTTTCGCAGACACACATATGCACATAAAAATGATAAATAAATGCAAAGATAATACGGTCATAATAGATAATAGTCTGTATATACAAAATATGTCTAACAAATGTAGCTAATAAATGATTCGGTCAGGGAAAGTCCTATAAAAGTCAAAATAAATAAACATAGGTACAACTACGGCGCTGGAGGACGCAGATGATGAGGAATGTTCATCATATCAAAGAACTGCGCAAATCAAGGAGTATGCTCCCCACCAGCTCCTGTCTCACCAGGAGGAGGGAAACTCAACTCAGGACCAGTCCACCCAAGGTTGCCCTGGTGATGAATCAACAAAGGCTGAGGCTACGGAGGCTGCTGCGACGACGAGCCGACCTCGTACGCCCTACCACCTACCGGAGCCGATGTTGCCTCTCCCTTTCCCATCGGCCCAACCTATGCACTCTCAGAGGAAGAACTCGAGCCTTCCACCGCCTCGGTCCGGGCAGCATCAGATCAGCCACCCCGACCACCGGAAGTAGTGCGACGACTTCTCGAGCTATACCTAGTCGGCTCTCTCCGAACCCCAGGTCTCGTCCGAGTACGGAAAGGAATAAGCTATCCCTGCAAAAAGAAATCAAGTCAGATGCAAAGAAAATACAAATATAAACAATGAAGAAATAAAAAGGAAAAGCTACCTCCCGAACAGTGTCGTCGCGACGATAGGAATCCATGTTCCTCATCCGCACTAGCTGGCTCTGAAAGTCGTCTATGCACCTCGCCATCGCCGTAACCAAAGCAGATGTAAACAAAAATTGCAAGTAAATAACTCACCAGAGTCTGGTGACGAGGGATAGATCGCTCAACGAAACGCTGATCCTCGAGAGCCGGAGGGATCATCTCCTTAATAGGCCCTTATGTCCCCTGATAGTGGATGGACATAGGAGGGGGAACAAACTCAGTAGGATCGGTCTGGCAAAATGCAAACCAATGTGAATAAAATACTAGTTGGGGGCTACTTAGCAAAGAGATAAAAGGCAAAAATCATACAACCGCCTCCTCAGACAAGACAGGGGCCAGAGCTAACAACGGAAGCAAATCCTCCTCGTAGTATCGCCCCGAGCTAGCATAATATTGCCAAGGGGTACCAGCAGGCGACCTCTACGATAAGTTAAGCAGCATCGCGTCATGGAACATGTGGTGTGGCGGAGGAGTAGGGATGACAAAAATCTCTTAGGAGTGCTGAATATCAACTCTCTCTCCTAGTTACACCGCCACCTCATATGTCCCTTGAAAGTAGCGACGCTCAGCATTGTATTGCGCTGCCAGCGCTGGAATAACCAGACCGTCCCATGCCCGGTATAACATATGAGGCTCCTGCAAAGAATGTCTATAAGATAAAACTCTACCAAAAGCAATATAAAGATGTCAACTATTAAAAAAGAACATAACGAGAGGATCAGCTCTCGAACACGGGCAGTAGTCGCCTGGTTACTGAAACGACCTCCCCAACAGGCGCAAACAAGGAGCTCGCATGGAGATGGTCTCGCTGGCGCAAGAGAAGGAAAGTACTCGTAGAACAAGATCTACATAAATGAAAAAATATTAGCAGGTGCTAATAAGAGTTTAGAGCTAACTTTTAAGAGATAAAGTATACCTCTATGACTCTCCAGAAGCTAGAAAGAGCGATGTCTCCTGTGTATGACTGATGTCGACCGGAGTCTCGCAATCCTCGCAGAAAGTCAGCGTAGGCCAAGCTGGCCCAATCGTAAGTCCCGATCAGCTGAAGATCGCGGAGAGCAGGAAAGTAGTAAAGCAGCACCCGACTACCCTTGTCAGGGGAAAATGTCCCTGACACCAAAATAAGTGCAAAGATGCGCACCCGCTGCTCTCGGGTGGTCGCATCGTCCTCAAAAACCATTACTAGAGTCGACCGGCGAATGCGCCTGGAGCTAAATCGTGATGGCTCCACCTCTGCACATGCCCGAAAAGCAATCGGACCCAACAGCTCATCGACTATAGGAGAGAAAACACTAATTGAGCTGTTAAACGGCAGTGTAGTCGAGTGAAACTCCAGTCCGGAGATGAGACTGAAGTCGGCTGGGGTGACAGTCATCTCACCCCAAGGAAAGTGAAAAGTGTTGGTGGTGTCCTAGAAGAACTCCACTAAAGCTTGAACCACGTAGTGGCCCGCATCGAACGAGTACATGGCCTGTGTAGCCTGGAATAGGGCAGTAAGCCCACAAGACTCCCAATGAAGGTGCAGTCCCTCATCGCCACTAAAATACTTGCTGTACAGCTTGCCTAGGGTGTCATTGCCCGAGCCATGGTTGCGCGACCTACCGCTATCAATCCCACGACGCACCCCCTCAGAACTGTGGTGCTCGAGAGCAAAGAACAACATCGGCTCATCCACTTAGGGAAGGGACTTAGAGAGGTGGACGGATCGACGTCCTCCTAAATGGGCTTATGATCCAATCGTGTGTCTCGGGACCGGGAGCCGGAACCTTACTGTTTAGCCATACTACATTGTGCAAAATTGACAAATATTAAGGTTCTATAGTATCTAAGGTTCACCTAGCCGCATGATACTATGTTCGCAAAAAACAGAGTACGTAATACTAAAAAAGAGCACAATTTCAATTCAAGCATATATGGCATTTTTTAAGCAATCAAACAATTTCTTGCAATAATATGATAATTATTGTGACAAATTGGACAAGAATTGCAAGCAAAAACATCACGAACAAGTCACATTGTTCTCACAACCTTAAGAGGTTTAACATTGGTGAATCGTTCGTTTCTTCACCAATTTGAGTCATACAAGTCTCAAAATACTCCCAAGGCAATATACAAACATAATCAAGCAATTTCATGGCATAAAATTTGACAAACGAAGCAAATTGAGCAATACAAGTTTTGAATTTTCAAGAATTTTGTGAATGAACATGTGCAAAATTCAGCAAAATTCGAGTAAGTTTGGAAAAAACTTACATAGACCAGCAAACTAGAGGAACAAAGCTTTGATTTGCAACAAATTTGGGCGAATTTGGTTGAGAAACGAGCAAGAACGAGAAATTCGAAGATTTTGTGGCGAACTCAGATGAAAAATAAGCAGTAGCAGGGAAATGAGGAAGAAAAGGGGATTTATGCAAAAATCCCAACACCAGCGTCGCACGACAACTTTATCGCCGAGCGACAGAGTGCAGCGCTGAGCGAAAGGGAGAAATCGCGGCGCTAGTGACGTTGCAGCGGCGACAGAATGCGAAGCCTCTCAGAACGATTATTTCAACCTCGTACAGCAGTTTTGGTTCCTTGGTATGCCTGCTAGCCCATATAATCAATTTGACATGATTCAGTAATCGGCTCGGTTACAATCGCATTAAGTGATCGACATGATAAATGATCGTCTCACTCAGCTTAAAGCGCCTAAACATTGGCTCATCGTAGAAGCACCGACATACTGGTTCACAAACAATAGAAGCACCGACATACTGGTTCACAAAAGCGCTGACGCACTGGCATAGGAAAAGCAAGTTCAAGCGATCTTTAAAGGATCGACAAGCGTTGTTCTTCGGTGATACTCTTCCGAGTGTAATCGCAACAAATGAGGATAACTTCAAGAGAAGCAATCTTCGATTATATTCCCTAGATTGCGGAAAATGTTCACAAAGCGCTAGAAGTTCGTTTTAGGCGAATAAATCTTTGATAGGGTTCTCCAGCTTCTAGAAGACTATCACAGCATAATTGGAGGCAGTTACAAGCGTAGCAGACTTCATGCGGTATCCCCTAGCCTTAAGGAAGATCGTCAAACAAAAAGAATCTCTTTGCTCAGAGACACATGGGCATATCATTCAGAAGCTCTTTGTTCAGAGACGCGTGGACATATAAAAAAAGCTCCATTGTTCAGAGACAAGTGAACATTAGCAACATCAAAACAACATGATGGCATTGCCTAGCTTGTGTAAGGTTGTCAACAGCAAATACAACAACAAAATGGTTACCTCCAAAGACGTGTGCTCAACGGTGCAAGATACGCATTTATTAACTCTTTTATCTTTTTTAACTAACGGTAGTTTGCAGTTATCGGCGTTACATGCATGATTTGGGATTGCAGAACGTTTTGAATCATTCTTCGTCCCTTTCGATACATTAACTTTTGTTTTCGAAACCTGTGTTTCTCCAAACTCAGTCAAAGTGGGGGCTTCTGTAGAGACCCATTTGTATCTCTCCAAAACCAAACCCGGTGATGAATGCTTTTCACGTTGAATCAAAATCGAAAGAAGTGAAAGTGTGGAAAGTCTAGTGTTGCGGTTATTTTCATAATTCTCTTCTTTCTCTCTATTTGGAAAGCCTATTTTATAAAAATAGCCAATCCAGTTTAGTTTTATCCATGTCAAGGGTTAAATAATAGTTTAGTTGGATCGGGTTCGAAAAGAGCTTTCCAACAATATATTATAAGCCCAATTCTGATGAATAATGAGGAAGTTATGGTCATATTACTAAACTGAGCCAAGTTTGATTTTTATATGCGGCCCAATGATCTAGAGGAGGGCCTATTATGATTTATCATTCCTAATGCAATTAGGATTGATTATTTTCTTCTAGAATCTTCTAGAAGGTTATGTTGAATCCTAATGTGATTAGCATTGATAATTGAGTTTTATTTAGAATAAAAGAAGTGTTTTAAAGAAAATTACAGTTTTACCCCTCACACGCTTAAATTTTATCAAAATATGAAAACGTGTGAAAAAAATGTCTGCAGCGCCACACCACAGGTTGTCGCCTAGCGACAGGCTCTATCGCACGGCGACAAAGGCTTGTGTGGCGATAGCGTCGTATTTTATTCTTCTCGAAACTCTGATTATTTTTTATCATATTTCGGCTGATTTTCGTTATAAATAGCCTCCTAAAACCTCCGTTTTTAATCACCAACTCGCATCAAGAATTTCTTGATACTCTCTCTCTTATTCTAAACCAACTTTTCACAAACCAAATTCCGCATTCACAAGATCTCGACACACATAGCATAATTCGAAGTAGCTTTCGCCCTAGACGTGAAAGGTTTGATATTTTTGAGGGTTTGGTCCCAAATATAGTCTAAACTCTCTAAATCTTTATTTAATTTAATTCTTTAACTTTATTATTTTCAGTGAAGTTACTAACATGTGTATTTTGTTATTAGAAAGAGGTAAAAGGCATCTAAGTAAGTACTTTAATTGTTTAATTGATATTATGATATAGAAATCATGTTTAGATTGTTAGGGTGTTTTTTCCTTGTATCATGTTAGGATGCTTTTCTTAGTATGATGTTTAGGGTGACAACAATAAGTTCCTTATATCAATTATGATTTCTGTGATGCTTCTTATTTTCTTTCTTCATAGCATGTTAGTATTATGTTAGGGCAAAAGCTTTGATTTGTATTGTGTAGTGACATGCTAGGGTTTGTTATTAATCTTGTTAGTATCATGCCTAGGATCTTGCTATTATTATGCTTTATGTTTAACATGAACATAATTATTTTAATTATGATTATTTTCATGATTATTATTCTGATTATGATTATTATTATGTTGCTTTATTATATTGTTTTTTATTGCTTTATCACACCTTTTGTGCATGTTTAAAGGGAATTGGTACTTTTAATCATGCTTAATAAGATAATTAATACTCTTATTTAGGGTTAATATGATTATAATTCAAGTGGTCGCCAATAATAGTTTTTTTTTGTGCATTTATATTCAACCAACATAGATAAACAGGTTTAGGGCTAACCTATTGATTGCATGTTAGTCAGAAAGCGCACATGAATATGAGAATAATAAAGTAGAGGCCTATTATTAGGGTAGGTTCAATCTCTTTTAGGTTGGATTTGTACCTTTATCCCCGAACTTCCAGTCTTGGTTCCAAACCTATTGGAGTTAACGATCACTTGGATCGTTAAGGGGTGTAACCTTCACCCTGTGAACGGTTTACAATTTCCTAAAACTTGTTGGCGACTCTTTTGCTCTAGATTCCTTCTCTTTGGACGCCACCGTACTTTAGTGTATGATCACAGTGGGGTTCAATTTTAGGGTAATGCTTGAAATATTCCCTACAACCTTTATGTTCGACCTTTTTCGAAAGAGGGCATGCACCCTTCAAGAGCCGTTGATAGAGGCGGAGAGCTTTATTCAGGCTACCGACCTCTGCTTGTCAAACTATTAGTCGGACTCCAAGAAGTGCGATAAGAAAAAAGAGAGTAGGTCTGCTCATCCAGCTCAGAAATCTAAAGAGAGCAAAAAGAGAAAGAAGTTTGGGCAGTTGAGGAACCTAATTAGTCGTCCTAAAAGAAAAAGAAATAATTCAAGCCGTATGTCTCACGGTATGAATTTAATAAAAACTGTTACACAATCTTTATATAGGTGAAGGATCGGCTGACTATTAAGAAGACAAATCCTTTGAGGAGTTCTGTTAAGTCGCAGAACAAGAATAAATGTTGTCACTTCCATCACAAAGTGGGCCATGACACTAACGACTAGTGTAGTCTCAAGCAGAAGTTAGTCCATCTAGATGACAAGGGCTTGCTGAAGTCCTATGTCTTGAAGTCCAAAGCGACTTCTAAGACGAATCTAGGGTAGTCGTCAAATAATGTCCCACCTATTAGTATCTCGGATACAGACAAAGATCTAGTCTACACTATACCAAGCGGATTTGTATACGGTGGCCCGACCATCCGGGGCACCAAGGATCACTTGAAGAAGATGATCCATTAAGTTGATGATGGACAGGCGTCTTCTAGCGGGACCTTCACATACGTCCTCATCACTGAGAAGGATCGTGGCAAAGTACGCCAACTGTATGACGACCCAGTCGTCATTGAATGAATGGTCGCCAACCAACTAGTTTTCCGGATCCTGATAGACACGGGTATCTCTTTTAATCTCATCAGCTCC
Source organism: Chenopodium album (assembly GCF_948465745.1). NCBI lineage: Eukaryota > Viridiplantae > Streptophyta > Magnoliopsida > Caryophyllales > Amaranthaceae > Chenopodium > Chenopodium album. The sequence goes on along the minus strand of NC_137841.1, from coordinate 50,516,622 downwards.
AAGTGTCTGTCCAAGTTTAATTACAAGCAGGACAATCTGCGCTACGTCTTTTATCCACTAGTTAGCTTTGGTGGAGGGGTCGGGCACCCAGTCGGACAAATTGACCTACCCATCCGGCTGGGGCAAAAGGGGAAAGAGCAACACATGGTCGTCTGGCTCTTGGTGGTTAAAGAGCTTACCGCCTACAACATTATTCTTAGCCGACCAACTGTGAACGAGTGCAAGGCCGTCATCATCCTAGCTCTAATGCTTCTCAAATATGAAAAGGATGATGGTACTGTTGGCTCCCTCAACGGGGATTAGAAGACGGCAAGGGAATGTTATCTCTTATACGTCAAGCCGACTTTTGCTGCTGCCGGTCAGTCAAAGGAGCCTATAGACCTTGACATCACCCTTATTCACCCTCTCCAGCAGCCGCAAAAAAAAAATAAATGAAATTGAACAGCTGAAGGAGGTGAAGAAAGAGAAGAATAGAAATCACTGATCGGGGAACGGTCAGAAGATCTCCGACCCCAGCCAGCTGGTGAGCACATTGATATTCCTCTGGATGAAATCCTTCCAGAGCAAACTATTAAGGTGGAGACAGCTTCCTTAGAAAGGTTGGGTGCAGACTTGCACAACCTGTAGAAAGAATACAAAGACACCTTTTCTTTAAAGTGGAAGAGATGCCAGGCATCATCCCGGATTTCGCTATCCACAAACTCGCCGTGGATCCCAAAAAGAAGCCCATTCGTCAAAAGAAGAGAAACCACGGTGAAAAGAAGTTAGGCAGCAGCTACCGAGGTAAAAAAGCTGTTAGACGCCGGGTTCATTCAACCATGTAACTTCTTTGATTAGATTGCGAATGTGGTGCTTGTAAAGAAGCTGATGAGTGTCATTTATGACACTCATTTGGTTATCTTTAGGGTGGATTTCATGCTATTCTATAGCTCTTTTCTTTAGATTTTCCTTGATTTTACTCTTTATTTCTTTAGTTTTCATTTTCTTAGTTGAATTTCTATTTTTATGCATTTCTTTTTTTATTTTGTTATTTTTTCTTTTATTTTCTTGTTTTCTTTCATTTTTCAGGTTAAGGTCGTTATCCAAAGATTCCCGAGGCCCCTTCCCAAGTTCGACATTGATTTGGATGCCTAATGTTCTCCATTTGAAGCTCAAGCATGGACAAGTGCAAGTTTCTAAAGATTTTAGGCCATGCTTTCAAGCCATGGGGGAATGAATTCTTGTGTTTAACCCACAATAATGGAGTTTGGAAACTGCATTGTCCCGTGTTTATCAAGAGCATTGAGTGGAACGCACAAAGAGTATCGGCATGATGGTGAAGAGGGCTGCCCTGTTCCCAGGTGCGGGCGCGCGGCCTAGTAGCGCGGGTGTGCCTCTCTCGGGCGCGGGCATGGGCGCGCCTGTCTAGGTCTCTGTTCCGTACCAAGATTTGCGCGGCCGCGCTCCCGCTTATAGTTGGCCGCGCCTGTACGGGTTTATTTGGGACGATCTATTTAATTTCTATTTGTTAGTTTTACTATATATAGATTTTGATTATATTTTTAGAGGGGGATTATTAGAGAGTTCATTTTTTAGAATTAGAATAGAATTAGGTTAGATTATTAGAGAGAGAAACTCTAGTTTGTAGAGAGAAGTTCTTGATTGATGATTGAAGATTGATGATTCCAAGTGTTTTCTCCATTGATTTGAAACAAGTTTGTAAGGATTTCTTTACTTTAATGCAATATTAATTTTGATTTCAATTTTTTTTGTTAATTGTTCAAGTTAATTTATTTTTGAATTGATTTTATCTTGATTAATATGGTGGTGACGAATTTGTTGTTTAGCTTAGTTTTGATATTGATTTCAATGAATTAAGAGTAGTTTTCTTGCTAGGGGAATGGTGAAGCATATATGAGTAATGGATTTATGCTAACTGGGGTAAATTGATGGAGTTGATGTTATGAGTAAATTGGTTGATTGATTATGTGCATGTGTGTGTTTAATTTAGGAGTGATAAACCTAGTTACTCGCACTAGATTGCATTGTAAGTTCACATTGATGCGGAAAATTGATTTGTGGCTTGCATTTGTCGATTGAGTAGGTTTGCAAGGTTCCTAGCTAGAGTCTCTCGTAGTTGGCGCTAGTTTAACCTCTAGGAGATTAGTTGAATTCATTGCAAGTATATGTCGATCCTAAACCCTAGTGTATGATAAATTTGATTTCATTTTGATTGTTTGATTATTTAGAATAGACACACCTTACTTCATTACTTCGAGATATCTTAGCTTTAGCATTAGCATTCATCTCCCATTCCTAGTGGTTTGACCCTCAACTTACTCCTATTCTAAGTATAAGGGTGTGTTGAGAAATTACAAATTTTGTTTGACCGAGGGAAGATTAGTTTTCAACGACCTAGTCTCCACCTTTAATCAAAATGGCACCGTTTTCGGGGAATGGCCTAGTTGTTTGCTATTGTTGTTGAGTGTATTTTACTAAAATTCAAAAATACAAAATGATTTCGTGTTACTAATATTTTACTTTGAGTTTGTGTGTGCAAGTTAACATGGGAGAAGTCCCAAGGGTTACAGAATTGGGTATTCCGAGTGCTTACAAGTATGAGAGCGGGATTTCTCCATTATTGATCCCGGATAGTGACTTTGAAATGATAACTTTGATTGAAAGGCGACAATATAGTGGAGGAGTAAATGAGAGCCCCCTAAATCATCTTAAGGAATTGGAAAAATATTGCAACACAATTAAGGTGAACGGGGTTGCTCAAGAATTCATAAGGCTCAAGCTATTTCCTTTCTCTCTAATTGGAAGAGTTCAAGAGTGGCTAGACAAGGAAATGGAGCCTAATTCTTTGAGAACATAGGATGAAGTCGCCAAGGAATCCCTTTACCGTTTCTTCCCTCAAAAGAAAACAACGGAGGCAACAACTTTGATTCAAGGTTTCAAGCAAAGGTCTAGTGATAGCCTTTATGAAGCATGGGAGAGATATAAATAGTATCAACGCGAGTGTCATCACCATGGAATCCCCACTTACCTAATCATTCAAATTTTTTATGGCGGTTTGAGTCCTCAAGGGAGGGTAAGTCTTGATGTCGGAGCCGGAGGTCCAATCATGAACAAGACCGAGGAAGATGTTGTAGATATCATTGAGGATTTGAGGATGTAGTTAGAAACCACATGAAATGGCAAGATGGTGAAAAAGAGCCGATAAACAAGATTATTACTAAGGGATGCTCAATGGAACAACTCAATGCTATCAACTATTTGTCTACTCAAATTTCGGACTTAGGGAAGGAGGTAGTTTCTATCAAGTATAAGCTCAAGAGCGTGACCTCACAAGCACCGATTCTTCCCTCCAAAATTAAGGGGAGAGGTACGTCTTCTTCCCCTAACTCTCTTTCTTCTTCTTGTTGCATGATTAGAGAATGTTGGTCTTGTAATTTGTGTGGAATGAATGACCATGATGCTTCTATTTGCCCTAAAGTTCTTTGTGATGAATGTGCTGGGAATGAGAATGAGAATGAACATATGAATTTTGTTGCTAATAACAATGTTTGACCTAGATTTGATGTTCAAAGGAATGTTGGAAATAGGAACTATCACAACCAAGTGAACTATGATAATTACAACCAAAATAGTGGTTATAGAAACCATGGAATCAAAGGGATTTGTGGTAGCTATAACAACCATTGTTATAATGGTCAAAGTCATGGCCAAGGATATGGGGATTATAACAAAGGTTATGGTAACAATAATCACGATTGTGGCCAAAATCAATGTAGAGGTAATTGGAACAGTAAAAGTAGGGGAAATCTTCAATCGAATGTTCAAAGAGTTACCCCACTTTGATTTATTCCGAATGCCAAAGGGCAAAGTGATAATTTTTATGATCAGCCATTTTCCTCTAAGAGGTTTTTGGAAGATGTCATAGAGAAGCAAGCCAAATTGTTGAACACCTACATTACCCTAAGCAATGAGAAATTCAATTACATGTTAACTTACCATAAGGGGTTGGAGACCCAAATTTCTCAATTGGCTAGTGAGTTTAAGGAATTCACAAATCTTCCTTCTTTGACTTTACCAAGCTTAGATCCTATAAGAGCCCTATGAATGCGATTGTGAATAGGAGTGGTAGGGTCCGTAAGAGTGAAGACTCTAAAAAGAGTGATGCTAAAGAGAGTCCTAGCAAGGGTCAAATGGAGAATGAGGGAAATGAGAATACTTTAGTTGAGGAAGTCAATAAGGAACAAGTTGAGAAGGTGAAAGAGAGAGAGAAAGAGAATTCTACAAGCCTAAGCTTCCTTACCCCAAAAAGTTTAATAGGCACAAATTAGACAAGCAATATGGGAAATTTATAGATATGCTTAGACAACTTCATCTTACACTTCCTTTCACTGATGTGATAGAACAAATGCCAAATTATGCAAATTTCCTTAAGGAGATCTTGAGTGGAAAGAGGACATGTGATGCGGTCAAAACAATTAACTTGACCAAGAATTGTAGTGCAATCATAATGAACAAAATCCCACCTAAGTTGAAGGATCCCGAAAACTTTTTTATCCCTTGTGCTATTTATAAAATGCAAATTGATAATGCCTTGTGTGACTTGGAAGCTAGTGTTAGCACTATGCCATACTCGGTTTATAAAAAACTTGAGAAGGGAGAACTTTTACCTACCAACATTACCTTGCAATTAGCCGATAGATCAATTAGGATTCCAAGGGGCAAGGTAGAGGATGTGCCCTTACGGGTAGGAAAGTTCATCATTCTTGTAGATTTTGTTGTCCTTGACATAGGTGAGGATTCTACAATTCCAGTTATTCTTGGTAGACCATTTCTTGCTACTTTGGGTGCTTTGATTGATGTCAAAAGTAGGGGTGAACATGGGACGGGTACCCATACCGTTAGTACTAACGGTTCGGGTACCCAATAAAGAAAATCACTAAAAGTGATATATGTAACCGGAACCGATAAGTTCGGGTACCCGGATTTTCGGATCAGTTGTCGGGTACCCAATAAGATATCCAATAATGATAATTAAACTTAAGTATGTAGTTATTATGATATAATTTACGACTAATTAACAACAATAACATATGATCTTGACCAAATTATTAATAATATTACTAATCATTGATATTATAAAGTGATTATGATGTAAAGTAAAAGTTTAGATTTATATTAATAGATTTAAGTAGGGAATTAAAACAAAAAAGATGCTTATCGGATCGGATCGGGTAACCGTTAATTTTAAAATTATACCCATAACCATACCTGATAACAAATTATCGGAACGGGTACCCAAACCATTATGGTTATCGGATCGGGTACCCTAATTTTCGGAATGGTTACAGATCGGTTTTTTGGGTTTTCGGTTTTTCGGGTAGTTTTGCTCATCCCTAGTCAAAAGTGCTAAGATTTCACTTAAAATTGGAGATGGGGGAGTTGAATTTGAGTTGAATGAAAGTATGAAATATCCTTCTTCATCTCTTGAGAATTGCATGAGAGTTGAAATTTTAGACAATCTTGTACATTCAATGCTTGTAAGGAAGTGCTCATGCAGTGAATGTACAATATTCATCCCGATGACCAAGAGAAAACTACTTTTACTTGTCCGTATGGTACTGTAGGGAATAATTTCAACCTTTAATCCCACTAGCTCGAACCCCACTGTGATCATACACTAAAGTACGGTGGCGCCCAAAAGGGAAGAAGATAGAGCAAAAGAGTCGCCAACAAGTTTTTTTAAGGAACTTGTAAACCGTTCATATGATGAAGGTTACACCCCTTAACGATCCAAGAGATCGTCAACTCCATAAAGTCTAGAACCAAATAAGGGTTCGGGGATGAAGGTACAAATCCAACCTAAAAGAGATTGAACCTGCCCTAATAATAGGCCTCTACTTTATTCTGCTCGTATTCATGTGCGCTTTCTGACTAACATGCAATAAATAAGATTATTAATTATCACTTGAACCTGCCCTAAACCTTTTTAATCTATGTTGGTTGAATATAATGCACAAATAAACTATTATTGGCGATCACTTGAAATTATAATCACATTAACCCTAACAAGATTATTAATTATCTTATTAAGCGTGATTACAAGTACAAAATTCCCTTTAACATGTATAAAAGGTGTGATCAAGCAATAACAAATAAATATCAAGCAACACAATAATTAATCAATATCATGACAATAAAATTATAATCATAATCATAACAATAATCATCATAATAACAATCACATTAATCATAATCATAATAATATTCAAAATCATTATAAATTATAACAATTATAATCATAATCATGTTCATGTTAATATTAAAGCATAATAAAAGTAAGATCCTAGGCATGATACTAACAAGATTAATAACAAACCCTAGCATGTCACTAAGCATTAAAAATCAAATCTTTAACCCTAACATGATACTAACATGAATAAATATTAGGAAGAGAATAAAAGGCACCATAGCAATCATATTTAATATATTTGATATTACCCTAGACATGATACTAGGAATATCATAATAACAATTTAAACGTGATTTCTACATTATAACATCAATAAATCATTAAAGCACTTACTTTGATGCTTCGTACTTCTTTCTAATAACAAAATACACACGTTAGTAACTTCAAGGAAAATAATAATCAAAACAATTAAATTAAATAATTGAAAGAGAGATTTGGGACCAAACCCTCAGAAATTAAACCTTTCACGTCTAGGGCGAAGGCAACTTCGAATATGGCTAGGTGTTTCTAGATCTTGCGAATGCGGAATTTGGTATGTAAAAGCAAGTTAGAAAAAGATGAAGAGAAGGATGAATGATCTAGGGAATGTTAATGAAAACTTGTGAATGATAGATGTAGATGATTGTAGATGAATGAAAACGGAGTTTTTAATACGATATTTATAGAGAAAATCAGCCAAAAAGATAAAATAAACAAAACAGAGTCTGACGCACAGAAAATAGGGCTGGCGCCACCCTTGGCTAACTGGCGCCAGGCACCAACACTAGCGCCAGGCGCCAGGCCTGGTTCCAAGCGCCAAGGTCTGGGGTTAGGCGCCAAGCTTGATTTTAACGCGTTTTCGAAAATCAGATAAGTTTACCGTACTGGAGGATAAAATCATATAATTTCCTCGAAAATGCTATTTGATCTTAATTAAAACTCTGAAAAGTCAAAAGTGAATTTATCAATGCTAATTGAATTAGGAATGAAAAGAACCTTCTAGAAGATTCTAGAAGACTAAAACCATTCCTAATTGCATTAGAAATGATAAATCATATTAGGCCCTCCCATAGATCATTGGGCCGCATATAAAGCTCAAACCGGGCCCAGTTTTGTAAATTGGCCATAATTTCCTCAACATTCATCGGAATTGGGCTTATAATATATCGTTGGAAAGCTCTTGTCAAGCCCCATCCAACTACACCATTATTAGACCCATATAATGGACCAACCAAACTAGATTGGCTGTTTTCTCAAAATAAGTTTTCAAAAACAGGGAGAAGAGAAAAGAATTAAAACTATCCGCAACGCTAGACTTTCCACACTTTCACTTCATTCGATTATGATTCGACGCGAAAGGTACTCATCACCGGGTTTTGTTTTGGGGAGACACAAATGGGTGTCTACAGAAGCCCCCACTTTGACTGAGTTTTGAGAAACGCGAGTTTCGAAAACAAATGTCAAAGTAGCGATAGGGAGGAGAATGATTCAGAACGTTTTGCGATCCTAAATCACTCTTGTAACGTCGATACCTGCAAACTAACGTTAGCTAAACAGATAAAAGAGTTAAGAAACGCGTCTCTGAAAGTAACCGATTTGCTGCTTTACTGTTGTTTTGATGACCTCCTGCAAGCTAGAGAATGTCATCCCGCTTGAAAACTGCTACGCCTGTAACTGCTTCCAATATAGAAGATTGCTTCGCCTGAAACGATCCTCCTCCGCTATGATAGTATTCCACGTCCAAGGGAATACCATTGAAGATTGTTTCTCTTGAAACAATCCTCATCCGCATTGATAATATTCCTCGTCCAAGGGAATACTATCGAAGATTGCTTCTCTTGAAACAAGTCCTCATCCGCATTGATAATATTCCACGTCCAAGGGAATACTATCGAAGATTATTTTTCTTGAAACCATCCTCATCCGCATTGATAATATTCCACGTCCAAGGGAATACTATCGAAGATAACTTCGCCCGAAATTACCTCCAGTTGTTCGTGACAACTCTCCGCAAGCTAGGGAACGTTGTCGAAGATATCTTCTCTTGAAGTCATCCTCATTCAATGCGATAATTTTCCAAAGGAAATTACCGAAGATCCACGCCTGTCGATCTTTAAAAGTTCGCCTGAACTTTGCTTTCGCCATGCCTGTACGTCGGCGCTTCCGTTGTTTTGAACCTATATGTCGGTGCTCTTTTGCTTTTGAACCTTTATGTCGGTGCTTTTTGCTAATGAGCCAATGCTTAGGCGCTATAAGCTAAGTGAGACGATCTCTTATCAGGTCGATCACTTCATGTAATCAAGTCGATTACTAAATCATGTCAAATTTCTTAGAGGGGTTAACTGGCGTACCATGGAACCCAAAAATATGTTGCAGAAGGCTAGCACAACCTCATCAGGTGGCTGCATGCTTTGGCGCCGCTGAAAAACCATTAGCGCCAACTTATTAGCATTAGCGCCAGGCGCTGGTATTGGCGCCAGGCGCCAAGCAAAATTTGTGACGCCAATGCATAAGGCTTGGCGCCAGCACGGGGACTTCCTTAAATACCCCTTTTCGCTTCATTTTGCTGCTGCTCGTCGCGAAACCGCTTGAAAGAAAGTTCGAAAGCTTCAATTGCTCGGTTCTTGCTCGTTTCTCAACCGAAATCGCTCAAATTTGTTGCAAATCAAAGCTCTTTTCATCTACTTTCCCGATCTATGTAATTTTTCTTCAAACTCACATTGGTTTTTATGAATTCTTGGCATGTTTGTTCACGAATTTCATGAAAATTCGAAACTTATAATGCTCAATTTGCTTTGTTTGTCAAGTTTTATGCTATGAAATTTCTTGATAATGTTTGTATATTGCCTTGGGAGTAATTTGAGACTTGTTTGACTCAATTTGGTGAAGAAATGAGCAATTTGCCATTGTTGGACCTCTTAAGGTCGTGAAGAACAATGTGGCTCGTTCTTGATGTCTTTGCTAGCAATTCTTGTTCAATTTGTCACAATAATCACTATAGTGTTGCAAGAAATTGTTTGATTGCTTTAAAAATGCTATTATGCTCAATTCGAATTTGTGCTCTATTTTAGTACTACGTACTCTGTTTTTTTTTTTTTTGCGAACATAGTATCATGCGGCTAGGCGAACCTTAGATACTATACAACCTTAATTTATGATGATTCTACACAATGTAGCACGGCTAGACAACGAGGCTCGGGTTCACGGTCCCGGAAAACTAGACGGGAGCATGAGCCCGTGGAGGACGACGCCGAGCCGTCCACTTCGCTTGGTCGGCTTCCGGAGTGGGATGAGCGGACTCTGTTCTTCGCCCCTGTCCACCACATTTCTGAGAGGGTGAGATGGGGTATCGCGCCTGGGAGGACACGACATTGAGCCGTCCACTTCGCTAGGTCGGCTTCCGGAGTGGGATGAGCGGACTCTGTTCTTCGCCCCTGTCCACCACATTTCTGAGAGGGTGAGACGGGGTATCGCGCCCGGGAGGACACGGCATCACGGCTCTGGCTGTGATGGTTTAGGCGATTTGTACAGGATGTACATCGCCAGGGATCTTGAGACGAGGCTCCTATGGGAGTCTTGCGGGCTTGCTACTTTGTTCAAGACCTCTGAGGCTATGATTTCCTCCAGCGGGGGTCACCACGTAGTGCGTGCTTTGGTGGAGTTCTTTTGGGACACCACTAACACCTTCCATTTCCCTTGGGGCGAGATGATGGTCACCCCTACGGACTTCAGTCTCATCACAAGACTGGAGTTCACTTCTGTGCCACTGCCGTTTGACAGTGGAATCGACGTCTTCTCTTCGGAGGTCGAGGAGTTGTTGGGGCCGATCGCTATTCGGGCCCGAGCTGAGGTCGACACGACTCAGTTTAGCGCTAGGGGAAATCGCTGCTCGACGCTGGCAACGGCTCTTGATGACGATACGACCACCCGAGAGCAGCGGGTGCGCATCTTTGCGCTGATGTTGTTGTCAGGGACATTATCCCCTGACAAAGGTAGTAGGGCGTTGCTTTACTATCGGTAGTAGGGCGTTGCTTTACTATCTTCCTGTTGTCCGTGATCTCCACCGGATCGGGACTTATGACTGGGCCAGCGTGGCCTACGCTGACTTCGTTCGTGCGTTGAGGAACTTGTGTCGACACCGGTCCTTTGGGACGAACGTCGCTTTATCTGCTTTTTGGAAGGTCGTAGAGGTAAACATTATTCCCTATAAGGTTTAGATCTACATATTTTCTAGCATTTGCTCACACTTTTAACTCCTTGTAGATCTGGTTCTACGAGTACTTTCCTTTTGTTGCGCCGGCGAGACCATCGCCGCGGGGATTTCCAGTGAGCACCTCTTGGGGCGATCACCATGTGGATATGTCTACTGCACGTGTCCGGAACTAGATCATTTCGGTACGACTTTTATTGTCTATTTTTCTTTTCCGCGGTGTTTTAGACATATTCTTGCCTGATTGATGCTCTTTATAGGGACCTGAGGTGGTATACCGGCCATGGGGTGGTTGGACAGTCCCAGGGTTAGCCGCACAGTATTCTGCTGAGCGTCGTTATTTTCTGGGGACTTACAGAGCGGTCGCGTACTTGGGAGAGAGGGTCGCTAGACAGCATTCTTTGGATGTCTTCGTCGTTCCCGCTGCTCCACCACGTCATATGTTCGACGAGGCGCGGTTGTTGAGCATGTCTGAGGGAGCTGGTACCCCTTGGCGGTCCCATGTGATCCTCGGGCGTTGTTATGCTAAGGAGCTACCACCTTTATTAGCTCCATCCCCTGTACCGGCTAAGGATGTGAGGGTAAGATTTTTAGCTTTTATTTTTCACTAAGTAGCCCCCAAGTAATACTTTACTCATTTTTTTCTGTTTCATCAGGACGGTGCTGCTGAGTTCGTGTCGCCCCGTATGTACATCCACTACCAAGGGATGTACGGGCCGATCGAGGAGATGATTCCTCCGGCTCCCGAGGGCGAGCGCTTCGTAGAGCGGTCGATTCCTCGCCACCAGACTAGAGTAAGCCTAGTTTTAATTCAGAATTTTTGTGTTCACTCATCATGCATTTTTACTGACTTATTTTTCTGACAGTATTCACGCAAGGTGGTTTCGGCGATGGCGAGATGCATAGATGCCTTCCGGAGCCAGCTCGTCTGGATGAGGAATGCGGCCACCTGCCATCGGAATGATGTCGTCCGAGAGGTAACCTTTCTTTACCCATTATTGCTGCTTCAATTTCACCTTGTTTCTGATTTAATTCTTTTTGCAGAGCCAACCCATTGCTTCTCACACTCGCACGAGACCTGAGGAGCAGAGGGATCCAGCGAGATCTAGCTCGAGACATCGACGCACTTCGTCAGGGGGTAGAGGCAGTCGCTTTGAGGCTGCTCGAGCTGACGTTGCAGAGGGCTCGGGATCTTCTTCTGAGGGTGCTCACGCTGCACCGGTAGGAGAGGCTACCTCGGCTTTCAGAGGTGGTGGGATGTACGAGGTAGGCTCGTCATCGCAGCATCCTCCGCGGCCTCAGCCTCAGGTTGATCCTAGCTGGAGTGGTCCTATATTTAGTCTTCCTCCTCCTACGGAGATTGGAGCTGGTGCTGGAGCTGGTGGAGAGGTGACTCCTCGTACGGCGCATTTTTATGATATGATGGGCCTACGTCCTCCGGCGCCGTAGTTTGTTCCCGTGTATATTTTATTTTGACTAGAACTTTGCCTTAGACTCATTATTTATCGACACATTTGTATATTTATGTTATTATGAATTTATTTGATTGTTTACTATTATGTGTATGTTAGTGTGTGCAAGAAAAGTGTGACAAAAAATTTGCGCAAAAATTCCGTCATTTTTATTATTTTTTTTTTTTTTTGGTAAATAGGAATTTTATTACCAAAAGAAGAATTACAACTTACAATAAAGCTAAGCTGTAACACCCAAACACCACAAACCCAACAAAGCCAACAAAACAAACAAAAAAACTAGAATCCAGTTCAGCCTAGCCACCTTCTAGGAAGGGTTCTAGGCAGAACTAGACACACTAACTGGACTCAAGAATTAGTCACCTTCTAGGAAGGGTACTAAGAGCAAGGACCAGGACAACAAAACTAGATAGAATACATCATATACCTATCAGAGCTATTACATCTGCAAGCAACAAGAAAGATTATCTCCTTAATCAGCTCAGAAGTTGGTTTGCAGTTGCCTGTAAACATCAAAGAGTTCCTTTGCAACCATATATTGTAAACAGTCTCAGAGAAGCACATGACAATAAGTTTACTTCTAACATCAGTCTTTCTGCAATACTTTGAAATCCAAGCCAACTCAGCAGAAAAACTTAGCACAGGTCTACTGAACCCAAAGATCTGTAACATTACTGTCCAAATTACTTTAGAGTAATAATTGCAATAAAAAAACAAGTGGCTCACAGTTTCATTTGCACTATTGCAGAAGAAACAGCAAGGATCACAGTGGATTTGCCAGGCCAACAGCCTATCTTTAGTAACCAGTCTGCCCAATACAGCAAGCCAAGTGATAAAAATGCTTTTTGGAGAAGCTTGATTATTACAAATGATTCTCTTCCAGGGAACCTTAGGACCATGAGGTTTGATGATACTGTAAAGCTTTTTAATCTGCATTTTACCATATACAGTAACATTTGACCATCCACCTATGATGTTCACAATATCTCTAGAAGCAAGGATCTTTTTCAAAATCCAACAAGCTTTTTTGGGAATAGGAGTAGTCCACAAATTCTTCCTAGCAAAATAGTATATGTGAACCCATTTAACCCATAGATTGTCAGATTTACTAGCAAGATCCCAAAGTATCTTGGTAATAGCAGCCTTGTTCCATTCTTCTAAAGAAGTTAAGTTCCAGCCACCACAAGACTTAGGTAAGCACAGAAATCTCCAATCCACTAAACCTTTCTCTGTGGGGTTACCTTTCCCAGTCCATAAGAAACATCTAAATCTAGACTCAATTTCCTTGAGAATTTTCTTTGGCAACACAAAAATTTGAGCCCAAAAAGCTTTGATTCCAAACAAGACACTTTTAACCAATTGAAGTCTTCTAGCATAAGATAAGTGTTTAGTAGCCCAAGTGTCAATTCTGCCTGTAACCTTTTTAGTTAAAGGCCTACAATCAGAGATAGTGAGCTTTTTAGAAGAAAGAGGTACACCAAGGTACCTAAAAGGCAAAGAGCCATTAGCCATCCCAAGAACTTGCTGAAGCTCAACTCTCTCTTGATCTAAGATACGTCCAAAATAGGCATCACTTTTATCCAAATTTGCAGATAATCCTGAATCCATAGAAAATTTCTGAAAAGCCTTGAAAAGAAGCTGAACAAAACATAAATCAGCTCTAGCAAACAGCAAAAGATCATCAGCAAACATCAAATGGGTAATCCCAAGTTTTTCACACCTAGGATGAAAGTTAAAGTCTGGATTCTTAGTCATGTCCTGCAGACACCTAGAAAGATATTCCATACATAGAGCAAAGAGGAAAGGGGACATGGAATCACCTTGCCTTAGCTCTTTCCTTGCCTGAAAGGGAGCAGAAGGGTAACCATTGATTATAACTGAGTAAGAGACAGAAGTAATGCAACCCATAATCAAGTTAATAACCTTGTTAGGAAAACCAAGCTCACCCAGCATAGTTTTAAGGAAGCTCCATTCTAAAGAGTCATAAGCTTTCCTTAAGTCTATCTTCAACATACATCTAGGGGTAACATATTTATGAGAATACTCTTTAATCAATTCTGTAGCAAGCATTATGTTGTCACCAATGTGCTTCCCAGGTATAAAACAAGCTTGAGCATCATTCACAACTGACCCAACAACTTTTGCTAATCTAGCAGTAATGACCTTAGAGATCAAATTATAAACTAGAGTACAGCAAGCTATAGGTCTGTAATCTTTCGTATAAGAAGGATTCTGAATTTTTGGGACCAAAGTGAGAGTAGTACAGCTCCAAGACTTCTCTATCACACCAGTGTCAAAGAAATTCAGAACAGCTTTGTAAATATCAGTTTTCACATGATTCCAAGCTTTCTTGAAAAACATAGCATTGAACCCATCTATATCAGGGGCTTTATCATCTCTAATACTAGCCAAAGCATGATCAATATCAGAGTGAGAAACAGGAGAAGAAAGATTAGCAATATCCTCAGAAGTAAGATGTTTCCCAGCCCTAACCACAGCTATATCAACAGCTGGTAAAGTACTAGTAGCAGACCCCAGCAACTTCTTATAAAAGCCAATGATTTCATCTTGCACCATAACAGGATCCTTAAGCAGAATATCATCAGTATTGTAAATGGAGTAAATTCTATTCCTGTTTTTCCTTTGCTTAAGAACAGAAAAGAAATAATGAGAATTAGAGTCTCCAAGCTTGATCCAATCCACTCTAGATTTCTGCTTTAAAATACTCTCATAAGTATTCATCCAATATTTCACTTCTTCAATTCTAGTAGCTTCCTGAGCTTGGAGAGAAATATTAGTAAGATCCTCTGCTAACTGGGACTGAATCTTAGCTAAAGAGAGTCTAGCTTCTTCTAGTCTATCAATAACTTTAGCAAAATGCTTAGTGTTTAGACTCTTAAGGCCAGTTTTGACAGACGTCAATTTCTTCCAAACCTGCAACATAGGATTCCCAGTAACAGCAATATCCCAATGAGAAGACACAACTGCAAGAAACTCTTGATGAGAAGCAAGACAATTTAGAAATCTAAAAGGCTTGCTTTTTCCAGCAATTGAATGAGTAATATCAACTAGAACAGGGAAGTGATCTGAGAGAGAGGGAGGAAGGTAAATTGCCTCAGTCTGACCATAAGCCAACAACCAAGCCTCATTGACCAACCCTTTATCAATTCTAGAAGCAGTTCTATCCAAACCAAGACCCTTATTATTCCAAGAATAGAAGGAGCCCTTACTCTTAATTTCAACAAGCTCCAAGTCAAGCACAAAGCCCTTGAAATCCTTAACTTCATAATCAGTGACTGGATTACCATTAAACCTATCTTCTGAAGAGAGGATAGAATTATAATCACCAATACAAATCCAGGGTAATTGAATATTACCTAAAGCTTTGATTCCAGCCCACATAGAAGACCTATGCTGAATGGAATGCAGGCCATAGACAAAAGTGCAGGCAACCTGATGCTGTAAATCTTTAGTAGTGATAACTGTATGAATGAATTGTTCATCAACTGCATTAATATCCAGGGACACAACATCTTGTTTCCAGCCAACCCAGATCCTACCCTTGGGAGAGTAAGTATAATTACAAACCCACTCCCAAGCTCTTTCAAATTTCTTTTTCATAGCTTCAAACTTCTGCAACTTAACTTTAGTTTCAAGAATAGCCATAACATCAATAGAATGATCATTAAGTAACTGCTTAACAGCAGTCACCTTATTAGGGTCATTTAGACCCCTAATATTCCAGATTGTAATAATCATGGCACTAGATATAGATTACCATCACCCTCGTTAGGAATTTTTTCAGCAATCTCATCTTCCAGAAGAGCAGAGTAAGCATTATTAGTTCTAGGAGCATTCTGATGAGTAGCTACAGCATGAGACCTAGCTCTTTTGCTTACCACTCTCCAATCAGCATCCGAAAAAGCAGCAAAAGAAGTATGAGCAGGGGTAATAATAGACTGAACATTAGCAGTTAGATCCTTTCCCTGATCCTGTTCAGCAGTAGGAACTAGAACAGGTTGCTTCTGAACCCAGATCTTCTCTTGTGTGGGTTTAACTAGCTGAGCTACAACCTGTTTATGAATAGGCTTAGCCTTAGGAGCAGCACAGTTATGCCCCACTTTGTCACACTTCTTACAAAAGGGTGGAGACCATTCAAAATGAACTTTCAACTCAAGTGTCTCACCCACAGGGCTTTCAACAGTAACACTAGTAGGGAGTGGTCTAGTTATATCAACTTCTATAAGCACTCTAGCAAAGGAAACTCTGAGTTGCCTAGTAGTACATTCATCAGCAAACAAGGGCACCCCAATTGTACTAACAATTCTACCTAAAGTATCAGCACCCAAGCAATTCAATGGCAAATTGGGAAATCTAACCCATAAAGGCACAGTTCTAAGTATCTTAGCTTGAAAATTGAACTTATCAGTCCATAGCTTAACAATAGCAGGCTTATTATTAAACATATGAGGTCCTGAACTTAGAACAACATTCTTATCATCACCTGAACACAGATTGATTATAAAATAACCATCATCATGCCAAAAAATTTCAGGCTTAGCAAAATTACTCCAGTTTTGGGCAATGAACTTATGAACAGCAGCAATTGTGGGATAAAAACCAACAACATAGAAGATAATTGCATTGTACCATTTAGAGTTACCTGCTGCAATCTCCTCTGCTTGTATTTGAGCTACAGGTTTGCCACTCTTCAAAATAGGCGCCACAAAGTTCAGAGCAGCACCCTTAGCAGTCAGTTTACCTCGAAACAAACTCGACCAGTTCTCAGGATTCTTGGCTTGATTTGATGATCCAGGGTGTTCAGGATGACAAGTAGACCCAGAAACAACCGAAATCGCATCATTTGGTTGCACACTCGTAGCTTCAGGCAATGGAACAGTAACCGGGGAAACCCTAGGAACCCCTTCATTGGATTTCTGCAACTTAGTAGCAGCAAAGGAATCCTCAAGAATCTTTAGTTCAGCCTTAGTAATCCTTCCTCCTGATGGATGGACTAGATGAGCTGGTGGAGAAACTAGCTCAGTTTCATCCTCAACCTCAGGGATAGTGTTCACATTCAAGTTCTTCAATCGATTAAGATTAGTAGGGGAGAGAGATCCAAAAGCAGGAGATCGAGGGAGTGGAGTAGCATGTTTCTTCTTCTTAGCCATGATAATCAGAGCTGAGTGAGAAACCAACCTCAGATCAGACTATCATGCAGATCACAGATCACAGATCATAGCTTCTCTCTCTAGATTTTCTCTCTCTAGCAATTCAAAAAGCTTTGCTTGTCATTTTTATTATTGATGGAGGGTATCCGACTCTCTCCCCCAAAAAGAAAAAATAAAAAAGGAAAATAAACGAATAAAATGTCGGGTATTTGGAATTTAAAATAAAGTCCAAAAAGAATAATATAAATTAAAAATAATAGCTATATTAAATTAATTAAGAAAAAGGATAAAAAAGTATGTTTAGGAAAATTAAACGGAGCCATAAAGTCATTAACCAACTCGAGTTTAATATTAAAAACGCAAACTGAGCACGCGTGGCTGATCTGGCAACTTGGCGCCAGCTGGCGCCACACTATGGCGCGTGGCGCCAGGCGCTACACTTAGCGTGTGGCACCAAGCACTGGCGGGGTGCCAATCACGGGGTTTTGACGCCAATTGACGCTGAATCCGTATTTCATTCTGATTAAAACTCTTCGCAATTTGTGTATAAATAGCCCCCTGCCTAGCCGATTCTTCTCATAATTCCAGCGAATAAAATAATTCTCTTCTTTAGAAAAAATAATAATCGTGTCTTTAGTCACCAAAACCTTCACCCAATACACTCATGAATGGTGTCGATCTCTTAATGCTAGAGACAGAAAAGAATTAGATTTATTTCACTTGGGGGGAATTTATGGCATCAAAGGGGTAGATCTTGACCTAGACTTCATACATACCGCTTAAGAATTTTGGAATGTTGATACTCATTGTTTCAGAATAGGGTATGATGAGATTAGCCCTTTGCCAGAGGAATTTGGTGCTATTTTAGGCTTCCCTGCAATAGACCTTGTAGTAAAACCCTAGAGTAGATGCATACTATTATAAGGATATTGAGCGCTTCTTTAATTTAAAAGAAAGGGATTTATCAAAAATAGTGGATGGCAATATAGTTAACTTGAAAGAATTCGCACGCCATTATTTTGATAAACCTCGTTCTGAATCTTTTCATATATATAGAAGAAGGGCATTCTTATTTTGCATGCTTAACCAATTTTTTCTTAGTAGTAGTAAAAATAATGAAGGTCAATCAATTATAACCACTGTACTAGAACAAATTAAATCAGGGAGAAATCCAATGCCATTAATAGTTGGTGAGACTATGATTAGTCTAGATGAATTGAAAAGGGACCCTAAAGCGCCTTTTCGCGGCTCTCCAATTTTATTACAGGTAGAAAAATAATATTTTTAATTACAGAAATCAAAAAATATATTTTTGTATTGTAATAATAATTTATTTGCATTGCAATATTTTACAGTTGTGGCTAATGGAAAGGCTAGGATTAATTATCCCTCCGAATGATATTGAGAAGTATACGCCCAACTGCTTTGTGAGAAGGAAGAAACGATTCCCTAAGATTGGGCGCCATGGGTGGAAAAAAGTCTTCGAATCGCGTGATTTTGCTATGAAGTGGGTCGTCCCATGGTGGAAAATAGAAAGGATGGTTGGTGTTAACAAGCAACCTTTTTGCCGTCTTCCAAGCTTGTCTCGTGTGACTTACTATTATCCCTGCAGGGTAAAAAGACAATACGGCTTGCTTCAGAATATTCCTTCCGGGGATCTTTGTCCTCCCTTTAAGTACCCTATTTCTCAAGAAGTAGACAGATTTGATGCTTACTGGGGTGCTAAACCTTTATGGGAAGTGATTACCCAAAAGGTTCCTCCTTCCTTCCCCAATGATGTGAAGAAGTGGTTGTTGAAGAAACCTTTGAAGGATAAAAATGAGGGTAAATCTGATGTGAAGAGCCGTCTGGGTGACAGGGTGATTCCTGCCAAAGAACGCCTAGGTGCAAGAATTGAATTTAAAACACCTACAATGCGTAGGAAGAAAAATGCTACAAAAGATAAAGGGAAAAGGAAAGCTAACACCACAGATAAAAAGGCTTGGGTGGAAAAGAAGCATGGAGTGTTAGCTGGAGGGGAGACTATCTACTCCAAAATTGAATGTAGGTCCTCTAAAGGATGCCTTCTAGCTAAGGTTATGGATGAAGAAGAGGAAGCAGACAAGAATTGGAAAAGGGCTAGGAAGGAAAAGAAAGATTAGGAGCATTGCTTGTCTTTCAATTTATTAGACTTTAAATTCCATCAATAATTTAATTTTATTTTATTAATGAAATTTCAGCTTTTAATTAAATTATTTACTTTATTAAAGCAATGAAAACCGAAAAATTAATTTTCCAGAAATTCTTTGAGTACGGAAGTCGAAAATTTTCCGAAAAACACCGAAATTCACCCAGAATTTATTTCCGAATTGGCGCCAGTTATTGATGTTTGGCGCCTGTCACTTAAGTCTGGCGCAAGGCGCCAATTCCATCGGCTGGCGCTAATGACTTATGGCTGGCGCCAAGCTCCTCTTTGCGACGCCGATGATTCGCCGATTTTCTGTTGAATTTTTAATTAATTCTGGAACGCGGAGATGTCGAAAAATAAAGTGGCCACACCCGTAAAGGGTTGCCTACGTATCCTTTCTTAAGGAATCAGGCCAAACGTAGCTCTCTTGAGTATCCTACTTAAGTACTTATGGGTAGTATTTCTTAAGTTGGTCATGATTTGTCATGTTTGAGAACTCATTGCCATCCATATCAGTCAGTTTTGCTGCACCTCCTGACAGGATTGTTTTGACAATGTAGGGGCCAGACCAATTAGGTCTAAATTTTCCCCTTGGGTCTAAAACATTTTTCCTTAGTGCTTTTAATACGAAATCTCCTACTTTGATATTTCTTGTCTTGACCTTCTTATTAAAATGCCTAGCCATACGAGTTTGGTAACACTGAGTGTGATGCAGAGCTTCTAGTTGTTTTTCGTCGAGTAGAATCAATTCTTCGTATCTTGCCCTAGTCCATTCAACTTCATCGAGTTTACTCTCTAACGCGATGCGTAGAGATGGTATTTCTAGTTCTTTAGGTTGTACGACATCCATTCCATATACCAAAGAAAATGGCGTATTTCCTGTTGATGTACCGATTGACGTGCGGTAACCCCACAATGCGAAGTGAAGTTTGTCAGGCCAATCTTTATAATATTCAGTCATTTTCTCGATGATAGTCTTTAAATTTTTATTAGCTGCCTCGACTGCTCCATTTGCTTGAGGTCTATAAGGGGAAGAATGGTGATGTTGAATGCCGTATTTTTGTAGCAATTCTTCACATGCGGCTTGAAAGTGAGTTCCATTGTCACTTATCATTTCATGTGGAACTCCATATCGGCAGATAATATTTCTCTCGATAAAGAGTGCTACATGTTTTGCAGTGAGTTTAGCGTTCGATTGCGCTTCGACCTACTTTGTGAAGTAATCAATTGCTACTAGAATAAATTTGTGGCCTCCTGTTCTTGGGGGAGTATTTTGCCAATGATGTCAATTCCCCATGTAGAGAATGGCCACGGCGATGTGTAAGTATAGAGAAAAGATGGAGGGACATGCTGTAAATTGGCGTAAATTTGGCATTTAGGGCATCTTTTTACATATTGATGGCAATCCCTATTCATTGTAGTCCAATAATATCCTTCTCGCATTATTTTCTGGACTAACATTTTGCCGTTTACATGAGTGCAACAGATTCCTTCGTGAACTATTCTCATTATTCTTTGTGCATCCATCTTTCCTACACATAAGAGAGCTCGACCCTTAGGTACCCTTTTATGTAGCTCGTTGTCTATGAGTACATATTGGGAAGCCAAAAGTCTTAATGCTCGTTTTTCTCTTCTGTCAGCGTGAGGAGGGTATTCTCCATTGGTGACATAATTGAGTATATCCGTGTACCACGGTTCTTCTTCTTCTTCTTTTTCGCCTTGTACTAATTCGTCGTCTTCTATAGCCTGGATATATGCTGGTTTGTGCCTTTTTTCTGTAGTTAGAGGCATTTGATCGATTTCCGTGGGAATCCTAACCATTGAGGCTAATCTTGCCAAGGCATCGGCAAATTGGTTTTCCTTTGTAGGTAGATATGTATATTCTACCTTGTCTAATTGATCACTGAGCGTTTCCAGATAGGTTTGATAAGGGGCTAGACTTTCGCTCCTTACTTTCCACCTTTTAGATATTTGATTGATGATCAAAGAAGAGTCTCCGAATATCCTTAACTTCTTTACTCCCAATGCAAAAGCTGTTTCAAGGCCTACCACGCATGCTTCATATTCAGCAGCATTGTTGTTAACGTCGAAATCAAGCTTTATTGAGATTGGAATGTGCTCTTCTGTAGGTGATACTAGTAGTACTCCAACGCCGCATCCCTTTTGGTTTGAGGCTCCGTCGAAATACAAGGTCCAAGTATCATCTTCAGTAACCATTAAGTCTTCATCTGGAAATTCATTGTCTTGCATTGGCATCGAGTCTTCTATTGGAAAATCTGCTAGAAAGTCTGACACCACGGATCCTTTAATAGCTTTTTGTGGCATAAACCTTACATCGAACTGGGCTAGATTGACTATCCATCTTTAAATGCGTCCATTGAGTGTAGATTTCTCGAATAGATACTTGAGTGGATCTAATTGGGAGACTACGAAAACGATATGCACCAACATGTAATGTCTTAACTTAGTTGTGGCCCACACCAAGGCGAGGCACAATTTCTCGAGCGGTGTATAGCGTGTTTCGTATTCGAGCATCTTTTTACTTAGGTAATAGATTGCGTTCTCTTTTCCTTCTACTTCTTGTGCTAGCATGGCTCCCATTGTCTCTTTAGTAACCGTCAAGTATAAACTAAGAGGTATTCCGGGAAGTGTTGGTGCTAATACGGGAGGATTTGCGAGATAGGCTTTGATCTTTTCAAAGGCTTTTTGACACTCGTCATCCCATATCACTGGTACATTCTTCTTGAGCTTCTTGAAGATTAGTTCACATACTGTCGTCAGTTTTGATATGAACCTACTCATGTATTGCAACCGGCCAATAAATCCTCGAATCTGTTTCTCAGTCTTGGGCGGCGGCATTGACATGATTGCTTTAATCTTGGTTGGGTCTACCTCTATTCCTCTAGAGCTTATGACGTATCCCAAGAGCTTGCCTGAGGTGACTCTAAAAGCACATTTTGATGGATTCAACCTCATGTTATATTTTCTTAGCCTTTCGAAAAATTTCCTTAAGGCTAGTTGATGTCCTGGATGGTCTTTTGATTTTACAATCATATCGTCGACATATACTTCGACTTCTTTATGCATCATGTCATGGAGTAAGGCAGTTGCTGCACGTTGGTAAGTAGCACCCGCGTTTTTTAATCCGAATGGCATTACCGTGTAGCAGTCAGTGCCCCATGGCGTTATAAAGGTTGTTTTCTCCATGTCTTCTTCTGCCATGAGAATCTAGTTGTAACCTGCGTACCCATCCATGAACGAGAGAAGCGCGTGATTTGCCGTGTTATCTACCAAAATATCGATGTGTGGCAAAGGGAAGTCGTCCATTGGACTTGCCTTATTTAGATCTCGATAGTCGACACACATCCTTACCCTTCCATCCTTCTTCGGAACTGGGCAACGTTGGCGACCCATTCAGGGTATTTTGATACCTTGATGAAACCTGCAGTTATTTGTTTTTGAACTTCTTCTTTTATTTTAAGTGCTACGTCGGGTTTCATTCGACGCAACTTTTGTTTTACAGGTTTCATTCCTGGAATTAGTGGTATAGTGTGTTGAGCTATCTCTCTATTAATGTCTGGCATATCTTCATATGACCAAGCAAATACGTCGATAAATTCTTTAAGTAAGTTAATTAAATCGGTTCTTTCTTGTTTATTCAATGTTAGTCCGATTTTAACTTCTCTTTTATAAGTTGAATCGTTCGATATATCGATTGTTTCAGTTTCTTCAATTACCGGTGTTTTCTTTTCGAGTGTTTCCATTGCTTTAATAATTTCTTTGTCTTTTTCATTGTTAGCTAAGCAATGCTCATCCTCTTGGGTTAGAGAAGAACACGAGAAGTAAGAAGAATGAGAAATATTATTGTACTCTGAGATCATTACATCAAAGAGTGATATGTCCTCAGGGACTGGATCACTAACTATCCTAGGAGAAGAAATAGGAGGGGGAGGTGTTACTACTAAAGACTTAGAAGATTCTAAAAGGAAAGACTCTGACTCGGCCTCTGACTCAGACGACTCTTCAAACATCGGTCCTTGCCCTGTCGTGATAGATATCTTCCTTCCGCTTGGAGTAGTCACCTTGATAGTCTTGCGCCATCCCTGTAATGATCCTTCAGCTGGAGTAATTAGCTTCGAGGGATCGAAGCTTTCACTTTGTAGGACTGTTTGAATGAGCGAGGAGTTATCCTCTTTATAAGTTGTCCCCTTTTCTCGCCCAAACAGTAATCCCATGACGTTAAAGTCAAAGCATGGAGGTGCTTTCTCCTTGTGGACGGGAGTTGGAATTTCATCAGTGAAGTAGCAATCCAAGAAAATCTCGAATCCCGGTTGTCGTATGCCGTTTACAGCAAATGGATCGGGAAATTCATGGCATGGATAGTCCTCCCCTTCTTTTATGAACTGACCGTTAAGCGTAAGGGGGTACTGATCCATTGGAATTGCTTTCTTTTGAATACGAGTGTCCCTACGTGCTTTCGACTTTTCCTAGGCTCGCTTGAGATCTTTCCGAGTCAATTCGAAACCAAGTCCGAAAGTATCTAACTTAGGGAGGCCAGGTAACTCCAGCGATTTTGCTATCCCTTTCTTCTTTCCTAGGGTCATCCCAGGAAAGTGTCCTTGTTTCTTCAGCATGGCATTGACAATCATGTTTGAATGGGGGTCGTGGCAAAGAGGGGTCCTTTCATCCTCCTGGATTAAGGAAACTTCCTCGTTAAAGCCCCATAGGTCTTCATCATCCTCATCGTGTTCCACATTAATAATTGGATTTTCTATAGATTTAATTCTCATTGGCGAAGCATCGATGGTGATCGGAATTCCTCCAACTATAGCTTTCACTTGTTGGTGGAGAGATGAAGGGACGGGCTTTAGATCATGAAGCCATGGACGTCCCAACAATAAGTTAAATGAAGCCTTGATGTCTACTACTTGGAAAGTAGTAGCATGTTCTATTGCTCCTGCTGTTACATTTAGGGTGATTTTGCCAAGAGCTTGATGACGAGTGTTGTCATAGGCCCTTATTCCTTGTGTAGACGGAGTTAAATCTTCGTCCCTTATGCCGAGCATCCTTGCGGTTCTTAGTGGGCAAACGTTGATGGCTGATCCATTGTTTATGAGAGTCATAGGAACATTCATCCTTTTGCAAACTACTGTGAGGTTTAATTCTTTGTAGTGTTTGTCACCTTCTGGAGGTAGATCTTTGTCCGAGAAAGTAATCAAATTAATCGGGCTTGGGAGATCACTTGTGAGGAAGTTGGCTAGTCCCTCAGGAGTAGTGTCAGAGTCTATCCCGATTTTGTCCAAGGCATTCATTACAGCCAACCTATGTTCTCGAGATGTTGCCAGAAGTTTCCATACATTCATCTCAACTTTTGTCTTCTTGAACTGCTTAACAATGTCGTTGTCTTCAATGATAGGTATGGGAACTTGTTGTATGGTTGGTATAGGTTGTGTTGAAACGGGAGGTTGCATTCTCCCGGATCTTGTGAGGACGTCTATCGATGAGTCTTCTTCACCCCACACGTCATCTGTGGTGTATGACACAGAAGGTGGAATTTCTACTATGTCCTTTAGATATACATCTTCTTCATCGCTGTCCCAAACTCCATTAATAGTTGCATCTTCTTCTTGTTGGACTTGGACTAGTTTCTTTTCATCAATCATTTTCTGTACCAAATTCTTGAACTTGAAACAGTTTTCTATAGTGTGACCCCCTGATTGATGATACTGACATTAATACCTATATGTCCTTTTCAATGATTCGAATGGTCTCGGTTCGAGGGGTTTGATCTCGCCATTCTCGGAGAGCATTTTGAACATTTGTGTATATGGGATCCCGATCGGAGTGTAGACTCGATTGCTCTTCCTAGGTTTCTCGGTGACTTGTAAGGGAAAGTGCTTTGCCTCATAAGTCGTCCTCACTGGTGTGGATTCCCTTTTAGGTTCATCTTTTGGAAGTGGAAGCTCATCATATTTCTTATGGAGTTCGTTCATAACTTTGAGAGCTTCACGTAGTAATTGTGATACCTCCTTCATGGACAGTGTGAGCAGTTGTATATCATATTTATTCGCCGGTTCTGGAAGGTTATCCATGACATCGAAAAAGATCTCCTCTTCTGTTTCTTCGACGGGTTTAATGAGAGAGGAGGGGTCAACCTCGTTTTCCTCATCGGAGATAGCCAGAGTATGAGCTAGAGGTGCATTGTCGATGCTTGGCTTCTTACTGGCAGGGGGCAACGGTAGTTTGTTGCTGTCGATCAAGTCTTGGATAGCTTCCTTAAGCTTCGAACAGTTTTCAGTAAGATGACCCCTACCTTGGTGATACTTGCAGTGTGCATTGGGGTTCCAATTAGCTGACCTCTTCTCAACTGGTGGGTCCCCGAATGGTCCAATAGGAGTTATAAGACCTTTTGTATTTAATCGATCAAACGCGGTGTCATAACTCATGCCAATAGGAGTGAAGTTCCTCCTAAATGGTTTCTTCTGTCCTTGGTTTTTCATGGCAAGGACTTCTCCCAAATTAAAGGTGCTCACATTGTTTGAGTGGGCGGTTTTGGAAGAAGAAGGATTGTCGTTCTTCTTTCCTTTTCAGCCACTGTTGGAGTTATTGTTGGCAGCTTTTAATTTAGCCAAGTCATCTTCAATGTTGATCCCAATATCATAAACGGCCTTGAAAGTATGGAGATTATTTTGATATTTGAGATGCTTGGAATATTTTTCTTGGAGGTTCTTGATGAACAGTCTCACAGATTCTTTTTCGCTTGGCACCTCAATCATCCTAGCTGAGGTTTCTCTCCACTTGTTAAAGAAAGAGGTGAAGCCTTCATTCTCTTTCTTCTTGAGGATTTCAAGTTCCCTATGATCAGTCTTAAATTGAATGTTGCACTTGTACCTATCAACGAAAGCGTTTGCTATTGACTCCCAGGTAGAGATCTTTTCTTTCTCAAGAGAAAAGAACCATTGTTGGCAAACGGTCTCAAGAGATAGTGAGAACAAAGAGGGAAAGACTTTCTTATCAATACCCTTAATACTCATTATGGTTTAGAATGCTCTTAAATGAAAGTATGGGTTGTCAATTGCTCTGAATTTTGGGATGTCGTTGGCGTTAAACTTCTGCGGAAGAAGATCTTTGTCCACCGAGACCCCTTGTGATGTAAGCTCTTGGAACTTGTAGTCGCTAGACAACTTGCTTAAACTCTCTTGCATGAGGTCCATTTGTTGTTGCTTTACGGGATCATCGATCCTAAGTGCGAGAAGCTTCAGTGTCTCAGTCACGGTAGCCAGTTGGTTCTTAAGATCATTGACTTCTTCTTGAGTTGCCATTACAACCTTAGTTTTCCTCTTACGAGCTATGGGTTTGTCAAAAAGTTGGACTTGTACGAAGAGGTTGTCTTTGATTAATCGTCCTTCTTTTCTTGACCACGCACTGTAAATAAACCATTTTGCGTTTTAATTACTCGACTCGAATCATCTTGACTTTACGGTTTATTTTAAGGAAAAAGAGAAAAGAAAAGGGTGCATATTTTTGGAAAAAATAATGTGCATATTTTTAGGGAACTAAGTATTATTATTTTTTATTGGAGGATTAATATCCGACTTACCCCCCTAAAAAAAATGACGGAAAAACGCGCACATAAGACTCTCTTAATCATGGTCAAAGTATGTGTATTGGTGTGTTCGTAGAGTGTAAGTGACATGCTTGGACTCTTGTGTAAGACCATGGGACTTAGTGCCTAAACTCAATCATTGATTCAATTAAATATTATTGACAGCAAAATTAACCGAATTAAACAGAAGACTGATTAATTAGACCAGAGGTGATGACTCGACCAATAATCCGAACTATCGGCCAAGCGACAGAACTGGTGTCACACTGTGGAGCTTGGCACCAGGCGATAGAACTGTCGTCAGGCGCTACACTCCACAATGTGGCGCTACAGCCCAGACCTTGGCGCCAATATTGGAGCTTCGGTCTGGGACTGTTTTCGGTGTTATTAGTCAACTGGGGTATACCTAAAGTCGTGTTAGGTCAATTCGATTAAAATATTAAACTTTATTGACTCAAATTAATTAATTAATTAATTAATTAGGCAAATTTCTTTAAGTCATTAATTTATTTAGTCTCGACACAAGTCAACAAACGGTTAAGAGAAACATAGAATATATATGCACAACAAATAATGCACAATTGGTCAAGTAGGCACAACATGATGCAATGCGTTTGCAACCTAACCATGGATCTAGTTCTCTAAAGTTCGGGATATGGTTTAGTCAATAGGGGGTCCATGGTTAATTGTCCGGATGCACCACGCGGAAGCCTAACCGTGCAGGGTTGGCGCGAGTGGATGGGACACCGCGAGTTTTAGGAAAAAACTCGCTTCCATGGTTTGGTGAATTCAACATCTCGGATGTACCCTTTGTTGCACAGAGCGTTCAATCATGTAGATGGAGCATGAATTCCCAGAGGGTTATTTTCATATGTAGAACACATATGGGTTTCAGAAAAGTGAGAAAAAATTCAACCAGGAGGGAGGATCGAGCAAACAATACGAAAAAACGGTCGAAATTAGAACGCATATTTCTGGCTCGGTATTGGGGGAAATTGGCGCCAACAAACAGAGACTGGCGCCAGCTTTTAACTATAGCGCCTGGGGCCAATGCTGGCGTCTGGCGCTACGGTTAAAATTTTGGCGCCAAGCTCTGGCCCCTGACGCTACTTCCCACATGCCTCAGCACCTTTCTGTGCTCGATAAAATTTTCTAGTTTCGCGCGGTGTTATTTCAGTCCTAGTTGTGAAAGATATTTCTCAAATTTCCTACGTGTAAAATCCTATGTTTTTAACTCATTACGGATGGTCTTTCCAATGAGATATTTTTTATGAATATGACAATAATGTTAATCAAAATTACGCACATGAAATACTTAGAACTTTTCGAGTCTCATCCACTCATTCCAAATCATTGCCGAAACAAATTCAGGAATTAAAATAGAAATCCTCCCCAGTGGAGTCGCCAAAAAACTGTAGGGAATAATTTCAAGCTTTAATCCCACTAGCTCGAACCCCACTGTGATCATACACTAAAGTACGGTGGCGTCCAAAAGGGAAGAAGATAGAGCAAAAGAGTCGCCAACAAGTTTTTTAAGGAGCTTGTAAACCGTTCATAGGATGAAGGTTACACCCCTTAACGATCCAAGAGATCGTCAACTCCATAAGGTCTAGAACCAAATAAGGGTTCGGGGATGAAGGTACAAATCCAACCTTAAAGAGATTGAACCTGCCCTAATAATAGGCCTCTACTTTATTCTGCTCGTATTCATCTGCGCTTTCTGGCTAACATGCAAACAATAGGATTAACCCTAAACCTGTTTAATCTATGTTGGTTGAATATAATGCACAAATAAACTATTATTGGCGATCTCTTGAAATTATAATCACATTAACCCTAACAAGATTATTAATTATCTTATTAAGCGTGATTACAAGTACAGAATTCCCTTTAACATGCATAAAAGGTGTGATCAAGCAATAACAAATAAATATCAAGCAACACAATAAATAATCAATATCATGACAATAAAATTAAAATCATAATCATAACAATAATCATCATAATAACAATCACATTAATCATAATCATTAAGGCACCATAGCAATCATATTTAATATATTTGATATTACCCTAGACATGATACTAGGAATATCATAATAACAATTTAAACGTGATTTCTACATTATAACATCAATAAATCATTAAAGCACTTACTTTGATGCTTCGTACCTCTTTCTAATAACAAAATACACACGTTAGTAACTTCAAGGAAAATAATAATCAAAACAATTAAATTAAATAATTGAAAGAGAGATTTTGGACCAAACCCTCAGAAATTAAACCTTTCACGTCTAGGGCGAAGGCAACTTCGAATATGGCTAGGTGTTTCTAGATCTTGCGAATGCAGAATTTTGTATGTAAAACCAAGTTAGAAAAAGATGAAGAGAAGGATGAATGATCTAGGGAATGCTAAAGAAAACTTGTGAATGATAGATGCAGATGATTGTAGATGAATGAAAACGGAGTTTTTAATACGATATTTATAGAGAAAATCAGCCAAAAAGATAAAATAAACAAAACAAAGTCTGACTCACAGAAAACAGGGCTGGCGCCACCCTTGGCTAACTAGCGCCAGGCACCAACACTAGCGCTAGGCGCCAATGGCTAGCGCCAGGCGCCAGGCCTGGTTCCAAGCGCCAAGGCCTGGGGTTAGGCGCCAAGCCTGATTTTAACGCGTTTTCGAAAATCAGATATGTTTACCGTACTGGAGGATAAAATGATATAATTTCCTCGAAAATGCTCTTTGATCTTAATTAAAACTCTAAAAAGTCAAAAGTCAATTTATCAATGCTAATTGAATTAGGAATGAAAAGAACCTTCTAGAAGATTCTAGAAGACTAAAAATATTCCTAATTGCATTAGGAATGATAAATCATATTAGGCCCTCCCCTAGATCATTGGGCCGCATATAAAGCTCAAACCGGGCCCAGTTTAGTAAATTGGCCATAATTTCCTCAACATTCATCGGAATTGGGCTTATAATATATCGTTGGAAAGCTCTTGTCAAGCCCCATCCAACTACACCATTATAGGACCCATATCATGGACCAACCAAAATAGATTGGCTGTTTTCTCAAAATAAGTTTTCAAAAACAGGGAGAAAAGAAAAGAATTAAAATTATCCGCAACGCTAGACTTTCCATACTTTCACTTCATTCGATTATGATTCGACGCGAAAGGTACTCATCACCGGGTTTGGTTTTGGGGAGACACAAATGGGTGTCTACAGGTACCTTTGCCTATAAGAGAATGTCATTCGGACATTGCAATGCTCCCGCCACTTTCCAACGGTGTATATTGAGTATCTTTGGAGACATGTTGCAGGAGGAGATGGAGGTGTTTATGGATGACTTTGACGTAGGTGGAGTTTCCTTTGAGGCGTGCCTTGAAAATCTTGAAAAGTGCATAGCAAGGTGTGAAAAAGTGAACTTGGTGTTGAATTGGGAAAAATTCCATTTCATGGTTGAAGAAGGCATAGTCCTTGGGCACAAAATTTCACACAAGGGTATAGAGGTGGACAAGGCAAAGATTGAGGTTATTGAAAAGTTGCCACCTCCGGTTAATGTGAAGGGTGTGAGATCATTTTTAGGCCATGCCGGGTTTTATAGAAGATTCATCAAGGATTTCTCGCTCATTAAAAAGCCCCTCAATGATATTTTTCAAAAGGATACCGAGTTTGTATTTGATGATAAGTGTTTGGAGGCATTCAATAAATTGAAGAAAGCTCTAATCTCTACTCCTATTGTTCAAGCTCCAAGATGGGTTTTACCATTTGAGTTGATGAGTGATGCAAGTGACAGGACCATTGGAGGATTTTTAGGTCAAAGAGTCGATAAGAAACTTCAAGTGATTTATTATATGTCCAAGACACTAAATGGAGCTCAACGGAATTACACTACATCAGAGAAAGAGTTCTTGGCTATTGTTCATTCCTTTGAAAAAATTTGTTGCTACTTGTTAGGGTCCAAAACAATTGTGTTCACCGATCATGCGACCCTAAAATATCTTTTTGGGAAAAGGAATCAAAGCCAAGGCTAATTCGTTGGATGTTAGAGCTTCAAACTTTTGACCTTGAGATTAGAGATAAGAAAGGAGCGGAGAATGTTGTAGCAGATCATCTATCTAGACTTAAGGATTTTCAAGTTCAAGATGATGGGTCTCCCATTGAACATATAATGTTAGATGATTCTTTGTATGCTATAGATGTGAAGGAACTCCCATGGTTTGCCGATTTGGTGAACTATCTTGCTTGTGGGGAGTTTCCTCCTTCATTTTCCGAGAATCGAAGAAAAAAGATCGAGAGGGAGGCTAAGCATTATGTATGGGATGAACCGATTTTGTATAAAAGGGGTGTTGATGGGTTATTGAGGAGATGTGTTCTAAATGAGGAGTTACCTAGTGTATTAAAGATGTGCCACTCGGATCCGAGTGGTCACTACTAAAATTCGGTAAAATTGCGACCGATGTTTTACGACTGTCATTAAAACAGTCTCAAATTATAATATTTGCGACCGTCTTTAAGGCAGTCGCCGATTTGCGACCGTTTTTAAGGCGGTTGCAGCTTTGCGACCGTTTTTAGGCTATTTAACACTCGCAAAGGTATTTAAAAATTTCTTTAAAATAATATACATGTTAAAAATAATTCTAAATAAAAACAGTTCTATTGCGACTGCCAAAAACGGTCGCAAATTGCGAACATTACGACCGTTATAGAAACGGTCGCAATTTGTGACCATTTACGACCGTTCTTAAGGCGGTCGCAGATTATAATATTTGCGACCGTTTATAACGCGGTCGCCGATTATAACAATTTGCGACAGTTTTAGCGGTCGTAATTGTTTATTTATTAATTTTAAAAATAGGGTATATAAGGGGCTCAAGCTTCCCAACCCAAACTAACCCTTTTTTTGTTTGTTAACCGCCACTATTCCTCTTCTCTCTCTCTCTCTCTCTCTCTTTTCAACCAACCCTCTTCCTCCATTTTCCTTATCTCCACTCTATCCTTCTCACGCCCCTCCTCTTTCACTCTCATCTCCTAATTCTCCTCTTTCACTGCCGAAAAAATGAAGCAAAGCACTTGAGAATTGAAGAATAAGAAGCTGGAAATCGCTGCTCATTCAAGATTTGGCTCAAATCAGAAGCTTCGCCGACGATTTCTCTCTCCTCCACGCTGCTTGCCACCATCACGACCACACACTTTAACAAGACCTCCACCGTCACAAGAACAAGCCTAAGAGAAGTCAAGGTTTTCAAGATCTTATAATTAATTTAGGTTATATTGTTCATTGTTGATCTAGATTTATTTTTTCTAATTTCTGATTATATATAATTGTTTTATTGTAATTTTAATATTTAATTTTGAAAGATCTATAGTATTGTTTTATTTCTGATTTGTGTTGTTTATTGTAATTTTAGTTTATAATTTTTGAAAGATCTATATTATTGTTTTATTTCTAATTTTTGGGTAAATTTCTATAATTTTATTTCTTATTTTGTGGGTAATTTTCTTAATTTTTTTATATTTTTTTATAATTTTTGTGGGCGGCGTTAGGTTGAGGTGGTTTCGACTGAGCGGTGTTGGGTTGAGGTGGTTTTAGATGAGCGGCGTTAGGTTGAGGTGGTTTCAGGTGAGCGGTAGTTGATTTATTGGTTAGGGTGAGGAGTTGTGGTGGGTAAAGGTTGTTTCGGTTTGCGGTGGTGGTGGGTTAGGTGGTTTCAGGTGAGCGGCGGTGGGTTTTCGTGGTTAGGGTGGGCAGAAGTGGTGGGTAAAGGCGGGGTTTGGGTTGGCAGCGGTGGTAGGTAAAGGTGGTTTCGGTGGTTGGTGAGGCTGGATGCGAAAAATAGTAGTGCGATTTTTCTTTTTATTTTTGTTTTTTTTTAAATTTTAGCTACGGCTTATGGCGGTCGCTAATTCCAAAAATTGCAATCGCTGACATAACCAGTCGCAATTTTTAACTTTTGCGACCGTTTTCTAAACAGTCGTTGAAAATAATAAAAACGGTCGCAATAATGATTTTCTGCGACCACGTGAATAACGACCCACCACCTTACGACCGTTGACGGTCGCAATTATTAATTGCGATCGTTTTTACTATAATCTGCGACCGTCAAAGACAGTCGCAATTTGGCCGAATTTTAATAGTGGGTGGTCAAATATGTGTCTCAAAAACGGCTTCAAAGGTGCTCAAATGCGGTTTATGGTGGCCAAATCTCTTAAAGAATGTTTGGGAGTTTGTCAAGAGTTATGACCGATGCCAAAGAACCGAAAACATTTCATAGAGGAACGAAATGCCTCAACAACCTATACTAGAGTTCGAAATTTTTTATGTATGGGGAATAGATTTCATGGGTCCTTTTCCTACTTCATATGGGAACCAATATATCCTTGTTTCCGTCGATTATGTGTCAAAATGGGTGGAAGCTATTGGTTCACCTACAAACGACCATAAGGTAGCTATGAAGATGTTCAAGAAGATAATTTTCCCACGATTTGGCATCTTAAAGGCGGTTATTAGTGATAATGGATCTCATTTTTTACATAGCGCTTTCCGCAAGATGTTTAAGAAGCATGGAGTTAATCAACGTTTCGGACTAACCTATCACCCTCAAACTAGTGGGAAAGTCGAACTGTCTAACCGTCTAATCAAATTGATTCTTGAGAAGACGGTCGCAAGAAATAGGAAGGATCGGTCGGATAAGCTAGATGATGCTTTGTGGGCATATAGAACGGCCTTCAAGACTCCTATTGGCACTACTCCTTACCGCTTGGTTTGTGGGAAGTCTTGTCATCTTCCGGTCGAACTTGAGCATCGTACTCATTGGGATATTAAGAAAATCAATTTCAAATTGTCAAGTGAGGGTGAGCAACGTTGGCTTGATCTCCATGAGTTGGAAGAACTTCGATTAGATGCATATGATTGTGCAAGCATGTATAAGACTTGCAACAAGGAAGTGCATGATAAGCTTATTGAGAAGAAGGAGTTCAATGTTGGTGACAAGGTGCTCCTTTACAATTCTAGGATGAGATTATTTTCCGGGAAGCTAATGTCTCGTTGGAGTGGTCCTTTTGTTGTTCAAGAGGTTTTTCCTAATGGTGCGGTTGAAATATCTCCTTTGGATTTCTCAAGAACTTTCAAAGTCAATGCTCATAGGCTCAAGTGCTACTATAATGGAGTTTTTGTGGGAGTCGTTCATGATATGACTCTCTATGATCCACCTTGAAGGGTGGAGAACGTTTGGCTAATGACGTTAAACAAGCGCTTTTCGGGAGGCAACCCGAGGTTCTAACCATTTTCTCTATTTTCCTTGATTTTTGTTTCCCTTTTGTTGTCTCTATTCTTTATTGATTTTCTATCTTGATTGTGTTTTAGGTGGTTTTGATTGGATTTCCAATAATTTTGGTGCTTATTTTAAAGTGCTCGAGTTTATAAATTGGAAGCATGTGTAAGAATTGAAGTTTGGTGGATTCAAATGGTGGGTTCATAAAAATCTAGTGTTGAACCCACATTCTTAGAGTTTAGGGACTTCTTCAATCTTCATCATGATCATTCCCCTTATACTCACCGATGTGCGCACAAAAGGAGATTCGGAAGTTCACATACCTAGAAGGGCGTGGGCGCACGCGACCATTGCGCGGCCGCGCGACCTGATGGCGCGACCGCGCACCTCCTGCTGTTACTCCTTAAACACACCAACCTTCTTTCTTTTTCTCTCTCTTTCTCTCATTTAATTTTCACTTTGTTTTTGTTCAAGCATCATCACCATTTCCATCATTATTTTACTACTGAAATTTCACCATTTCTCACTTCATCTATTTGATTATTACTCTAAATCCCCATATTAACACTTTCATTGTGGTCTTCTCTTTCCTAAACTTTGGATTTTTGGGTACTCTTTGGATTAGGGTTTGGTGCTTGCAACTTGGATTGTTTGTGTGTGATAGTGCTATTTGTTCCATTTCTTTGTGATTTCTCATCAATCCATGGTATGATTTCTTCATTTCTATTGATTCTTATGATAAATTTTCTACCTTGGTTGTCCATGAATGCTTATATTGATTTGGTACTAGCCTTATTATTGTATCCATATTGCTTACTATCTACCTCATTTGTTGTGTTAATGATGAAATTTTGGTGAATATATGAACTTGTGTTTGATGATTTTGCTTGAACATACTATAATTTTGGCACCACCATTGTTGGACTTATTGTTTGATTATAATGAATTGGAAGTGTTGTTGTGCATAGTTGTTTTAGATGATGATTTGGAGTGTTGTTGCTCATGTTGCATAATTGTGGCTCATGATCCTTACTAACTAGTGCATTTTTCAATTAAATGTGTAGATGGCCCCTCTCCGTCGAGCTAAGAGGGCTAGATGCTAAAACTATAGGGAGGTGGTTCCTCCTCCTCCCCACATCACAGTGAATTATGGAATTGAGTTTACCAAAGAAGAGCATTGGGAAAGATTTGCCAAGCTTTCAACTCGGAAACTTTTTTCTACTAGATTCTATATTTAATCGGCAACTACTTCGTTGGGTATTGACGATGATGTGAGATTTTTGGCCTGGAATTTGGGGTTAGAGGAGTTCTTAGGCCTTCATACTCCTACCTACTCTTAGATTACTTTTGAATTTCTATCTTTACTTGAGGTTCATGAGGAGGATTTAGAAGGTGAAACTTCTCGAAGACTTTCATTTCAAGTCTTTAAGAATGATCATTCGGTGCCTCTTTCCTATCTCAATGAGGTTTTCAAATTTCCTACTCCAAGTGAGGATGTTCCACTTATTTATCCGGCATTTGAAGGTTTTCAACGTGATAACAAATATTGTGAGTTCAAGTGGTGGAGGCATATATCTATTGAGGATTCATATCTCCCTCAATATTCAAAATCGGCATCAATCATTCATGCGGCTTTGAGATATTTTAGCCGAATTCTTACATAATGCCTTTTTCTCGAAGGAGTCCCTTGGTGCTATTTTTCGAGAGGAGTTGAGTTGGTTGTGGCTAGCGGATAAGCCATTTGAGGAAGGGGTGGCGGTCATTGACTTCGCTTTGCATTTGCTTGATCGTTTCATCGATATCAAAGACGATATTTTCCTCTTCGGAAGTATCCAACTAGGGGGTATGATTACCATCTTGGTTCTTTCCCTCAACAAGAGGTATTCAAGTCACTTGTCCCGGTCCATGATAAAAGGGAGAAAGTCCCTTTACTACTTTTTAAGCATCTATGCCATGATAAATCAAGAGATTTCTGGAGCGCACTACAAAAGCAAACTTGTACATTTGGAAAGTTACAAAGACTGCGGATTGGTGCCCCATCCCTCACCTCGAGGCTATGGTTTGATGTGTGGACACCCCTCTTCCATGGAGACCTAACAAAGTGACGATTGAACAAGCCCTCAAGAGAGCTCCGTTGCCTAACCTCCGCCATAATCCATATCTACCTCTTGCTCCCTCTTCATCCCGCGGAGGTAAATCTTCCCGGGGAGGTACATCCTCGATTCCTCCCTCTTGTTCTTATATTTCTACTATTGACTTGTCTGTTTTGCATGCAAAAATTGATTTCATAGCGAATGTTCTAAATTGTTCACCTTTGGGCTACGATTTTGTTTTAGGCTATGACTATTGTTTAGGGTAAAAGTACCCTAGACACGTGGACCAATGAGAGGAGGCCACGTGTCGAGTTTAGGATGGCCCACGTGGCTTAATATCCTCTTGACACATGGCCCCCTTAGATACATCTCTGAAATGGCGGCCTTCAAGGGCCCAAATCCCAAGAAACGCCGTAAAACGGCGCAGCCCACTGAAATCTAGGTCAAGTGACCTAGATAGGGGCACGTTCTCCATTAACCCTATAAATAGGGAGATATTTCCCCATTTCGGGGACACATTCAATCATTTATTACACCTACATTCTCTCTCATTAGAGAAAGACCTGAGCTTGGAATCTTAGCAGATCCCACCTAAATTTCCATACTCTTTATTCCCTTTCAAGTTACTAACTTGATCTTCGAAGGCGGAGCTCCAACCACCCGGAGTCTCCGTTGTTTTGCAGGTACAACACAGCCGGACCCGACTTCGTGACGTAACTCTCCCGAGGGACAAAAACACCCCAAAACATTTGGCGCCGTCTATGGGGAGAGTACCTCGAAGATGGTTCAAGAGTCTGTACCACCCCCTAAGCATCTAGGCGATGACCCAGAAGTTTTCACAGACCAAGAGGATGAAGATCCTCAGGTTGAAACCTATACAGCCGATGATGGCTCTCTGATAACTAAGCGCATCCGGCACAGAGACACTCTGGAGCGGGGAACCACCCAGGCGGGTACAAATCGACCCTCTGGGCAGCCAGAAGGGGAAACCCACACGGCAGCTGGATCACCTCCTGTCACCCGAGACGAACTCATGAGGTTCATGACAAGTTTCAAGGGTGAAATCAAAGATATGATCACTAAGAGCTGGGTTGGCCCAAGTAGGGGTCAGTTGGCCAAGAAGACTCCTCTGGAAAGGGGGAAGTAAGTTAGAGATCGGCAGCCAACTCCTCATCCAAAGGAGAAGGCAGCCGGGACCATTGATTGGTCCAAAATTCTTCTTCCTAAGAGGAATACCAACAACACCCGCCAGACTCAACAGCCGGTGGGAAGCAAAAAATCAACTCTTGATGCCCGGGAGATCATCAACCAGAAGAGAAATCAACAGTTGTTTGAGTCGGCTTCTACGTCAAATTTTCCAGACAGCTTCAACAACACTTCTGCAGGGAATGCACTTTCCTTGCGTGAGAGTCAGACATGCGGTAATACCGTCCACTCTGGCCCTCAGATGATCGGGACTGCACCTTATGTACCCTCTTAGGTCTACGGCCAGTATCCACCTTACTATATGCAGCCGACCTTCATCGGAGGTCAGGCGGCATACAACACAGTCCAGCCACTGGACTGGCAGCTCCGTCTGCTCCGCCTGGGTGAACAACCTTCTGCGTTCACCCGGGAGATAACCGAGGCGGCACAGCCGGCCAAGGTTAAAAATGTGTTGGTAGGTACCTATGATGGTACCACCAACCCGGAAGATCACCTCATGGCATACACCAACCTCATGTACTTACAAGGGTTGGATGATGCCACTTGGTGTCGATGCTTCCCGGCTACGTTGAAGGGCATTGCCCAACAATGGTTTTGCAACTTGCCAGTCGGGTCCATTCATAGTTTCAGAAAGCTTGCCTTCCTGTTTGCTTCCAACTTCTCAATGAACATCCCTGCTAAAAAAACAAGTCTTAACTTGAGCACCATTAAGCAGGGGGGGAGAGAAGGGTTGCGCTCCTATGTCAGGCGGTGCAATCTGATTAGAATTCAGATTCAAGGACTGTCTGATGAGGTAGCTTTTATAGAATTTTTCAAGGGTCTGAGAGACGGGTCGACTTTTAAGTTCGACCTAGTCAGAAAAGGGGCTTTCACTTTACAGGCGGCCCTAAGGGAGGCGGAAAGCTATATTCAAGCAACCGACCTCTGCTCGCCTAGTAATTAGTCGGACTCAAAGAACTCTGACAAGATGAAAGACAGCCGGCCTACTCAGCCGGCCAAAAAGAAAGAAGAGAGCAATAAAAGAAAAGAAGTCTGGGCGGTTAGTGACTCTGACCAGCCGTCCCAGAAGAAGAAGAAGAAAGAATTTAAACCGTACGTTCCTAAGTACGAGTTTAACAAGAACTGCAACTTCATCCTCATGGAAATTAAGGACAGGTTGTCCCTAGAGAAGCCGAATCCAATGAAAAGTTCCATTCAATCAAGGAACAAAAATAAATTCTGCCAATACCATGAGGAAATTGGACATGACACCAACGACTGCTTCAGCCTTCAACGGGCGTTGGACCGTCTGGCTGACAAGGGTATGTTAAAGTCCTACATTACTAAGTCCAAAGGGACTAATAAGAAGAACCCGGGGCACTCGTCTAAGACACCCCAGCCTGCTAGTAGTTTGGACACTAACAAGGAGTCGGACTACACAATAGCAGGCGGGTTCTCATGCGGTGGCCCAACCATCCGGGGCACCAAGAGCCATCTTTGAAAGATGGACAAAGATGATGATGAGCAGGCGTCTGCAAGCTCCTCCTTCCCTGACGTCCTGATCACTGAGAAGGACAGGGGCAGCGTCCACCGTCCGCATGATGACCCGGTCGTCATTGAATGCAAGGTTGCCAACCAGCTGGTTGGACGGATCCTTATTGACACCGACAGCTCATCAAACATCATCAGCCTCCGGTGCCTGCAAAAGCTGAAATACAATGACAGCAGCATGCATCCGGTTACCCACCCCTTGGTTGGTTTTAGGGGTGGAATGGTTTACCCAATCGGAAGGGTTGATTTACCAATCCGGCTGGGTGAGAAAGGAAAAGGGCGACACCTGGTCGTCAAGTTCTTGGTCGTTGAGGAGATGCCTGCCTACAACATTATTTTGGGCCGGCCAACCCTCAACGAAGCCAAGGCTGTAATCATCCCTTCCCTCATGCTCATCAAGTATGAGAGGGATGACGGCTCTGTTGGTTCCTTGAATGAGGATCAGAAGACGGCCCGGGAGTGCTATCTCTCAGCCGTCAAAGATACTGTAACCCCAGAAGGCCAGGAACTAATAGACCTTGACAATGTCAAGGATGCTGACCCAATTCCAGTCCCACCAGCAGCCGGAAAGAAAAGAAAGGCACCTCTGTCGGTGGAGGTGAAGAAAGAGAAAAAATAGCAATCATTGACCGGTGAACGGTCAGATGAGCTCCGTCCCCAATCGGCTGGAGAACATGTTGATATACCTCTGGACGACAGCTGTCCGGAGCATACTGTAAAGGTTGGGACGGTTGCTTATGCTAAGTTGGGTGCAGACTTGCACCTTCTCTTGAAAGAATTCAAAGACATTTTTGCCTTTGAAGTGGAAGAGATGTCATGCGTCAGCCCGGATCTTGTTGTCCACAAACTCGCTGTGGATCCTAAAAAGAAGCCCATCCAGCAAAAGAAAAGAAATCACGGCGAGGAAAGAAGTCAGGCGGCAGCTGCCGAAGTTAAAAAGTTGTTGGACGCTGGGTTCATTCAGCCATGTAATTTTCCCGACTAGGTGGGGAATGTTGTGCTCGGGGGAAGGGTGAAGGGCCGAATCTTCAGGATCTAACTAAGATAATTTTGCGGCTGACTATCAGCAGCCGCCTAAGGTCGCCGACCTACCCAACCCCAAACGGATTGTGATGCCGTTTGGCTTGAAAAATGCGTCGGCTACATTCCAACGGATGATTAATACGGTCTTTATTAATCAAATTGGGAGGAATGTAGAGGCGTACATTGATGACATGATAGTCAAATCCAAGCAGCAGGCGGATCACCTTGCTGATCTCCGAGAAACCTTCACCACACTCAGGCGGCATAAGGTTATGTTAAATCCTAAGAAATGCGTCTTTGGTGTTGAGTCTGGGAAGTTTCTCGGATTCCTGATTGATCAAAGGGGGATAGAGGCTAACCCCGAGAAGATACAGGCGGTAATTGACATGAAGTCACCCCGCAGTGTCAAGGAAGCACAAAAACTAACCGATTGCCTGGCGGCGTTGGGGAGGTTCCTCAGCCAGTCAAGTGACAAATGGCTTTACTTCTTCCAAGCAATCAGGAAGAAGACCAGATTTGAATGGAGGGATGATGTTGAGGTGGCTTTTCAACGGCTGAAAGAACACTTTCACTCTTTGCCAAGGCTTGTTAGTCCACTGCCTAAAGAGGTGTTATACATGTACCTAGTCGTTTCAGATCATGCCCTCAGTGTTGTTCTCCTTGCTGAGAGAGACGGCGTTCAGCTCCCGGTCTATTTCATTAGCCATGTTCTAAAAGATGCTGAACTCCGGTACCCCATGGTAGAAAAATTCGGCCTTGCCTTGTATATGGCTTTTAAGAAATTGACCCATCCGGTGGTAATTTACACCGACCATCCCCTCAAGCGGCCTATGTCTACCTTGGAATCATCAGGCAGAATTTTGAAATGGGATATTGAAATGCAAAGTCTTGAAATCACTTTTGAACCTAAAAAGGCAGTGAAAGGTCAGGCGTTTGCCGACTTCATTGTTGAAATGACACGACCGGTGCAACCGGATAACATTGACCAGGTTTGGAAAGTGTATGTAGACGGGAGCTCAACGAAGAACGGCTGCGGTGCAGGAATTATATATGAGTCACCTGAGGGGGACAGATTTAAATAAGCACTGCGTTTTAAGTTTCAAGCCTCAAATAACGAGGCGGAGTATGAAGCCCTACTAGCCGGAATCCGCATGTGTAAGGCAGCAGGGGCAATCAAAATTGACGCCTACTCTGATTCACAGTTGGTCGTTAGCCAGTATAAGGGAAAATATGAGGTAACTCATCCGGCTATGATAAAATACCTTCAGGCAGTCAAAGAAGAGGTTGGGGCACTTGAGGAATTCCGTCTGAAATAACTGCCTTGGTCGGATAACAATCAGGCGGATGCGTTGTCCAAATTGGCTTCATCTGCCTGCTGTGATACGCCTCAGCCGGTCTTTTGGGAAGTTCTTGAAAAAAGAAGCATATATGAAGAGCCCATTGGAATTCTAGACCGAAGCTCTACTTGGATGGATGGCATCCGGGCATATTTAGTAGACGGCAAACTTCCTGATTCACCACAGGAAGCAGCCGTCATGAAGAAGCGAGCAGCAAACTTCGAGTTGAGAAACGGAGAGCTCTTCAAGGCGGGTTTCCTTAAACCTCTATTGAAGTGTGTTACCCCAGAAAAGGGGAAAGAAGTTCTCAAAGAATTGCATGCTGGGTACTGTGCCTCTCATATAGGCGGCAGGTCCCTAGCCGTCAGAGCCAGGCGGCATTACTTTTGGCCTACTCTTGAAGCAGGCGCTAAAGAGTTGGTGAAGAGATGTGACAAATGCCAGAGGTTTGGCAAACTTATTCACCGCCCGGCTACTGACCTGACGGCAATCCACTGCCAAGTCCCGTTTGCTAAATGGGGCATGGATATCTTGGGTCCTTATACGCCTGCTCCAGGCGGAAAGCGCTACATTTTGGTGACTGTGGATTATTTCACCAAATGGGTGGAAGCTGAGCCGGTTAAGAACATCAAGACGAAGGATGTCATCTCTTTCATCTGGAAGAACATCATCACCCGGTTTAGGGTACCTATGTCTATGGTATTTGATAATAGTCCTCAGTTTGAAACCCCTCATCTCAAGACTTGGTTGGGAGATCAGGGTATCTCACATTGTTTTGCATCAGTCGACCAACCCCAAGCAAACGGCCAAGTTGAAGCCTTCAACAAACTCATCTCACACGGCATAAAAAAAATTGAAAGAGCCGGTGGCTTATGGGCAGAAGAGCTAATTCATGTCCTATGGGCCATCCGGACTACTGCCAAAGGGGCAACCAGTGAAACCCCATTTCTTATGGTATACGGTGCTGAAGCCGTCTTGCCCATTGAACACTACGAGCCGACTCTCAGAGTCATGCTCTATGATGAAGAGGCAAATTGGGAGGCCATGCGGCTGGCATTGGACTCCCTCCCGGAACGCAGGGGCAATGCTGCCCTGCGCCATGAGATATACCGTCTGAGAATGACCAAAGCCTACAACAAGAAAGTGCACAAGCGTCCTTTGAAAGTTGACGACTTTGTGTTACGAAAAATGGAGGCAACCGGTAGGGCCAATGAGGCTAGAAAGCTAACCCCTAATTGGGAAGGCCCCTACCGGGTTTATGAAGAAGTCTGGGATGAAACCTACCGTCTGGAAACCCCAGACGGCCGGCGTCTGCCTAGATCTTGGAATGTAGATAACTTAAAAAAGTACTACTTTTGAGAAATGTAAATTTTTGTGAACAGTAAGTCAATTAATGAGAATTTAGACTTTGTTTGCAGAATTATTTTGCCATTTTTAATGCTTGTCCGCCTGGGTAAAACTCAGACAGACTCTTTGTTTAAATAACTAAGTTTGATACTTAGTGTAATTTAATAATTGCTTGTCCCCCTGGGTAATACTCAGACGGACTATTCGTTCAACCAACTAAGTTCGACATTGAGTGTAAATTCAATATTGTAATAACGCTCGGCCAATGGTCCGATTAAAAACTAAGCACAAAAACGCTTAGTTGCTATACAACCGGTCTCATACAAGACCAAAGGCCAAAATGGCCGAGTAATTGCTAATTTATAAAACCGCCTGTCCCAACTTGGACAAAGGCGTCCGGCGACACCCCTCTGGGTGCAATTGTTGCAAAGAACAGAATATTCGTCGGTTCTACGTATCTATGCAGACGACGAAAATTGAACGACCAAATTGGTAAACTCATAGCCGTCTGACCAGAATAATCTATGAAGAACGACTAAGTTACCGAATACCGGATGCCCTAAGGCATCAGTCGGTCACCGGCTGAAGTTCTCACTTAGGTTATTTATTCCAAAGTTGCACTCACTCTCCCTATTGGGGTAAAAGATTTTGTGTAATGGCTACGTGATAACCCTTGACGGAATATAACCGCTTGGGTAAGAAGCTCAAAGCACCCGCTCTAATGGCCGGTTGTGCACTTGTTTTGGGGCAATCACCATTGTGATTTATTAGCCTAAAAACACTCCATACTTCTCCTAGTATCAAGTGTTTTCAAGCCAATCAATCAAATTAAAATAAAACCAACCACACAGCCGCCTAGGGGCAAGAGCACCCAGATTGCAAATTTCCGCATGCTTTTTTAAGTTAGGAAAAATATTAAAGAATTGCAAACATACGCAAACATACGCAAAATTCAAATTGAAAAATTCAAACACAAACAGGTATAAACAATCGACTGAGTCGGAATACTTCATTAAATATTTAAAATGGCTCAAAGGCCAGAAGTTGTGTTAACCGGAGTTACATACGGTGAAGAAACAAAAAATAAATTGTTAACCCAATCTCATGGTTGATAAAGATATAACAGAACACGACATACAAGCCGGTAAAGAAACAGAATGGCATACTGCCGCAGAAAGTGGGAGGCCCGCCTAAGGCTGAGGTGGATGCTGCTGCTCCGGCTGATCCTGCCCGGGTTGGCCTTCATCTTGATCATCCACCGCCGACTCCTCGTTATCAGAGACTTCATATCCCTGCTTTGCAGCCTAATATTTGAAGCAAGGCGGAGGAGCATCACCCAGTAGTTGGGCATCATACACCTTAGTGGCGTAATCATACCTTAGCTTATAGACATCAAAGTCTTTATCTGGGTAGAGGAGGCTCCAAGTGATCTTCAGCTGGGCCAGATTATCACGCTCATTCTCCTCCGTCAGCCGCTTTTGCTCTTGGGCTAGCTTGTCTGACTGCTTGTTTTGCAGATTGACGAGCTCAACCCCCAGGCGGGAAACGTCTGCTCGAAGTTGAGTGTTTTCTTGATCAGCATCTTTTAATACCTTGAGCTCAGACTTGGCATCCTTTAGTTTTTGATCATGATCATCGGCCCGGCTGTTAGCTTCGTCGTTCGCAGTCGTCAAACTCCGGATCAGCTCCTCCTGTTTCAACTCTACTACTTTAATCTTTAAATCACACATATAATTAGCATATTCAGCAGAGTTGAGGTTTTCAAGGGCCCTCCGTTTGGCGTCATTTACCTCTTCCTGTTTCCACCTGAAGGGGCCCCGGAGGCCATCCACTCTCGGCATCACCTGAGAAAAGAGCAGCCGAATTATGATATGCTTAGTTCAAATAAAGTAAAAGTAGTGGGGTTGTAGGATTTTTTACCTCAGCCAGTTGGCCCATTATCCGGTCGAAGTCCACCACCTGCAGGTTAGGTATGGAGTTCTTC
The DNA here is from genome assembly GCF_948465745.1 of Chenopodium album. NCBI lineage: Eukaryota > Viridiplantae > Streptophyta > Magnoliopsida > Caryophyllales > Amaranthaceae > Chenopodium > Chenopodium album. The sequence goes on along the minus strand of NC_137841.1, from coordinate 50,471,966 downwards.
TCCGACCGGGTGAGGGTCCTCACCATCCGTTTTGCGGAACCCGCAAGATCCGGATCGTCGGATGTCAAATCTGCACCAAAAGTAGTACTCTATAAGTAAGAGGCAGCATAGGTGGCACTCAACCGTTGTCGGCTGCTGACTAAACCCCAGAGGGGTCTACCTTAGTCTTGACTCTCAGAAAGTCAAGTGGCCAAGGTATCTCAATCTTTCCCTTACCTTAGGTATCCGGATGGGGCGCAGGCTTCTGCTCCTTCCCAGTTGTTGCCGCACCGTCTGCAACATTAGGTGGCTCGCCACCCTTCGATGTTGTAGAGGCATCCGGCGCTTTTGGCTGTGAGCGTTCTGAGCTTTCGCTCAAAATCTTCATTGCAGCAGGAGATTTGCCTCCGGTCGTTGGACAATCGGATTTGGCAGAAGAATGTGTCTGGGGAGGGGGATCCTTCCTGGCGGCCTTCGTAGCCGGAGCATTCTCTAGATCATCTCCTTGCCTTTTGAGAAGCTTGGAGAAGGATCGTGGAATTCGTTTTGCAGAGTCCTGAGAAAGGAACCAGGGTTAGTATACCCAACCGGAAAATTGCCTTAGTAAAAAAAATGTATATATGCACATATAAAGTCAGGCGGTCTTACCCCGCCTTTCTTAGACTCTTTAGCATCGACGGATGCTTTCTTGGCAAGTGCAGCCTCTTTGCGCAGCAGCGCCGCCGACTTAGCCGGAGTCTTCGCTGGGTCAACCATTTTCAAGGCGTCGGCTGCATGAATAGAATTCAAGTTAGAAGAAATTGTGGCAAGTTTGCAAAAAAAAAAAAAAAAAAACAAACACTCCGGATGTAAGGTAATCTACCCTTGGGAAACATGGTACTCAGCCGGACAAGAAGCACTCGTCCTTGAAGAAGTCCGGATGGGGGATCCAGTTCTTGGGAACTATAATGTGAGTTCCATCCCCCATGGGCTCGGTTGTTTTTTCAAAAAATCCCGGCTCTATTATTTGCTCCCGGGCCTTAGTAGATAGCGCCGGGAGAGGGCACTTCCTGCCTAGATGAGCCGGCTTAGTGTTGTACCGGTGCAGAGTCCGGTTATGCCTCAAAGTTGGGGAAGAAATCAAGTAAAACTTGTCCTTCCACCTGGACCATTTGGACACTTTGTCCAAAGTCATCAAATATTGGGGCAAGGTAGTCAGAGTATACCATGCCTCATGGCCGCCTGGGGCCTTGCTCAAATAATGCATGTGAGCGAAGGCGGAGAAGCTTGGATTTATATTTTAGAACTCGCAAGCGGCGATGTAACTTAGAATGTTCACCCACAAGTTGGGGGTGAGCTGCCAAACTCCTACATCGTACCTCTTCAGGATTTTCCTAATCCCGGGGTGGAGGGGGAACCGGAGGCCGGCTTCTATGACCGCCTCGTAGCAGACAAAGTAATGGTCTGCATTATCAATATCATCTCTCCAGGCCATCACAGCGTCAGTCGGCGGAACGATGATGTCCCAGCCCCTTCCAAAGGGGTGCTTTTATTTAAAAGCCCTAAAGCCGCTCTTAAGTAGGGCAATGTTACCCGGCAGCATCCTAGTCCGTTTGGGGTTGGGTAGGTTGGCGACCTTAGGCTGCTGCTGATAGTCAGCCGCAAAATTATCTTGGTCAGAGCTTGAAGCTTCAGCCCTTCACCCTTCGCCGGCCTCAGCATCGCCAGCTTCATTAGAGGAGGCGGCTTCCTCGCCGTCTACCTCTCGTACCCCCGAGCTCCCGGAAGTAGAGGGAGCCTCTTCATCAGAACCACTCTCCTCCAAATCCCTCTGTTCCCCGTCGGGGACAACCTCATCGGCTGGCACTTCTATAGTGCGCCAGCTCCTAGACCTTCTGGTCGTCTGTTTCGTTCTGGACATTGTGTCCTGCACAGACATAGAGAGGGAGGAATTCGGAGATGAGCATATCGGTTCCGACAGTCCAGAAAAGACACCCCCTGTTCTAGACTCAGCCGTTCTGGGGGACCGGCTGAGTGTCCTAGGCAGTGCCGAGTGAGTTGGTTGAGAACTCATTTTTATTTTCTAGAATTATGTATACAGACAGAGAAAAAATTGTATACAAGTTGAAAAGGAGAAAAGCTAAAATGGTACAGGCGGTTACCTTACTTTAACTCTGAAAAATCTGAAAACCGCTACAACCGGTAAACCAGGTGTTGAACTTCTAGCACACGGAAACTTAAAACTGCTTTGATGCAGACGGAGGCAGAGAATCTCTCTCTAGAATCTCTCTTTTTCTCTCTCTAAAAAGTCAAATGTGAATAAGGTGAAGAAAAAGGGGAAGGTAAACTTCTATTTATAGAAGGTGAAAACGGGGGAAATCCTTGTTTGAAATTCAAATTTTACTACCCGTTACCGTTCACCTTTGATAGGTGGATACGTGTCACAGGCCCCACGTGATATGCACGTGCGCCCTGTGAGGGGAAAATGTTTAGGGTAAAAATACCCTAGACACGTGGACCAATGAGAGGAGGTCACGTGTCGAGTTCAGGATGGCCCACGTGGCTTAGTATCCTCTTGACACGTGGCCCCCTTAGATACATCTCTGAAATGGCAGCCTTCAAGGGCCCAAATCCCAAGAAGGGACGTAAAACGGCGCAGCCCACTGAAATCTAGGTCAAGTGACCTAGATAGGGGCACGTTCTCCAATGACCCTATAAATAAGGAGATATTTTCCCATTTTGGGGACACATTCAATCATTTATTACACCTACATTCTCTCTCATCAGAGAAAGACCTGAGCTTGGAATCCAAGCAGATCCCCACCTAAATTTCCGTAGTCTTTATTCCCTTTCAAGTTACTAACTTAATCTTCGGAGGCGGAGCTCCAACCACCCGGAGTCTCCGTTGTTTTGCAGGTACAACTCAGCCGGACCAGACTTCGTGACATAACTCTCCCGAGGGACAAAAACACCCCAAAACAACTATCATGCTAGGCAAGTCTATTACATGCATGTCAAGAAGGGGGGATATCGAACCGTATGTTAACTACCCGTACCTCCTGGTCTAATAGGGACCCGTGCCTCAGTGGGAACCATTTGATGATTCCAGCGGCCCTAGGTTGTGCTATCCCTATTGGGTGGGGCCTAATGTACCTCCCCACGCCATTAGGGGGACCTTCCGGACATCTTACGATTATAAGAGGCCAGGGGGATGCGATTTTTCATATGATCCGGCTAACCCTAACCCTTTTCCCTCACCTGAGACTTTTGGCCGATGGGGGCAATCGGGCGAGCCGATCCTTGATGATTGGTCCCACCTTTTTGCTAGGGATAAAGCCGAGAGGGCGAGTAGGTTAAAGGGTAAGGGCCCTATGTATATGGATGGTGTTACCAGCCAGGTTTCTTATGATGTTGGTGAGGGGAGTACCCATTCTAGCCATTACCACAGTGTCGAGTGATACTATATTAGCTACCCTCCCTTTTATGCTTGTTTGCTTTTCTTTTGTTTCATTTCCTGCTTGTAGCTTTGTTTTAGCTTGGGGGGGGGGGGTAGCTCATTTAGCTTAGGGGAATATTCTTATGTCTACTGTGCTTCTTTTGTTTCCCCCTTGCTTTTATGATTCACTATGGCTTTGTCTCACACTTGGTGTCTTTCTCTACTGATAATTTATGTTGATGTATGTTTCATGCGATCGTTTTATGTTGATGTTTCATGATATTGTTCTTTTTCTCATGATTTCTGCTGATGATGATATGTTGACGGTCTAGTTCTTGATATTTGTTTTCCTGATGATTGATTGCTTCCTGATTGGATGATTTTTCTCTCTGCTCTCTATGATTCTATGTCTTTACTTCTCTAATCATTTCTGACACCTATGATTCTGTTTGATTTTGTATTGAAGTTACTAACATTTTCCTTTTTTTTATATAGCTTTATTTTTCTCTCTTGGTATGTTATCCTTGCATTTGCGCTTGAAGCATCCTGACGGTATGCGTTTCCTTTCTTTTACACTCATTAGCATTGCTTGGAGTACCCGGTGAGATCTTTCTTTTTCTTTTCTACCTTTATCTTTCTTGATTGCATAGATTAGGTTTAGATAAGGATGATTTGATCGTTCGAGGATGTTTGCCTTGTAACACCTAGCGTGTTTGGGGTCATTGGCGTTGTTGCCGAATGACCGCTTGTTTGACAATTGGGTTGTACTTGTGATTGCTCTCATTCTTGTGCTTTTCTCTCTAACTTTCCTTTTCTTTATTTGATTTTAAAAAAAAACAAAAATAATAATAAAAATTAAAATAATACAAAAAAAATTAAAAAATATATATATAAAAATATAAATAATAATGCATTTTTGAGGCTATATTTTTCTTTATTCTTGTTTAGCTCTTATCTTTGGACATTCTATCGCCTTTGAATATATGCTTTCCTATGTTTTATCGGTGTGAATGCTTTGAGAGTATTCACAGTTGACTCTAGGATAGGGTATGCTAAGGTAGCGGTTTAAACCTTTTGGGGCCTTGAAGCCGGATTCTTTTGGTTTGTGGTAAGACGGAGTTGTTTCCTTTGGTGGATTTGACAACTTTAGTAAGTTTTTGCCACAATCGTGAGGATTTTTCTTTTTCAAGCCTTCATCATAATTTTATTGTGCGGCGTGGATCCTTAACCTTTGCATTTGTACCCTTGACTTGACTCATAGTTCTCAAACACGAGACCAAACCAACTAGGAAGGACAAAGGCAGCTTTTTGGGGTGGTAATTTTCCTTTTTTTGGGATTTTTTCTTTCTTTTTTGTCCACTGGGTTTACATATGCCTTCTTACTAACCATTTGAGCCCTTTCACATTCTTTTCAAGCCACATCTTTAGAACTTTGGGCCTTTTGTTTCTTTTTGTTCTATTTTTGGTTTTTGTGAAGCAAATTGTCATGTTTTTGGAGTTTGTGGTAAATAAGGTTGGATATTGGTTCTATTTATAAGCAAGCTTGTCTTTTGTATATATTATAAATAATGGCATATGAATGTTTGGAAAAACCCGTGCAAAGTTAAAAAAGGCAAGGACATAATAAATGCAATTTGGTAAAAGCCGTCCAAAGTTAAAAGAGGCGAGGACAATTGCTTTAAATACATGAATAAATAAAAAAATGTTGAAAATGAGAAAATCCAAATACATTTTGATGTGATTCTTTTCCCTTTTCAAGCATAGAGGACAATTCTTCCTTTAAGCTTGGGGGAGAAGCATTTACGCTTTTTGTATATATGCTTGTGGTTATAGCTTTAAATAAGCTTGGGGGAGTTAGTTTGTTTTTGTTTGGCGATTGCTTGGTTATGTGGAGAAGGTTTGATCACCCTTTGCTTCACTAATTAGGAAAACCGCCAAATTTTAAAATTTTAAGCCTACCCTAAACCTTTTTGCCCTTACGTTACAACCATTGGGAAAGACATTTCGACCTATAGGTTGAGTCACATATCGAGGGAGGGCATTATGAGTTAAATCTAAAGAGAGGGAATGCATAGTCAAGACGTTGAGTAGCCCAAAAATGTGTTCTTTTCCGGCTCCTTCGAGGTGCCATTAAGATGCTCATTAGAGGGAGATTTGAGACTATAGGGAGAACGCGGTAAGATCGAATGGGATGAAGGTGAATTGTGATAACTAGTTCTCTACGCTTAGTATATTCTATGTTTCAATCAACCTTGGATATCTTGAAACGTGCATACCCCTATTTGCTTAAGAAAGATGTTTATTCATTTGAAATGTAGTCATTCTGTAAAGTCCAATTCGTAAAGGTTTCAATTTTGCTTTTCTTTCTTTTACTTTACTTTTTGTGGTTTGCCTCATGTATCTTGGTGGAGAGTTATAGGTTAAGCTCCTAGGAAACCTTTACGAGACCTCACACATCCTCACAGGCGACTTTGGGGTTTAAAGAGCTTTTTGTAGCTAAAAACAACCGTAATTCCTATGATAGTGAGTCTTAGTGTATATTCCCGTCTTATATCCTTTTTCTTTTTGAATAAGTCTTTCATCCTTATTCTTTCTTTCATTGTTTTGCTCGAGGAAGAGCAAAAGTTTAGCTTGGGGGTATTTGATGATTTCCATTTATAGCACTCATTTGGTTCTCTTTAGGGTGGATTTCATGCTATTCTATAGCTCTTTTCTAAAGATTTTCCTTGATTTTACTCTTTATTTCTTTAGTTTGCATTTTCTTAGTTGAATTTCTATTTTTATGCATTAATTGGTTTATTTTGTTATTTTCTCTTTTATTTGCTTGTTTTAATTCATTTTTCAGGTTAAGGTCGTTATCCAAAGATTCCCGAGGCCCCTTCCCAAGTTCGGCATTGATTAGAATGCCTAATGTTCTCCATTTGAAGCTCAAGCATGGACAAGTGCAAGTTTCTAAAGACTTTAGGTCGTGCTTTCAAGCCGTGGGGGCTCGAATTCTCGTGTTGATGAAAGGAATGGTGTCCTTCGAACAAGTGTATTATTCTTATAGTGGGTTCAGAATTATTAGAAAGCTAATATATTTAGTAAGGTCAAGTGATCGAAAAGCCTAGGTGGAGGCTGCTTTCGATCAGTAATATTAATGTATAATTAATATTGCAGCTTAATCTTGACTGAACCCCTCGGGTCACACCCAAGCAATTAACAAACCAACTCGACGAATTAATTCGAAAGAAATTAATGAGTCGCCTGAGTATTAAATATTTAGATGTCCGAAATTCGAGCTTAGAGCGTCGAAACCGAGCATCGGAAGTCAAGTAAAAAATAGTAAATGACAAGACGCGCAAAATAATAATAAATCGACATTATTCCAAAAATACCCCTGGCATCGGAATGCCCTAAGCATCCGAATGCTAGGGGCATAATATGCTAGCATAGGTGGCTAGCATGCCCATCATGCCGAGCCAAGGGTGGCTGGCTGGTGCGTGCTAGCGCACCATGCATAGCAGCAGCTAGCAGCTGCACGCGCACCAAGGCAGCAGCTGCTAGCAGCCCGCACATGGTGTGCGCGGCATGCTAGCAGCAGCACACACTTCGAGTGCGTGCCTTGCTAGCCACAGAAGCAGGCCGCAACTCCAAGTGCGAGGGATGGGCTACGACTAGGCCTAAGGCACGGGTAGTAGGGCTAAAGAAAACGGGAAGGAAGTGATGGTGAGGGACATGTGGCACAAGGAGAGTATGGAGTGGGGAGCAAGTATGGTTCCCTACTCTCCAAATGGTCCTCACTTCCCTTTACATGTATTAATGACACTTGTAGATTTTTTATTAGTTTGCTTATTTATTTTAATTTAGCTTTAAAATAAAATATGGAATTTCATGCTCCCACATTGATGGGATAGAAATTCCCACTCTCCCTCTTGCCTATAAATACCCATCCTGGGTTTTCGGGAAGAGTGCTTGAGTAGGAGTTCAATAGAGCATTGCATTAGCAAAAACTCTTAAACTCACATAATACTCGGATTTTGGTCGGACCTCACTAACCTCGAGGTAACGTACCTAAAAGTTGGTAGTTGTTTTTTTGGGTGGATCTCCGTCGGAGGCTCTCGTATTTTTAGGGCTAAGCTTCTCAAGTAAGAGCCCAATTTGTGGGGCGAAGCACGCGACAAAGGTAAATTTCCTATTTTGCCCTTTTGTGTTTATTTATGCATTAGTGATATTATTTATTGCAAGCGTGATCCTTGGCTCGGGTTTTTTTCGTGGTGAGTGGGACTCACCAAACCCCAACAGCGGTATCGGAGCCCCGCTCGTTTATTTTTAATTATCATATTTTTTTCAAGGTATTTTTATGGCTTAATTTTTCTCGTTTTAAGTTGCTAATTAGATAGTAGCTCGTATTATCCATTTGAACCTCGTATTAGAGCTGACTTTAGCTCGCGAACCCAGATTTCGACCCAAAAATAGTGAATTTTTGGTGAAAAAGGCGTTCTGGAAATGGTTTACCTTTTTAGGGCTCAGGTTTTAGCCAAAAAACGACCAGAAATGCATTTCTCGAGGTGTTTTTCATTTTTACGAAAAATTTTAAGTCTTTCTAACCTTTAAAATTACTTGCATATTTATGGTGGTTATGTAATTGGTTCAATACATATTTTATATGCAATTTTAAACCTCTTTAGGCATGATTACTTGGTGGTAATTTGTGTTTGAAAGCTTGGTTTTATTTTTCACATAATTGTAAATTAATTGCATTAAGTGTGAAATTTTTGTTTTTGAGGCTTCTAAAGTGCTAAAGATTCAATCTTTAATTGTGTTAAGTGATTGAAACTTTAAAAGCTACTAAATTCCATGAATTTTATGTTGAGCTTTATTGTTTTAATCATTTTTGGTTGATTAGAAACATAAAGTTTCAAACTTTGTGATAGAAATTTGTTTATCTTCATATTGGAAGATATAATTTTTCAAGGATTGACAAATCTTAGTACTTGGATTTTTTTCATTTGAACATTCAAGTTCATATTTTTCCAACTCCCTCTTACTTTGTCAAAATCTCAAGATTAATTTAAATTGATTAAATTAATAATGAGAAATTGCCTTATTTATTTTGTTGCACCAAGTTAAACCAATTTAATTAAAGAATGGTTCTTGGGAATTATTTTGGCTGAATGCACCTTGATAAATTTTATTTAAGTTAGACTTGTTTAAATTTTCAATTTTTTCTCATTAAATTAGTTCTAAAATCAATTTATAATTAATAATATGTCACGCAAAATTGGGATCAAAATCCCGAGGCTATGGCACGCAAAACGAGGTAAAACCCCCCTTTGGCTAGCCAGGCTGTATAGCAGCCCGCATGTGGCTGCCAAGAGGGGTGCTCGTGTGTGCGTGCAGCCATGGGCGTGGCTAGTGCACCCAGCACATGGCTGTGTGTGCGTGCACAGCAGCGGCACATAGTTGTGTGCGTGCGTGCGTTGATGCGGCAGTGGTGCTCGAGCAATGTGTGTTTGTGCTTGGTGTTGCGGCAAGAGAGTGCGTGTGGATGTGCTACGTGCTTGCGTCACGATGCGCACAACCCCACATTTGGCACTTTACCCCGGGTTGTAAGGCAATGCAATTTTGTTTATTTTGCCATTTTATTTATTTTAATTAATCTTGTTTGTTTTAATTAAAATTTTTAAGGCTAGGCCTCGGTTTTGAGCGGCATTGGCAAAATTTATTTTGACAAATTTTGGATTCTACCGGTTTAATTAATTGGATTAATTAAGAAGGATGCGGAATTTAGTGGGAGCTTCAATTATTAATTACGTCAATTATATAATTGGTTAAACAACTTTGATTAGTTTTAATTAGGCGTGTTAATCGGATTGACCACCTAGATTAGTTACTAGTGCTCGCGTGTTTACTGTATTATTACTTGTTTATTGGTTTAAAATGCATGGGCCATTCACATATAGTGAATGGATGGATGGAATGAATATTCTCTTACAGGTATATAAAAAATGGCAATTAGTGGGACCCGATTAGGATAGAAAATACGGACTGCATGCCGTGATGTATTTTTGTAAATCTAAATACAGTCTGCATACTGTTGAGTATTTTTATACCTTAATATTTAGATTAGTCCTAATCGTAGCTACTAGTATTGCAAAATTATGGTCAAGTCTTGAAGATAGAGATTCTTGGAAGACAAAGCCATGAAGTTGCAAATGAAGACCTTTTGAAGACTTGAAGAATTCAAGGGGTCATGCTAGTTGCCAATATGCATCAAAATGCTTTTTTCTTTACATATTCATGATTATTTATATATGAATTATATGTTAGATGCATGTTTAAGGATTTCAAATATTGTGATGATTAATTAAGTTCACTTAAATCAACGAACCAACATTGAAACCCAATTCCAAAACAACACTTATTGACCTATCAAAAGTAGTGATGGGCTACGCCAAAGCGAGGCATCACTACCACTCCCTAGACTCATAAGGCATACCGGGTATGCAAGTTGGTTTTGGTTGTACTCAATGATATGAGTGATGGAGTCCTAACATGTCGTGGCAAAGTGAATAAATTGTTGAGAGAGCATTAGATGCGACGATTTATTCAACCAAGAGTGGCTTAGAGCCATTAGCAAAGCGTTTCTTACCTTGGGAGATTGAATGCTAAGACAAGCCAAAGCATGCTTAGCCACTCATTGTTTCCTTAGATCTTGGAATCGCCTTATTTTAACAAAATGGGGACAATTTTATGTGTAAATAAGACGTTAAATAAGTATTGAAATATGCATCAATTATATTCAATATTATTTAAAGTATTTTGAATGGTTTTTCATTTCAAATTCTTTCAATTGTAGAATCATGTCTTCAACTATCAACAATAATCTAATATTCCCATAACTTCCCAAGAAGTTATCATTTAACTTGAATTCGGTAAACTTCAAGGAAGGGAAGAGGAACTCCATTTAACCCTCCGCAATTGCTACCTAGAGCATATCTTGGATACGCCCATCCTGAGTTTCTACTAAAAAGGGATTATGGGCGATGTGGCTCATGAGGAGTGGAGTTATAATTGCAAGAGAGTCTCTCGACTCATGGCAAACTCCATTCCGGAACACTGGAAGAAGAAATTCTCCAACTACCTTCTGGATGTACTTCTCAAGGCTCTAGAAGATGTGGTCAATTTGAGGGTAACAAAGAGCGGTAAGGGCAACTATGATGGACTCGTGGAAGAAGTGACTAGGTCATTGTCTAACATGAGGAACAAGCCACTGCAAGATGGGTATCTCAGAAAAGAGAGGCAAGAAGTAGGGGCTAGGGTCTATAGTGCAAGACTTAGACCCGGGATGCCACTTCAAGCCCATGTGTAAAAGATGACAAGGTTATTCAACCATCTGGAACTGATTGATAAACCGGTGAAGGATGAGAAAGCAGCTCATATGATTTTAAGATCACTCCACTCGGGGTACATTGCAATTAAGATGCAACTTACCAATAATCGGAACAAACTATCCTACAAGGAAGTTGTCTAAGAGCTCCAGTAAACCTATTCTTGCAAGAAGGCTAAGTTTGCTCTAAGGCTCAAGAAGAACGAGTTCAAAAACAAGGCCACGATGCACTGCTTCTATTGTAGTAAGCAAGGCCACTACAAAAGAGAATGTAGCGAGAATCTAGAAGATGAGGCAAGAGGAAAGAAAGCCTCTATCTCAGGTATCATCTTGACACTTGAAAATAAGCAACTTATAAGGTATTAGATATCGGAAAATTGACTCACTTTATGCTCCTGTTTAAGGAAAAAAATGAGCGGTGCTTTTCAAGTGGTCATGAGTACACAAGTGGAAGATGAAGAAAATCTATCCATAGAAAGCTTGTAATCTCATGTATTTTGTCTAAATTCTAAAACTTGCTAAGTTTTATCTACCATACTTTGATCTTGCGACGTTGGACGTCATTTTAACCTTGATCAGAAGACCTTTTGTTTCATGTCTTGTTTATATTTATGCAAATGGCACCTTTTGTGTGTTTAGACAAAATTGTTTATGATGATACTAAAAGAGCAAAGACCTTGAGTCAAATCAAACTTACTTGTGGCATTGTCATCTTTGCCACATTAACATCAAACGCATCAAGAAACTTCTTCAAGAAGACGTTCTTGACACGTTCGATTTAGAATCTTTTGATAATAACGAGGGATGTTTACTAGGAAAGATGATAAAGCACCCATTCTCCAAGTTGGGAGAAAAATCAGGTGACTTATTAGGTCTAATACATACCGATTTATGTGGAACAATGAGCTCCGCCACAAGAAACGGACATCGATATTTCATCACCTTCACAGACGACTATAGTAGATATGGCTATGTCTACCTAATGTCGCACAAATCTGAATCGTTTGACAAGTTCAAAGAATTTTGGTGTGAGGTGGAAATCAGCTTGACAAGAAAATCAAAGCCCTTTGATCAGATCGAGGAAGTGAATACTTGAGCCAACAATTCGATGACCATCTGAAAGATCATGGCATACTTTCAGAACTGACACCTCCAGGAACCCCACAATGGAATGGAGTATCCGAACGAAGAAATCGAACCTTGTTAGACATGGTACGATCAACCATGGGTCTTAGTGATCTTCCAATCTCTTTCTGGGGACATGCACTTTTAACTGCGGCACTTACACTGAGTCGTGCTCCATCGAAAGCTGTAAAAAAGACTCCGTACGAATTATGGACGAACAAACCTCCTAGGTTGACTTTTCTAAAGATATGGGGATGCAAAGCATACGTCAAGAAATTGATTTCTGACAAGCTTCATCCCAAATCTGACAAGGTTTTCTTTGTGGGCTACCCAAAAGAAACCAAAGTACAACAAATCGGAGAACAAAGTGTTTGTTGCATGCGATGGTGTCTTTTTGGAGAAGGAGCATCTTTCCAAAATGACAAGTGGGAGGAAAATCGAACTCGACGATGTTCATGAGGATGAGCAACAAAATCAAAATGACAGTCAAAGTGCTCAAGTAGCATCTATTGACGAAGGTCAAAATATGCAAAGTCGAATCGACAATGCAAATGCTCAGTCCATTACCCTACGTAGGTCTCAGAGGCCGAGATCTCAATCATCATGAACAAAAGGGGAAATATAATTGAAAGCATTTGTTTTAGGTAGAATAATGGAATCATGTGAAAAATCATGGGAAATCATGCTAACATTAGAAGAACAAAGATATTGAACATGAACATTAGAACCATGATTACCCCTATTATAAACATCCCAAGCAAACCAAACACAGAAATCTCAAGCATCATCAATTGACAATGCTTTAAATTCACCATTATGCATGCATTCAACTTCATCCCTAGTTTGCTCGTTTAAACCAAAACAACAAATCTCAAAAGCCTCCCAAAGACTACAACAAGTATAGTCTAAAAATCCCTCAAGTCTATTGAAATATTCACAAAAAGGCTCATTGTCATATTGAGGAAATGATAGACATGCTTTTTTTTTTTTTACACAACACAAACAAAAATCAATTAAAAGAAAAGTATATACAAAGACCTAGACTCAAGCAATCAAGAACACTCAAACATAGACACCATTCCCCGACAACGGCGCCATTTTGACGAGGGAAAAAACTAGGTCGTTGACTAATCCTCCCTAAGCCCGACAAAATTTATAATCACTTAACAAACCTAAATACAAGCATAGAGGTAAGTCAAGGGTCGAACCACTAGGAACGGTTATGTTCAAGTGCTCTTAATCAATGCCTAAGCAAGGTTAAAGTCTAAGGATAAAAGGTAAACACTAACCAACTACCAAAACAAAGAACCAAACAAATAAAGCACTAGCGAATGGGGATCAACTAATGAGTAACCATGACTATTGTAGCAACTCAAGATCAACTTGCAAATCAATGGTTGCGAATACTAATGGTAAGAGCAATCAAAAGACCTCGACAAGCTATCTCCTAGAGGTCTAACTAGCTCCATCTACGAGAGACACTAACTAGGAACGTCACTTTAATCTCAACAATCAATCAACACAATTCTTAAATTAAGCACAATCAATCAATCATATAAGTTTTACCCAATCCCTAGCCAAAAAACTACTCTAACATCATCATCTATTCAATTAACAACTAAGGGAATCAAGAACCAACAATATATGAAGAACAACTACACTAATCAAACATCAAACATCAAAATCAATCCAAACAAACTTAAATATTAAACAAAGCAATAAAAAGAGATAACATTAGAAATGCTCATTAATAATAGAGATGATCTTCAAAACAATTGTCACCATTGAATCTTCAATCTCTCAATCGCCATTAAAATTCCTTACTTTCTCTCTCTATATCTACTCTTAAACTAACCTTAAATCTAGAGAGAAAAACTCTCAACTAAGCTAAGAAGATGATCAAAGATTATCTCAAATTGCTTCTTCTTTCCCCTAAAAACCGGGTTACAAGTTTATGAGTGTCATTTATGGAACTCATAGGGTAGTCTTTTAGGATGTTTTCACCCTATTTTCATAGCTTTTTTGTATCATTTTTGTCTTATCTCCTTTAGTTTCTCTATTTTTTCTTTCTTCGTGTTTTACTTTCCTTTATATGGTTTTATTCGTGTTTCCCTTTTATACGGCTCTTTTTCTCTTCTATTTTCTCTCTTTGGTTACTTTTGTAAATGCTTAAGGAGTTGGATTTGCAAAGGGATCGAGAAGAGCAAAAAGGGCTAAGCAAAGAAGAAGAAAGCTCCTTTGAGAGGGCTTGGAGAGGGCACGAAGAGGGCGCACATCATTTGCCAAATGCTGCGGGCGTAGGTCTTGAAGGCCGCGGGCGCGGATAAAGTGCAAAGAAATGAAGATTTTTGGCTTGAAATCTCCGCGCCCTGGCCGCGGTCTAGCCACGGGCGCGGCGGTTTTGGAGAGATCGTTCCTATTGGAGAGACCGCGGGCCCCTGACTTCCCTTGGAGCAGAGCATTTGTCGCGCCCTTAGCCGCGGGGGAGGGTACCTTCGCCGCAAGCGCGGGTGTTGCCCTATTTGCCTGCAGAGTTAGTTATGGGTTCTATACCCATTTCTCCGCGCCCGCAGGATATTCTTGGAGAGGGCGCAGCCAATCAAATTTTCTTCTTTGTCTATAAATACTTTTGTAATTTCTTTAGGAGGCTAAATTTTAGATAATTTTTCATTTTCTTAGTTTTTAGAGATAGAAACTAGGGAGAAGTTAGAGAAAAAGTAGATATAGAAATTCTTGGATTTGATTTGTATTACAACATTACTTCAATTAAGTTTGGATTTCTTCTTCATATCAATGAAAGTTTGTGAGATTTCTTACCTTTGAATTTACCCTTATTGCAATTTCCTTTAATGCTTGAATGTTTGATTTGGATTTTGATTTAGGTTTGAGAATTTGTTGATTGATTGATTTTCCTTTTGATTAAGCTTGAAATGAATATGTTTGTGATTGAATTTATTTTGTCTTTCAATTTCACCATAATTAGTGAGTAGATTAGTTGCTAGGGAGAAGGGGAAGCATGCTTGATTGATGATTTTATCTAGTTGATGATCATTGATTGATTGAATTTTTGCAATTAAATTGGTTGACATAGTTGTGCATGTGTTTAATTAGACTAGGAGTGATAAACCTATAAGATTAATCTAGATTGCATTGCAAATTTCAATGACATGAACACTTGATTTGAGAACTGCTTTAATTGATTGAGTTTGATTGTGATTCTCCTTGTTAGCCATTCATAGTGAACCCTAGCTTGGCTTATAGGAGATAGCTTTTGGATTCCATTGACTGCAACTATTGTTTGTCCCTTGTAATGTTTGAATCAATTGAGTGAACTATCAATTAGCATAATCATTGAGCTTGCATGTGGAACCTATATCCCTAGTGTTTATCATATTGAATTCTTCAATTATTTTATCTTCTTGATACTTTTGTTACCAACCACAACCATTTATATTCTTCGAATTAGCTTTACTTAGACTATAGCATATTACCTACTCATTCCTTTGGGTTTACAAATTAGGTTTGGCTATAGGAAGAGGTAGATAACGACCTACATTTTCCTCTTGTCAAAATGGTGTCGTTGTCGGGGAACGGTGTCTATGTTTGAGTGTTTTTGATTGCTTGAGTCTAGGTCTTTGTATATACTTTTCTTTTATTTGATTTTTGTTTGTTTTGTGAAAAATAAAATGGCATGTCTATCATTTCCTCAATTTGACCAATTAGCTTTTTTGTTAATATTTCAATAGACTTGAGGGATTTTTAGACTGTAATTGTTGTAGTCTTTGGGAGGCTTTTGAGATTTGTTATTTTGGTTTGAATGAGCAAACTAGGGATGAAGTTGAATGTATGCATGATGGTGAATTTAGAGCATTGTCAATTGATGATGCTTGGGATTTTTATGTTTGGTTTGCTAGGGATGTCTATAATCGGGGTAATCATGTTTCTAATATTGATGTACAATGTCTTGATTCTTCTAATATTAGCATGAATTCCCATGATTTGTCACATGATCCCTTAAGTGAACCTAGAACACATGATTTCAACTCTATTTCCCCTTTTGTTCATGTTGATGAGGTACATGCTCAAGTTGATGCTAATGGTGTGTTTCAATATCCTTCATTATATACCATGTCTTCTTGTGATGTGCTTCGTTCCCTTAATGATCACTACAAGAAAATAACCTTTTCGTAGCAATTATTATAACCTTTAGTATCAATTATAATTGCAACAAAAACCTTTCCCAATAAATGGTCATTCGATACAATATCCCTCGTTGCCTTAGCTTTTAGTAGTGGTTTTCAATATCGCTGGGTTAACCTCAAAAATCGATACAAAAAACTACATTAAATCGTGGTGATTATTGTAGCGATTATAATTGCTATAAATGTTGAACTTATTTTCTTTAAACAAAATCATACATATAATCTTCACAAGATTCGAACATGCAACCTCAAACTCTTATATTAAAAGTTTCACCAATAAACAATGACATATTTTATGTATTCTTTGTCAAACAATATTAATATATCTAGTGTAGAAAAGGCTTTTTGTATCGATTTTTAGGATTTAGTGGTGATTGTAAATGATATGATTTCTCATAATTTTATAAATGTGAAAAAATAGTGTGGATTTGTATTATTATATATGTTTTCCGTATCGATTTTATAAGGGAAAACCATTGCGATTGTAAAATGATACGATTTCCTTAATTATTTTACAAACATACTTGCATATTGTAGCGAATGTACAATCGCTACAAAGTAATCGCTACGAAAAGACAATTTTCTTGTAGTGGATGAATCTCACATGTTTGATTGGGCCCCCACTCCCCAATGGGATGTATATGCTCATGATCTTAATGTTGATTCTTCCAATCTTAGTTGTACTTCTTCTTCACTTGTTGAGCCTCAACCTTCTACATCTTTTGAATCTCTTGATATATTTGATTCTCAAATTAGGCGCATTGAGCTTGATAATGAGCTTGGGCCTAGCAAGGAGATGATTATTTAATCTATGAGAGGTCAATTAGAGATAATGAAAAAAAATGAGGACCGTCTTGAGGAGGGAAGGAGAAGAAAAGAAGAGTTAGAAAGCCAATTGTCTTACTTGATGCTTGTATGTGAAAAATCCCAATTTAATGAGTGTGTTGAGGATGATGATGATGATTTTGAGCAACCAAGAGAGTGTGAGGATCCCATTAGTGAGCATTTGAGTGATGGAGAAGGAGTTGAGAATGAAGAGAGTTTTGATTTTGAAAACCTCAACCCTACTTCCCATCTTGAAGAGTCTCTTATGCATGATTGTGATTCTTCTATCCATGAGTATTTGGACTCGATTGAGGTTATGCCCAATGTGTTCTTTGAGTGTCAAATGAAAACCCATAGCCTTTTGAGTGAGTTCATTAAGAATGCTTCATGGGAGAGAGATGAGTTTGAAATGAATTTACATCCATTCATGCATGGATTTGAGACTTTAGGCTTTAAGGAAGTTGAAGGAGTTGTTGTTCATGATTGTAGTGAAGGGGATTATATAGTTCTTCTTGGAAGTTGGATGTTTGAGGGAGATGATGATCATGAGTGTTTTCTTTTGAGGATTCTAGGATATATTTTCATGATCTTATTGGTGATTTGAGGCATGGTGGTGAGGAAGAGTTCATTTGTGAGACCATAGCCCCTATTCCCTCATCTCATGTCCCTTTTTCAAGCAATTTCAACAACATCCCCTACACTCCTATATCCCTCTCTTCCTTTATTAATAAGCCTATTGGGGACCCCCTTGTCTATGATGACTTACGTGTGCCTTATTCGTCCCCTATTGCGGAAAAGGGTGATGTAGCCACCCAATAATTGTTTTAGGAGAGTTTGCCTTCTTCTTCTTCTTCTTCTTCTTCTTTTCCATTTTCTTATTTTGTTTAATTTTCTTTTGATTTTTCTTCCTTTTCTTGGCATCTCTCGCCTCATTTGCGTGCACTAACCTTGTTACACATACTCTTCCTGTCATTTGCCTACAGTTTATCATGTGAAATGTGTAGTAATGCATTTGACAAGCTCTTGCGTGCGTTGAATTATTATTTTTTAGAGCGGTCAAGCTTATACCTTAAGCAAGCCTTTCTCGGGAAGTAACCAGTGTTTCATTGCTTTCATATTCTTTTCTTTTTAGAATAGATTTTCTCTCATGGAAATGTTTGTGTGCCTTTTGCTAGGTTCATAACTTGATATACTTTGGTGCTTAGATTTAGATTAAGAATCAAGGAAGTTTGACTCTTATTTTTGCTAGCATATGGAAGGCAAGGTTCAATTCTTGAGGAAATTAGCTTTGAAAGGTTTAATTGGGCTCATTTGCAGGTATTTACACTCACCTAATATCCGGTAATATCCTTCCTTTCTCTTTCTCAAGTGGATGATGACTTGTTGGACATATGATAGTTTGATTGGATTGATCTCCTTGTTTTCCCCTCCCATTGATTATTTGATTTATGTTTGAGTGTAATGTCTCATTAAAGCTTGGGGGAGGGTATTCTATCATGTTTGGTGGGATATTGATCCATATATGCTATGCACCTTTGTATGTGCTTTTTCATGTTCCTTTATTTTGAAAAAAAAAAAAAAAAAAACTCCAAAAAGAATTTTGTTTCTATCTAGGCAAATTTGTATTGTGTTTTATTTTTTTCTTGCTTTGGACATAATAACATTTGGACTTGTATAATTGAATGATATTCTTCCTAAGTGAACTAGTGGGACCATGAGACTGGATTCTACTTGTTTGTGGCATGATGGTAGTTGCTTCCTATAGTCGAATTGACACTAATAGTGAGTTTTTGCTACATCCATGTGAGGTTCATTATTTTTCAAGCCTTCAACATATATTTGCATGAGCGGCATAGATCCTTGACTATTGCGAACCTAATCTAGAATCTTGACTCATAATTCTCAAACTCGAGACCGAACCATCTAGGGAGGACAAAGGCATCTTTTCGGGGTGGTAATTTTTCTTTTCTAGGATAATTTTCTTTCTTTTTAGTTCATTGGGTTTACATTTGTCTTCTTGCTAACCATTTTAGCCTTTTCCCTTCTTTTCAAGCCATATCTTTAGAATTTTGAGCCTTTTGTTTCTTTTTGTTCCATTTTTGGTTTTTGTGCGGGGTTTATGTTTTCACTGTGCCGCTCTCCTTCTCTCTCCTCTCTTATTTCTCTTTACACTCAAATTTTATCCTCTTTCTCTCTCATCCTCCTTTCAAACCCTAACCCACAACCCATAAATTTCACATCATTTTCCTTAATTTAACTCAAATTTTCATCAAAATCTTTTACTTATCTCCATTTTCATCAAATTTAGATCATCTTTCTCGTTGTTTTTCAATTGATTTCTTGAAGCACCTTCAAGCTTGATTCGTTCTTGGTCCGTTTTTGGTGTTCTTGTGCTTCTTTGTGTCTACAACTTTGGTATAATCCTAATCCTTGCTCTAATTTTTTCAATTTTTATTAATTTTGTGCATTGATTTTGATTTACCTTGGTTTAGTATGCATATGATGATTATGGTTAATTGTATAGTGATTTTAAAATTATTTTGAGTGATTTGGGCTTACTTTTGATATTGATTGTTATTTTTTTTTTTTTGTTGTTTGTATGTTGGTTGTTGTCTTGTTTAAAACAGGTACTTTGTAGTGTTGGGTGGTGTTGTGAAGTTGTGTGAAGTGTTGGTGGTATAGTATTGGTGTTGAGCAGTTTTTTGTGTGAATTCCTTTGAGTTATTGGTGTTATTTGATTTGGTTATTATGTATTGTTAAGAAAGAGCAAGAGTATCAAGAAGCGTTCTCACCAATCTCTCGGTCAATCTTCTCAAGGCCAATCTTCCCATAGCCAACCTCCTCCCAACCCCACTCCTCAAGATAATACCCCACCTCAACCTCTACCACCTCTCAAATTTTATAACCGGTCTAAATAAGATCCCATATACAACAAAATGAAATCCCGAAAGTTTAGACCAACCCGAAATTATCATCATGACGACAAGGTCAAGTTAGGAATCGATTCCGACCTTGACATCCTTCTCCGCAACCTCCATTTGGACGGGTTTGTTAAATCTTCTCCTAGAACATATTTGGAACCCACCATTGAGTTTTTCTCTACATTTGAATACAACATGGTGGGGGATACAGATTTTCTCATCTCTTTCCAATTGTTCAATGTCAAGCATACATTAACCCTCCACGAATTCAATGAAGCCCTTGGTTTCAATCCTCATGCCGATATTTTTGAGCCAATCCTTTCCAACTCGGCTGCTTATAATGAGGTTTCTTGGTGGAGAACCATTTCTAATAAGAAAACGTTTGACTCCAAGAGTTCTCTTACTTGTGAAATTATTCACCCGACCCTTAGGATTCTTCATAGGGTTCTTGGTTATGCCATTTTTAACAAGGAAGACCTTGGGAAACTTTCAAGGGAAGAGATTATGGTTCTTTTGATGACCACCAAGTCGGATTTTAGGCCTAGGGTGAATTTTGGGTACATTTTTATGGAGTGTGCAGGGCGATAATTAGTGGGGTCAAAACCGAAGAGATTCATTGTGGAGGAATGGTTACGAGGTTGGTCACTCATTTCAAACAAGACAGGTTCTTGAGTTCTTGAACTCCGGTTGGAGGGAGCGAAGACGTGTTACTAAATTTGAAGCAACTCAACACTTTATGCTTCATCTCTATTACGAGGAACGTCATTGTATATTCTTGGTTAGTGCGAAATGATCTCTATTGCTTGCTTCCAAACCCGACCGCGACTTCTATTAGTAGGGAGGCTAGGAATGTTTAGATTCCCCCTAAGGATAGGGGGCAAGTGGTAGTTGATATGGAGGAGGATGAGGATGTGAATGAGGTGGATGATGACGGTGATAATGGTGGTGGAGAGGAAGAACAACAACAACAACAACAACAACAACAACAATTAAATCAGCAACGACGAGGAAGAATACAACAATGACAACAATATGACTACCAACAAGATCTCTATCTTCGGGAGATGACGACCATGCGAGAGCAAATGGAGCGCATGCAATTAAGCATGCAAGGTATGTATGCCGGAAACCAAAACTTAGCTTTTCAAACTAGCGCCTTGTACGATGCTAGTTTACGTAGGGGGGAGGTCACTCCTCCGGTTAACTACCCGTATGTGTCGGCCCAACTAGGGCCCGTGCCATCTTGGGGTTGTGACACCCTCCCTACGTACCCTTATTGGCAAGGGGTCTCAAACCCCGATGAGCCTAGGCGCGAATTCCCCGATGAGTACGGTCATTATGACTACCGGGTTTCGAAAGGCAGTGACTATAGGGGTGATCCCAACTACCCCTATGTTCACCCCTCTCACCTCGAGCTGTGCGTTCAACCCGAGCCATATGACCAGTTGACCGCATCCCAACTTGACCTTTTCAAAGGTCATTATCGGTGGCCACCCGGTTATACCGGTGGTTGGGATCCCTATGTCCCCCTATCGGGTTTTTCTTATGATGGGGATGCGGGTGGCCATTAGTCCCCTTGGGTTGTTTCTTTCCCCTTTTTGATACCTCCCCTTTAGTCTTCCTTGCTTGTGTGCATCACGGTCGATGCCCTTATTTTGTGAGGGGAGAGTCAAAAAGGGTGTTTTAGGGTAGGTTTAGGGGGAGGCACCTTGGACTTATGGGGATATGTTTGAAAAGGTTTTGATGGGTTTTCTTGCTTCGCTTTTGGTAGTCTAGTTGGTATGTTGTTTGTTATGTTGTCTTGATTTTGATGATGATGTTTTGGGATTTTCAACAATGATGATGATGATGGTTTTTCTAGGTTTTTGTACATAGTTTTCCAGTAAGTTTTCTTTTGTTTGCTTTTGTTTGGAAGCTAATAACAATTTTCTTTGTATATAGTTCTTTATTTCTCACCTTGCTATATTGCTTATGCTTTGGATTTTGACGACTCGTAAAGGTGCTCTTTCGCCTTGTTTTATGTAGCATAGCTTTGGCGCCCGCTGAGATCTTTCTATTTCTCTTCTCTTTCTTTTCTTGGATGCTTAGATTAGGATTAGTTTTAGGATGAGTTGATCGTTCGAGGATGTTTTCCTTGTAACACCTAGCGTGTTTGGGGTCATTGGCGTTGTTGCTGAATGACTGTTTGTTTAACGATTGGGTATTACTTGTGATTGCTTTAATTCTTGTGCTTTTCTCTCTTTATTTTGATTTTTAGTCCTTTTCTTTCTTTCAAATAAATTTTTTTTGCATTTTTGAGGCTATACTTTTCTTTTTGCTTGTTTAGCTCTTATCTTTGGACATTCTACAATTCGGAATTTTGCCTTTGAATGTATGCTTTCCTATGTTTTATTAGTGTTCATGCTTTGAGAATATTTACGGTTTACTCTAGGATAGGGTATGCTAAGGTAGCGGTTTAGACATTTTGGGGTCCTGAAGTCGGATTCTTTTGGTTTGTGATAAGACGGAGTTGCTTCCTTTGATGGATTTGACAACTTTAGTAAGTTTTTGCTACAACCGTGTGAGGATTTTTCTTTTTCAAGCCTCCATCATATTTTGATTGTGCGGCGTGGATCCTTGACCTTTGCATACCTAAGCTTGAATCTTGACTCATAATTCTCAAACACGAGACCGAACCAACTAGGAAGGACAAGGGCAACTTTTCAAGGTGGTAATTTTTCATTTCTAGGATTTTCTTTCTTTTTAGTTCTTTGGGTTAACATTTGCCTTCTTGCTAACCATTTGAGTCTTTCCCCTTCTTTTCAAGCCACATCTTTATAACTTTGAGCCTTTTGTTTCTTTTTGTTCCATTTTTTGTTTTTGTGAAGCAAATGGTCATGTTTTTGGAGTTTGTGGTATATAAGTTTGGATATTGGTTCTATTTGTAAGCAAGCTTATCTTTTGCATATATTGTGAATAATGGAAAATGAATGATGGAAAAAGTCGTCCAAAGTCAAAAG
This sequence comes from Chenopodium album, assembly GCF_948465745.1. Lineage (NCBI taxonomy): Eukaryota > Viridiplantae > Streptophyta > Magnoliopsida > Caryophyllales > Amaranthaceae > Chenopodium > Chenopodium album. Next base: position 50,449,128 of record NC_137841.1, on the reverse strand, counting down.
AGGCAAGGTCATAATTAATCCAAAATTGAAAAAGCCGTCCAAAGTTATAAGAGGCGAGGACATTTGCTTTGAATATAGAAAAAAAACAACAAAATGAAAATGAGAAAATTCAAAAATATTTTGTTGTGATTCGTTTTCCCTTTCAAGCATTGAAGACAATGCTTCCTTTTAGCTTGGGGGAGAAGCGTTTACGCTTTTTGTATATATGATTGTGAGTTTAGCTTTGAATAACCTTGGGGGTGTTAGTTTGTTTTTGTTTGGTGACTTCTTGATTGTGATTCTAAGAAAGGGCCCGTTCTTTGCTTCACTATTAGGGATACCACAAAATTTTTAAATTTTAGGCCTACCCATAACCTTTTGCCCTTACGTTACAACCTTTGGGAAAGTCCTTTCGACCTAGTGGTTGAGTCATATACCGAGGGAGGGAATTATGAGTTAAAGCTTATGGAAAAGAGATGCAAGGTCAAGATGTCGAGAACCCTCAAATTTTATTCTTTTCTGGTTCCTTTGAGGAACCATAGAGACGCTTACTAAGGGAAGATTTGAAGCCATTGGGAGAACGCGGTTAGATTGGTTGGGATGAAAGTTGATTGCGCCTCATTAGTTCTCTACGCTTAGCATACCTTATGTTTCAATCAACCGTGGATATCTTGAAGCATGCATACCCCTATCATATAGAAAAATGTTCATTCACTTGCATTTGACCATTTGTGAAGGTCCTTATCAAGAGCTATTTGTTTGAATTTTTTATTTACCTTCTTTTGTTTTAAATGATTTTGCCTCCATTTTAATAAAAAGAGTTATGGGTAAAGCTCTTAGGAAACCTTTACGAGACCTCACTCGTCCTCATAAGCGACTTTGGGGTTTAATGGGCTTGTTGTAGCTAAAAATAACTGTGATTCCTACGAAAGTGAGTCTTAGTGTATATTCCTTTTCTCTCTTTTTCCTTTTTCTTTTCTAAATTAAATAAGCCCTTCTTATTCCTTTTTAACTTTTGTTTTGCTCGGGATGCGCAAAAGTCTAGCTTTGGGGAATTTGATGAGTTTCATTTATGGCACTCATAGGGTAGTCTTTTAGAATGTTTTCACCCTATTTTCATAGCTTTATTTTTATCATTTTGGTCTTTTCTCCTTTAGTTCCTCTATTTCTTCTTTCTTCATGTTTTACTTTCCTTTATATGGTTTTCTTTGTGTTTCCCTTTTATACGGCTCTTTTTCTCTCTTTGTTTACTTTTGTAGGTGCTTAAGGAGTTGGCTTTGCAAAGAAATCAAGAAGAGCAAAAAGGGCTAAACAACAAAGAAGCAAGCTCCTTGGAGATGGCTTGAAGAGGGCACAGAGAGGGCGCGCAACATTTGCCAAATGTTGCGACTGCGGGTCTTGAAGGCCGCGGGCGTGGATAAAGTGCAAAGAAATGAAGATTTTTGGCAGGAACTCTTTGCACCCTGGCCGCGTCCTAGACGCCGGCGCGGCGGTTTTGGAGAGACCGCTTCTATTAGAGGGACTACGGACCCCTGAATTCACTTAGAGCAGAGCATTTGTCGCGCCCTTAGCCGCGGGCGCGGGGGTCTTCGGCCTCTTCGCTGCGGGCGCGGGTGTTGCCTTGATTGCCCGCGGAGTTAGTTATGGGTTCCGTACCCATTTCTCCGCCCCGCGGGATATTCTTGGAGAGGGCGCGGCCAATCAGATTTTCTTCTTGGTCTTTAAATACTCTTATAGTTTCTTTTGAAGGCTAACTTTTAGATAATTTGTCATTTGCTTAGTTTTTAGAGAGAGAAACTAGAGAGAAATTAGATATAGAAATTCTTGGATTTTGATTTGTATTACAACATTGCTTCAATCAAGTTTGGATTTCTTCTTCATATCAATGAAAGTTTGTGAGATTTCTTCCCTTTGAATTTACTTTTATTGCAATTTCCTTTAATGCTTGAATGTTTGATTTGGATTTTGATTTAGGTTTGAGAATTTGTTGATTGATTGATTTTCCTTTTGAATAAGCTTGAAATGAATATGTTTGTGATTGAATTTGTTTTGTCTTTCAATTTCACCATGATTAGTGAGTAGATTAGTTGCTAGGGAGAAGGGGAAGCATGCTTGATTGATGATTTTTGCTAGTTGATGATCATTGATTGATTGAATTGTTGCAATTAAATTGGTTGACATAGTTGTGCATGTGATTAATTAGTGTAGACACCTAAAAATGTTTCCCCAAAACCAAACCCGATGATGAATAACCTTTCACCGCCATTATTGGTCGGTTTGAGAATTTAATTTTTGGAGTGCTTAAATCCATATTTCCATTTCATAAACCAACCCAATTCCTAGCCCATTTCCCCAAACCATAACTTATTTTCCTCTTTTCGTGCCTTTAAACCCAAAATAATTCATTTTGTGTCCTTTAAAATCATTCATTTCGTGTCCTTTTTATAAAAACGTTTGATCAATTTTATTTTGGTCCATAATCTGGATTCAATTATTGAATAGTTGGATGGGGCTTGAAAAGAGCTTTCCAACGATATATTATAAGCCCAAATACGAGCTATAACGAATAAGTTATGGCCAAAATATTAAACCGAGCCCAAATCGAACCTAAGCCCACCTTACCTACAACCCAATGATCATGTGGAGGGTCCAAATTATTTAATCCCATTCCTAAACCAATTAGGATTAATTGGAAGCTTCTATAAGTTTCTAAAAGATCCTAATTATCCTTTTTGAAAAGATAAGATTAAATAGTTTTAAATTGAATAAAAATCTTTTTTTTGAAAATCCTATTTATATCCGAATTGAAAGATGTTCAAAGATAGACATATATTATTTTCGTTCCTCATAGTTTTTATCTAAATTTTATATGGTTGGATAGCCCTTGAAATTATCTTTCCAATGATATATTATAATATAAATTCCGAGCTATAACGGAAAAGATATGAATAAAATTTCAAACTCTATCCAAAACTGACACTGTCTCACTATTTCGGCCATATCTTTACTTCTAAAAATTATTTTAATCTGATTCTAATTGGGTTATAAAGTAAACTTCAAGATCTTTCAAACGATATCTTTTTCATCTTATTCCAATTTTTGGATCAAAAGATATGATAAAAAAAAAACCGCAAAAACTACTGTCTATCGCAAGAGTTTTATCCGATTCGAATTCTTATCTTTTCTTGATTCTTCGACCTTCTTTTTTCTCTATAAATAGAGGTCATATATCCCATTTTCCATTCATCAACAAGGTTGATCACAAAATAATTCTCTTCTCCCTCTTTAGCCTAAACACTAGCATCCCCATTCGTTCACTATTCCTTCCTTTAAGCACTCCAAGGAGTTCATACAATACCTAAAATTTTATACTTAAACCAAGGCGTGAAAAGGTAGAATTAATTGAGGGTTTGAACCAAATCAAATCTATATTTATTTAATTTAACTGTTTCAATTTGATTTATATTTTTATTGAAGTTACTAACGGTTTATTCATGATGTAGCAATTCAAGGAAACGCGAAAAGTAAGTAATTAATCACTTAATTACTCTTATTTTTATTCTTGTTGCTAGTATCATGATTAGGTTTATTATTTGATTTGACTAACGCTATTATTGTTGAATTGCTTCCAATATTAATGTTTATTCTATTTTTATTATTATGATCACCATATTTCATGTTTAAAGGGAATATGTAATTGAAAATCACGCCTAATAAGATAATTTGGACAACCGGTTTAGGTTCCTTTTTAATCTTGTTATTAAATCAAGTGATCACAATATTTTAGAATTATGTGTTGCATTAATATTAAACCAATTTATCTTAATAATAAATTGGATCAAATTGAATTTTTGTTTGTATGCCTTTGAGATCGCAGGAATCACTTTTCACTATAAGAGTCGAGTAGAGGCCAATACGGGCGAATGTGACTCCATGACTCACTTCGTACCATCATCCCCAATCCTCCTTTCGTGGTTCCGAACCATATGGAGTTAGTAATCTCATGGATTATGAATGGGGTGTAACCTTCACGGGTCAATCGTTGTTGCCTTCGTTGTCCCTTTATCATGGTTGCCTTTTATGATCCGTGAACGGTTTACAAGTTCCTTAAAAACTTGCTGGCGGCTCCCTACTTTCCTTGTCCCTAATCGTGTCCCTTATCGTATATGTCAATTCCCACTTCCTATGAGTTCCAAGCATTTTCACACATGCTTTTAACGTAGGCGCACTTCGAACGACGCCTAGAATTAGACTAGGAGTGTTCAACCTATAAGATTAATCTAGATTGCATTGCAAATTTCAATGACATGAACACTTGATTTGAGAATTGCTATAATTGATTGAATTTAATTGTGATTCTCCTTGTTAGCCATTCATAGTGAACCCTAGCTTGGCTTATAAGAGATAGCTTTTGTATACCTTTGATTGCAACTATTGTTTGTCCCTTGTAATGTTTCAATCAATTGAGTGATCTATCAATTAGCATAATCATTTAGCTTACATGTGGAACCTATATCCCTAGTTTTTAGCTTATTGAGTTTCTCGATTTATCTAGGTTCTTTGTACTTTAGTTACCAACCACAACCATTTATATTCTTCGAATTAGCTTGACATAAGCTATAGCATAGTACCTACTCATTCCTTTGGGTTCGACCGTTGACTTACCACATACTTGTATTAGGTTGGTCAAGTGTTTAAAAATTAGGTTTAGCTATAGGGAGAGGTAGATAACGACCTACATTTTCCTCTTGTCAAAAGTAGATATATATAGGAGGCGCGAAGTAAAACCGTGCAAAAACAGGGACCTGAATTGGCGCACCCACGCCTGCGCTCCTCTGGGTTTCTTCGGTTCTTCTCGAGGATTCGTGCGTTCGCTAATGGGATTCGAATGAGATCACCGAATGATGATGACGGACACTAAGGAGGCAGATCCAATGGAGCTTGACGGTGGGTTCAACACCACTCCTTCATGAGAGCGCGACTTGAGAGCGCAAGAGCTAGAACTTGGAGAATCCGCTTCCTTGCATCTTGAGCTTTCCCAATGCTATAAGCTTGCCCAAAATGCACCTTGTACCTTAAAACCATCAACATCAAGACCCAAATCTCGTACAACACCTAAAACCACAAAAAGAGATCAAATAAAGGAGAACAGACTAGAAAAACCATCAAAATACACAAAACCACAAAATAAGAGAGAAAAGGTAAAACAAAGAGCTAAAGCATAAAACTAAGCATTTATTAAGAAGGAAAGCTATGAAAATAAGGTAAAAACAACCTAAATACTCATCAAATGGGTGCCATTTATGACACCCATCAATGACACTTCTAAAATTCCCCCAAGCTTAACTCTTGCTCGACTCTAAGCAAGACAAAGACAAAAGAGAAAGGAGAAAGATTTATTCAAGCAAGACTAACACACCTAAGAAGATAAGAATGTATACTAACTCACTTTCGTAGGAATCAAGGTCAATTTTAGCAACTACATACAAGCCCTTTAAACCCCAAAGTCGCCTAATTGCTCATTAGAAACAGTATACCATTGTTAGAGCCTATAAAGACTTGGCTTGGAAAATGTTTATCAATGAAAGACTTGGGAGAGGCTCAGTATATTCTAGGCATCAAGATCTATAGGGATAGATCAAAAAGGATGATAGGATTGAGTCAAAGTACTTATATTGATAGGGTACTAACTTGATTCGGCATGGAAGAAGCCAAGAGAGGCCACCTACCTATGTCGCATGGCATAACCCTAAGCAAGAACCAGTGTACAAAGACACTTAATGAGCGAGAAAGGATGAATCAGATTCCATATGCTTCTCTTATTGGATCGATCATGAATGCTATGATATGTACTAGGCCAGATGTGTTGTATGCCTCGAGCGCTACGAGCCGATACCAATCAGATCCAGGAGAGGCACATTGGACTACGGGCAAAAATATCCTAAAATACCTGAAAAGGAACAAGGATAAATTCCTGGTCTATGGTGGCAGAGATGAATTAGTTGTTGAGGGTTATACCAACGCAAGCTTCCAGACAGACAGAGAAGAATTCAAGTCATAGTCCGGGTACATATTCTGTCTCAATGGAGGAGCGTTTAGTTGGAAGAGTGCTAAGTAAAGCATTAATGCAGATTCTACAACTGAAGACGAATACTTGGCAACATCTGAGGCAACTAAGGAGGCAGTTTGGATTCGGAAGTTCATTGGTGAACTTGGTGTTGTACCCTCCATTGAGGGACCAATAGACCTCTATTGTGACAACAATGGAGCTATTACTCAGGCCAGAGAGCCAAGAGAACATCAGAAGGTCAAACATCTCAAGTGGTGGTTTCACATGATTCGAGAATGGAAATCAGAAGGTGAAATCAGAATTTATAAAGTTGGAACGAATGACAATGTAGTCGATCCACTGACTAAACCTTTCCCTCAAGTGAAGCACAACAAGCACGTTGAGGCCATGTGAATCAGGCACATTGGAGATTGGCTTTGATTTCCTTATTTTAGTGTTTTAATTAATTTTGGACAATTTTAATGTAAAGCACTATGATGAACCATTCAGTTTTGGAGTAATTAAATTTTTCATGCAATTTAAATCACTCCGTTGACTATTTAGAAGCCTCAAAGAACAAATTTTTTTTCACACTTATGCAATAGATTTGCAATTATGTGAAAATATAAAGCAATCTTCAAGCACTAATCACTACCAAGTAATCATGCTTAAAGAGGTTCAAAATTGCAAAAAAAATTAAGGAAAAAACCATATACATAATCACCAGAAATATGCCATTAAGATTCAAGGTTAGAAAGACTTAAAATTTTTCATCAAAACGAAAAATCCCTCAAAAAAGGAATTTCTGGTAGGGTTTTGGCCTAAAACACAGTTTTGAAAGGGAAAAATCATTTTCAGAACACCTGTTCCACCCAAAATTCACTATTTTTGCGTGAAAATCTAGATTTGGGGCCATAACCAGCTCTATTACGGGCTTAAAAATAATAAAACCGAGCTACTAATCTAATTAGCAATATCAAACCAGAAAAATAAATCCATAAAAACACCTTGAAAATTATGATTTTCAAAATAAATGAGCAAGGCTCCGATACCACTGTTGGGTTTTGATGAGTCAAACTCACCACAGAAGAAAACCTGAGCTAAGATCACACTCACAATTAATATGATCACAAGTCATAATTAATTTAATTAACAAGAATTAAGGAAAGATTAATTACCTTTGACCCAACTCTTACTTGAGAAAGCCTTTAGTCTCGCCAATGGTATCAACCCGCACTCGACCCCGACAAGGTCCAATGCTTAGCGGTTAGCTAAGCCCGACCTAATACTCGAGTAATTATATGTGTTTAAAGGTTTTCTCAATGGAGATGCCTTTTCTAACACCTTACTCAAGTGATTTTTCCCATACCCCTACTTGATTATTTATAGGGAAAACCAAGAGTGAAATCCTCTCTCCCATCAATGTGGGAGAGTTGGTAAAATCAATATTCTTTCTTTATTTTTAAATCAAAAATAAAATTAAATATCAAACAACGAATTAATCAATAAATGGCACATTTAGGAGAAGAGTTAGGTGAGGACCACAAGGAGGGGAGGTGACCAAACTTGATCCCAAGGACCTCATTAAGAGTCGGCCACCTACACACCTCAACCACGAATTTGCGACTGCCACATGGCATCCAAAATTAGGCACCAAGGCAGGCCAGGTAGGCTGCTGCCACGGCCCAGCAGTTGCTACCTTGGCTTGCGGCTTGCGCGTGCAGCCTCGGCCCAACTAGCTGCTGGCCATGGCTTGCGGCTTGCGACTGTAGGCTCGGCCAAGCTAGCTACTGGCCTTGGCTTGCAGCTGCTGCCTTGGCCCGACTGTCGCAGCTAGCACCATGCTAGCCATGGTGCGCTAGCACGCACCAGCCAACCTAGGCTCAGCTTGGTGTGTTTGCTAGCCACCTCGGCCATACCAAATGCCCCTAGGCATCGATTTGCTCTTGCCATTCCGATCTTAGGGGTATTTCAATAAATTGTTGATTAATTAGTGATTTTACCATCTAGTCCTTTATTATTTTGAATCGACTTCCGACGCTCGGATTGGACGCTCCAAACTCGAATTTCCGACATAGTCCAAATATTAATTACTCGAGTGACTCATCAATTCCTTCCGAATTAATTCGTCGTGTCGGTTCGTTAGTTGCTTGGGTGTGACCCGAAGAGTTCAGTCAAGATTAAGCTGTAATATAAATTACTCATTAATATTACTGATCGGAAGCAGCCTCCACCTAGCCATTTCGATCACTTGACCTCACTGGATAATTAGCTTTCTAATAATTCCGAACCCTCTATCGGAATAATACACTTGTTCGAAGGACTCCATTTCTATCATGCATACCTACACACACAAAGAAACCCGGGAAGAGATTGGGCCAATGAATAAAATAAATTGAAAATAAATAAAGTAAAGTAAAATAAAAAGACGACACAAACTAAAACTAAGAAAAACAATTAAAACTATGCAAGTACATAAAAACAAATAAAATAACAAAATAACTAAAATACTAATAAATAAACCAAATAAACTATAACACGCAAAAATTACCAAAATAAAAGAAACTTTATCAAACAGAAAATAAGAGAATAAAAGGAAAAATAAGAGAAAACGAGCCCCAAAATGACTCTAAAACTACTTCCTAAGTGTGACATAAATGTCACTCATCATACCCTTCCCTAAGCTTTAATGAGACAACATGCTCAAACATAAATCAAAGAATCCATGGGAGGGAAAAAGAAAGAAATCATTCCAACCATATGAGAAATATACTAAAAAGAAAAGAAAGTGAAAAAAATAAAACACCGGTTACTTCCTGAAAAAGGCTTGCTTAAGGTCCTAGCATGACCGCTCTAATAAAACACGGGTTACTTCCTGAAAAAGGCTTGCTTAAGGTCCTAGCATGACCGCTCTAATAAAATAATATTACAATGAACAGAAGAGTTTGTCAAATGCACTTCTAAACATTTCATAGGACAAATGATAGGCAAATGACAAATTCCCACGTAGCATGGGAAAGAATTCAAAAAGCCCCCCTAGGTGAGTGAATTCCTACGTACGCCTACGCATAAGAAGTTATTTCGTCGGAAATACTAATTCCCATGATGTCAAACAAACACTTTTGAACAATTTTTATGCAATTAGCAAGGAAATTTAGTTCATGCTGAAACAAAAATTAAACGAATGTTTATTAAGAGAAGATAAATTATATGCTTCCTTCAAGTACCTTTTTAATATCTTGTCGCAATGCCTTTAAAGTTTCTACATACTCACAGGAATTCTTAACCAACTATATGTTGGGTGCAAACTGCAAAGAATAATACAACCTTGATTGGGTGCACTCTATATCACAAACTATTAATTTCAGTGCAAAAAAATCATAAAAGACATCAAAGACTGGAGATTTTGCCAAAGAGTATAGTTTTAAAAATATATATGTATAACCAATTTTCACAGGTTATTTTAATTTTCTCTCACGTATATGATTACTTTACTACACTAAGGACAAGCCTCCTATTATTATTATTATTCACCCATTACCCCCCAAGGTAAACGAGTACTAAAATCCTAAGTAGTCAATCGGCACAAGTTATTCTTTAATCTTTGGTAAATTTTTAAAATTTAATTTCTATCTATGTGTTGAATACATGCATTTGGTTATTTGTCTTTTTTTTCATAATTTCATTAAATTAGGATATTAGTAGTTGGTGTTATGATGATTTGTTGAATTTTTTATGTTATTTGGTTGAATTTGTATTAATTTGTGTTGTTAAATTTCGATTTATTTTGCCAAACATATTCCATCTGTTGCAATTTATCATGATCATATCATTACAAAATAAGTTAGAAAAAAAGTAATTAGGGAGCACAAGCTAAGTATAATAAAGTAATTATATAAGTTAAAGTAGATTAAAATAAAGGGTGAAAATTGGATTATTTACACTTTTTCAGCAAAATCTTCATCTTTTGATGTCATTTTTCTACACTAAACTTAATAGTTTGTGATGTAGTGTACACCTGATTAAGGTTGTACTATTTTCTACACTCAACCCATAGTTGGTGTTATAAAGGCCAATTTTGCCAAAAAAATAAACTCATATTATCTCCATCCTATATTGTTTGCTCATTTTCTTTCAATTTAATTTGGGCAAGTAAAAAAAATTGTTTTTACTAATGTACCATGTATTTTGATAATGTATAGGGTTCCAGATTAAGGGCTTAAGAGGTTGATGAAGTCAAAAATAGGGATTAATGGTTAAGGTTGAAAATGGAAAATTGATCAACTAAGATTGAGCATTGATAAAGATTGAAGATGAAGCTTTTTACTTTTCGTATGGCTTGGAAAATATAATGTAATTTCTTGTTGCTAAGTAAATCTTAATAAAATAATTTGTTTAATCTTACCTTTTATCTCATAAAACTAAACAACTTGCTAATAAATTGTTAATTAAAATTAGTATTGACGACTTTAGATTAATCAACTAACATATCACTGGCGAGGCTGTTTTTTGTTAACATAGTCAACTATACCCAAACATAATCGACTGTAACCGATAACTACAATATAATCGACTATAACCGACGACTAAGCTAGAATTTATACGGGAGAGGGGAAAGTAACCCCTTGCTTGAAGCCTCCTCTTTCTTTGCTCGTAACCCTGCTCAGCGAACTTTTTATTATCAACAAACTATCTTTGGCAGTTGATTTCATCAACCTCGTCATCAAAGCTCAAAGTTTTTCATGTATGATATGCCATCACATAGACATGCCCTCATTAAAACTGGTAAGAGTTGTTAGTCACAAGTTTCCAGGTTGTATCTTTCTCGGACTTGGCAGAAAAAAACTCACTAATCAATATATGAGTAAACCTTATCAAAAACTGTAACAGCTTTACATAAACAAATATTAAGGCTCACTCGGTTACTCCCTTCCTACTTTGGTAGCAATCAGCAAATTTACAGCCTATTGATGTTGCTCATAGACACATACTCTCGTACCCAAAATACTGAGAAATACAAACATCTCCAGTGATACACGATGAAGCATGAAGAACCTGTTTCCGAGCAAAAAATGTCTCAAGGGTACCACTGTGCCCTAATCAGAAGTACATGAGCTGTGCAACTCCACTGACAATTAATACCCATTTGATCTATGGCTTGATTTGTAGCATTATGCAAGTTTGCAATTGCTATGATGAATTGCTTCCATATACACCGATAAAACATAGTGCCGAGCTCTTGATGTTCAGCAGTTGACAGTACCTATCATACTGCTAAGATTCTGGGAATCAGTTTGTCTCACCGACTATGCAATGCAGCAGGCGATGCAAATCATCACCACAAGGCTTGGCATGTCTTAGGTCCTGTGAAGTGGTGCAGGGTATATGTCCAATGGTTGGTAACGTAACTGCTCGTTATGAGGCAAAGGACCATCCTTCAAAAAATAGAAACATAATTTAGTAAACATAATCAAGAGATGAAGAAATGAGAATAAGCTTACACCCACATGTAGCAAACTAAAATATCGACTTAATATGTCAATTCAAAGCAGGAAATTTACATGGACCACAACATTTTCAAAATTATGACCAAATTTTAATTTTCAACACAATACACTAGATCACATTTCTTAGATATGTTTGATAGCCTGTTCAAGAAAAAAAAAATCCATGTAAACTAGGTACAAGTATTGCTAATGTCATCTCATATTGTCCTCTACCACTCTTTCACCAGCTTTGCAGTAAGCACACAATCAAACCCTGAATTTTGGATCCATCCTTACTCACCCTTAAAAGATTGTATAGTGTCCCTTTATATCCCTTTCATTCCGGTCATACTTAGATTATACCCACTTCATTAATTATATTCACCATTACAAAGGACCATGCAGTTAGGAAGGATATGAAGAATATGGATTTGTATGAGAACGAGGTATTTGATCGTAAGGGATGGAGTATGAAGATTTTTGTGGATGACTACACTAGATAATCACTTTTGGTTCATGTAGCCAACCCCATTTATGGGATTAAGGCTTTGATTGATTGATTGATCATTACAAAGGCACAATTGACAAAATTGGTGCTTCCAAATGCTAGGTAAAAAGTATATACAAGGTATATGTCTTAAAGCTATCTACATCCCTTTCAACCTTGCACTTAATTTAGTTGTTTATTATTCAGTATTTTCATACATTCTTTTGACATGATTTTATACTAACATATAAAAAAAAATGCTATATTGACTTATCGCATGTATGATTTCAACATTAACATTTCATAATTTACAGAGCTAAATTTTTCCCAGTGAGTATTTTTAATATAAGACCTAATGGAGGCATTAAGCTACTAGGTTACATTATTAAATAATGGAGAGGGTGATCAAAAATGAGAATGAGGAATTGTATACATTTCTAAGAAAACCAAATGGGTCTGTCTAATGATATGTACCTAGAAAAAGGAAAAAAACAAAAGAAGGCTGATCAATTTGTCTCAATTTTTAAATTGTTTCAATTCCCAAAATTGATCAGCAAGTTATGAAGCAATGCAATTAGCAAAAGACATTCGAGTACAATCACAATATTCACCATCTTGTCCGACTCTATCAGCAACTTACACAAGAAGATTGCTTGTAAACCAAAGATACCATCCATCTTTGACTGACATTCAATGATTAGCCCCGTTTTGTTTTGTTTCAAGTAACATGGTTATAAATCTCATATGTGGTCACAACAACGGTCTGAAGCCACTTTTGTGGCAATGCAGGTGGCATGAGGTTGTAACTGATGCAGGTGGATGTAACTTAGTGGAGGAAGTTGAAGAAGTTCCACGTGTGTGTCGTGAAACATAGTTATGCTAAGCTCCTTTGGTGGTCACCTCTTGGGATAGACCATCATCAAACTCAAGTGATATTTTTACTTGCTTAGAATAAAGCTCAAAGGGTTCTAAGTATTGACTAAGAGATAAAAAATAATTTGTAGACAGAAAGGCTTGTGCTTGATAAAAAAATGCATTACTCAACTTCAATCAGCCATATCATCTTCACTGTAAGGAATTTTCAAGCAATTTAAATGGGAGATGAAAGTAGAGTCCGAGAAATTCCCAATGATAGGTCATATGCCCAATTTGAGTAAGAAATGAAGAAGTCGTGAGCAATCAAAATTGAGCTGCAGAACCGCTGGAGCAACTTTCTTGAGTGACCGATCCATCTTGATTTGGAATTTTTAGCATAAGCTTTGGAGCGTCCGCTTCGACCCTCTGTAGCGGTTTTTCTTCTATCTTTTAGTTGCTTTCTTGTTTTTAATCTGTCATTCATCTTGTAATCATAGGTTTTTAAGTTCTAGAGTTGCAAAGCTTGTTGTTTTTCAAAACTTTTGCCTAATTTTGAATCTAATGAGATTTTATGTCTCTCTACCATAGTCTTTGTTGACCCTTTGTAATTATTGAAAACTTCGTAATTGCATCCCCAAATATCTGCTCTACTTTTTGTTAAACTAAGATTAAACCTTTATTGCATTAAACTTGATGATCAATGTGATAAGAGACTAGGGCCCCGTTCTTTAGATCCTTTGCTATCAAATCTGCTCCGCTAAAAAGAAATCTACTCTGCTCTGCTTTCAAATAATAATTAATATTCAATAATAATAATCAAAATTGTATTGATGATAATAATTTATTATTTTAAATAATAATAATAATTATTAATATTTAAATAATTATAATAATTATTAACATTAATAATAATTAATATTTATAATCATAATAATAATTTTTAAAGTTTAAATTAATTAAATATAAAATATTATCTTTTAATATTATGAATTTTACCTAAATATATGACAAATTTTAGCACATAATTAAAAAAATATATATTTTTAAAAATTCAAACAAACCGTGCATCGCACGGGCTTCATCTAGTATTTAATAATTCAAACTATTAAGAATTAATATTTGATAATATTATTAATTAATAATTTCTAATAATTATAACAATTCTTTCAAAAAAAATAAATAATAATAATAACAAGTAATAACAATTTTTTTATATAAACATTTGATATTAGAATCACAATGTATAGAAACCTTTTATGTGGGTATTGATTGTAACTTCATTGAGTTGAATTATTTTTCAAATCTTTCCATGTATGAATTAAAAAAAAGAGGTTGTTTTCAAGAAGGTTTTTTTGTATATTTTTATAGTTTTCAAATCTTTCCATATGATAATAATAATTATAATAATTATGATAATAACAATAATTATAACAACAACAATAATATTAATAGTAATAATAATAACAGTAATAATAATAACAATAATAATAATCATAATAATAATAATAATAACAGTAATAATAATAACAATAATAATAATAATATAATAATAATAACATTAATAACAGTATTAATAATAATAATAGTAATAATAATAATAATAGTAAATAACATAATAATAATAATAATAGTATTAAAAATAATAAATAACATAATAATAATAATAATAATAAAAACATTAATAACAGTATTAATAATAATAATAATAATAATAAATAACATAATAATAATAACATTAATAATAGTAATAATAATAATAATAATAATAATAATAATAATAATAATAATAATAAATAACATAATAATAATAATAATAATAATAATAATAATAATAATGATAATAACATTATTAAAAGTATTAATAATAATGTTGAAACATGCTCGGCTCGGCTCGGCTCTGCTATCCTAAAATCTGCTCTGCTCTACTCTACTGACCCCTGCTGCCAGAAGCTCAAAAGAACAGGGCCTAAGAGTTTATCTTTACTGTTTTCTGTCTTCGCCACTTTAAGTTTGAAGCTTTGATTGGAAATTTGGGTTTTTGGATTATTTCATATCAGTAACTACCTAACATTTTGGCCAAGGTAAACTCAAAATCCTGAACAATGTGGACGCGATGTAGTAATGTGAGATATGACAAAGATTTGATACCATGCCCAAGAAGCAATCACAACATCAAAACAATAGGGGTGCTAAGATAAGACATAAAAGATATATCATATAGATGCAAAGCATCAAATAATAAGAAAATCACAATCTTTTATAGTATTGCATCAGCAAAGCGTATAACTTAAAACATAACAGTTAAATTTGAGAGGAAACAGGAAATAAACATGGAATAAAAAGTAAAAAAAAAAATATTACCTCATCTAAATTAATTTGGAATGGTTGTACAAAATCTTCAAACATTATTGGAGAGAGTTTGTTCATTCTATCCTCAACATCCTGGATGACAGAAGATAAAGATATTAAAGGCAGTGAGCCTTCATGATTACTATAAGACTGTAAGATTAAGATATTTAGACGAATCAATCATTACTCACTCGTTTACTGTAGTAAAAATACTTTTAAAAAGCCAAGAAAGAGGAGTAGGGGGGATACAACAGTGAATAGTTAGGACCCTATTAAAGGTTTCCCTCTTTTCAATCCACAAAACTAACAAACAAAAAATAAAGTGGAATTATAGATGGTGACCTTCAGTTTATCGTGGAAATTATATTTTCATTTCCATGGTAATCCTGTGTTTAGCTTAACATGAATTTGTGACCTAAGCAAATTACATCAAAATTCCATTAAGTAATTTAACTTTTTAGGAAACTCCAGATGCTAACCTCCAGTTTTGCAAAAAATTTTATCGTGGAAGTTTCAAAACACAACAAGTCAAAAAAAAAAAAAAAAAAAAAAAAAAAAGACAAATAAATAATTTCCTCAATGAACTCTCTCTCTTTCCCCCTCTCTCTCACTTCTTTTTCAACCCCCTTCCTCTGCTATATTGGACTTCTGATGAAAAGCAATAATCTAGGACGGGGGATATGATGGCAGCAATGGTGACAGTAAGGTGTGTTGATTATTGGATTGGCTGGTTGGGTGGTGGCCAGTTATCAAAAGTAAGGTCACTATGAAAAAAAAAGAAACCACCATATCAATCTAAGATTTTTCCCAAAAGTAAACAGTTACTGATGTA
Organism: Chenopodium album; assembly: GCF_948465745.1. Taxonomy (NCBI): domain Eukaryota; kingdom Viridiplantae; phylum Streptophyta; class Magnoliopsida; order Caryophyllales; family Amaranthaceae; genus Chenopodium; species Chenopodium album. The sequence continues at coordinate 50,433,091 of NC_137841.1, read as the reverse complement.
TTTTATCACTTGAATTTAAGGGAACGACCAATGCTCCATAAAGCCTACAAAAGCGTGCCAGGCTGCCGGACATTGTAGGAACCCTTTGGAATTAAATAGATGATTTTACAAGTTTGTTTTTTGAAGAAAGTATTAGTTGTATTTAAGATTTTAAGAAACTCAAAAACCTTTCAAACATCAGATTTTGTAGAAACAAGTAAAACTTACTAATCCGGTGATTCTGGATTTTTCCAGCAGCTCCCTGGAAATCGCATCAAGTATATGTCTATTTTCCTTCAAGCCCTTCATTGCCAGTTCTTCAGTCTCTTCAATGTACTGTCAAATAGGTCCAATTATACGAGAGTATGAAAAGTGAATAAACATGTCAATAATGAACAAACATCAAGTTGGGAAAATTCAAACTACAAGAGAGAATACACTTATACACCCTCCTCTACTCCATCAATGACTTCCCTTATTGCCACATAATATTAAGGTGGAACTTCTTTTGGCTTTGTGAAGTGGACCTTTCTCTCTTGATGATGGTTGTCGCCAAGCCCATATATATAACACCATGTATTCATTTACCTTTTTAATCTTCCTACTTATAGTTTATTCATTCTTGGCAAATGAAATTCTCTTTGTTAACTCTCCTTATCCCACTACATTCTCTCTTTTTATCTATATATACTTCATCCGTTTTTTTTAGATGCATCACTTTCCTTTTAAATTATTAAATTCTCTCCATCTCTCTCATATCACATGGGTCCTCTTTTTTCTCTCTCTCAATCTCTCTCATCTCCAAAAACTGTCTAGGCGTCCGTGTTTTTGCAAATTATGCATCTAAAAAAGAGGGAGGAAGTCTATAAGGATGACATTTTTCCTCTTTCAATCTATGCATTTCATTTTGTTCTTATAGAAGCCAAAAAATTCTCACAGCCCTTCCCACAACTGTTCCTCTTAAAAAAACCTCATTGTTAACCCTCCTAAACAATGGAAAAGGCCAAAATTAACATTGTTCCTTTATAATCATACAATTACTACCTTATTTCAATAATAAACAAACAAAAGGTCTAATCCTGCCTCAAATTTAATTTCCCTTAGTTTAAAAATCAGAAAAATGAATTTAACACACCATATCTCAATTCACAAAATACAATTTCCCGTTTAATTTGTACTACTATATAATAATATCAATGTGTCTAGACTCTAGACAACTCTCTCTCTCTCTTACTAGCAAAGTAAATAAATAAATAAATAAAAGAGGGGGGGGGGGGGGGGCGCTCATATCCACTAACTCTTTATTTTCTTGGTTTCTATTCCTACAATAAGTAGAAAGATCAAAACAATAGTGGGAGTTTTTCATTGATTTAACCCCTAATTAATTGCACATGAACTAAGTTAAAATAACTTATATAGTTTTCTCTTTATGTTCCATAAAAGTTTCTCTCATACATACAAAAAGTGAATTTAAATTTAAAGTTCACACGCCCATATATGGATCAAAACATAGTTTTAATTTTTGAAAAAAAAAGATATACTACATATGGATCTTATTTATATATCATTTCACAAATTTTTCTAATGGTATATAGATGTACTTCAAGTTATATTTGATTTTACAAAACATAGTTATTTGTAATGATTTATAGAAAATCATTTTTCTTATTAAAGTCTTTTCAAAATCATCAAACTCTTTTATTACGTTATTAATTTCTATATGAAATTAATCCATCGGTCTCTATATGTTCTTAATTTGACAGTAATTTTTATGAGAAAATCACTGCTCAACCTAAAAACTGTTAGAAACAAAGGGAGTAATATTATAACATGACATGCTTATGTGGGCTATCTAGACTCTTGAAATATTACTCGAACATTCAACATTTTTTAATTATCATAATGTTAGGTTTATGCACATACAAATATGTAGCATAGATTTGTTTGGTAGATAAGTAAAAAGTAGTCATAAAAATTTAATTAAAGAAGAAACAGTTTGTGGTGGAGTCCATATCAGATGAAATGTGAAGAAATAGAGTAAGATACTCCCTCCGTTTTTTAATACTTGCTCCATTTCTCCTCGACACGTATGCTGATGCTAATCATTGATCAATAATACCTTTAATTATCAATAAGTATAAATTCTAACAATTGAAAATTGATAATCTATGCATTGAGATGATTCCAACAAATACCCACAAGACTATATATATTTTTTTCTTATGTATAAATCACAAACATTAGTCAAAGTAGGACAACTGAATAGTGCAAAAAGTAGAAACAGAGTAAGTTTTTAAAAACATAGGGAGTAATAATTAGTGGTAGGGGTCACATCACATAGTTGGAGTGAGTTAGGTTAGGATAATGATTTGAGTACCAACCAAAATAGTATACAAGACAATTGTTAGAGGACGGAGGTTATATAAAGTAACACCATCGAGAACATATACGGAGTATTTTTGTATTGTTAAAAAAATAGCATAAAAGTCAATGATATTAATTAGAACAACTTTTGTATTAAATTAATAGTATTAAGAATTTTTATAGAGAAAAATAAATAAATACCCTTGTTAATTCTCGAGTGAAGAGTTCAGATATTTCAAGCGTCATCTCTGCAGGAATTACATGTGGATCATCCCACTATCAAATAGTACAACGAGTCAGTAAAATTGAAAATGACAATAAATTATTGATTTTAAAAATTACTCCGTATAAAATAAAATAAAAGTAAACTAAAGTATAAAAACATTAAAGAAAGCAAACCTTGTATCGTAACAATTCACCATCTGGATTATCTGGATGGTCCACAAGACCAATTTTTTTTGTTAATGCTGTTAATCCTAACCTAGCATTTCTTGGGCTAATAACCATCTCCCTAGCAATCTGAACAAAGCAATTCGTACAAATAAAATTTGTAAACATATATTGAAGCAATATAATAGAACATAAGCACTTAACCACGCATAAAGGAGATTAACAAATGGGGAAAGGGGGAGCACAAGCAACATCAAACTTATCAAGTGTTTAGGAGAATCAGGCAAAGGAACAAGGAGCACACAAGCAGGATTGTGTGTAAGGAAGGCAGAAGATGAAAAATATAATATCATCATGAAGATTCCAACAGAAAGTTGCAGCATAAAAAATTTTAAAAAAAAAATCAAAAACTTTTCAAAATATTATAGAGACATGCCCTCTAGTTTCTAATTTTTTTTTTTAGGAAAACCAAATCCGCCAGAGGAAAAGACGGAGAGAGAGCAGAGGGACAGGGAGTGAGTACAAGGGTGCTGGGCAGGAAAGAACATGGAAGACTGAAAAATGTAAAATTTTAAGATCACATAAAATGGTCACAACAAAAGGGAGGAAACAAAGGAAGAATTTAGGAGGTAAATCCCTCTTAGTTAAAAGACATTAGGCAGATCATCTTTTTTTTTTTTTTTTTTTTTTTTTTTTTGTAATTGAAGTATATTATAAGATACCATACCAAACCATGACTACACCTAAACAATAATCTGTAAGCTATAACCTTTGTGATCTTTTCTAGATCATCTTTTCCTCCATCAGTTACATCATCACCATATACTATGCGCTCAGCACATCGGCCTCCATGAGCCACAATCATTTGCATCATCATGTAACCAAATGTTGTGTATCCTTGGTCCACCATATCTTCCCTTGGATAAAAGACAGATATAGCTGTTTCCTGTCCATGTTAAGAGATATTAGATCGGATACTAAGAATCACAAAAATAAAAATTTCACCCAAATGACTTATTCAAACTCCTACCTTACCACCGGGCAATAGCTGAGAAAAAGCATGCCAATCAAATCTTGGAAATAGATGAGCTAATACTACATGACCAGCTTCATGCACAGCTAGCAGACTCTTTTTTTCAAGTGATACCTATGATACAACATGTCAGCTTTTATCCAAGAAAACCATCTACTGGTAATAGCTCGACAACATGCTAAAACTTACACTTTGTTCACATTTTTGTTGCTCCTCCTCGGTGAGCAACACACCCATACCCTCCAGTAATTGCTTGTCTAAGACATCAACAATGTCTTGTTGGGAAATCATAGAATGCCCTTTCCTGACCTGCATGCCATTTTGTCAGTGATTGAAATGAAAGGCTAATATAAAAGTCTTAAAGCTGCATACACAAGAAATATTCGGATGCGCGCACACTCAGAGAGAGTACGACAAAAGACAGACACACAGAGAAAGAAAGAACATGAAATTGCTAATAAGCCACCCTCATTACCAAGATGATGTGTCTTGAGTTCTTGATTCATATCTGGCCATAAGATGAATCATGATAAAAAAAAAAAAAAAATAAAAATAAAAATAAAAAAAAAAGAGCTTTTTTATTTATAAGAATCAATCAATTAATATAATGTATATATTTCCTTATAACTCACTCTGTTTTTTATTGTTTGTCCCATTTGGAACCTTAAGAGAACCCGTCAAAAATGGAAATAACAATTTATCGATTTTTTGCACTTCAAAACATAGTCATGTGGGATCTTGTTACATTCATCTCGGTTTTTAGTTTTTAAATACGTATTAACTGTTTTTTTTTTTCTAATTATGTTAGTTTCTAAAATATTACCACAATAATGCTTTAGAAGGAAATTCGGACAATTAAGATATAAATAAAGTACACATTAGTCACCATATTTGCATTATTCCAAAAATAAAAAAAATAAAAAAATAAAAAAAAAATACATGGGAGAATAATATCAAATCATGTAAAATACAACTAATATTACCATGTGAAGGGATATTAACCCCTATGCATTATTATGGTAGAGGCTAATTATTAATGAAATTTTTCTTCCCCTTGGGAAAAAACAAAAAAACAAAAACTATGCATTTACGAAATTTCATATAAGACCATACAAGAAGGCCTCTAAACTTTGAAATTACGTTTGAAAGGTTGTAAGGAAGACACTGAAGCTGTATTAGTAATTATGTAATATCGAAGTTGTAGTAACAGTTGGGCGAAAAACACCTTTAATATACAAACGCACGCATCACGTGCATTTAAGATAAAGGAAAATATCCATATAACTATAATGGTACTATTAATATAATTCCTCCATTAATTTTTATTTGTCCCCATTTAGAATCTTCAATTTTAGGAGAGAAACTTTAGATATAGAGTATGAACAATTTTTAATAAATATAAAAACAAACATATTCATGTGGAATCTTGTTAGATTAATCTTAGCACAAAATTTATAAATATAAAAAATTTATTTGAAGGGATTGATATTCAAATATGTGCATCATAACCTATGAAAAAAAAAAATGGGACAAATAAAAAGGTAAGGAGGGAATATTATTTGACATTTAGTATACCTATTAAATTAGTGGAACTTATTAGAGCTATTAGACATGGTTGGACCGATTGGAAGGAAATACACACATCTATATAGAACCCACCCATTATTGTTGCTACTTTGAAACTAAACTTGATTTCGCTATGTAATTTGAACAGAAAACTTAAGAAGATAGGTTTAAGAACACATTAACACATGCTTAGTTATATAGGAACTCCAAGACTTTGTGCTACTAAAATTAACTTGTAGGAAATGGAGTAAAAATAAATGCAACATAAATATGAAGTGATATGAACACCACATGCATAAAATAAATAAATAGTTAATAACTTACAGACATAATTCCTGCTTCATTGACAAGATTTCGGATATCAGCCCCAGAATAGCCAACGGTGCGAAAGACAAGCTGTGGAATGAAATTAAATCAGAGGTATACTAGTACCCACAATTTAGACAGCTAGGCAATGAAATAATACCACAGGTTAAAATGATATATAGATCTTTTTTGTAGGATAAAAATAAGTATAAGTAGTTTAAAGTGGTACTCCCTATGTTCTTTATTTTATCTTCGTATTTATTATTCATATAACATGAAGTACTAAGTTGAAAGTGGGTCCCTTTTTTTTACTTTTAACATAGGACAAAGAAATTTGTTGAGAAACATTGATATTATAATAGGAAAAATAGAAATATATAATCCCACCCCACGAATATTCCAAAACAATCCCACCTTTGACATGGATCTTCTTTTAAAGATCCATGACCCGTTGGCAACCGGTTAACTTAAGTTATATGCCACGTGTCGATTTTCAATGGGGTTTTCTTTTCAATAATTAAAAAAAATAGTTTTGTTTTAAAAAAAATCAAGCCACCCATTCCCCACCCCTGCGCCACCTCTGGCTTGAACAACCACTGCTTCCCCTCCACATCCACATCCTCGCCTTCCCTCACAACCCCAACCCCGTCTCTTTCTTCCACTTAGCCATGAACTAATGTCATATGGGTTCAATCAGATCAGAGCAGCGAAAAAGGGAAAAGGGGAGGATGAGGTGGGGGTTGGGGGTTGGGGGTGATGTTTTCCGGTTTTGAAGGTGGGTGTTTCGGGGTTGGTGTTTTTGGTGGAGAATAGGGTTGTCTGTGTGGGCAGGGGAGTTTTCGGGGATAGGGGTAGGGTTATGGGTCTCCGGATAGTTAGGTGGTTTTCCAGCGTCGGAAGGGGTTTTTTCGGGATCAGGGTTGGGATTTCGAGGTTGTTATTAAGAGTTTTTGTGGCGTGGCAGGGGATTTCGTGCTGGTTGGGGGGAGGTTTTGGGATTAGTGGTTGAGCTACTGGTTCAGGGGTTTTGGGGTTAGATGTGATTCCATTTCAGGCGGCAGTGGGTGGAGCTGTGGTGGTTATTGTGGTAGGTAGCCATGGAAGGGGGTTGGGAGGTAGAAGGAAAGAGATTAAAAAACACACACACACACATTTTAACCTGTTTAAGTGATTGTAGGTTACATGGATCTTTAAAAGAAGATCCATGTCAAAGGTGGGATTGTTTTGGGAATACCAAGCAAAGGAGGGATTATTTATTTCCTTTTTTTTAATTATAATATAGTTTGATGTAGAACATTTGGTGGGCTAAGAAGCTATGTTACTCGGACTCTTCATTTCACCTCACGTATCGGTGTCGGACCCTCGACATTCGGACATGGGTATGACGCCCAGACACTTCACTTTTAGTTCAAAATCATGGAATTTTTTCACAAAATAGCCGAGTCGGACGCTTGGACACGTACCCATGTTGGACATGGGTACCCGAGTCCAAGTAACATAGCTAAGAAATGATAAAAGTGGAAATATTCTTTACTATAAAAGGAATAAAGCAAAAGTAAGAATATTAAAAAAAAATAAAAAATAAAAAAAAGAACTCATCAAAACGAAATAAAAAAAAATTTAAAACTGAGTATAATGGATACGACAAACCACAAAGGTAACTTTCAGATTCACCACAATAAAATTTGCATAAAAAAACTAACATCAAACGCAATATATTTGCCACATCCTTTGCATAATCCCAACAAAGCTAGTTCACATTTGAAAAGTTACACCCGTTATCTGAAACAGCTTAGCATTATTAACATCACAAAATGAATTCAGCTTGTAAAATCAACAAATTTCACTATTGGTTGTTGAAGCTTGCTTGATACTTAACTGACTCATCCTGGTCGTAACGAATGAATCTCATAAATTCACTTACCTTTCCAAAGTCAACATCTTCAGCCAGCTGCTTCCCTGAACTATGCACCCCAAAGATTTGCACACGCTGCTTTGCATCGGGCAATCCAATGTACAAACGACGGTCTATTCGTCCAGCACGAACAAATTCTATGTCTAATTCATCTGGCCTGTTAGTTGCGCAGATGAAAATAACTGCTTGTCTAAGAGAGAACCGGTCAACCCCAGTCTTCACTTTGCTGCAAAACATAAAACAAATAGTTACATACATTATGTGTAATCCCCCGTATTTTTTAAATATTTTATAAATGGAATTTTATTTTATTTATAATATTTATTTGTTATTTTCCGGAATTTAATTTCAAAAGTTTCAAATTATTAATCTGGGTCGAAAATTATTTGAACAAATTATTTTATGCACCTTTATTCTACAATTTATGTCCAATCAAACAAGCCTAACCCATTTGTTTACTTAATTGACCCATTATTTTTATGAGACCCAATCTTTCTATTTACCCTACAATTATCTCCTATAAATACCCCATGAATCTCCAAAAATTTCCCACACAAAAAGGTTAGTCTTATTTTCTCCTTTGTTTTATTAATCTGTATAATTATAATTATTGATTTATGGGTTTTGATTTTATTGTTTGAAATTAATTTAATTAGTATCAAATTATATTTTGATGATTAAATTTGATAATTTCATAAGTGTCATAATTTTCAGATTTTGTAAATTTTATAACCTAGGGTTTTTAATTATTGAAAATCATGATTTTAGGGTTTTTATGAACAATTGAGTTAGGGCTTTTAAAGTAATGATGTTTTGAAATTTTGGTGATTATAACTAATGATTAGTTTAACTTAATTCCACATTATTTTGAACATATAAATTCGTGTTTTAATATTCAAATTTCCGTTCATTAATATTAATCCCGTTTTAATCCCGATCAGGTTCTGAACTCATCCGATTTTAACAAAAAAGTAGTGTTTTCCATGTGGAATCAACGTTTTAAGAAAGACTCACTACCTTGGATAGAGAGCACCACCCTCTCGTGGCCAAATTCAGCTTCTAAATATGATTTTCGGACAGTTTTTTATTTTAACGAAGTTTTTTTTATACTTAAAATATTATCCTTGAGATTGATTAATAAAATTAATTATGTTTAAAGTTAATTAAGCATAAATATATGTTTTTATTGAAGTTTTAAGTGCTGGAATTAGTTTCTAAGTACTACTTTTGATGTTTTATAAAAAGGGCTTAATCACCCATTAAAAAGGGAGATTATTAGGGGTTTCAAAATAATTTTAAGATTTTTATTAAACTTTAAACTTGCTGTAATTTCATGTATAAAAGTGTATTTTAAGGTTTTTATGAAGAAAATTTAAAGAACTATATATAAGCCTTTAATTTTAACTAAAGGGAAGGTTTTAAAGTGTTGTTTGATTTTGATTTTGAAGGTTTTAAAGTAAGTCAGTATTGCTGTAAATTTGATTGATTGGGTATTGATTGAGATGTTATTATTTGGTTTAGGAGAGGAGTTTATTGAAGGTGATTTCTAGTTAGTAAAGTGGCATACTAATTCGTTTGTTCAAGGTACGTACAAGTTACGAAACCTTGCTTTTAGGTGCATGTTTAAGAACGGATCGAGAACTTAGTATCATGTATAGGGATGACTGAGTTAAATTGTTTGGTTATACATTGTGAATTTCGTATAACGTGCACTATTTTATATTACAAGAATTATTTGTGCTCTAATTATGCAAGGTGCGCTTAGAGGCAAAGGTATGTGATTTGTGGAATGATTTATTTATTACTCATTCATGATTATTGAAATAGGATGAGTAACGGAAGAATTCAAGTCTTATAAGACGAGGTTAAGGTTTTGGGGTGCCTTATGCACTCAAGGTGTTTATACACCGAGGTAGTTAAAGGAATAAATAATAAATGTTGTTTGTCACTAAAATCAAGAATTGAAATTGGAAAGTTGTTTTACTTGATTGAATTGATATTGGATTGATTGTATTGTTTGCATATGAGTCATCACCAAGTCTAAACCTGAAATCACGTAAAGTGCAAGATGGATGAGCAATAAAACTCTAGATTGGTGCACTTCTGGAGTAATGACAATCAAGGGGTACACGGGGTATTAGCCGTGTACTTTTATCGAGGCCGTCTGATCTACGAGTCTCCTATTTCAAATATTTTTCAAAACTAGGAGTTAGGTGAGATCTCATACTAATTACGGTCACGGAGTCGCGCCCGTGGTCGTTGGAAAGGAGGCATGGGGTTTTTCTTTTATTGATGTTCCAAATGGAACATGGGTTGGACAACCTTGTTTATTGTTAAATCCAATTAAATAAATAAATGAGTTAGTTAATATCAACTAGTGAAGTCTGTGATTTAATGATGCTTATTTGAGTCATGTGTTGAGTCTGTGATTTAATGATGCTTATGCTTGATTATAAGTAGCATGATAGGTATTTCTTAATTTATTTCGCAGCTTGTATGTACTCAGCTTTGCTGATTGTGTGTTTTTGTGTGTGTCTTTCTTTGGTCATGGCCTTCGCCTTTCAATGACCCTGTGACGATCCAATTTTTACACTTGTAATATTGGGGAGCAGATTAACCACAGGTTGTTACATACGCAGCATTCGCATCAGGGTTGTGGGATTTTGAGTAGAGAGTTTGTTATTATTCGCAGTTTATTTCTTTTCATAAGTTTGAATTTATTTAAACTCTGGTTTTATTTATTTACTACTTTTGTGGGGTTTTGAATAAGGGTCTTAATGGTTCCATCTTGTATCACTTAATTTGGTTTTATTTGTTGGTTTTGAAACTTATTTATAACTGAGTTAGTTTTTCCGCTGCTAATTTCTTATAAAGGCTTAACGTTTGAACACGTGGCGGTAGCACGCCAGTAGTTCGCTTGAGTAGTTCTCTTGAATATTGTTCAGGGTCCTCACAGGTTTAAAGAGAGAATTATTGGGGTGTTACATTATGAATAAAACAAGACATATTCCAAGTGCTGCTGCTAATTTTAAAATCTCATCTAATCAGCAAAAAAGAATTACAATTAACTACTCCCTCCGTCCCCGAAAGAACGACCTTTTTGGGTTGATTTCGCGGGTATTAAGAAAGTTAAATAAAAAGAAGAAAAAGTATTTTGGAAAGATAAATTTACATGGGGTTTGTAAAAAAGTAGAGAGAGAAAATAATAAAAGTACATGAAAAAACAAAATTTTATATGGGGAAGCTAATTTTGCACAAATATTGTTGTAAATTGGTGGGTATCTTAATGCAAATGGATCGATCATATTGGGACTAAAATTAGGCCAAAAGGGTCGAATTTTTGGGGACGGAGTATTTATTGGAGTTGATGCATTCATAATATTTCAACTGCCAGAACCAAATCGAAACCTTCATGAAGAAAAATGAGCCCACACGAAGTTGTTCAAAACCATGAATCTGCCTCACATACAAATTACCCAAGTTTTAATGTTATGGTGTTACCTACGTCTCTAACCCATGGATGTTGGGTACTATGTCCATGCAGAACCTTGGCAGAGGCCTACTTAAGTTTCCTAGCTATAAGAAATCATGTGCAGTCGTGCAGAGCGTACAAGCAACGAGCTGTAGGAAGTTTAACAGTATCACGAAAAGTCAAAAACCATCAGTGGGGTAATTGTGTAATTCACCTGGATACCCCGAAGTGGTCCTCACATATTCTAGGAAGAGGAGAGGCACCAAAGCAAGTGGCAACGGTCTCACAGCAGGACCAGAGCAGTCAAAACAACAACAGACCACACTCAAGAGAACCACTGACCTGGCAGCAGCAGAGAATGAGCAAATGACAGCAGCGCCAGAAGACAAATGAAGCAGGCACTAGAATCATCTTTGGGATGTGGGATGTAAATATATAAAAGGAAGAGAGCACTGAGATAGGCAGGCAATTTGTGAGTGAATTTTAGTAGAGGCTGGTAGCCTAAAGTTACCCTAGGAGATTTGTGGGCTAAACCCACTATTTGTAAGAAACCTTTTGGCTTGAACTTGAATAAAAAAAAAATCTGTCTTTCTTCCCCAAATTGGCTTGTGTGTGTTAGATTATTTGTATCTGGCTTGAATCTATTACATATTGACAATCATAAACCTTCACACCAAACTTAATTTCCATTAGCACTTTAGCCAGCAAGGGTTATCCTTTTAGTCAGACTATTATTTTACATCAACGGACATCCATATTTATTTTCGCCTTGATGTATACAAATTGGAGACACTAGTAAAATATCCGCTAGACAGCCAGAATCTCACTTTTGCCAACTAGTGAATGGACACACTCAAAGTCACAAATTCAGCAGACAGCTTATTGTCTTTACACCAAATTTAATATTCTTTAGCACTTTAGCAAACTAGTGACTAATAAGAGAGTGTTGAACATTCTGGCCATACAAATGTCAGACGACTCGGACCGAGAGAAACCAACAAAAAGCATCAATGTGGTAGTTGAGAAAGGAAATGGACAACTAGAAAATAATGAGCCTTTGGCCCAATAGACAATATTTTTCTTGCTAGTAACACTGGAAGGACGCAACTCGAAGAAAATCTTACTAATTAAGCTTGGAAATAGCCTACTTGAGAATGCAGTTGAGTTCACGACTAAGATGTCAATAAGGGGGTATTTCTACCAGATGATGCAAAAACTAGGTTGTCATACTGTTTCTATACACAAGTTTATTCGAAATTAGTTGTTTATTAAGCTGAGCTGTTTGGGAGAGTATAATTACAAACTCGGGAATTGTATAGAGCACAATATTTATAACCATGTTGGACATCATACGTTTCAACCAATGATGTATCACAGACCGATGAAAACCTGCTCAGGTACTCAAAGCACACTCAAGTATCAATTGATAAGTTGGATCAATTGTTGAAGGGAGAAGTAACATTTAAAGTGGGAGTGGAGGACTTTTACACATAGGTGGGGGAAAGGACTTTTACAAATCAAAGATATTAACAGTCAAACCCATGTTTAAATATAGCAAGTGTGTTGCTTAGAAAAAAAAAAATGAGTAAACTAACGCACTAATGAAAGTCTCATCTACATTATATTGACTCTCTTGCCCGTACCCATTAGGAACACTCAAAGATGCAAATCTTGCACAAGACTAGCACTCGTTTGGCCAATAGATAAGAGAATGTCCCACATTACAATCAAAGTCGGATGATGACAAATGTTGCTTCTAATATAGTATTGATTATTATAGATAAGATTAAATTAAAATACTATTACATCAAATTTTATAAGAAATGTAAAATTTTTACTTTATTATCTCAAAATCTATAACAATATAAAACTACAGCACCCCGCAGCCCAAATAAGCTACTACAAGAGTTTTTCTTCAATCTAAATAAATTTGGGACTTAGTTGCATATACATTGAGAAAATAGGGATGCTTAGGACACTCAATGAATTTTGCTAGACACTCGGATTTGAGATGGGGAACAAGGATTTGTAGTCCTCCACTTTACCACTCGGCAATGCCGCCAAAACGATACAAAATACACTATACTTAAGTAGTCCCTTTAGGGGGTATATTACTGCACTTCTTTTTTTATTTGTTGGACTAGAATCGATATTCAAAATCATTCCATTCAAAATATTTAAATTCTATTGAAGTGTCGGATTCCTAAATTCTCATAGGGATCTCCTGTTCTAGAGCTTGTTATATAATTTTTACTGATTCCAAAAAAAAAAAAAAAAAAAAAGCTAATGAATCTCCTTTTTTCCATTGGACTTCCCAATCAAATTTGTCAGACTCATAACATTCATAATGATCAACTTTATGAAGGTCCCATTGTATCCCGGAAGATTGCGGATTATCCATGTAATATACAAAGAGAAATCCTTAAAATATGATCTTTCACCCCCACTATAAGGCAACATACATAAGGGTTTTATTTAAAAGGGGAAATAAAGGAAAGGGAAAGAAAAAATAAGTACCCTGATGCTCATAAGTGTTGTTTCGTTGGCCTTTTTCCGGTTCTTTTCATTTTAAGCTCCTTCCAAACTCCTCAAAACTTATTCCCTCGCCCCCTTCCACCGAATACTTGATTAACTTGGAAGCCTCGATCTTTCCTCCCCCCCACCCCACACACACTAAATAAGTCCCAAGATGCTCATAAATGTTGTTGGGTTGGCCTTTTTCGGTCTTTTTCATTTTAAGCACTTTCCAAACTCCTCCAAACTTATTTCCTCGCCCCCGTCCCCCAATAAAGTCCAACATTCAACATAATTGACTTGGAATCCTTCATCTTTCTTCCCCCCCCCCCCCCAATAAAGTCAAACATTCAACATAACTTACCCAACATCATGTTCTCCATGCCTCAACCAACCTAAGCACACATGGCCATAAAGCACTAATAGTCTAATACTAACATCTCCTTCACAAACTTCCTTATCACCACTACCGATCCAAAAACATACACCTATCCATTTTAATCAATTACACCACCAACTACAACCTTTTCTCTACCTTAGATCAACCACCACAACCACCTTCCTGTGATGGATCCGGTGAACCGTGTTCTCGAGTCTACACTAGGAGAGCAGGAAGGCACCAAGAACAACAAAGGGCAGCAACACCAGCAACACCTTAGAGCATTTCGAGATTTGAAGACTCCAATTAAGTAGAAGACAAAGTTAATTAAGAAGAGAAGAAGGAAAGAAAGCAGCTCTACTTCTATTATGTTTTAATGGTTTTTCCATTTGTGTTTAAGTAAGTCACATGTAAACCTTAAAGTCAGCTTTGACCTCTAGTAATCTTGTATAAGTAAAATAGTTTAGTCATTGTAGAAGGCATCTTGAAATTTGTAAGGCAAAAACAAGAGAGTGGCTACGTAAAGTGGCTTGGAGATTTATAGCCTCAGGCTACTAAACTATCCTTTGTAATCCTTTGACTAATTAAATGAAAAATCAGCCCTTCTTCCATTAATTGAATCACTTCAGTCCAAATTCATTGTAATTAAATACAGTCTATTACAACTTGGTATCATAGCGGTCGATCATGGCGAACAGACGCGGTGGACGAGAAACTCAAGGAGGTTGAGTCATGGCTGAAGTCCATTGACCACAGGACGCTTCCATTGGTCGAGCAGTGGCTGAAGCGGTGAGCCAAGCCATGGCTGACACCCAGAACAACATCACCGAACACTACACGTTTTTTTTTAAGCGGAGCGAAAACGGAAGGAGGAAGACAGAGTCAGACTCGAAGGGCGGGTCGACTGCTTCCGAAAAGACCATGAGGTTCAGGCCACTTGGCGGCGAAGGAGCGGGAGAAGTTGAGAGAGGAGATGGGCGCCGCCCTGGCCTCGGCCACACAACCCCGACCTCAGCCACCTCCGCCACCTCCCCCATTGCAACCGACCATTCCAGGAGGTTAACAGCAAAAATCATAGCGAAAACGAGGTGAGAACTCCTAGAGAGATTTGGCATGCCTGAATGGAAGAGGAGAGAACCCAGAGGGTGGCTCGACGGTGAATAGTTTGATGGTGGTGGAGATAACCGTTGGAAGCACAAAAAGCTTGAGATGCCGACATTTGAGGGAAAGGATCCTAAGAATTGGGTGATGCGCGCGAGGATGTATTTCGATTTTTATTGGTTGTCGGAGGAGGACAAGGTGTCGGCCGCCGTGGTTGCGATGGACGGGGCCGCTTTACAGTGGTTTCATTGGGAAAATAAGAGGAGGCCGTTCGGAGGATGGGTGGATCTCAAGGACCGATTGTTGAGGGAGTTCCGACCTTCGAACGACGGCAGCCTCCATGAACAATTTTGGCCGTCGAACAAACGACGACGGTGGAGGAATACCGCCTGAAATTCATCGAACTCGCTTTTCCCCACGAGGATATTCCGGAAAGCTTAATGCTAGGACAATTCGTGAATGGGCTGAAGGATGAGATTAAGGCCAAATTGAGGTTGTTGAGTCTTGGGAGTTTGGAGAAAGCAATGGACTTAGCAGGAAGGATTAAATGGCGGAAAGAGTGTGGGCCTTGGAAAGCTGGACCAAGCAATTTTTGGCCTAGCCCGGTCGCAATCAGTGGGTCGAAGCAGCAAGGGCCTCATACAATCGTATGGGCTGCCAAATGGGGGTTCTAGTTTGAGTTGGGCAAGGGCCCCTGAGTCCCAAGGATCTGCTAGTGTGGGTCTACCCACTCCAACCCAGCAACCCCAAAGATCGAGCACAGGTCCGAGAAGGCTCACGGAGAGTGAATTGCTAGACAAACGAACCAAGGGACTTTGTTTCCGTTGTGACGAACGTTGGGGCGTGGGACACCGGTGTAAACGGAAAGGAATTGAGTGTGTTATTGGTCGAGAATGAAGAAGAGGAGGAGTTTGAGGAAGGAGGAGATGTTGAGCTCGAATTAAAAGATGATGAGCCTTCTGTAGGAGTCTCACTTTGCTCGGTGGTTAGCATTTTAAACCCAAAGACGATGAAATTGTTAGGAAAGGTGAAGGGGCGGGCCATAGTGGTGATGATTGATCCAAGAGCAACCCATAACTTTATCTCGATGGCGGTGGTGGAAGCAATGAAAATTCCCATAACGGAGGGGGACGAGTTCGGAGTATCCTTAGGTAATGGGGATACCGTGAAAGGAAAAGGGGTGTGTTAAGCGGTGAAAGTATGGTTGGAAGGTGGTATAACCGTGGTGGAAGACTTTCTACCACTTGGGCTAGGCAATGCCGATGTGATACTCGGGGTGCAATGGTTAGAAAAGCTTGGGACCGTCACTACGAACTGGAAGACTCACGAAATGAAGTTCACGGTGGCCGGCGTACCGGTGAAACTCACCGGAGATGCCTTGTTGGAAACGGACAAGATCTCACTTAAGGCCATGTTTCGAATTTTGGGCAAGGAAAGGAATGAGCTGTTGGTGGAAATAAATCAAGTAGAACAAATGGAAGTTGGGCCAGAAGGAGAAGTTGGGCCCAATTCCAAGGCCAACCCACCAGAATTTTTGAAGTCCACTTTGGAGCAATTTGCTAAAGTCTTTAACATGCCTACGGGACTCCCACCATCAAGAGGCCACGAACACTCAATCATTTTGAAGGAAGGCAGCGACCCCGTTAGCGTGAGACTGTATCGATAGCCACAAATACAAAAGATGATTGAAAAATTAATTCGAGAAATGTTGGAAGCCGGTATTATCAAGCCCTCGACTAGTCCGTTTTCGAGCCCGGTTTTGCTTGTCAAGAAGAAAGATGGATCGTGGTGGTTTTGTGTAGATTACCGCACCCTCAGCAAGGAAACGGTACCGGACAAATACCCGATATTGGTAATAGACGAGTTGGATGAGCTACAGGGGGCGGTCATCTTCTCTAAGTTGGACTTGAAGTCT
This sequence comes from Chenopodium album, assembly GCF_948465745.1. Classification (NCBI taxonomy): domain Eukaryota; kingdom Viridiplantae; phylum Streptophyta; class Magnoliopsida; order Caryophyllales; family Amaranthaceae; genus Chenopodium; species Chenopodium album. The sequence goes on along the minus strand of NC_137841.1, from coordinate 50,416,157 downwards.
GGCTATCATCAAATTCGAGTCAAGGCCCAAGATACCAACAAGACGGCCTTTCGGACTCATGAGGAACATTATGAGTTCCTTGTGATGCCATTCGAGCTAACTAACGCCCCGACCACTTTTCAATCGCTAATGAACAATATCTTTCGACCATTTTTGAGAAAGTTCGTTCTAGTATTCTTTGATGACATTCTTGTTTATAGCAAGAGTGAAGAGGAACATCAAGTGCACTTGCAACAAGTTCTCAAAAAGCTGGCAGAGCATGCATTATCTGCTAATTATAAGAAATGTGAGTTTGGGAAGCATGAGGTGGGTTATTAAGGCCATGTAATCTCAAGTCAGGGAGTAGCCATGGATCAAGAAAAGATCTCAGTTGGGCTAGCATAAGAAATGTGAGTTTGGGAAGCATGAGGTGGCTTATTTAGGCCATGTAATCTCAAGTCAAGGAGTAGCCATGGATCAAGAAAAGATCAAGGCTATAATCAGTTGGGCTAGCCCACGAAATTTGCGGGAATTAAGAGGATTTTTGGGTTTGACGGGCTACTACCAAAAGTTCGTGGCCCATTATGCTCAAGTGGCCGGTCCACTTGCATCACAACTCAAGAAAGATGCGTTTGGGTGGTCCGATGCAGAGGCCCAAGCCTTTGAAAGGTTAAAGGTGGCCATGACAACCCCTCCGGTACTAGCAATGCCCGATTTTCATAAATTGTTCAATCTTGAGACCGATGCCTCGGGCTATTGGTTAGGGGACGTGTTAGATGCAAGAGAATCGCCCAATTGCTTACTATAGCAAACTCTTAGGGGTTCGGGCCCAATCCAAGTCCATATACAAGAAGAAACTCATGCAATTTGTTTAGCAATCGTGAAGTGGAGGCATTACTTGTTAGGGAGACACTTTGTGGTTAGAACCGACCAACAAAGTTTATGCTACATCACTCGACAAAGAGAGGTGGGAAGTGAGCACCAAAAGTGGATGCGTAAACTAGTGGGTTTTGATTTCGAGGTTCAATACCGACCCGGGGCCTCCAGCCGGGTGGCGGATGCGCTGTCACGAGTGGGTGGCGAATTAAAATCGATGTGTTGTACACAAGAAATTGATTGGAAGGAATTAGAAGGGGAACTTGCAAGGGATCCTTGGTTGGCAGAAATTAAGAAGGGCCTTGAGACTTTGGCCAAGGGCCCAATGGCTTTACTTTGGCAGAAGGCAGGGTGTTGTATACAGGTCAAATAGTGTTACCTAAGTCAGCTAAGGTAATTCCCCAGTTGCTCCATGAGTACCACGATTCCCCTACCGGCGGCCACGACAGAGAGGTTAAGACCTACCTACGGGCGGCGACAGAATGGTACGGGTGGGGATGCGCCGATCCATAGGCGATTATGTGAGGGGATGTGACGTCTGTCAACGAAACAAAGCCTCGCAGAGGCAACCGGCGGGACTTCTCCAACCACTACCCATACCAACGGCGGTGTGGGAAGATGTTTCAATGGATTTTGTAGAAGGGCTACCGCTTTCGAAAGGTGTGGATGTCATCCTAGTAGTGGTGGACCGTTTTTCGAAATATGGCCATTTTATTGGAGTCAAGCACCCAGCGAGAAGATTGTCGGCATCTTCACCCGGGAAATAGTGCGGCCCCACGAGTTCCCTATATCGGTATCCGATCGAGATCGAATTTCTATGAGTAACTTTTGGCCAGAATTGTTTCGGGTACAGGGGACGCAATTGAAGAGGAGTACTTCCTACCATCCGCACACGGACAGGCGGTCGAAAATCGTCAACAAGGGGTTAGAGGCGTATCTGAGATGTTTCACGTCTACATAACCGAAGACATGGGCGATGTGGCTTCCTTGGGCGGAGTACGCGTATAACACGTCTCCCCACTCAGCCACCAAAACCACTCCGTTTCAAGTGGTTTACGGTCGTCCTCCGCCTAAGTTATGGAAGGTCAAACACCGGTGGGGTCCTTGGAAGAACAATTGCTGGAACGGGATTGTATGCTGATGAAGGCCTGATAAGCATAGTAAAGATGAAAGCTTCGGAGTAGGAGAGATGGTATTTCTGAAGCTCCAACCTTATCGGCAGAAATCCTTGGCACGACGTCCCTTTGAGAAGTTGGCCGCATGATTTTATGGTCCTTTCAAGATTCTCCAGAAGGTCGCGTACAAAGCTTCCCTGCAGTCAACCCAGCATTGAGTTAAGTTCCAAGCCTTCACTCTGTCAGGTACTTACCAAGACCCACGATTAGCAGGATAAGCGCCCTTTGATGCTATATTTCCTTCACTAATGCAGCCTATTGCTGATGACCCGCATGGCTTAGTAGCTAAACGCCAAGCAAGCCTGCCGGCGTCCTGTAAGCTCCACCCTACTTTCCATGTGTCGCACTTGAAGAGGATGATCGGTGATCGACCCACCAGCCCCACTATACCCGAATTATTGGCGGATTATTGGCGGAACCAGAAGCCGTTTTGAATGTCCACAAGAAAAGGGGAGGCAACAAGGTGGTGCTGGAAGTCCTTATTAAGTGGCTATGAATGATCGCTTTCCGTCCTTCCCCCTTGAGGACAAGGTGAAACTTGTGGCGGGGAGTAATGTGATGGATCCGGGTCAACCGTATTCTCGGGTCTACACTAGGAGAGCAGGAAGGCACCAAGAACAACAAAGGGCAGCAACACCTTAGAGCATTTCGAGATTTGAAGACTCCAATTAAGTAGAAGACAAAGTTAATATAGAAGAAGGAAAGAAAGCAGCCTGCTTCTATTATGTTTTTAATGGTTTTCCAATTTGTGTTTAAGTAAGTCACATGTAAACCTTAAAGTCAGCTTTGACCTCTAGTAATCTTGTATAAGTAAAATAGTTTAGTCATTGTAGAAGGCATCCAGAAATTTGTAAGGCAAACACAAGAGAGTGGCTACCTAAAGTGGCTTGGAGATTTGTAACCTCAAGCTAATAAACTATCCTTTGTAATCCTTTGACTAATGAAATGAAAAATCAGCCCTTCTTCCATTAACTGAATCAGTTCAGTCCAAATTCATTGTAATTAAATACAGTCTATTACACTTCCTCCTCCCAATCACCGCAAATCACAAGGTTTTGACAACCACCGAACTAACTTCCAACCAGAATACTTCAAAAGCAGCCGCCACCAAAACTACTATTTAAAAACAAAAAACCACTTCTATAACCTACCGCAAGTCTCTGACCCCACCGAAATTTAAGATGTCAGTGATATGTGTGTGTGTGTGTGTGTGTGCGTGTGCGTGTGCGTGTGCGTGTGTGTGTGTGTGTGTGTGTGTGTGTGCGCGTGTGTGTGTGTGCGTGTGTGCGTGTGTGTGTGTGTGTGTGTGTGTGTGCGTGTGCGTGTGTGTGTGTGAGAGAGAGAGAGAGAGAACAAGATTAAATAGAAAATTAACTTACCACACCACCGAAATTTAAGATGTCAGTGATATGGATTGGTATAATTGATCTTCAATTGAACCACCCAAGGTCAAATCATAGACCTTGGCAGTGGTAGTGAAGAGGGTAATTGAAGGCAGTAGGGGTAGCGATTAAAGGTGTACGGCGACATGAAAGCTAAGGAGTAGGGATGTTAGTGGGGTGGGTCAAGTAGGAGACCCGCCCCAATGGGGGCGGGGATGGGTCCTGGTTTGGTGGGTGGTAGAGCGGGGATGGGGATAAAAATCAAACCTGCCATGGGTGATGCAGCGAGGGTGAATGTTACATTGTACACGCCTCACCCCCACTTCACACCCACATATATATTTTTAAAAACAAAATTATATACTTTTATACTATTTTATATAAAAAAATTATGTAAAATAAAATAGTAGATATAATAATTATGATAGTAATATTATAACTAAAAAAGTGTGTAATATTAACAATATTTTTTTTTTTTTTTTGGAATCAATATTAATTATGTTGGATTGTGTATAGGGAGGTGGTGATTAGGCGGGTCTTATGTAGGGATTTAGTGGGGATGAATATCCAAGTGGGGGGTGAGGCGGGGATGCTTTTGGAATTGTACCCGCCGGAGCGAAGATGGGGATGAATTTTAGACCCGCTACGGGGTTGGGGATGGGGGATGGGATGAAAATTTTAGGTGGGGATGAGGATGGGAAGGCCAACATCCGCCCCCCCCCCCCCCCCCCCGGCCCCATTGACATCCCTACTAAGGAGGATGAGGTGGGGAAAAGACCGAAAAGAGAAAGGCTAATGAAAGAGTTTCTTAAACAATATACTCAAAAGAGAATTGTGAACTCACTCTACACCCAGCTAGAGTAGGGAATTGAGGGTAGGTTTATTTCTTTTCTTTCCTATTGATGAGTGTCATTTATGGCACTCATTTAGCTTCTTTTAGGATGAATTTTGATTGCTTTCATATCTCTTTTATCTATTTTTCTTTAATTTTACTTAATATTTCTCTAGTTTGTGTTTTCCTAAGTTGTTTTCCCATTTTCTTGCATTTCTTGGTTTATTTTGCTTTTTCTCTTTTATTTGTTTGTTTTGCTTCGATTTCAAGAGAATGGAGACATCTAAGGAACTAAATGACCTTCTCTCGGGATTTACAAGGCTTAAAGTGCAAGTAGGTTCCTTCCCTTGAAGCTCAAAAGTGAAGGAGTGCAAAAGCCAAGTCTTCAAGGCCGCGCTCTCATGCTGCGTGGGCATCAAAATCGGTGTTGAACCCACCGTGAAGACCTTCGGAGACTGCCACCCCAACCATGCATCAAGTGGAGCGCACGGGAGCATCAGCGGATACACGAGAAGGAAGTGCCTTGCTCCCACGCGCAAGCGCGCACGAGGGCGACAGGCTGTGGCGCAGCCGTGCAAGTGGGAGGTGCGGTCGCACAGCCTTCCAGCCTTCCTCCCCCCGTTCCGTACCCATTTCATTGCGGCCGCGCATGTAGAGGAGAGGGCGCGCCTATTGGAGTTTTTTTTGGACGTTTAACTAACTCCTCCTTTGTTAGTTTTACTATATATAGAATTTCTTCATTTTTAGAGAGGGAATAGCTTAGAATTAGATTAGAATTTGAAATAAATTAGATTTTTAGAGAGAGAAGCTCAAATTGGGAAAACTTTTGTTCTTAGATTCTAGAGAGAGTAACTTGGTGAATTTGATGAATGCTACTTTCAATCTTCTTCCTCTTTGATTTTGATCAAAGTTTTGTAAGAATTCTTTACTCTATAATGCAATTTTAGTTTTTGATTCTTGATATTTGATTGAATTACTTGTTGTTTGTTTGATTTGATTTTGGACAAGTATGAGTATATTTTGCATACAACGTTGATGATGAAATTGTTGATTAGTTTAGTTTTGCTATTCAATTTTGCAATGTGTATATTTTCCAATAGTATGTCAGTTTGTTTACAGGAACAGTATTTAGCTCAGCAACAAAGAAATTTGATGATGCAGTAGAAGCAAGCAAAAAATCAGTGCCTTACTCTCCATCCAGCTGAGAAATTAAGGCCTCAAACGTAGCTCTTCTTCGAGGATCATTCCTAGCATGCCTTCCTGCTATGGCATCAATTTCATCAATGAAAACAAATGACGGAGCCTACAAAAAAAAACGAAAACGAAAAAGAAAAATTGACATCAATTCATCAACTAATTACAAGATTTGAATTCAAAAATACATAGCAGGCATTTAATGTCTTACCAAGAAAAAAAAATTTAAAAATAGAAATAGACAAAAACAAAACAAAATCTAGCTACTGCAAGGAGCTTTAAAAAAAATAATATAAATTAACAAAAAAATAAAAAAATAAAAAAAAAACATAGATACACATACACAATAGTAAGCCTGTCCTACATAGGCTGTATTCTATTAATTCAGACTCATGTTGCATTAGACATTGTAGTTTAATTTACATCCAACAAATGCACCATCAATTAGTGTACTATACACATAAAGTTTCATTTGAAGAGGGAAAAAAAAGTTTTGCTATGGAAAGAAAAGTATAAAACTCACTTTGCAATGGAAAATGACAAGAAGTCCTCTTCAAAATAGGGAAGAACATTGCATTTAATTACATTGTACATCAAAAAGTGATGAATTACGAAAGGTTGCTAGGGCATGAGACCACATAAGACACCAAAGATATGGCTCTATCAGCCTAAGAAACACTTGAAGAGGGCTTGACGTGCAACTCCCTGTCCCACAGTCCCACTTCAATCCCAACACCACTGAATGGCTAAACATGGATAACAAGTAACCACTCAACTGTTGCAACCTTTTATCTATTGTAATGTCATAAAGAACCAAGCAAATCTTTCTTTAAGAAAATAAGAAAATGTAACCAACAAGAGTGACAATTACATTTCTTCGTGCTATTGAAAATATTTCGTTGATCCTTGCAGCGCCACTTTTCTCACTGTCGGTAAACTCTGCACCTGAAGCGAACACAAAAGGCAAACCACTTTCCTTTGATAGTGTTCTAGCAAATAGTGTTTTACCAGTACCTGGAGGTCCTGAAAGAAGAATACCCTGCCACAGAAACATGAAAAATCACTTATACATCATCCGCACATGATATAAGATAATAAAATCACGAGTTCCATTGTAAAAGACTAAAATCCAGAACGAGCTGGAAATATTGCCAAAAATTGAAATAGATAATACAAAATTCAACTAACTACTAATTATGGACAAGAGTATTACCCTCACAAATTGCACCTCCCTTTCAAAGAACTGCATAGGGTTTCTCATGTAAACCATTATTTCATCGAGAAGATCCCAAACATCACCCCCTAATATTACTTCTTTGTACATTGACTTCGTTTTAACATCTTCACCAACAGGCTACAAAAGGATCAGATGGAATCAGCTAATGAACTAACTGCCTAGACAGAACGTCGGAACACTCTATTACCAGGATCCAAATATTTACCAAAATAAAATTCTCTGCATATGCCACGTCAAACAGCTGGTTATACTTCTTATAGAGAAAACGGCTGGAAGCAATGTGCAGAAGCATCAATGACTCTCTCATAAACCACAAAACCAGAATTCCAGGTAACAACGCAATTAAAACTTTCAGAAAATAATGGATTTGCCGTTTCTGAAGAAGATCCACCTCAACCCCAGAATTTGATATTGTCTCAAACAAGTACGGATCAAGAGGGATGTCAATCTAACAAACATGAGGAAAAGATTAATTATAAAGAGGTATTTAGTAATTTGACTTGGATATATTATTAACTAATATATACGGAGTAAATTACAAATGCGATGTATACTTTTAAATTATTATTTTTTTTCTAACATATACGAAGTGATTAGATAAAAATAGTAGTTAGTGTTTCGAAATACTATCCAGCTCATATAGGAAATGTGTGCATATATGTCACTTACGATGTACTCCAATGGAAAAGCTTCCTTCATTGTTACATACAATCTCTTTAGATCTTCGGTGAAGACAACAGCTGCAACCTGCCAAAGGTATACAGAAGCTCAAAAATGTTCTCATTCAGATTGGAAACCTTCCAATAAAAAGATATCCTATCATCCATACCACCAGCTAATTGTTTTAAGAAGGAAGAAAACGCATTGGCTACAGCAAGGATGGAGCAATAGACATGACATGATTCATGATTCATGATTGTGAATTCTTCTACATATTAAAATATTGATGGAGGAAACGATTAGGCACAAATTAAAGAATCAACCAAAATACTCCGTAGGTAGCACTGAGCAATCTGACGTTTAAACAATTCAACAATATAGGCTCTCAGATATTCTTTAACTACCAGCAAATCGGCAAGACAAAAGCACAATACAACAAAGAAGGAACACTGAGTCTACCTCTGAGCTATTGAGCTTTTCAAAAAAATAAGTGTATGGTAGTTTAGGTCGATATCGCCACCAACGCTTAGATATCCACAAAGCCCTGGCTCCTTGTGCATCTGATGCCTTTTCTACAACATCTTTTCGAAGACTGTCCTCAACTTCTTTCATGTCAAATTCAACTGAATATCTAGCATTTAAAGGGCTAGTTTGCTCTGCTAACTTCTCCTTTTCCAGAATTTCTGTCCATGCCTTGAGCCTTCCACGCCATGATCCTCTAAGCTCTTGCGTATGAGCTGCAATGTGATAGAGAAAGAAGGGTTGCAAGGTTAGACAAAGAAAATTAGTAACACTTCCAGAAAGGAGAAATAATTTTAGCCAATGTATCTAGTATATAATTGAGGAATTTAAAATACGATAATGTAGCTCCGTACAAAAGTCCAATCTCTAACGAAAAAAATTGTTCAGCTTGGTTTCCTTAGATAAATATTAAGAGCTAGCTATCATTACCTTGCTTCTAAAATACATAAAGCACCATCTGGTTCACCTATAGGAATTGGTACAAACACTGTACAGTATCAAATAAAACCAGACCAAATGTTTGGCTGGTTTCTTCTCTGTTGATCAGCTATATGGGTTGGAAAGTCCTCTAGGTTATACTGCCCACCTCCAATCAACATCAAAATGGTAACTATAAAATCATAAAGTCTAAAAAGAAAACGTATAACTCCAATCAGCGAGCCATCCAACACTAATTCTAGAACTCATCCACCCGCCTCTACTTCTTCTTCCTATCTCACTCCAACCACCTTCATCCACAATCACAACCATTAATTCCACCTCTAGTGGCTCCTTCTATCCTACAAAGAGAGAATCAACATGACTAAAAGGGAATGGTTTAGCAGCAATTCAGTGGCATTGGCAATCAATATTCCGCGACCATCAATGGTTTAAGTGAGAGTTTCCAACTGCAAACTTGTTCAAAGATTTGTTAAAATTAGTTGATTCACCTTCATTTTTCCTAATATAACCTCCTTAAGCATGACCAGAGATAACAGAAATTCTGGCCCTAAATTTTTAGAAAATGAGAGATAGAGGAGTCTGGGTTCCAAGTATCATTCATTTCATATCCTTGTGTTTTTAAGTCAAACCCAGATCAAACAGGACATAAGAGTTAACACAGGATACATGCAATCATGCATTGTCAAGCTATACAAATTCACTTTATGAAACATGCAGCAGAATTTGATAAAGCATCAAGTGGAGGAAGACAGAGCCTGATAAAATAGATTGACCATGATGTCTGCTTCTGACACAATATTTAGTTAAGAAGTCATTTTTACCCATTAAAAACTTGTATCCTACCTTTACTACACACTAAGCCTAGTGATGTTTCTTATGCCCTTCTTCCTAAATGGTAAATGATGAATTCAGCCAGAGTTTCAGTTACCAACTTTGAAATTTATTTAACAAAATAAAGGTTATTTACTAACCTGACACCCCAATCTCACTTTGAACGTCCTTCTTCGCTTCTGCACTTAAACTTGCATCACTGTTGATTATTCCTTTCACATTTTCGATAGGCTGTTCACTATCATCATCCCATGCATCTTCTCCAACATACGAACTATCATGAATTAGAGTCCCATTGGGTCCTTCAATAAATTTCTTCATTTTCAGTCCTTTCGGCATCATATTTCTCCACATTCCCTTCTTCAGCCTGCACTTACAAAAGAGTTCCATGTTGTTTAGCAACATCTGAAAGTTACCAAGCACCAAACCCGAGTAGCCCACACTTACTACTTGGATGAAAAACATATATAAGTATATCACTAACACTTAAGATAAAACCTTTTAATAAAGCAAACTTTGAAACTCCACAATCACCTCTATCTCTCATTCCACATTCTAAAGCCCGTCCTCCCGTAGCATATTACAGCAGTCAGTAGCATCTTCTGCAGTGCTAGCCAGCTCTTTGTTTTATGTCCCTCAAACAGATTTTTTTTTAAGGAAAAATTGTCAAGAACTACCCGCCTAATAGGTCATTTTGTCAACAACTACTCGCACAAATTTTTTATCAAAAAAACTACCCACTAAATTTAAAAATTTTGACTAGCATTACCCATTTTGGTTTTCCGGCGACTGGGGTTCACTTTTGTTTTTTCTTCCATAATTTAAACACGATATGATGAATCACTCGATTAAGAAGCCAAAACAAGTGAATTTAACATCAATTTAGAAGCATTACATATTTCTTAATTAAAATCACAATTACGTTCGCCCTCTTTAATTGGGGAAATATTAAAAATTTTGTGCCTCTAGGGTGAATCGTTGTAAAGGAGATTAGGTTGGTTGTTAATACGAGGTTTAGGCTTAAGTTTTGGAAGAAAAAAATAAAATTAGGCCACACTTGCCGAATTTTGTTGCCGGAGAACCAAAATGGGTAGTGCTACTCAAACTTTTTAAATTTAGTGGGTAGTTTTTTTGATAAAAATTTTAAGCGAGTAGTTGTTGACAAAATGACCTATTAGGTGGGTAGTTCTTGACAACTTTTCCTTTTTTTAATTAAGTTTATAGAAGAAACTTTTGATTAAAGTGATTATTGTTTTTTTATAAATGGAATGGATTTCCCAAACTAAAGTACAAATAGTTCTTTCATATTCTTGGGAGTTGGAACCTATACTCATCCTCATGTTGTAAATTAATTTATCTTGGAAGAGAAATTGAAGTAATAAATTAACACGCTTGCTGCTAGCTGGAGTCCTAATTCGTTTAACATCACATAAATCTTCATCTACATTATGACACCAACTGCACAGTCCTCCATTTGTGACAGATATATTGTCATTAAGGACTTTCGATATTGAAGAAGCTTAACTATAATCTAAATACTTGCACTGATAAAGGCAGTATTAATTTTGTTATTGTAGATAATATTTCAGTGTGTTTGGAAAATTAAAATTACAACGATACTAAGTATTTAAATTTATGAAATTCAATATTTTTAGAATATTTATTTATTTATTTAAAGGGGTAACAATGGGAAAGATAAGATATTGAGAAAATTGGCAAGAAAAGCTATTTATATCTTACATACTTTGTATTTCTTTAAAATTTACTCCATATCAGATTTATTTTTTTGAAGAATTGGGTTTGAGTAGATTTGGTTAATTAGCTGGCAATTTCGACGGAGGCATTGCAGCTGTAACATACCTCCTGACATTACTTGGCGTGGGAACAGGAATTAATGCCTCCATATATGCTTCCGTCAACTCTTTCTTCTCTTGTGCAATGCGAGGAGCTGGAAGACCCATGTAAATTTTCCGAGAAGACACTACGATAGCAAGCAAATAGAGCAACAGGGCACCAAAACGTTTAGGTTCCCAGCTTTTTACATCCTGTAGAATGAGATGTTAGCCATACTATTCTAGAATTTTTAGGAATCAAATAAATCCTTGGTACTGATGCAAATCATCAGTTTCATATGTCCTACATCCCATGAAGGAACAAAACATGGGTCCAAATCATTAGATTGATCTAAAGATGATCAATACTTGAACAAGCTAAAACGAAATTTTCATAAAGAAACTATAAGAATATAAACAATTAGATTTTAACATAATTTCACAGAATGCCTTGAGCAAAAAAAATTTCAATCCAAAAAAGGAACGGTTGAGTCCATATATTTCTTATTCAATAGGCAATGGAATTATAAGAATTTGCATCAATAACAGCGTGAATTCAACTTACCGGCATTTTCTTCTACTTATAATCAACTAAAATGAGAGAATGATATCTTTACTTGAAAAGCAAACTTCTTCATACAATAAACTACTATAAAACCTCAACTTATACATATTTTGGAACAAGCTTAAATATAGGATAATTTCATGAGAAACTCTATTTTGCACTTGAATACACCAGAGCTACGACTTTTCACCCGAGTATTTCCGGTAGGTGCACCTAAGAATGTTCGGTATTTTCGGGGGAAGGGTAGTGTTCATTAAAACTGGCTTTTACAAACACAACTCAAAGTGAATTCACCCTTTCAACAGCACCAGCAATAAAATACTTTCTTTGATCTTTAAAATTTCAATGACATATATGTTTTCACCTCTTCAAAAGTCATTTTCTCAACAAATATGTATCAACTTCCACAGTAAAACACCATATTTAAGCATAAAAGAAGTATAGCAAATATAAATTTCTATATATAAAAAATATAAAAAAATCTTACTTTCCAATTATCCCATTTGTTCCAATTGATGAATTCAGGAACCAATTCAAACCTAAAACGATTAAACCCAGCTCCAAAATAACTCACAGCACCATCAACCCGGCTCGAAACTTGAGAAATTAATTTCTGGGCGTCGCCAGAATCAATGCCAGTCTCCTTCATCACTGCCTCGCCAAATTTAGTCAAAAATCGGTCGGAACGGCGGCGAATGGAGCCCGAAAGCTTATCCCAGGAGAACCCATTTGAATTCCCAGAAGCAGAAGCGATGAATAAAGGTCTGGGGCGCGAAGATTTGAATTTATTTCTGCGGCATGGTAACGGTGGAGGGGATAGGTGCTTCAAGAATACTGTGGTTTGGAAATTGGGGATGAGAATTGTCGAAGACATGAAAAAATTTTGAAAAAATGAGTTAATAAATTAACATAAACAAGAAAGGAAAATGGTAGGAAATTTTTTGTTTAGCAAATAGCAATTGGCATAGTGGAGTACTGGAGTCTGTTGTTTCTAAAGAGCTGGGTTTATCATGTAGGGAGAGTGTAGGGAGGACTAGGAGGTAAGAGGTTTAGCATAATCAATAACATGGGAGAGTGGCGAGTGCTCTTTGTATTCTATTGACCTTTCTTAGGGTCTATTCTAATTTACTAAACTAAATTGAGGAAGTAAACTGAAATTAAGCTAAAGAAAACGGATTTTTAGTGACTGTAATAATGTTTTGTTGGTATTAATTTGTGTTTAGATGGTATCGTAGACTTCTTTTAAAAAAAATGGTATCGTACACAATTAACGGAGGCCTTCCGAATATATGTAGCAACCATTATGCTACCAAAATACTTCATCTAATAATGTTTTGTTGGTATCAACTTATGTTTAGGACATGTTCACATTTACTGAATTAAACTAAACTGAACTGAACTGAATTGAACTGATTAGAGCTAAATTGAACTGAACTGAACTGATTAGAGCTTAATTGAACTGAGCTGAAATGAATATTTTATGAGAGAGGGAAATTAGAAGCTGAACTGAACTGATTGGAGCTGAACTGAGCTGAACTGAACTGAAATGAAATTAAGTAAATGTGAACAGACCCTTATATGGTATCGTACACAATTAACGGAGGCCTTTTTGACATATGTAGCAACCACCATAATACCAAGATACTTCTTTATCAAAACTAACAAAAAAAAGTGATTTGTTCGAACATTAGATGTCTTTGTTGGTAATAAACAATATCACCTAAATACAATTTTGTACAAACGAGCGTTATTAGAGTCATTACTCTAATTATTATTCCTTCCGTCCCACAATACAAGAGACGTTGGACTTTTTTTTTACTATTCACGCATTAGATTTGACCATAATTTTTTTACTAACATAATAAAAATATATTTGATCATAAAATATGTTGTTAGATAGGAATTAATATAAAGTTGTATAACATAACTTCTAAAATAATTTTCATTAATATTTAATTATCCCCAAACCGCCTCAACCAACCCCAAAACTGGAGCCACTCAATGCGCGCAAGCTGGAGCTGCCAGCCTTGGGCGCCAAGGTTGCTGCCCCTTGGCTTGCCTGTCAACTGGTCGCTCGGGCTAGCAGCGAGCGCCAGCAAGCCTCGCGTTGATGCGGGATGCTGGATGCTGCTGCCAACACCTTCGCGCGCCATCCAAGCAAGTTGCTAGGCATGGTGCGCTATGGTGTTGCGCCCCATGCTAGCAATAGCTAGCAAGCGATGCTAGCGTGCATGCTAGCACGTGGTGCACCCTGCACTAGCCTAGTGCTGCCAACACCTTTGGTGCGGTGCGGTGCGCATGCTAGCTTATGTGCTAGCACCATTGCCCCTAACACTTGGTTTGCTCGGGGCTTTTCGATGCTAGGGGTATTTTGGTACTTGATTAATTGATTTTTACCGTCTCGTCTTTTATTAATCGACTCGACTTGCAACGCTCGGTCTCGACGCTCCTAGCTCAATTTTCTACATCTATGTTCATTATACTCGAGAGACTCATTAATTCCTTGTAATACCACGTATTTTCATACGTATTTTCTAATTAATTAATTAAGAATTATTTTATAAAAGGGTATTTTAGTAAATTTATTATTTGGAGCCAAAATAATATTTGAATTTTGGCGCCAAAATTATTTTTAAAAGTAATCATTTTTTTTGGATAAGATATATTATCCATTTATCCTATTTTAAAAATCGAATTATTTACATTTTTCGGATATTTTAATTAAAGCAAAATAATATTTTATTAATTATTTTATTATGGCCGAAATTTTCCAAATAATTAGCTTGGATTTTCGGATTTTCCATGTATGGAAAATCTTATTTTTCTTGATTATTTATTGGTAAATAATTGGTATTTAATTAATTATTTATTTATTCTATATTTTTATACAATTATTTTATTCCTTAAAAACCGAGCAAAATCTTCCTAAATCTATCTAGAGGAATCCGAATATTTGAGCTATGGTAAGCTCAATATTTTCGGCCCTCATGAATTATTTTGGGGGAATTTATTTGGTAAAATTATATTCTTAATTATCTCCCAAAATCTCTTATTTTTCTTAATTCTAATTCTCCATCTTTTTAATATCCAATCATCATATTTTCTTGCCATTCATTCTTCTCACTACAAGAAAAATCTCTTTTCGTAGGGATTATTTCGTAGCGATTGTACATTCACTACAATATGCAAGTATGTTTGTGAAATAATTAAGGATGTCGTATTATTTTTACAATCGCCATGGTTTTCCCATATAAAATCGATACGGAAAACATAATAATACATATCAACACTATTTTTACACATTTATATAATTTTGAGAAATCGTAACATTTACAATCGCCACTAAATCCTAAAAATTGATACGAAAAGCCTTTTCAACACTAGATATATAAATATTGTTTGTCAAAGAATACATAAAATATATCATAGCTTATTGGTGAAACATTTAATATAAGAGTTTGAGGTTGCATGTTCGAATCTTGTAAAGATCATACGCATGTTTTTTTTTTTTTTTTTTTTTGAAAAAAATGAGTTAAACATTTATAGCGATTGTAATCGCTACGATAATCACCACGATTGGATGTAGTTTTTCGTATCGATTATTGAGGCCAACCCCAGCAATATTGAAAACCACTACTAAAGGCTAAGGCAACATGGGATATTGTATCGAATGACCATTCGTTGGGAAAGCTTTTTGTTGCAATTACAATCGATACTAAAGGTTAAAATAATTGCTACGAAAAGGTTATTTTCTGGTCAATTTTTGGGGTATTGATGTTTCACAAAAGATTGTTCCTCTCAAAAAATACTTGAGTTTAGGCTCAAGAATCACCCAATTAGGAGTTATATTGAAGGAGTTATAGCCTCTGCAAGTTCTGCCTATTCTTTCCAACGCAAATCCAATTCTTCTCTTTTCCTTGGTTTCTTATCTTTTCTTATTCTCTTCTCTTATTCAATTATTATTATTATTATTATTATTATTATTATTATTATTATTATTATTATTATTATTATTATTATTATTATTATTATTATTATTATTATTATTATTATTATTACTATGGGGGATTTATAAATAATTATTATGAGTAGTTTTAATTATATAAAATCAGATTTTTAATGATGTTTATGAGAAATTAATTTAAAAGGTTCATGTACATATAGTTGGGGGTTTTTAATTATTTGTAAACCTTATATTGATTAAGGTTATATTTATTTGCAAGGTGTATTCGTGATTGAACTTTGAAAGTGCGAAGTGTTGATTGATATTCGGAATCAAGGTTCTTGAGGTTCTTTTTGTGTGTTTTTTCTAGCAAGGATCAAGGTACATTTAGGTGGCTAGATACCTTGAAAGTGATTGGTTTGAATAACATGTTTAACATGATTTGATTGGTGATTGAATTAAACTGATTTGAATTATGATTTTGAAATAAATTATGTTTGAAGGTATTTATTTTAATAAAAGTATTTTGAATGATTGATTTTTAAATCATGTTTTGAATGGTTTGGATTACTTATCGTGTTTAAATAAAGGAATTGATTTTAAAAGGTTTGTTGAATTAAATAGAGGTTTTTCAAGGAAGAGTTATTGATTTTGAAAAGCTATTAATATGAGATTTTATTCTCAAGTATTTATTTACAAGCTAAGGTTTGATTTTGAAAGCATGTGGAATTAATTAAAAAGGATTTTTGAATTATATTGGAACTATTGGATATTAAAAGGATTTATTGAACCATTGAATTATTTTATTAATGCTTTATAAGCATGTTAGTAATCCCACTATGCGGATTTGGTTTATTGATAAGGCATTGGACTTTGTATGACCGGGTCTTTCCTCAAGAATAGCCTTGTAATATAAAGGAGACTAGCTTGTGGGGTGTGCACACTTAGGAGAGGAATTGATTTAATTGGTTCAATTGGTTTTATTGGTTTATTATGAGGAATTGGTTTTTTATATGAGGAATTGGTTTTTAAAATAATTGGTATTGGTTTTATTGATTATTGATATTGGAATATTGAGAATCGGTTTTGAATCATGAGTTTTGAATTTATTGGATTAATTATTGGAATTGTTTTTAAAAGCATGTTTGCAAATACATTGAGTTTACACTATCTTGCACTTATCGTACTTAGCATAATTTACTAATCCGTATTTCTTATTTGTTTTGGTTCGCCCTGTTTACTGTAATGGTAAGCAGTGTTGACTATTTTCAGGTGGAGTCATGAATGAGCATATGGGAGTCCCGGGATTTGCTTCACCTAGTTTAGGAATGTTGGTCTTGTCTTTATTTTGAGTACTCGTAACAATGTTACTATTTTTAAAAGTTTTAATAAAAGAAAGTTGAGTTTCCGCTGCAAGTTTTGTTGTTGAGTTAAGTATTTCGAGTAGCCTTGCGTAATCACGCGGCGATAATACGCCCAAGTCTATCTTTGCGGTATAATTATACGTATTTGTAGACACCCATTTGTGTCTCCCCAAAACCAAACCCGGTGATGAGTGCCTTTCACGTCGAATCATAATCGAATGAAACGAAAGTGTGGAAAGGTCTAGCGTTGCGGAAAGTTTTATTTCTTTTCTCTTCTTCCTGTTTTTGAAAACTTTATTTTAAGAAAACAGCCAATACAGTTTGGTTGGTCCATGATATGGGTCCAATAGAGGTGTAGTTGGATGGGGCTTGCAAAGGCCTTTCCAACGATATATTATAAGCCCAATTCCGATGAATATTGAGGAAGTTATGGCCAATTTACTAAACTGGGCCCGGTTTGAGTTTTAAGTACGGCCTAATGATCTAGGGGAGGGCCTAATATAATTTATCATTCCTAATGTAATTAGGAATGGTTTTAGTCTTCTAGAACATTCTAGAAGGTTCTTTTCATTCCTAATTCAATTAGGACTCTTCAGAGTTTTAATCAAGATCAAATAGCATTTTCGACTGAAATTATATTATTTTATCTTCCAGTACGGGAAATTTATCAGATTTTCGAAAACGCGTTAAAAATCAGTTTGGCGTCCAACCCCAGGCCTTGGCGCCTGGAACCAGGATTGGCGCCAGGCGCTAGCCATTGGCGCCTGGCGCTAGCCACTGGTGCTGGCGCCAACTAGCCAGGGCTGGCGCCAAGGTTGATTTTCGATCTTCAGACTCTCTTTTGTTAAATTATCTTTTTTGGATGATTTTCTCTAGAAATATCGTATCAAAAACTCCGTTTTCAATCATCAACTCTCTTCATTCACGAATTCTCATCAACAATTAGTTTTAATTAGCATTCACCAATTCTCTTCATTCATCAAGCTTTCATTCATTCTTTAGCATTCTTTTCTTTTCTTTCTTTTACTTTTTCATACAAAATTCCGCATTCGCAAGATCTTGATACACCTAGCCATATTCGAAGTTGCCTTCGCCCTAGACGTGAAAGGTTTTAATTTCTGAGGGTTTGGTCCCAAATCTCTATTTCGATTATTTAATTTGATTGCTTTGATTATTATTTTCCTTGAAGTTACTAACATGTGTATTTTGTAATTAGAAAGAGGTACGAGGCATCCAAGTAAGTGTTTTAATTGATTAATTGATATTATGATGTAGAAATCATGCTTAGATTGTTATTTTGATTCCTAGTATCATGTCTAAGGTATCTTTAATATTAAGTATGATTAAAAGTACGATGCTTCCTATATTCTTCCTAATATTTATTCATGTTAGTATCATGTTAGGGTTAAAGATTTGATTTTTATTGCTTAGTGACATGCTAGGGTTTTGTTATTAATCTTGTTAGTATCATGCCTAGGATCTTGCTATGCTTTAACATGATTATTATGATTAATATTATTATTAATGATGTTGTTTATTTATTTATGTTGCTTGATATATTTTATATTGTTATTGCTTGATCACCTTTTATTGCATGTTTAAAGGGAATTTGTATTTGCAATCACGCTTAATAAGATAATTGATAATCTTGTTAGGGTTAATGTGATTATAAATTCAAGTGATCGCCAATAATAGTTTATTTGTGCATTAAATTCAACCAACATAGATTAAACAGGTTTAGGGTTAATCCTATTGATTGTATGTTAGTCAGAAAGCGCACATGAATACGAGCAGAATAAAGTAGAGGCCTATTATTAGGGCAGGTTCAATCTCTTTTAGGTTGGATTTGTACCATCATCCCCGAACCCTTATTTGGTTCATGACCTTATGGAGTTGACGATCTCTTGGATCGTTAAGGGGTGTAACCTTCACCTCGTGAACGGTTTACAAGTTCCTAAAAAAACTTGTTGGCGACTCTTTTGCTCTATCTTCTTCCCTTTTGGACGCCACCGTACTTTAGTGTATGATCACAGTGGGGTTCAAGCTAGTGGGATTTTAAAGGCTTGAAATTATTCCCTACAGTTTTTGGCGACTCCACTGGGGAGGATTTCTATTTTAATTCTTGAATTTGTTTCGGCAATGATCTAGAATGAGTGGATGAGACTCGAAAAGTTCTAAGTATTTCATGTGCGTAATTTTGATTAACATTATTGTCATATGCATAAAAAGGTTCTCATTGGAAAGACCATCCGTAATGAGTAAAAAACATAGGATTTTACACGTAGGAAATTTGAGAAATGTCTTTCACAACTAGGACTGAAATAACACCACGCGAAACTGGAAGATTTTATCGAGCACAGAAAGCTGCTGAGGCATGTGGGAAGTAGCGTCAGGGGCCAGAGCTTGGCGCCACACTTTTAGCCGTAGCGCCAGACGCCAGTATTGGCGCCAGGCGCTACAGTTAAAAGTTGGCGCCAGTCTCTGTTTGCTGGCGCCAATTTCCCCCAATACCGAGCCAGAAATATGCGTTCTAATTTCGACCGGTTTTTCGTATTGTTTGCTCGATCCTACTTCCTGATTGAATTTTTTCTCACTTTTCTGAAACCCATATGTGTTCTACATATGGACATAACCCTCTGGGAATTCATGCTCTATCTACCCGATTGAACGCTCCTGGCAACAAAGGGTACATCTGAGATGTTGAATTCACCAAACCATGGAAGTGAGTTTTTTCCTAAAAACTCGCGGTGTCCCATCCACACGCGTTAACCCTTCACGGTTAGGCTTCTACGCGGTGCATCCGGACAATTAACCATGGACCCTATTGACTAAACCATATCCCGAACTTTAGAGAACTAGAGCCATGGTTAGGTTGCGAACTCATTGCATCATATTGTGCCTACTTGACTAATTGTGCATTATTTGTTGTGCATATATACTCTATGCTCCTCTTAACCGTTTGTTGATTTGTGTTGAGATTAAAATTAATGACTTAAAGAACTTTGCCTAATTAATTAATTAATTAATTAATTTGAGTCAATAAAGTTTTTTTTTTAAATCGAAATTGACCTAGTCCGACTTTAGGTATACCCCAGTTGACTAATAATACCGAAAACAGTCCCAGACTGAAGCTCCAATATTGGCGCCAAAGTCTGAGCTGTAGCGCCACATTGTAGTGTGTAGTGCCAGACATTTATTAAATTGTCTGGCGCCAACCACCATAATGCGACGCCAGTCCTGTCGCTTGGCCGACAGTTCGGATTATTTTTCGAGTCATCATCTGATGTCTAATTAATCAGTTTTCTGTTTAATTCGGTTAATTTCCGCTGTCAACAACACCTTATCGAGTCATTAATCGATTCTTGGTCACATAGTCTAGCCACATGGTCATGATACGAGTCTTAACGCACCATTTACACTCACTAGTCTTAGCACACACTTTGAGTACACATCACCATGACCATGTCTCAGGTTCATGCATGAGTCGGTCTTTCCGTCATTTGAGTTGAGGGTACATTCTATTCCTAATTCTTCATATCCCTCCATAATTCTTCTTCACATTCTATTCCATCTTTCTTCACTTCCTCCTTCCATTGCATGTCGAATAGAGTTTGAGTCAAATAATTAACAATCAGTACCCCCAAATTCCTTTTCCACAATACTTGGTTGAGGAGAGAAGGGCGATTAATCAAGGACAACCTCTTTATTCAAGTCTCGCTTTTTGATAAACCGATTCGTCAAAAGAGGAAGGCTAAGAAGATAATGGCAACTCAAGAAGAAGTCAATGAGCTTAGGAACCAATTGGTTACCATGACTGAAACACTGAAGCTACTCACCCTCAAGGTTGATGATCCCGTGAAGCAACAACAAATGAACCTCATGCAAGAAAGCTTGAGCAAGCTATCTAGCGACTACAAATTTCAGGGCATGAGTTCACAAGGGGTCTCGCTGGACAAGGAACTTCTTCCGCATAAGTTCAACACCGCTGACATCCCTAAATTCAAGGCAACGGATAACCCTTACTTCCATCTAAGAGCTTTTGAAACTATAATGAGCATTAAGGGTATCGATAAGAAGGTTTTCCCCTCTCTGTTCCCACTATCTCTTGAAACCGTTTGCCAACAATGGTTCTTCTCCCTTGACAAGGAGAAAATCTCTACCTGGGAATTGATAGTGAACGCTTTCATTGATAGGTACAAGTGCAATATCCAAGTTGAAACCGAC
The DNA here is from genome assembly GCF_948465745.1 of Chenopodium album. NCBI lineage: Eukaryota > Viridiplantae > Streptophyta > Magnoliopsida > Caryophyllales > Amaranthaceae > Chenopodium > Chenopodium album. The sequence goes on along the minus strand of NC_137841.1, from coordinate 50,395,100 downwards.
CATAGACAACTTGAGATGCTAAGACAAAAAGAGAATGAAGGCTTTACTTCTTTCTTTAATAAATGGAGGGAAACTTCCGCCAAGATGATTGAGGTCCCCACTGAAAAAGAATCCGTGAGGATGTTTATCAAGAATCTCCAAGAAAAGTATTCAAAGCACTTAAAATATCAACACAACTTGAATACTTTCAAGGCCGTCTATGACATAGGTATCGAGATCGAAGATGACCTCGCAAAGCAAAAAGCTACTAACAATAGCAACCACGGTGGCTGGAAAGGAAAGAAGAGCGACAATCCTTCTTCTTCCAAAAACGCCCACTCTAGTAATAATGTTAGTACCTTTGACCATAATGATGTCTTAGCCATGGACAATCAAGGATCTAAAAGGAAACCCAGGCGAGAGTTCACACCCATTGGAATGACCTACGATGCTGCTTTCGATCGTCTCTATGATTGAGGATTAATCAAACCTATTGGCCCTACCGAGGATCCAACACCAGAAAATCAATCTTCGAGATGGAACCCAAATTCCTATTGCAAGTACCATCGAGGAAACGGTCATACCACTGATGAATGCTACAGGTTTCAAAATCTCATTCAAGACCTCATAGAAGCAAACAAGGTCCCATTGCCTCTAGCTAGCGAGAAGACTGGGTGATGATGAAGCGAATGACACAAGACAAGAGGCGAGCTGCAACGACAAGATTTCATGGCCTTTTTTTTTATTTCTTTTTCATTTTTTTTCCTTTCCCCAATAAGTCTAGCACAGACACCTTTTCTTTTCCTTTAGATTATTTTTGTAGTTTTTCTTTTCTATTCCCTTTTTAATAAGATGTGCATTTATTTCCTTGCATATGATCATTTCATTACATTGCATTCAAAAAAAAAAAATAAAAAATAAAAATAATAATAAAAAAAAAACCATGTCGAATTAAGCACAAGGTATACTAATGACTTGAGGCACCCCTTGTAGCCACATCATATTTCCTTTCGCCCTTCAATTATACAATCCTTTCTTCATAAACCACTTTGAGCTTCGCCTAACGATATACCCTTCTTTTTTCAACCTACATCTACCTAACCTTGGGATGGGATGGTGTGTAACTTATGCAATTCTAAAGAAAGCTTGAGCAAATTCAAAAGAAAGCAATAGCAAAAAATAAGCAATAATAAATAAAAAAACGAAAACAAGTGTACAAAAGGGCAAGTGTTCCAATGTCTTTGATATGAAAATATCTTCGATAAGAACATGTCTCAGATTGGGGAATGGGGAAGTTCGAGTGAACATTTGTGTATGAGAAAGAGAAGAGAGAGAGAGAAGAGAAAGAGAAGAGAAAGAGAAGAGAGAACAGAGAAGTGAGAAGAGAGAAAGAGAAGAGAAGAGTAACAAGTTGGGTGACTTGTTCCTCAGGGTCTCAAGTTCGTTGAGGAACTTGAGTTTGAGTCTTTAGCTTGTAATAGGACCATTTGCCCTATTATAGTGAAGATTCTTTTCCCAAAATCCCAAGTGGTCGTGGTTTTTCTCCTTGTTAGGGCCAAGGAGTTTTCCACGTAAAAAATCTCTCTTGCATTCTTTAGTTCCTTTAGTTAATCTTTCAGTTCCTTTAGCTAACTTAATTTTAATTCCACAAAAAGTTTGGCTAAACTCTCATACTACAATTCAACCCTCCTTTTTGTAGTATTCTTTAAAACAACAATTGGTATTAGAGCCTAACTTCTAAGAAAATCAGGAAACCCTGAAGAAGAAAGGTCTTGGAGAAAATGAATACTCATGAAAAGCTCGAGGAAAGATACTGTAGACACCTAAAAATGTCTCCCCAAAACCAAACCCGATGATGAACAACCTTTCACCGCCACTATTGATCGGGTTCAGTATTTAATCCCAAGAGTGCTTAAAAAATCGTATTTGATTAAATCTGTATTTTTGAACAGTCCATGGATTAGTCTTGATGTTTGGTAAAAGCATAGTTTTAATTTCAGCCCAAATTTATTATTTAATTTCATCCCAAACCTTTTTTATTTTTGGCCCAAACCTTTTATTTATTTTATTTACTTATTTTCTTATTTTAGCCCAAATAATAATAAATCAGTAAAAGACCCGAAATTATCAATCGACACTTAAAATGCTGAACGAAATTAGGGTTAAAAATGTATTTAGACGGAAAAGCGGGCTGAAAATTCCCGCGCCACGGCAGGTACCCACCGTGTCACGGGAATCATTCCCGTCTGACGGTGGGATTTCCCATGACACGGGAAACCTGCTGTGACACGGGAATTTTCGTGTCCTTTCCGCGTAAACCCTTAACGCGTTTTCTTCCCCGTTTAATAAAAATTTCTCGCGTCACACTAAAACTGCAACGTGTCACGGGAATGATTCCCGTCTGACGGTGGGATTTCCCGTGTCACGGTATAGTTTGCCGTGTCGCGGGATACTTTTTTAGGGTTTTTATCATTTTAGGGTTCCGTGTGTTCCCTCAGCACATTTTCTCTATAAATACCCCCTCATTTCTGATGTACAGGGCATCAATTATTCTCTAGTTTTTTCTCTCTTCTATGCTTTAGCCTAAACACTAGCCTACCCTTCTTTTTTCAAAATTCCTTCTTCAAGTACTCCAAGGAGTCCATACTTTACTCGTGGTTCTGTCCTTAAGCCAAGACGTGAAAGGTAGAACTGTTTGAGGGTTTGGCCCCAAATCAACTCTACTTAATTTAATTTAATTTAATTATTGTTTTATTATTATTATTTCTTTGAAGTTACTAACTCGTTTATTATTTTGTAGTTGCAAACAAACAGAATCAAAGTAAGAATTATGTTCCTCTTATTTCTATTATTTTTCTAACGATTTTATATTGTTGGAATTATTGCTAAATTGCTTCCAATATTAATGCTTATTTTTATTGATCACCATGTTGCATGTTTAAAGGGAATATGTAATTGAAAATCACGCCTAATAAGATAATTTGGACAACCGGTTTAGGTTCCTTTTAATCTTGTTATTTAATCAAGTGATCACAAATATTTTAGAATTATGTGTTGCATTAATATTCAACCAATTTATCTTAATAATAGTTTGGAGCGAATTGAATATTTTGTTTGTATGCCTTTGAAATCGCAGGAATCACTTTTCACTATAAGAATCGAGTAGAGGCCAATACGGGCGAATGTGACTCCATGACTCACTTCGTACCATCATCCCCGATCCTCCTTTCGTGGTTCTAAACCATATGGAGTTAGTAATCTCATGGATTATGAATGGGGTGTAACCTTCACGGGTCAATCGTTGTTGCCTATCATTGTCCCTTATCGTGGTTGCCTTTTTTTTATGATATGTGAACGGTTTACAAGTTCCTTAAAAACTTGTTGGCGGCTCCCTACTTTCCTTGTCCCTAATCGTATATGTCAATTCCCACTTCCTATGAGTGCCAAGCATATTCACCACATGCTTTAACGTAGGCGCACTTCAAACGACACCTACAATTTGGCGACTCCGCTGGGGAGGATTCTTGATTATTTATCGATTTGAGTGATCGAGTATTTAATTAAGATGAGTGGATGAGACTTGAAAGATTCTTGAAAAAATATTCCTGTGATTAATTTGGCATTTTTGCATATGCATAGACGTTTTAACGTCGCATTTAGGTTTATCCCTTAGGAAAAATTGAATAACCTGATTGCGTACGAAGGAAAACAGAGCACTAGTCAGATTTTCTGACTGCCGCGCCACGACAAAATCTGCCGTGTCACGGTACAGTGCAGCGTCTGACGGTGTGCAGTACCGTGGCACGGGAATTTTTGTCGTGTCACGGCAGTCCTAAAATCTGTCCAGTGGCTTATTTTCTCTTCTCACAGTCAACTTCCTTCGATTTTTCTGAAAAAACGTATGTGTTCTACATGCGTCTTAGCCCCGGGGGATTTAAGCTCTATCAACCCAAAAACACTCATAGAAATAAGGGTTCATTCGAGTTATTAAATCCACCCAAACCATGGAGCCGAGTTCGATTTCATCACGAACTCGCGGAGCCGCCTGTTGGCATACACCCTCAAGGGAGGTTGCCTTGCTAACGCGTCCGAACTCTTAACCATGGTACCCTTTTGACACCTAATGCTTGACCAATAGTTGAACATAGATCTTGACTCTAGGTTGCGAAATTTTTTACATCATCGTGCCTAAATGCTACATGGTTGTTTGGTACTAACCTTCATGTGTTTATTCTTTTGCTTAACCCATGGCTGAGGGTTTTTATTTTCACATAGTAATTAGTACGGACCTAAAATCGATTAAAATGTGGAAAAATCACAAAACAGACCTGGAACTGCGCACCGTGTCACGACAATTTCTGCCGCGCCACGGTGAACAGTGCCGTGACACGGGGCTTTCTACCGTATGACGGTAGGCTGCACCGTGTCACGACAGTCAGCACCGTGACACGGTGCCCAGGAAAGGTGTCCCGTCAGTCTTTTTTTGGTTTTTGTGCGTACATATGTGGTTTATGTGACCAGTTTGGTGTCATGTCTAGCTGTACGGTCAAAACACGCTTCCATAACCTCACTTAATCACTCACATATCGTGTTCACACTTTTTCTTTTCTTTAGTCGTGCACCACTTTTGACCGTATTTTAGGGTTGTCATTTTTTGATGTCGTTTTTTTTTCGGAGTAAGTCGGATAGTATCCTCCCATATTTTTTTTTAAAAAAAATAAATAAATAAGTAAATAGAATTTCAAAATTATAGTTTTTTTTTTTTTTAAATTTCAAATTCAATTTTTTTTATCCGCATGGGTTAAGGTTAAGTTTGGTCATTAAAGGTGTGTTTGTTTCGGTGTCACAGCACTTGGTCAAGAAGCAGGGGTAGATTGTTACAGTTCGAGTCAATACCTCAACAACCTCTTATACCAAAGAGGCGTACAAGGAAACCACCACAATCATCTCCACAAGATCCATCTCCAGTCTACTTTCAACCAATGGCTACTAAGGAAGACATCGAGAACATCAACAAGACAATTGAAATGTTGTCTAACATGATGCAGACACTCACCACTAGAGTCAACACCGTAGAGCTAGACAATCAAAACAATGTCACTATCGCTGCAATGGACAAGATTAAGGAACAGATGAGTAAGATTTATGAAGAATTCACTTATGTGGAACAGCCTGTCACCTCTTCGTCCATAAGGGACAAGCTTCCAGAGAAGTTTTCCACTGCTGACATTCCCAAATTCAAGCCTACTGATAATCCGCTTTTCCATTTGAAGGCTTTTTCTGCAACCATGGCTCTTAAGGGAGTAGATGTGACACTCTTCCCTACAGTGTTCCTTCTTTCCTTGGAGCATGCCTGTCAACAGTGGTTCTACTCTTTGGAATCCAAACATGTCGCGACCTGGGAGGATGTTGCTGAAAGCTTTATGAATCGTTACAAGTGTAACATTTAGGCCAAGACTTCTGAACGTGAAGTCTCCATTCTCAAACAGAAAGAGAATGAAGGCTTCACCACTTACTTAAACAAGTGGAGGGAAACAGCCGCGCTCTTGGTGGATCCCCCCAAGGAAAAAGAGATGGTTCGCTTGTTCATTGCCAATCTGACTCATAAGTACAAGCAACACTTGAAGTTTCTGCCTCTAAGTACCTTTAAAGCTGTATACGATATTGAAATCAATATCGAGGATGAACTAATGAAGACTGCTGGTAGCAACAATAATAACAGCACTTGGAAAAACAAGAGAACGACACTCCTTTTTCTTCGTCTTCCAAGCCCAACAATGCTACCAACAATATCAATATCAATGATGTGCTGGCCCTTAATGCTCCTCCTCAAAGATTCCAAAGGCAAAGGAGGGTTTACACGCCTTTGGGAATGACTTATGATGCTGCTTTTGACCGTTTGCATGGTCAAGGACTGATTATGCCAATTGGACCATTTCCAGAACCTTGACCAGAGAATAGGACCGCTAGATATGACCCCAATGCTTATTGCAAGTTTCATCAAGGCAAGGGTCATAATACTGAGAAGTGTTGGAGGTTGAAGGATGCAGTCCAAGACCTAATTGATGCTAATGAACTTCCTGTCCCTCCAGGGGGCAAGAAACCTAACATTCAAACAGGTCCTCTTTTCGATGCTTTGGCTATCATGGGAGATGAAGTCTCCTTTGATCCGTCAATACTCATTCAAACTGTGAATGAACCTCTACCGGAAGTTGTATTTGTCTCGAGTTCTAAAGAAGTGAATGGAATTTGGGATAGTGATGATGAAGACGTCTATCTCAAGGATATAGCCTGTTCATCTCTTGGCACAGGTGAAGATGTTTAGGGAGACCTTGAGGTCAAGGTTCTCACCAGAAGTGGACGGTTGCAACAACCTAGTCCACCTCCACCTCCACCATAATCACATCCGATAGTTGATCCCATCGACCCTGTGAACAACGATGTGGTCAAACAATTGCAAAAGACCAAGGTGGAGATAAATGTATGGAAGCTTTTGGCCACCTCCCATGAGCATCGAAAGGATGTGATGAATGCTCTGGTGAAAATAGGAGTTGATGATGACATGACTCCTCAAGGACTGGTCAACTTTCTCACTACTGAATTGCCAAGTACTAGCAATCTGATTTCGTTTTCTGACAAGGATCTGTCCCCGGAAGGGGATCAACATAATAAGGCCTTACACCTCACTGTGGTGTGTAGGCAGATGAATGTTCCTATGAGCCTGGTTGATAACGGCTCTACAATCAATGTATGCCCACTCCGCACTGCAAAGAAGTTGGGCATAAAGAATGAAGAACTGACTCCCTCGACCCAAGGTATTCGTGCTTATGGTAATACTCGCCGTCAAGCCGTGGGTACTATCACACTAAACATAACTACTGGGACCATTGAACGTCGCACCAAGTTTCAGGTGGTAGATATTAAGGCCTCTTTTAATCTGTTGTTAGGACGCCCTTGGCTTCATGAGCTAAAGGCGATTCCATCATCGCTGCACCTGAAAGTGAAAGCCATAGTTGGAGGGGTTCCAATTACCATTAATGCCTCTCCTATGTGCATTCAAGTTATCGATACTCCTATCGTCCATGTCGAACATGACGAAGAAGACGAAGATCTTTGGGGGTTTTCACTCGATGATTTTCTCGTGATTGAAGAAGAGGAAAAGTGCCATCGCGACTTTGATCCCTATTCAATCACCAATATTAATGCCATTCTGAATAAGCAAGGGCATTTCCCTGGAATGACCCTCGGACTCAAAAAGAAAATGGCTGAACTTTGGGGCCATCCTGGTGCACTCAAGAAGGATACTTTTGGCTTAGGATTCAAGCCGACAAAAGAAGATGTGAGACAAGCCCTCTTGAAGATGAAGGCTCCCAATAACGCTCGAATCACGAAGACAGAAATGGCCATGGATCCATATCCATTCACCCTCAATGGCCAGTACATTAAAGAAGGGGAAGACTTCCCATGCTATGAATTCCCTGAGCCATTCATCCACGATGGGAAGCGTGAACAAGGATTCGAGATGTTCCTCGATTGTGACTTTGTTGATGAAGACGAAGAGCTCTTCACAACTGAGAAACCAGCTAGCCCAAACTCTAATGATCTAGGCATCAACCTGCTTTTTGGAATGGAGAAGAATGAGTCTAAGCTCGTCTGCAATGATAATTCCGAGCTCGTTCAAGCTGTTATAGAAAACAAGGATTTTGACCCCTCCGAGTTAATCGTCCAAGCTGATGATATTTCAAAGGGGTGGTGCAAGACATTGAGGATCACTACACCAAGCGGAGAGAAGTTGGAAATAACCGCTGGCGAAGGTCCTATGTTTGATGAGTCTGAGTCGTCTGGGTCCGAGTCCGAGTCTGAGTCTAAGTCTGTAGACGAGTCCTTAGAGTCTGAGGCCGACCCTCTTTCTGCTATAGAGTCCAATCCTGAGTCTCTTGTTGAATTTTCTCTTTCCGGTGAGGTCGTAGCTGACCTTGCCCCTCTTGATGTATTAGCCAATGAATTCAATAAAATGAGTACCTTTGCTTACGATGCGTGTCATTCCCCTAACCCTGATCAATATTGCTTTGCTAATGATAAAAATGACAAAGAAATAATAAAAGCAATGGAAGAACACGGAAATAAAACAGCAGTTATCGAAGATACAGAAACAGTTAACATTTCCAATGATACGACTAAGTAAAAATTGGATTAACACTAAGTCAAGATGAACACAAAGAGATAATTAACTTGCTTAGTGAATTTGTTGATGTATTTGCTTGGTCATACCAAGATATGCCAGGAATTGACAGGGATTTAGCTCAGCATACGATACCACTCATTCCAGGTATGAATCCTGTCAAACAAAAGCTGCGCCGTATGAAACCGGATGTGGCTCTCAAAATCAAAGAAGAAATCAGAAAGCAGTTGGCCGCAGGTTTCATTAAAGTATCCAAGTATCCAGAATGGATAGAAAATGTGGTTCCAGTTCCAAAGAAGGATGGAAGGGTCAAAATGTGTGTTGATTATAGGGACCTTAATAAAGCAAGCCCGAAAGATGGGTTCCCTCTACCTCACATTGACATTCTGGTCGATAACACAACAAACCATGCACTCCTATCATTCATGGACGGTTACGCCGGATATAATCAAGTATTGATGGCTGAAGAAGATATGGAGAAAACCACATTCATCACACAATGGGGTACATATTGCTATACGGTAATGCCATTCGGGTTGAAAAACGCGGGTTCCACCAACCAAAGAGCAGCTACAGCATTGTTACATGACATGATGCACAAAGAGGTGGAGGTCTATGTCGATGATATGATCGTTAAGTTTAAAGATCGCCCAGGCCACATCGTTGCACTTCGCAAGTTCTTTGAAAAACTTCGCAAGTACAACATGAGATTAAATCCTGCAAAGTGTGCATTCGGAGTCACGTCAGGCAAATTACTCAGATATGTGATCAGTTCTCGAGGGATTGAAATAGATCCCACAAAAGTAAAAGCGATCATGGCCATGCCACTGCCCAAGAATGAGAAGGAGATTCGAGGTTTCATTGGAAGGTTGCAATATATAAGTAGGTTCATATCAAAGCTCACAGCGATATGTGAACCTATATTCAAGAAGCTTAAGAAAAATGTCCCAGTCACATGGGATGACGATTGCCAAAAAGCTTTCGACAAAATCAAAGAGTACCTGGCAAACCCACCCGTGCTAGCGCCAGCAATACCTAACTTTCCTCTTTGACTCTACCTTACGTTCACAAGAGAAACAATGAGGGCAATGCTAGCACAAGAGATTGAAAGCAAGGAGAATGCAATCTACTACTTGAGTAAGAAGCTTCAAGGATATGAAACACGATACACACCACTTGAAAAGTTGTGTCTCGCACTTGTGTGGGCCGCACAGAAACTAAGACATTACATGCTCACTCATACAGTGCATGTCGTGTCCAAGATGGATCCTCTCAAATACTTGTTCGAAAAAGAAACACTCAATGGCAGATTATCAAGGTGGATAGTCAATCTTGCTCAGTTTGACTTGCAATTTGTACCACAAAAAGCCATCAAAGGTTCTGCGGTTTCTGACTTCTTAGCAGATTTTCTGCTAGAAGAAGTTGAGAAAGAAGAAGATGAGTACGATTTCCCTGACGAAGATTTAATCATGACCGAAGATGATAGCTGGACGCTCTATTTCGATGGAGTTTCAAACCAAAAAGGATGTGGTGTAGGAGTCTTGCTTGTATCACCCAATGAAGAGCACATCCCAATTTCCATGAAGCTTGACTTTGATGTCACCAACAATGCCGCAGAATATGAAGCATGTATTTTGGGGTTAGAAACAGCTGTTGCCTTGGGAATTAAGAAGCTCAGAATCTATGGTGATTCTTCACTAATCATTAACCAAATCTCCAAGAGATGGAAGGCGAGAAGTGAAAGTCTCGCTACGTATCAAGTTCATATAGAAACTCTCACGGAGAAACTAGATGAAGTGGAATATACGTATTTGCCAAGAGAAGAAAACCAATTCGCCGACGCACTAGCTAAATTAGCATCAATGGTGCGAATTCCAACGGATACAATTAGAATGTCGTTGACCATAGAAATAAGATATGAACCGGCTTATGTTCACGCACTCAACGATGAACAAGAATCACAAGAAGAAGATGAAGAGCCATGGTATACAGATATCCTTAATTATGTGACAAGAGGAAAATACCCTCCTAATACTGATAAAAGGGCACGCCGTGCTTTGAGGCTCCTATCCTCACAGTATGTGCTTATCAGGGGAGAACTCCAGAAGAGAACCGCAATGGGGAGAAATCTCTTATGCATAGCCAAGAAAGAAGCACACAGAACTATGGAAAATCTTCATGCCGGTATAGGTGGAACGCACATGAATGCAAAGATGTTAGTCCAAAAGATTCAACGACAAGGTTATTATTGGACTACTATGGAGAGAAATTGTCATGAATACGTCAAGAAATGTATGAAGTGTCAAGTCTATGCAAATTTACAGCATGTTCCACCTTCGCTTCTCTACACATGTACTTCTCCATGGCCTTTCTCCACTTGGGGCATCGACATCATCGGAAAAATAACACAACCAGGACAAGGGGGGCACGAATTCATCCTCGTAGCGATCGACTGTTTCACCAAATGGGTCAAAGCTTCCTCATATGCTAAGCTAACGGCGAAACACGTAGCTCAATTCATTGAGAAAAATATCATATGCCGCTATGGGGTACCTCATGAGATGATCAGTGATAATGGAACGCATTTCCAAGCCGAATGCGCAGAATTATATAGAAATATCATATCAAGCATCACAGATCATCACCTTACAGACCACAAACAAATGGTGCGGTCGAATCGGCCAACAAAAATGTGAAAACAATCATCGAAAAGATGACAGAAAATTACAAGGATTGGCCAAGTAAGCTACATTTCGCCCTTTGGGGTTATCGAACCTCTGTTCGTACATCAACGGGGGCTACCCCTTTCTCTTTGGTCCATGGAGTTGAAGCTGTACAACCAATAGAACTCGAAATGCCTTCTCTTCGAATCTTATTGGAAAGCCAACTATAGACCTGTTCAATGGGTTAGGGGCCCATTTACAGCCCTAGTCCAGCCCTTTTATAAAAGGGTTTTACCCATCCAACATTTAAATGGGGTGGGCTTTTAAAGGGCTATTAAATAATGGGCTTTGAAGGGTTGGGTCTAAGTTAAAAAGGGCTGAAATTAGATAACACTTATGAGGCTTTTTTATCCTAAATTTTCTGTTTATTTCTAAAACTTTCTAACGTCAGTTTCAAAAAAAAAAAAAAATTCCCTTTAAAAATCCCCTATTTCTCCCAAATGATGAACCCTAAAAAAATTCCCAAATTCTAAATCTTCAATTTATCACCTTCTTGCTTGCCGCTCTTAATCGTTGATTCCGTCATATCATTTCAATTACCAAGGTATGTTGTTCGATTTCGCTCAATTCTTCTCGATTAGTTCTCGATCATATTCAAGTAGTACATTTTAATTTCCTTTTTTCAATTATTTTGATTTGTTTCATCTGGAATTTGTATGTTTTTGTGATTTTCATTATTAATGAGAAGATTAATGTAGTTTCATATGCAACTTTTCATTAGGATTAATGTAGATCCAAAACAGACACAATGATCCACTTCTCTGCCCGAAAATTCGAATATGGGGTGACTTTATCAAAGTCGGGTTTAATAGAATTCCAATTAACTTTAGGAAAATTTATGGTTTCAACATCATGAGCTTGTTTTTCAAAGCAAACAAGTGCAGCATTATAACCAACATTACGAAGGAAGAAAAGAGCAGCAACAGTAGCAAGTAATTTTGGGGATTTTGAGCTGAACCCTTAGTGGGTATTCGACCTTGGACTAACATTTGAGCAAATTTCAACACCCTTTAATTTTCACTCAATTTTTGATCAAAATTAATCAATTTTTTACCAAATTATATTGTGTCTACTTTATGGTTGTTTTGGATTGTTTATACATTTTAAATGGGCCGGGCCGGGATGGGCTTAATGGCCCATGGACAATATCGGCCCATTTTGTATTAGGCTTAGCCCGGCCCGGCCCATTCTTGATAACGCCCTGTCCGGCCCGGCCCGTTGAACAGGTTTAGCCAACTAGATGAAGTCGACTGGATTAGAGCAAGATATGATGAACTAGTCTTACTTGATGAAAAACGCTTGGCAGCTTTGCATCATGTCCAAACCTACCAACAGCGTATGGCGCAACATTTCAATAAAAAGGTCAAGACTAGGAACATCAAAGAGGGTGACCTGGTGCTTAAAGCACTCCGCAAAAATGTGTTGGATCCAAGAGGAAAATTCAGACCAAATTGGTCAGGTCCGTACATTGTTAAAGCCATCTTGTCTGGCGGAGCGGCACAATTGGTCGACATCGACGGTAACGGTTTCCACAATTTAACAAACTTTGATCAACTCAAGAAATTCTATGCCTAGTCGCATGGGTTTATGACCCAATAGAGCTACGTTTGGCCTGATTCCTTTTTAAGGATACGTAGGCAACCCCTCAAGGGGGCCCGACCACTTAAAAAAATAAAATTCTCCCTCTGTCGATCAAGTATACGCGTCAGTTCAGCATTACGTCACAAAAAAGGGGTTTTTTCCGCGACACGGGACATTCCACCGTGTCACGGCACAGTCCACCGTGGCACGGTGGACCTGAGCAAAAAAAAAAAAAAGGGGGTTTTGTCGCGACACGGGAAATTCCACCGTGTCATGGTACAGTCCACCGTGGCACCGTGGTCCTAAGCAAAAAAAATAAAAAAAGAAAAAAAAGGGGTTTTGTCGCGACACGGGACATTCCACCGTGGCACGGTGGACCTGAGCAAAAAAAAATAAATAAAAATTGCCGTGACACGGGAATTTCCAACGTCTCACAAAATTTTTCACCGTGGCACGGTGGGATTTTAGATTTCCCATTTTTTTAGTAACGCAGTCTTTGCGAATTCATTATTTGTTCGATGTTTTTTTTTCATTCTTCCATTGCGTCCGACTCCTTGACTCGGATATTATTAAAAAAAAAGTCATTGTAATTTTTTTATTTAAGGCTAAAATAAATATGCTATTATTATTAAAATAAATGTGACTACAATTATTGGCATCATACGCCTTATTTTATAAAAAATTATAAATCATAAAAGCAAAGCAATACTGATCTAATCCCTCTTCACTTTAGGAACCTCATTCTCTTTTTCAACTAGGTCGGCCTTCACCATTAATGTGTCTTTTGTAGCCCAAACCATCACACCCCTAGTCGAACTTTCACCCCTTTCACCTTTCTTAAAATTCTTCGGTTGTTTCTCTCTATAGACCATCTTCTCTTTACCCTTCATGTCCACATAATTCTTCCTTTTCGGCATTATAGGAGTCTTAAACTCAATCCCTTGTGTTCTTAGGCCTAGAAGATCTTTAGGAAGTGCTTTCTTATTTCTAAGACAACTCTTCACATCAGATTTGCGTGATCCAACTCGTTCCCTCCTACTTCTAGGATTCAACCATGCCTTGTATGCACTAGATAAGGGAGGTGAAGCTTGGTTACTTGCAGAAACGGTCCACAAAGGTCTTCCAATCCATTAAGTCTCGTACTTGTGAACGTTACTTTCATGCAACGATACTTCACGAGGACTATCGTTATAGCGTGGAACTACTTGTTCAAGTCCATACTGCCGCATCAGTCGAGAAGGACAATAATAAGTCAGTTTTGAGATACTAGCTAGGAACACGGCAATACGAAGTATCATTCGTACCAACCATCCTAGTAAGCCTCCACCAAGGCACCACCCAACGAATGGAAAATTCTCTCTTTGCAAAGAAATTTTCCCAGTCTTCATACGACATGTTCACAGAGTAATTCTTCTTCCTGTGGACTAGATTGTTAGGGCCATATTTTTCAATATCGTCGGGGGCTTCAAATAGTTCTAAACGCTCCATCAACCAAATCTAAAAAGTCAGTCGAAAAAAAAATTAGTCGAAAAAAAAAATGCAGATTCCCGTGACACGGCAGAATTTTACTGTGTCACGACAGAGAACCACCGTGACACGGTGCCTGTTTTGTGTCACGGGGGCTACTCGGAGTGTATTTTTACCTTCAGCAGTACCAGAGATCCCTTCTTGATGGCTTTTTGGTCAGCTTTTGCTTTGTCAAGGCCACGAAATGTTTCTCCAAGGCACGTAGGCATATGAGATCTCCCAGATTCAACATGTTCAAGCACAGACGCTAGACAAGCATGTCCTACCCTACCGTTTGCAAATAAAAGCTTGCTAAACATGCAAAAAATATATGCCCTTCTACGGTATACATGATAAGACTCAGAGATAGGGCGATTAAAATATAAATTTGCAAGTTTTTCTAAGTCTACCTCATTACCACACACAATTCTATTTAAATCTGGATCTATTAGATTAAGATGACGTTCAAAATCTTGGTAATAATATTCACGTAGGGTAGGCATGGCAATAAGATTTCTAGCAGGAAATCCAAAGATGGCACCGAATTCCTCCGGCAGGAGACAAATTTCATCGTAATCAAATTTAAAACAATGTGTTTCTGGACTCCAATAGTCTAATGCTGCCATAAGAAAATCATGTTCAATCGCTACATGCCTCAGGGCTAGTAAACCCCTGACATGAAACAATTCTAACTCTCTTTTGTCAGCATTGGTCAAAGAATAAGACCAGTCGCGCAATGTATTATCAAAATTCTGAGACATTATTATTGAAATATGAAATTCTAATTATTTTGTGTTTCGTAATTATGCATATCACGAATATACTAGTCCTATTTTATAGCAAAAGCGCTCGGAACTACTCAGAAATTATCTTTCCATACGCGTAAACCACATTGTTGTAGAATTCGCGCACCGTGACACGAGGAGTCCCACTGTGTCACGGGAATTTTTGCCGCGACACGACAGATTTTGCCGTGACACGGTGTACAGTGCCGTGTCGCGGCACCCACGCGTTTTTTTTTTTTTTTTTTTTTTTTTTTTTTTTTTATCTTTTCCTGTATCTATCTGGATTTTTTTTAGTATTTTATCTTCACTGTTTACTTTTCTGTTTTTCGAGAGTTTTATTCCCAATAACATTCTCAACCTTTTTTTATCATTTTATTTTTATTATTTTTATTTATTTATTATCTTTTTTTTTAGTATTTTATTCTATTTTTTCTTTATATACTTATTTATTTATTCTTGTCTTTTTATTTCTTTTTCTTTTGGGGAAGGTCGGTACCCTCCACTTACGTTTTTTCTGTCGCGTCATGCACAATCACACACAATGAGTCTCAAGCACACACTAACACACACTAATAAATGCATAAACTGTGAATAATGTACAAAATGTGTCATAATAAATAAGCAGTGTCAAGTGTCATCACAGTATGTACAAATAAAGACCCTCGGTCAAAAATCTGCAGAACTAGAAGAGTTAGGATCAGTATCATCTCCACCCTGTGAATACAGGAACGGTGAGCCAAAGAGTCCCGCTATCATCCGAGTACGGGGAGTAGTGTCCCTACTAGTCCCTGTGACTCCAGCAGCAGTCAAACTCAAAGCAGGACCCGTCCAACTGGCAAACGGTGTCGACTGACTCAAAGACGGGGGAATCGTCGGTGGAGGCATCGTCCCATACACTGGAACTGAAAACAAGCCCGACACCGGTGGAGGAATCCCAGACGATGGAGTTGAAAATAAACCAGGATCCACGGGAGTCAAAACAGGCCTAAACTCAGGCTGTGAAAACGACTGTCGCTGCCTCTGACCCTGACCCTGAAAGCGCTGGGAAGACTGAGGCTGCTGCCACTGAGCCTCCTGAAACGGCTGAGTAATCTGAGGCTCCCGCTGAGACTGAGAATGCCGATGAACCGCAGGAGATCGTCTACCACGACTAAGCTCCTCCTCGTCCGAGCCTCTATGCCTCGAGCGCGAGTGGGACCTCCGTTTCTCCTGAAAGATACAAAATCAAGAGGCGTCAACAATGCAAAATAAAACAAATGGTAGAAGTGAAAAAAAATGAGCATACCTCAAGAACATCGCCAGAACTACTTCGACAACTCGCACCACGTCGAAGCTTGATGATGCAGTACTTCAGAGCGTCAACCATCTTCATGATCCGCATCATCTCCGGGCGGTTAGGCTGAGAACAAAACAAAGAAAAATCAGTAACAAGCGGCGTTAAAAGGATGAATAAGGCATAAAAAACTTACCGGCTCAAAAACCTCGGGCAGAGACTCCTGCGCCTGTCTGAAACCCTCTGGCGCGTCAGCAATATGGTCCTCGGTAATACCAATCGGCCCTAGGTAACGGACAGATTGAGGCGGAATCTCAATCCTCCCCACGGGGCGAACAATCGTCGAAAATACGATCGAATAATCAAGTTATTCGACTATTTAAACAGAGACTAGTGACAAAAATCCTCAAAAGAAATCATACCTCAGGAAGGCGGGGTAGAGGAGCCAAAGAGGGAAGTAAGTCCTGCGCATAATCACCCTCCATGTGCACAAGCTCCTGCCAAGGAAAAGTGTAGCGCTCTCCCCTGTTTATCAACTCCCTAAGCAAGCGCGAGTCCAGCATCGACTCCGGTGGAGATGAGGGCACCACAAAGCGATCACCACTATGCCGACGAACGACACGCTCCTTCAAATACCAGACAAAGCATCCGGTACCAACCAAAACAGTGCGGTGCACTGAAAGATGCAAGGCCTAGGGAAGATTAGTCATCCCAGCCCAAGGACGATACTGGACATCAATGGCAACCTGAAAACCATAAAAAGTTGGTATGAAACACCGAAAATAACGTCAGAGAGAAAATAACAGACTACAAAGCTAATTCTTACGCCAACAGAAGAGGTGCCTCGGCGTAGCAGCCCGCGCAGCGCAGAGACAGACTTCACCCGTGACTCTCCTTGGTCACGCCAGCTGGCCCCGACTGGGAAGTCATGAACCGCTCCACGACGCCGTCGAGGAGCCAATCCTGGGAAGTACTCGTAGAACCATAGCTGCAATGAAAAGTAATCTTTGAGCATATGAGCCGAACAAATTAAAATAAAACAAGAAGAGGAAAGGATCGTCACCTCTACGACTCTCCATAGACCATAGACAGTGACGGGAGACTCGTGGTTCAGCTGCCTACAGCCACGGCGTAACGACAAGAGAAGGTTGGCGCATCCGAGGCTGGCCCAGCTAAAGGATCCTATCTCACTGATCCTGACTAAAGAAGGGAGGTAGCAAAGGAGTGCACGTGAACTCCTATCAGGAGAAAGAGTCATGGAAATAAGAATCAGAATGAAGATCCGCACTCGCTGCTCAGCCGATGTCTCCTCCATGTCAAAACCGCGAGCTAAAACCGAAGCTAGCTCCGATCGCCCGCTCCTAGGACCACCTCGAGACACTGGCTGGGTCCTGATATGCTGAACGATCGGACCTAACAAATCGGCTGCCTCAGCCGCTCCCCAAGAAAGATCAGACATCTGTGCTACGGCCCGGCCAGTGAAGCGCAGCCCGCTAATCATGCTAAAGTCTAGAGGGGTCACCGTCATCTCTCCCCAAGCAAAGTGAAAGGTGTTGGTAGTATCCCAAAAATACTCCAACAATGCGCGAACAACTGTCGCACCGCAACCCCGGGGGCTGCGAAACCCTACGACCGCCAAATAAAAGTCCACTAAACCAGCCGATTCCCATAAGGCGTTCGTAGCAGGATCCCTCGTGATAATATGGTGAAGTCGAGGAATCAAATCTCCGGCTCCAAAACCGTGGTGGCGAAGCGTGCCGTCAACTATGCCGGCAAGTGGGCGATGAGAAACGTGGTTCTCACGACAGAAAACCAACTGGTCTAGAGTCCACAGAGGTGGAACCCACCCACCTCTACCCGTAGAGGCCCAAGGCTCAGACTCTAAGACGTCGTCGTCCATACCCTCGGGAATCGTGGGAGTGTCCTCCCGAAAAGCCTGACGCCGGCCATGGGTAGAAAGATCGCGATCCCGTCGTCTAGGCATGCTATTATAAAAATAAAAATCTAAATGCTTAGCATCATTTCCCGAGACATTTAGTTATCGAGTTGCATTTTAATAAAAAATCTAAATTCTTAGCATCACTTCCTAAGTTGTTTAGTTATTTATTACATTATACGCTAAATTTTTACCTCAAGGCTAAAAATTGGCAAAATAATGGAATTATTTATAGTATTTAGTTTCTCCATGACGAACTAATACTATGTTCTCCTAATTGCATGATACTATGTTCTCCATGACAATGTAGTACATACACAACACAAAACATGTCTCAAAATTGCACAAAAACAATAGATCGACGCATCATAGCATATTTTACAAGATCTACAACCAACATGTCATCATTTCAAGTGCAAAAGAACAACATGAACAACAAGGAACACTATTTACCACAAGTAGTATCAAAAATGGTGATTTTGTTTAATTCTTCACAAAATCATGCAATTTTTGTCTCAAATCACTCACAAACACGCATACATACATGTGCAAGAAAATTCATAGCAAGAATTTCAACATAAACAACAAAATAAAAAAAATCCCCAAATTGATTTAAAGGGTTTTTCATGAAATTACTCATTTGAAGCAAATTTGAGGCAAAATCAAGGAAAATTACATAGATCCTTGTAGAGAATCGAAAATGAGGAAAGTAGCAAAAAATTAGAGCAGAATTGATGAAGATTTGAGCTCCAAAAGCTCAAAAAACTGTGAAGATCAGAGCAGCCGCCGCGACACGTTCACAATACGCCGCGACTCGGTGAACAAATGACGTGTCACGGGGATAAATCCCGTGTCACGGCGAGTCCAAGGGTCGCCGGAGCTTCGATAAACAGCAACAGCAGCACGACAGTGATCAGCGACGAGCAGCAGCAAATTTCAGCGAAAAAAAATAAAAAAAGAGAAGAGGAAAAACCACAGAACCGCCGTGACACGGTAAGTAATTCTGGCTGACGGAAGGAAAAACCGAACGACGGTGAGCCGCCGCCAAGACTCGAGAAGCCGAGCAGTTAAAAAAGAAAATTTTTTGGGTGAAAACAGGACAAGAAAGAAAAATGGTGAGTGAGCAAAATGGGAGAAATGGTTGATATTTAAAGCTAAAAGTAACCGTTGCACGACCCCGTTACCGTTCCACATTTTCCGTTATCAAGCAACGGTGTTCAGGCGCGTGGAACGAAACGCGTGGAATTTTTTTTTGTGCCAAAAAATTTCCCGTGACACGGGAATTACTCCCGTCAGACGGCAAAACACCACCGTGTCACGGGATGTATCCACGTGGCACGAGTTTTAGGCTGTTGTCTTGCACATTTTTCGAAGCTGGCAGCGAATATTCCTGGTATTTTTGACCAAAGTTGCACGATTTTCCGCGCAAATTGGACAGTTAATTTTTCGGTAAAATTACGCGGAAAATTCTAATTGACGGTTGAAGGGTATCAAAATTACCTTTTTGCCCCTAAGAAGCGCCAAAATCAATTTTGTCGATATATCAGGCACCTAATAGTGTCGGATAATCGACTTGAAGGTGTGAATCATCTGTGGCCCACGTTCGGGGATTATCGAACCATCATACACTTGCAAATTTCAGCGATTATAGTAGTCGTCGGCTTTCCTCAAGCTTGGAAAGCGTTATCGGTGGATTTTACTTCAAGTATAGAAAACCGCCAAGTCGGCTTTCCTCAAGCTTGGAAAGCGTTATCGGTGGATTTTTCTTCAAGTATAGAAAACCGCCAAGTCGGCTCTCCTCAAGCTTGGAAAGCGTTATCGGTGGATTTTTCTTCAAGTATAGGAAACCGCCAAGTCGGCTTTCCTTAAGCATGGAAAGCGTTATCGGTGGATTTTTCTTCAAGTATAGAAAACCGCCAAATTCCTTTGTCGGCTTTCCTCAAGCATGGAAAGCATCGTCGGTGGATTTCTTCAAGCATAGAATGACACCAAATTCATATGTCGACTTTCCTCAGGCATGGAAAGTATCATCCGGTAGGTTTCTTCAGGCTTAGAAAACTACCAAACTCCTCAGTCGGCTTTCCTCAGGCGTGGAAAGCGTTACAACGAACGTCCTCCGGTGGATTCCTTCAAGCATAGGAAGCTACCAAACTCATTTGTCACCGATACACTGGTGCCAAATACATATTCTATCCTTTTACTCTTTTATCCGTGGAATTAACAATTTTTCTGCAGGTATCGACGTATACAGAGTGATTTAGGATCGCAGAACATCTTAAATCATTCTCCGTCCCTATCGACTACTTTGACTATCGTTTTCGATACTGACGTTTCTACAAACTCAGTCAAAGTGGTGGCTTCTGTAGACACCTAAAAATGTCTCCCCAAAACCAAACCCGATGATGAACAACCTTTCACCGCCACTATTGGTCGGGTTCAGTATTTAATCCCGAGAGTGCTTAAAAAAATCGTATTTGAATAAATCTGTATTTTTGAACAGTCCATGGATTAGTCTTGATGTTTGGTAAAAGCATAGTTTTAATTTCAGCCCAAATTTATTATTTAATTTCATCCCAAACCTTTTTTATTTTATTGTTTTATTATTTATTTTTGGCCCAAACCTTTTATTTATTTTATTTACTTATTTTCTTATTTTAGCCCAAATAATAATAAATCAGAAAAAGGCCCGAAATTATCAATCGACACTTAAAATGTTGAACGAAATTAGGGTTAAAAATGAATTTAGACGGAAAAGCGGGCTGAAAATTCCCGCTCCACGGCAGGTACTCACCGTGTCACGGGAATCATTCCCGTATGACGGTGGGATTTCCCATGACACGGGAAACCTGCTGTGACACGGGAATTTCCGTATCCTTTCCGCGTAAACCCTTAACGTGTTTTCTTCCCCGTTTAATAAAAATTTCCCGCGTCACACTAAAACTGCACCGTGTCACGGGAATGATTCTCGTCTGACGGTGGGATTTCCCGTGTCACGGTACAGTTTTCCGTGTCGCGGGATACTTTTTTAGGGTTTTTATCATTTTAGGGTTCCGTGTGTTCCCTCAGCACATTTTCTGTATAAATACCCCCTCATTTCTGATGTACGGGGCATCAATTATTCTCTAGTTTTTTCTCTCTTCTATGCTTTAGCCTAAACACTAGCCTACCCTTCTTTTTTCAAAATTCCTTCTTCAAGTACTCCAAGGAGTCCATACTTTACTCGTGGTTCTGTCCTTAAGCCAAGGCGTGAAAGGTAGAACTGTTTGAGGGTTTGGCCCCAAATCAACTCTACTTAATTTAATTTAATTTAATTATTGTTTTATTATTATTTCTTTGAAGTTACTAACTCGTTTATTATTTTGTAGTTGCAAACAAACAGAATCAAAGTAAGAATTATGTTCCTCTTATTTCTATTATTTTTCTAACGATTTTATATTGTTGGAATTATTGCTAAATTGCTTCCAATATTAATGCTTATTTTATTGATCACCATATTGCATGTTTAAAGGGAATATGTAATTGAAAATCACGCCTAATAAGATAATTTGGACAACCGGTTTAGGTTTCTTTTAATCTTGTTATTTAATCAAGTTATCACAAATATTTTAGAATTATGTGTTGCATTAATATTCAACCAATTTAGCTTAATAATAGTTTGGAGCGAATTGAATATTTTGTTTGTATGCCTTTGAGATCGCAGGAATCACTTTTCACTATAAGAATCGAGTAGAGGCCAATACGGGCGAATGTGACTCCATGACTCACTTCGTACCATCATCCCCGATCCTCCTTTTGTGGTTCCGAACCATATGGAGTTAGTAATCTCATGGATTATGAATGGGGTGTAACCTTCACAGGTCAATCGTTGTTGCCTATCGTTGTCCCTTATCGTGGTTGCCTTTTTTTTATGATCTGTGAACGGTTTACAAGTTCCTTAAAAACTTGTTGGCGGCTCCATACTTTCCTTGTCCCTAATCGTATATGTCAATTCCCACTTCCTATGAGTGCCAAGCATATTCACCACATGCTTTAACGTAGGCGCACTTCAAACGACGCCTACAGATACTCAACTCAGAGGCCTCCTATGTTCAACGGCAAGTTCTATACCTACTGGAAGAACCGCATGGATATCTTTATCAAGGCAGAGAACTACCAAGTCTTGAGGGTCATCGAGGTTGGTGATTTCAAAGTCACCAAAGCAAATGCTTAGAATGAGGTAATCCCTAAGCCTATGTTTGAATATGAGAAAGAGGACTTTGATAAAATGGAAATAAATGCTATGGCTGTGAAATTGCTCCAGTGTGGACTTGGACCTCATGAACACAATCGTGTTATGGGGTGCAAGAACGCTAAGGAAATCTTGGATTTGCTGCAGAGCACTCATGAAGGAACTAATGAGGTTAAACACTCAAAAATCGATCTACTTATGTCTAAGTATGAAAGATTTGAAATGCAGCCTAAGGAAACCATTCAAGAGATGCTAACACGTTTTACTAACATCATAAATGAGTTGGTTTCCCTTGGTAGACATATTCCTACAGATGAGCAGGTTAGGAAGGTTCTTAGAAGTCTTCCACAAGATGAGAGATGGAGAGCTAAGGTGACAGCCCTTCAGGAAACGAAGGACTTTACAAAGTTCAATATTGAACAACTAGTAGGTTCTCTCATGACTCATGAGCTACACCTTGGAGTCAACAATGAATTCATGAGGAACAAGGGATTGGCTCCGAAGGCTGATGAGGAGGAGGACTCAGAAGTGGACGAGGATGAGGCTGCCCTGATTGTGAGGAGATTCAAGAAGATGTTCAAGAAAGGCCAAACCTCAAGGAACTTTGGGAAAAAGGCCTCAAATCCAAAGCCTGACTATAGTTTCCACAAGTGTGGATCCCTAGATCACTTTATCAGAGACTTTCCCCTTTGGGAAAATGATAAAGGGAAAGGAAAGGCTAGGGAACAAGTAAAAGAAAAATTCAGCAAAGCAAACTATCAAAAGTCAGACATGAGGAAGGCCATGATAGCAGCCTGGGGAGATTCAGACAATGAGGAAGAAGAGGATGACCAACCAGAAGAGGAGACGACCAATCTTTGTTTGATGGCCAAATCAGATGATGAAAAGGCTTACCTTTAGGAACTCCAGAATGAGGTATTTCTTGATCCTAAACAGCTTAAAACTCTCTCTAAAGATGTCTTAATAGATATATGTCTAGAAGAAGAAGAATTCTTTAGAGATACATGTGTAAAGTTGAACAAATGTGAAAAAGCTCTTAAGGTTTGCAAAGAACATGGTGCTTGGTTGGAAACAGCCTATGCCAAGTCTCAAAGCAAATTAAGAGAGCTTGATTTTAAATACAAACACATAACTGAGATAGCTGATAGAATTAAGAATGAAAGTATTCTTCTGAATGTTGAATTAACTCAGTATAAGCTCATAAATTCTGATATCAGTTCTAGCAGTTCCTCAAGCGACCAGTTGCTTAAATTCAATGTTGATTTTGAAAATTTGAAAAATGAGCTTTCTACTTTAAAAACCCAAAAGGATCAACTTGAATCGGAACTAAATGCTAGAAAGGATAGAAGTATTGACCCAAAAGTCATACCTAAGTGGATAGCTGAAGCTCAAGGAAAAAGAACTGAAGGCCTTGGTTATATGACCAAGAGGAAAGGTAAGCCAAAGAAATATGTTGAGCTTCCTAGCATGAAGGTATGTACTTTTTGTGGCAAGACTGGACATCTCTATGGACAGTGTAGGATAAGAGAAGAAGCTGATAAAAGAAATGTAAAACAAGTGTGGGTCAAGAAAACTGATATTGCATCCACGTCTAAGGAACCCAAGGAAACCTGGGTTCCTGAACCTAATGCTTAGTTTTCTTGCAGGTCTTAGTGAGGGGGAACAACTCGTGGTATCTCGACAGCGGTTGTTCAAAGCATATGACAGGTGATAAATCAAGATTCCTCTAACTAGAAGACTACCCTGGAGGAACAGTAACCTTTGGGGATAATAAGAAGGGCGAGATCATTGGAAAAGGAAAAATTGGAAGATCTAAATCTCATTCCATTGATAATGTGTTCCTGGTCGAGGGCTTAATGCACAATTTTCTCAGTATATCACAATTCTGTGATAAAGGAAACTCTGTAAGTTTTACTTCTGATTCTTGCAACATCATCAACAACAAGTCAGGAAAGGTTGTTCTAGAAGGAACAAGAAGAGGGAACACTTATACAGTTGACCTCAACTTAATCCCAAGGAACAACCTTACATGTCTGAGTGTTGTTGAAGATGATCCCCTGCTATGAAATAAACGTTTTGGACATGCTAGCTTTTCATTACTGGACAAGCTGAGGTCAAGGAACTTGGTTGTGGGACTTCCTATTATCAAGTTCCTATAGAACAAAGTTTGTGATGCATGTGTGAAAGGCAAACATGTTCGTTCATCTTTTAAATTGAAGAAAATGGTAAGCACCACAAAGCCTTTGGAATTAATCCATATGGATTTGTGTGGTCCCATGAGAATTCAAAGCAGGAGTGGCAAGAAATATGTGTTGGTTATCGTTGATGATTATTCTAGATTCACTTGGGTTATTTTTCTTGCTAGTAAAGATGAAACTTTTAACAAGTTTGTTGCTTTTGCTAAGAAAATCCAGAAAATCAGTGGTTACTCCATAGTCC
Organism: Chenopodium album; assembly: GCF_948465745.1. Lineage (NCBI taxonomy): Eukaryota > Viridiplantae > Streptophyta > Magnoliopsida > Caryophyllales > Amaranthaceae > Chenopodium > Chenopodium album. Next base: position 50,370,468 of record NC_137841.1, on the reverse strand, counting down.
ATCTCAGATCAGATCACGAAACTGAATTTGAGAACTTAAGATTCAATGAGTTTTGCAGGGAAAGTGGCATGATTTATAACTTCTCAGCTCCAAGGACTCCCCAACAAAATGGAGTTGTAGAAAGGAAGAATCGAACCCTTGAGGAAATGGCTAGAACGATGCTGATTGCAAGTGGATTGCCAAGGAACTTCTGGGCTGAAGCCGTGAATACATCATATTACATCCTCAACAGGGTAACAATCAGAAGTATCATCAACAAGACTCCCTATGAACTATTTAGGGGAAGGAAGCCAAACATATCTCATCTTAGAGCCTTTGGTTGTAAGTGCTTTGTACATAACAATGGTAAGAAAAACTTAGGGAAATTTGATGAAAGAAGTGAATAGGCTATATTTCTAGGATATGCCTCTGATAGCAAAGCTTATAGAGTTTACTATAAAAGCTCAATGTGTGTTGAGGAAAGCATTCATATAATCTTTGATGAAGTTAACCAGTTTGTGAGTGTACAGGAACAAGAAGATGATAATGATTTTGAAATTGGATTGATAAGAGACAGGGATGAAGAAGAGACTCAGAAGCAAACCAAGGAAAAGCAGCCTGCTTCAGAAGAGGATCATCAAGAAAATGGAGAAGTTCCTCAACCTGATGAACAGGTAAATGAGGAACAAGCAGATGAAGCAGGAGGAACAGAAATAGAAGCTCCTCAAATTGGAGTTCCAGCAAGGGAATTTCAACCCAGGCCATTCAAGTATCAAGGTTCCCATCCAACTGATCTCATTATCCATGATATAGGAAAAGTAACTCAAACAAGATCACAAATGAGAAACTACTGTGCATTCCATGCTTTTCTGTCCATCCTAGAGCCAAGAAATCATCAAGAAGCCTTGGGAGATGCTGATTGGATAGTGGCCATGCAAGAGGAACTCAATGAGTTCGAAAGGAACAAAGTCTGGCACCTTGAGCCAAAGCCTAAGGGAAAGAAAGTTATTGGGCTCAAATGGGTGTTCAGGAACAAGCTTGATGAACATGGTACCATAGTAAGGAACAAGGCTAGATTGGTTGTGAAGGGCTACAACCAATAGGAAGGTATTGATTTCGATGAAACCTTTACTCCTGTAGCTAGATTGGAAGCTATTAGAATCCTAGTAGCTTTTGCTTTTTTTTATGGGTTTCAAACTCTATCAAATGGATGTGAAATGTGCTTTTCTTAATGGTTTCTTAAATGAGGAAGTGTTTGTTGAACAACCTCCAGGTTTAGAAAATCCTAAATTTCCAAATCATGTTTTTAAGCTTGATAAAGCTCTCTATGGGCTTAAACAAGCTCCAAGAGCCTGGTATGAAAGGCTTTCAAAGTTCCCACTGAAAAATGATTTCAAAAGAGGAAAAGTAGACAAAACTCTTTTTTTTAAATCTCGAGGAACTGATTTGTTAGTTGTACAGATCTATGTAGATGATATTATATTTGGTGCTACTAACAATGGTTTGTGCAAGTACTTTGCTGAGCTAATGGGTGGTGAATTTGAGATGAGCATGATGGGTGAATTAAATTTCTTCCTTGGACTTCAAATAAAGCAAACAGCTGAAGGAATAATGATTCACCAACAGAAGTATGTCAAGGAACTTCTGAAGAAGTACAACATGGAGAATGCCAAGACAAATCACACACCTATGGGAACAACAACAAGACTTGACGAGGATCCACAAGGAACAAGTGTGGATCAAACCACTTACAGAGGTATGATTGGTTCATTGCTATATCTAACAGCCAGTAGGCCTGATATTTCTTTTAGTGTTGGATTGTGTGCAAGATTTCAGTCTAATCCTAAATAATCACATCTAACGGCTGTTAAGAGAATTTTGAGATACTTCAAAGGAACAGATGACTTGTGTCTGTTCTATCCTAGAAGTGATGACTTTATGCTTAGAGGATTCACAGATGATGACTATGTAGGTGACTTAATCAATAGGAAAAGCACCTCAGGTATGGTTCAGTTCCTTGGCTCTTGTCTAGTTTCTTGGGGTTCCAAGAAACAAAATACTGTTGCATTGTCTACTGCAGAGGCTGAGTATGATGTAGCAGCTGCTTGTTGCTCTCAAGTCCTTTGGGATCAAACAACAGTTGCGTGACTTTGGTATTAAATTTAATTGCATTACTATCTACTGTGATAACACTAGTGCAATTTGCATATCTAAAGATCTAGTCCATCATTCAAGAGTTAAGAATATTCATATAAGGCATCATTTCCTTAAGGATAATGTTGAAAAGGGTTTAATTAAATTAGATTTCTGCCAAACTGACAATCAAATTGCAGATATATTGACTAAACCCCTGAATAGAGAAAGGCATGAGAAGATGAGAATGGAACTTGGGATGATTAAGTTATACTAAGAAAAATGCATCAAGTTCCCTTAGGTATGAAACTCAAACTGACGTGGTTAAACTATTGTATACTGTGCACAAGTGGTATATGTTTAATTACATAGTTAAGACAAGTTGTGAGCAGGAGTAATATTTGCTAAGGGCATGTAATTGTGAAAGACATTGAATATGAAAGTCCAAAATTGATTGCATGAGCCTTGTTGATTTGTTCCATGTATTAAGTTGTATTTGCAAGTGTGTTTCTTCTGATTTAATTCAAGAGATAAAATTATTGTGTTTATCTATTTGTCAAAATTCCAAATTCTTTTTATCTAAACACAAAAATCGGATGAATGCATCTAATATTCATCATTATCTTTTGTTCAAAAGTAGCCCACTCACATTACTCTCTTAAAACATGGTTTGCGTTTCCCTAAGTAATAAATATGAGTGTCAAATCAACTAAATTCACCTCACCTCCCAAACGACACCTCACTTCACCAATTTACCTCCACCATAAAACATGTCAGCCTCACAAAAATTTACAAAAATTACCTTCTCTCTCATCACTCCGTTCAAAATTACTCTCCAATGTCTACCTCTCCAAAAACCCAAATTGAAGCCGACTTAAATACAAACCCAATTCCTGACATTACCATGGAAATCCCACCAGAAATTGCTCCCATTGAAGACCAAGAGCCTCCAAAAGTGGATTCAACTACCGAATCCCAGTCTTCTCGAAAAAGGAAGTCTGACGACATGCAAGATGAAGAAGAAAGTGCTGCGGAACTAGGGGTCAATTACCGGGACAAGCCAGCAGCCATGAAAAGGCAAGAGAAGATTAGTGATCACTTTGTGACAGGTTTGGCTATTAATCTTCCTTGGTGTAAGTCTGTTAAGTTGTATGAACTGCTTGATTTAATTGAGGCTCAAAATTAGGTGAATTTGTTAAGTGAATGCTTTAATCGGAGTATGTATATTGATGCTATGAGGGATTTTTGCAAAAGTTTCAAATACTCTAAAGGTGTTATTCGTTGCTGTGTGTGTGAAAAAGAAATTGAGTTTGATGCGATGTACTTGGCTGAGTTGTTTGATGTTCCTAATACTGGATATGATTTATATTTCAAAAGTAATGTGATAAGGAACCCTCTTCCTGATGCAAATATTGATGAAATAGTAGAGTTTTTAGGAGGTGACCCGGAGGAAACCTACATAAACCACAATGACCTAACCCCTCTTGACAAAATCTTGCTAAAGTTTGTTTTCAATGATATAATCCCTCGCACCCAAAAGAGAGACAGTTCCAATAAGCTTGACTCTGTTCTCATCTACTGCCTGGCCAAAAAGATCCAAATCAACTTTCCCTCTATCATGATTCAACACCTCTCCCACTGTGTTCCAAAAAGGATGGAAGGTGGGATATGGTAACCTACTTACCTATGTCTTTGAAAGCTTTGGCATCTCCTTTGCTGATAAAGAACCTCTGCCCCTCAAAAACACCGAATACATACAACCTATTTTCCTTGAAAACCATAAGATGAAGGTTGTGGATGGATGTTTTGAAGTTGTGCTGGAGGAAAAGGAGAAAAGGCCTAAGGAAGTAGGTGGACTAGCTGAGGGGGAAAAAGAGAGGGTTGCAGGGATAATAGAGGGAGTAGTGCAGGATATTTAAGAGGAGGAAGAGGAAAAGGTTGTTGAGGAGGTCAATGAAACAGGGGGAAGGAAGAAAAGGAAGAGCTTGAGGTTGATGAAGAAAAAGGAGACTTCTGCACCCTTTTGCATTGATATCTCTGGGGTGCAGGAGGATTTGCAGAAAGTCACAAGCTCTACTATTTTGGGCAAGTATGCATCTGCAGGAACAGGTTTTGCGGCTTTCAATTCCCCACCAAAGGTTCCCAGCAAAGATGTGAAGGAGATGAAGGATATGCTCCTAACGGTGCTGAAGGAACAAGAGGAGTCAAAGTTGAATATGGCGGAACTGAAGAAGAGCATGCTCATTCTGAACGCTGATGTCAAGAAGCTGGTCTCAAGCACTGAACAAGGGAGACAGTCCATTGTGAAGGACATAGTGTCTCAAATCAGCATGAAGCTGGAGGATCTTGCTGTTGATGATGACCAGAGCATTGCATCTTAACCTGTCTTTCCTTGCAACCTCTTTATGTTGATGAAACTTATATTTTATCTGCTTTTGGGAACAATTTTATTTTGGTCTGTAATATTTTGGGCACTTTTTAACTTCTTTTGGTAAACTTGCAAATTTGGTACATTGGCCGATGTTTTAAATCGGTTTTGGATGATTATTATCTATGTTTCTTTTGCCTATATGCTTTGTGAATATTTTCTCTCTATGCATGCTTCTTGTCTTAACACAAAACCACTAGATAGTGATGTGTTATGGTATACTATATGCTTGTATGTTAGTTTTTGATAATGCCAAAAGGGGGAAAAGGATGCAAACTATCAAAGAAACTTAATCATTCTATGGTCTCTGTTCGAAATCTTCACAAGCTGCCTACTCTCTACAAGCAGGTTTAATGTATATACAAGTTTTTCAAGTTTTTTAGTTTTTCCTTAAGTTATTTATTTAAGCATTGTTTTATTCCCTTAATATTAGTTCCATTTCTGCATTGTTTTTAGTTTGCTTTTAGTTGTTGCATTTTCTATTCTTTAGGAATAAATTGGTTTATTTCTGTTTCCTTGTAAGTAAGTTTGGTTTTTTTGTCATCATAGAAAAGGGGGAATATTGTTGGACTTAATGATTTTGATGATGACACAACCTCACTTACTTACAAACTAATAAGTGCTTGATTGTTTAAGTGTGTGTTCAGTTGCAAAGACCAGGAGAATTAAGTGTCTTGTAAAAATACCATGAGGAACAAGAAGGCCAGAAGCAGAGCTATCCATAAAGAAGAGTTCCTTTACAGGAACTGGTGCTTCAGAAATGAAGACTGGAGAAGAGAAGGTTACCTCAGGGAACAGAAGCTTCAGAGAAGAAGCCTCATTAGAGAAGAGAAGTTCCTTCCAAGGAACAGAAGCCTCGGAGTAGAAGCTTCATCAGAAGGCATGAAGACTAAATATATTTATATATTTTAGGATTTATGTAAGTATAAGATATTAAGTTGCATTCGAAATACTGTGTGGAATTGGTCTTAAAAGATAATTTTGTGCTAGCTAATTTTTAGGGAAGTTGTTATTGTCTAACGATTATCTTTTCAAACAAAAAGAGGATTTTATTTTTATTTCTGATTTTACAAAATATCTTCTGAAAATAAAATCTCCATGTTTCCCAAAACTTGCGGCCTACTCCCCATGTTCTTCTTCAGATCGTGGTTTTGCACATTAAGGAGTTCATGGTTCCTTAATTCAAGGGACATGATCTTCTTAGTGGGTATGAGTAGTGGCGTAATGGATTTGCTGCACAAAGAGGTTTTTCCAATATGCTTATTACTCTATAAATAGTCTTTGAAATCTGATGGAAAAACTCACCCTTGCTCACATAATTTTTCAAGCTTTAAATCGAGTTAAGAGTCAAATTCCACACAAGTTAATTAGAGTGTTCTTAATGTTCTTATACTAAATTTTGTTTATCTTTCGAGTTTTAATTTGGGAATGGGGAAGTTTGAGTGAACTTTTGTGTATGAGAAAGAGAAGTGAGAAAGAGAAGAGAAAGAGAAGAGAGAACAGAGAAGTGAGAAGAGAGAAAGAGAAGAGAAGAGAAGAGTAACAAGTTGGGTGACTTGTTCCTCAGGGTTTCAAGTTCGTAGAGGAACTTGAGTTTGAGTCTTTAGTTTGTAATAGGACCATTTGCCCTATTATAGTGAAGATTCTTTTCCCAAAATCCCAAGTGGTCGTGGTTTTTCTCCTTGTTAGGGCCAAGGAGTTTTTCCACGTAAAAAATCTCTCTTGCATTCTTTAGTTCCTTTAGTTAATCTTTCAGTTCCTTTAGCTAACTTAATTTTAATTCCGAAAAAATTTTGGCTAAACTCTCATACTACAATTCAACCCCCCTTCTTGTAGTATTCTTTAAAACAACACCTATCTAGATAGTTAGTGGATTTAGGTTTTATTTTTGATTAGGTGAATACGACTTGAGCCTGTCATTGTTACATTCCTTTTGGATTAATTCGTCGTGACAGATCATTATTTGCTTGGGGGTGACCCCAAGGGTTCAGTCAAGATCAAGCTATTATATTAATTATACATTAATATTACTGATTAGAATTTGCCTCCAACTAGGCATTACGATCACTTGACCTCACTGAATAATTAGCTGTCTAATAATTCCGAACCCTCTATCGGAATAATACACTTGTTCGAAGGACACCATTCCTATCAATCTCCCACTTGTCCTTTCGGACAAGTGCGCTTTTGTGTATAGCCTATTTCCTATGTCACTTAATGTCTCTTCGTCATGAACTCTAAGGTAAGATTATTCGTCTTCCTTATTACGTCTAAAAGTGTTTCTCGAAATTCGAGTTCGACTGTCAATAAGCAGATGATTTCTTAAAATCCATCTGATGACGGCCATGCATTTTTGCAGTCTCGCTCTTCGAGAGGCCTTGTAAACAATAAAAACATGTTCCCTATGGTTAATAAGGGGACATTCCTAGTCTTGTACTGTCTGCTTCCCTTACTAAAAGGACCTAGTCGCCCGAGTGTTGCTGTTATAATCCCCATGCACTTCAGACATTTGACGAACATTAAAGCAGACTACTATTCAAACAAGATAACTCACAATACTCGTGGTCAAGGAAAGAGGTTCCGAAAGCAATAATGAGAGGTGTACTTATAATGATTTTTTAAATCTCGTTAAGTATTCTCATGGGTCGATCCGATATAGTTCTAAACCAATACTCGTGCAAATGATTTATGGCAATCATGTCCTTGTAACACAAGAAACGGTGCTATAAATCAAACTACACACTAATCTCAAGTGGTCATTAATAGGTCATTATTTAAATGACCTCGATTAGGGATAATTTTCAATTATAATATTCAATGTTCACTTAATAGGTGTTTCTTTATCCAAGACTGGTCTTGATACCCTATTTTGAATATTGTCATAATCAAATGGACTCAATATTTAATCCTAAGCCACAATTAAATAGAAACGAAGTGATAAAATTGCATGAAATTAAATTACTCCAAAATTTGAATGGTTCATCATAGTGATTTACATTAAAATGTTCAAAATTAATTAAAACACTAAACAAGGAAATCAAAGCCAATAACCAACACGCTTGATTCCCATTGCCTCAACGTGCTTGTTGTCCTTCACTTGAGGCAGAGGTTTAGTAAGTGGATCGGCTACACTGTCGTCCGTTTCAACTTTATAAATTTTTATTTCACCCTCTGATTTCCATTCTCTTATCATGTGAAATCGCCGCTTGACATGTTTGACCTTCTAATGTTCCCTTGGCTCTCTAGCCTGAGTAATAGCTCAATTGTTGTAACAATAAAGGGCTATTAGACCCTTGATGGAGGGTATAACATCAAGTTCACCAACACACTTACGAATCAAAACTGCCTTCTTAACCGATTCAGCAGCAGAAGTATTCGGCTTCAGTTGTAGAATCTGTAGTTGTGCTCTTGTAGACACCCAAATGTGTCTCCCCAAAACCAAACCCAGTGATGAGTACCTTTCGCGTCGAATCATAATCGAATGAAGTGAAAGTGTGGAAAGTTTAGTGTTGCGGATAGTTTTAATTTCTTTTCTCTTCTCTCTGTTTTTGAAAACCTATTTTAAGAAAACGAGCAATCTAGTTTGGTTGGTCCATGATGTGGGTTTAATAATAGTGTAGTTGGATAGGGCTTGAAAAGATCTTTCCAACGATATATTATAAGCCAAATTCCGATGAATATTGAGGGAGTTATGGCCAAATTACTGAACTGGGCCTAGTTTGAGCCTTATATGCGGCCCAATGATCTAGGGGAGGGCCTAATATAGATTTATCATTCCTAATGCAACTAGGAATGGTTTTAGTCTTCTAGATTCTTCTAGAAGGTTTTTTTCATTCCTAATTCAATTAACATTAATAAATTGACTTTTGTTGACCTTTTAGAGTTTTAATCAGAATCAAAGAACGTTTTTGAGGAAAATACGATTTTATCCTCCTGTACGGCAATTTTTATCTGATTTTAAGAAAACGCGTCGATTTCTTAGTCAGCGCCTGTAGGAATAATTTCAAGCCTTTAAAATCCCACTAGCTTGAACCCCACTGTGATCATACACTAAAGTACGGTGGCGTCCAAAAGGGAAGAAGATAGAGCAAAAGAGTCGCCAACAAGTTTTTAAGGAACTTGTAAACCGTTCATAGGATGAAGGTTACACCCCTTAACGATCCAAGAGATCGTCAACTCCATAAGGTCATGAACCAAATAAGGGTTCGGGGATGAAGGTACAAATTCAACCTAAAAGAGATTGAACCTGCCATAATAATAGGCCTCTACTTTATTCTGCTCGTATTCATGTGCGCTTTCTGACTAACATACAATCGATAGGTTAACCCTAAACCTGTTTAATCTATGGTGGTTGAATTTAATGCACAAATAAACTATTATTGGCTATCACTTGAATTATAATCACATTAACCCTAACAAGATTATTAATATCTTATTAAGCGTGATTGCAAGTACAAATTCCCTTTAACATGCAATAAAGGTGATCAAGCAATAAAGAATAAACATCAAGCAACATAATCAATAATCATGATAATAATAATCATAAATCATCATAAATAAAATAATCATCATCAAAATAATAATAAATTATAACAATTATAATTATGACCATGTTCATGTTAATATTAAAGCATAATAAAAATAGCAAGATCCTAGGCATGATACTAACAAGATTAATAACAAACCCTAGCATGTCACTAAGCGATAAAAATCAAATCTTTAATCCTAACATGATACTAACAATCATAAATATTAGGAAGAGAATAAAAGGCATCATAGAAATCATATTTAATATTAAAAATTACCCTAGACATGATACTAGGAATATCATAATAACAATATAGACATGATGTCTACATCATAATATCAATAAATCAATTAAAATACTTACTTGGATGCCTCGTACCTCTTTCTAATAAAAAAATAAACACGTTAGTAACTTCAAGGAAAAATAATAATCAAAACAATTAAATTAAATAATTGAAAGAGATTCTTGGGACCAAACCCTCAGAAATTAAAACCTTTCACGTCTAGGGCGAAGGCAACTTCAAATATGGCTAGGTGTTTCTAGATCCTGTGAATGCGGAATTTTGTATGAAAAAAGCAAGAAAGAATTGAATGCTAAAGGATACTTGAGAATGAGAGAATTGATGAATGATAGATGTAGATGATGAATGAATTGTAGATGAATCAAAACGGAGTTTTTGATACAATATTTATAGAGAAAATCAGCCAAAAAAGATAATTTAACAAAACAGAGTCTGAAGATCGCAAATCAGGATTGGCGCCAACCCTGGCTAGCTGGCGCCAGGCACCAGTGGCTAGCGCCAGGCGCGCCAAGCCTGGTTCCAGGCGCCAAGGCTTGGGGTTGGACGCCAGTCTTGATCTTAACGTGTTTTCGAAAATCCGATAAATTTCCCGTACTAGAAGATAAAATAATATAATTCCTTCGAAAAATGCTATTTGATCTTGATTAAAACTCTGAAAAGTCAACAAAGTCAACTTATCAATGCTAATTGAATTAGGAATGATAAATCATATTAGGCCCTCCCCTAGATCATTGGGCCGTACATAAAGCTCAAACCGGGCCCAGTTTAGTAAATTGGCCATAACTTCCTCAATATTCATCGGAATTGGGCTTATAATATATCGTTGAAAAGGTCTTTGCAAGCCCCATCCAACTACACCACTATTGGACCCATATCATGGACCAAACAAACTGGATTGGCTGTTTTCTTAAAATAAAGTTTTCCAAAACAGGGAGAAGAGAAAAGAAATAAAACTTTCCGCAACACTAGACCTTTCCATACTTTCGTTTCATTCGATTATGATTCGACGTGAAAGGTACTCATCACCGGGTTTGGTTTTGGGGAGACACGAATGGGTTTCTACAGATGCCCCCACTTTGACTGAGTTTGGAGAAACGCAAGTTTCGAAAACAAAAGTCAAAGTATCGATAGGGACGGAGAATGATTCAGAACGTTCTGCGATCCTAAATCACTCCTGTAATGCCTATACCTGCAAACTAGCGTTAGTTAAACAGATAAAAGAGTTAAGAAACGCGTATCTTGCACCGTCGAGCACACGTCTCTGAAAGTAACCGTATGTTGCTGCTTTACTGTTTTGATGACCTCCTGCAAGCTAGAGAATGCCATCCCGCTTGAAAACCTCTACGCCCGTAACTGCTTCCAAATTAGAATATTGCTTCGCCTGAAACTATCCTCCTCCGCAATGATAATATTCCACATCCTAGGGAACATTATCGAAGATTATTTCTCTCGAAACAATCCTCATTCATAATATTCCGCGTCCAAGGGAATACTATCAAAGATTGCTTCTCTTGAAACAATCTTCAACTGTTTGTGACAACTCTCCATAATCTAGGGAACGCCACCTTGCTGTTTCGATGTTCACTCGTCTCTGAACAAAGAGCTTCTTTTTTATATGATCTTCTGAATGATGTGTCCACGCGTCTCTGAACGAAGAGCTTGATAATGGAATGCCCACGTGTCTCTGAACAAAAGAGCTTGAAAATAGGAAATGTCCACGCGTTTCTGAACAAAAGAGCTTGAAAATAGGAAATGTCCACGCGTCTCTGAACAAAAGAGCTTGAATGAAATGTCCACGCGTCTCTGGAGCAAAAGAGCTTGAATGAAATGTCCACGCGTCTCTGAACAAAAGAGCTTTGATGATATGCCCACGCGTCTCTGGAGCAAAAGAGCTTCTGATGGAAATGTTCACGCGTCTCTGAACAATAGAGCTTCGGTGCTTGAATGTTTGTTGCGATAATGTTCTGAAGAAAAATTTCCGAAGACCAACGTTTGTCAATCTCTAAGGCTTGTCTGAATTTTATTTCTGCTAAAACTAGTATGTCGGTGTCTCCGTGATTAGGCGCTTTAAGCTAAGTGAGACGATCTTTCATCAGGTCGATCACTTATTGCAATTGTAATCAAATTGACTACTTAATCATGTCAAATTGCTTATAGGGGCTAACTGGCGTACCAAGGAACCCAAAATTGTTGTATGAAGTCGAAATCACCTTTCTGAGAGGCTTCGAGCTCTGTTGTTGCTGAAATATTTCTGGCGCCAGGCGCTGGAGTAGGGTCTTCCCTGTTCTGCTGCACCTGTATTTATTTTTGACTATAGAACTTTGCCAATTTCTTTAATTATCTTAGGGTTGACCTAAGGCTTAAAATTATCTTAGGGTTGAACTAAGGTTTAATGTTGCTTGACTCATCGACTTGACACGACTTAAGGTATAAACTTGACTCGCTGATTGACTGACTCGAGGTTGACTCGACTCAAAGTGAAATGACACATGTGTTAGACTCATGACCCGTGTGTGCATAGTGTTGATTATGCGACTTGAAAATGCAAAAAAGAAAAAATTTTCCGTCATTTTTGTGGAGGGTACCGACTTTCTCCCGAAAAGGAAAGACGCGAAAAAGAATCGAAAGTTTGAAGATGCATGTTGAATGAGCTTAGTCAAATGTCATTCGATACTATCTCTCAAGGTGCAAGGATTAATCCATCCTAGGCTATCTCAATGGTTGACTCCATGATGAAAGTATTTGGGTAACTTAGGCACGGAGGCTAAGCACTTCATACTTCTATGTAATGACAATTATGAGTGATGAGTGATGTGACAAGGTATGCTTCATCGTTATGTTAAGATTTTGTGACAAAGGGTTCCTAAGGGAAATATATTTGGTCATGTATGCGTGATGTGTGTGATAGTGACACTAAAGTTAGGCCGCAAGAGCTAAGTGTGTGAAAAAATATATTATTGAAAAGAGTCAAATGGTGGTGACTCTTAGGCTAGGTAAGCTAATGATGTAGGGATCAAGCCCCCAAGTCTAGCTCTAAGTGAATAGGGATGAGCATTGGAGATCCCTTGATATGATCATGGTGTAAGTGTGTGAATGTGAATATGAATGCATTTTTATTACGGCCGCACCTCGATGTGAGGTTGCCTACGTATCCGTTAGGAATCAGGCCGAACGTAGCTCTAGCCGAACCTCGCACAAGTGTGTATACCTCAAAAAAGGTTTTTTTAAGGGTTGTAACGTGGTTAGGCTAAAGGTTTGAATAAGAAGGGGATAAAGGCTCAAGACCCTAGATAAGCCCCCAAGGTGTGCAACCTTGCTTTTGAATATTTGTATTTTATGCTTGAGGTTTTCTACTCTTTTTTTTTTTAGCTCTCTTTCATCTTTTGCTTTAGCATCTATTTTATTTTAATAAGTGTGGGCAATCCCGATCATGCGGTCTATCACTCACTTGGCATTCATGTTTCTCAGGCACGGTACCGAGCACTCGATAAGAGACGCAATCTGAGACGTGTTCTTATCGAAGATATTTTCACATCAAAGACATTGGAACACTTACCCTTTGTACACTTTTATTTATCTTTTTGCTATTTTTGCTATCTTTTGAATTACTCAAGCCTTCTTAAAATTGCATAAGTTACACACCATCCCATCCCAAGGTTAGGTAGATGTAGGTTGAAAAAAATGAAGGGTCTATCGTTAGACGAGGCTCAAAGTGGTTTATGAAGAAAGGATTGTATAATTGAAGGGTGAAAGGAGATATGATGTGGCTACAAGGGGTGCCTCAAATCATTGGTATACCTTGTGTTTAGCTCGACGTGGATTTTTTTATTTATTTTTATTTTTATTTTTATTTTTTTGAATGCAATGTAATGAAATGATCATATGTAAGGAAATAAATGCTCATTTTATTAAAAAGGGAAAAAAGGAGAAATCTAGAAAATAAAAGGTGCCTATGCTAGACTTATTGGGGAAGGGGTAAAATGAAAAAGAAATAGAAAAAGAGGTCATAAAATCTTGTCGTTGAAGCTCGTCTCTTGTCTTGTGTTTCTTCCCTTATCATCACTCGTTCTTCTTGTTAACTGGAGGTATGGGAAGCTTGTTGTTATCAATCAATGGCCTCCTTTAGCTTCCAACAGCTCTCAGTAGTATGACCCCTACCTTGGTGGTACTTGCAGTGTTCGTCTGGATTCCAACCAGGCAATCTTTTCTTAAGTGGGGGATCTTTAATAGGTCCTATGGGAGTAATGATTCCCTTGGCATGGAGTCGATTGAAAGCATCATCGTAGCTAGTTCCAATAGGGGTAAATTCCCTTTTCGGTTGCTTTCGATTACCCATGGCTAGGATCTCACTAAGGTCGAAAGTACCAACACTATTACTAGAGTATGTGTTTTCGGAAGAAGAAGGATAGTCGCTCTTCTTCCCTTTACAGCCACTATTACCATTGTTACTAATCTTGGCCTTCTTGTCGTGCGGAGGAACATGAAGGAGATTTGAATAAATGAAGTCTTGAACACGATCCTTGAGCGCGAGACACTTTTCAGTAGTGTGACCGCGACCTTTATGGTATCGACAATAGGAATTTGGATCCCAATTAGGAGAACGTTTTTCAGATGGAGGGTCTTGACTGGGACCAATGGAGTGAATGAGACCTTGATCGTGAAGACAGTCAAAAGCTTCATTGTAAGTCATTCCTATTGGTGTGTATTCTACAATGGTCCGTTTTTCCTGTGGCTTAGGAGCATTGAGTTCTTCATTAAACTCTTGGCGAGAATTTTGTTCGATGGCCATCACCCGATTTGCTAATCCTTCTACCACATTCAAGACCATGGCAATGACATCTTGCAGTTTTCGAATTTCCTCTTTTAGACTTGACGAGTCTTCCTTGGTATTATCTAAGAAAAGACTTTCATCCTCCTCAATTATGGCCACTTCATCGAGAGAGGTCATATAAGCTGTCTTGATCATAGGCTCTCCTACAGGTGTGATAAGAAGTGATGGATCAAAGGATGCTTGGTCATCTTCGATGGCTAGAATCTCGGAAGTTTCATTGTTATCGATCAGATCTTGAATAGCTTCTTTGAGTTTCCAACACTCTTCAGTGTCGTGACCCTTTCCTTGATGATATTTGCAGTGCTTATTAGGGTCCCACTTAGGTGGCCTAGCTTCTGGAACCGGATCTTTGATGGGCCCTATGGGCATGACTAGTCCTTTGTGTTGTAGCTTCTCGAAAGCCGTTTCATAACTTATACCAAGTGGAGTGAACACCCTTTTTAATCTTTGGATTCGTGGTTTAGAGGTGTTTGTAGCATGTACCTCATTAGAGGAAGAGGAAGGATGATCGCTCTTCTTTCCTCTCGCACTATTATCTTTCAGAAGGTCATCTTCAATGTCAATGCCTATATTATAGACAGCTTTGAAAGTATTCAAGTTGTGTTGGTACTTTAAGTGCTTTGAATACTTCCCTTGGAGATTCTTGATAAACATCCTCACAGATTCTTTTTCGGTAGGAGCCTTGACCATATTAGCAGAAGTTTCCCTCCATTTATTGAAGAAAGAAGTGAACCCTTCGTTTTCCTTTTGTTTTAACATCTCAAGTTGTCTGTGGTCTGTCTCGTCTTGGATGTTGCACTTATATCTATCTATGAAAGAGTTTGTTATCGACTCCCAAGAAGAGGTTTTTTCTTTCTCGAGAGAAAAGAACCATTGTTGACAAACGGTCTCGAGAGATAGTGGGAACAGAGAGGGGAAAACCTTCTTATCGATACCCTTAATGCTCATTATAGTTTCAAAAGCTCTTAGATGGAAGTAAGGGTTATCTGTTGCCTTGAATTTACGGATGTCAGTGGTGTTGAACTTATGCGGAAGAAGTTCTTTGTCCAGCGAGACCCCTTGCGAACTCATGCCCTGAAATTTATAGTCACTAGATAGCTTGCTTAGACTCTTTTGCATGAGGTTCATCTGTTGTTGCTTCACGGGGTCATCGACCCTAAGTGCGAGAAGTTTCAGTGTCTCAGTCACAGTAGCCAGTTGATTCTTAAGATCATTGACTTCTTCTTGAGTTGACATTATCTTCTTAGCCTTCCTCTTTTGATGAATCGGTTTATCAAAAAGCGAGACTTGAATAAAGCGGTTGTCCTTGATTAATCGCCCTTCTATCCTCGACCAAGTACTGTGGGAAAGGAATTTGGGGATACTTATTGTTAATTATTTGACTCAGACTTTATTCAACATGCGATTGATGGAGGAAGTGAAGAAAGATGGAAGAATGCAAAAGAAGATTTAGATGGAGAAATATGAAGAATTAGGAATAGAATGTACCCCCAACTTAAACGACGGAAAAGACCGACCCATGCATGAACCTAAGACATGGCCATGGTGATGTGTACTCAAAGTGTGTGCTAAGACTAGTGAGTGTAGGTGACATGTTGAGACTTTTGTCATGACCATGTGGCTAGACTATGTGACTAGACTTAAGCAAAGACTAAGTTAAGACTTCACGTATATGCATTAAACTGGATATACTGTGGTATTTTAGTCATAACTTTTTATCTGAGACTCTGATTGAGAGGAAACCAACGCCTAATTAAAGATAAAACTCGGGGCTACAGATCCATAGGTTGTACGACTCGTAGTTCTTTCTAGAACTCCAGATATGACCAAAACAAGTTGACATTTGTGCAGTATACGGGAATAAAAATCCGGGTTGACTTAAAGGAACTATGACTCGATTTTATGTTTATTTATTAGCTCAAATTAATTAATTAATTAATTAAAAAAAGTCCTTTAGTCATTAATCAGTTTATTTAGTCTTAACACAAGTTAAACAAACGGTTAGGAAAAATCACATAGAGTATGCACAACAAATAATGCACAATTAGTCAAGTAGGCACAATATGATGCAATGAGTTTGCAACCTAACCATGGCTCTAGTTCTCTAAAGTTCGGGATATGGTTTAGTCAATAGAGGGTCCATGGTTAATTGTCCGGATGCACCGCGCGGAAGCCTAACCGTGAAGGGTTGGCGCGAGTGGATGGGACACTGCGAGTTTTAGAAAAAACTCGCTTCCATGGTTTGGTGAATTCAACATCTCGGATGTACCCTTTGTTGCCAGGAGCGTTCAATCGGGTAGATGGAGCATGAATTCCCAGAGGGTTATGTCCATATGTAGAACACATATGGGTTTTAGAAAAGTGAGAAAAAATTCAATCAGGAAGTAGGATCGAGCAAACAATACGAAAAATCGATCGAAATTAGAACGCATATTTCTGGCTCAGTATTGGGGGAAATTGGCGCCAGCAAATAGAGACTGGCGCCAACTTTTAACTGTAGCGCCTGGCGCCAATACTGGCGTCTGGCGCTACGGCTAAAAGTGTGGCGCCAAGCTCTGGCCCCTGACGCTACTTCCCACATGCCTCAACAGCTTTCTGTGTTCAATAAAATCTTCCAGTTTCGCGCGGTGTTATTTCAGTCCTAGTTGTGAAAGACATTTCCCAAATTTCCTACGTGTAAAATCCTATATTTTTGACTCATTACGGATGGTCTTTCCAATGAGAACCTTTTTATGCATATGACAATAATGTTAATCAAAATTACGCACATGAAATACTTAGAACTTTTCGAGTCTCATCCACTCATTCTAAATCATTGCCGAAACAAATTCAGGAATTAAAATAGAAATCCTCCCCAGTGGAGTCGCCAAAAAACTGTAGGGAATAATTTCAAGCCTTTAAATTCCCACTAGCTTGAACCCCACTGTGATCATACACTAAAGTACGGTGGCGTCCAAAAGGGAAGAAGATAGAGCAAAAGAGTCGCCAACAAGTTTTTAAGGAACTTGTAAACCGTTCATAGGATGAAGGTTACACCCCTTAACGATCCAAGAGATCGTCAACTCCATAAGGTCATGAACCAAATAAGGGTTCGGGGATGAAGGTAAAAATTTAACCTAAAAGAGATTGAACCTGCCCTAATAATAGGCCTCTACTTTATTCTGCTCGCATTCATGTGCGCTTTCTGACTAACATACAATCGATAGGTTAACCCTAAACCTGTTTAATCTATGTTGGTTGAATTTAATGCACAAATAAACTATTATTGGCGATCACTTGAATTATAATCACATTAACCCTAACAAGATTATTAATATCTTATTAAGCGTGATTGCAAGTACAAATTCCCTTTAACATGCAATAAAGGTGATCAAGCAATAAAGAATAAACATCAAGCAACATAATCAATAATCATGATAATAATAATCATAAATAATCATAAATAAAATAATCATCATCAAAATAATAATAAATTATAACAATTATACTCATGACCATGTTCATGTTAATATTAAAGCATAATAAAAATAGCAAGAACCTAGGCATGATACTAACAAGATTAATAACAAACCCTAGCATGTCACTAAGCGATAAAAATCAAATCTTTAACCCTAACATGATACTAACAATCATAAATATTAGGAAGAGAATAAAAGGCATCATAGAAATCATATTTAATATTAAAAATTACCCTAGACATGATACTAGGAATATCATAATAACAATATAGACATGATGTCTACATCATAATATCAATAAATCAATTAAAATACTCACTTGGATGCCTCGTACCTCTTTCTAATAACAAAATACACACGTTAGTAACTTCAAGGAAAATAAATAATCAAAACAATTAAATTAAATAATTGAAAGAGATTCTTGGGACCAAACCCTCAGAAATTAAAACCTTTCACGTCTAGGGCGAAGGCAACTTCGAATATGGCTAGGTGTTTCTAGATCTTGTGAATGCGGAATTTTGTATGAAAAAAGCAAGAAAGAATTGAATGCTAAAGGATACTTGAGAATGAGGGAATTGATGAATGATAGATGTAGATGATGAATGAATTGTAGATGAATCAAAACAGAGTTTTTGATACGATATTTATAGAGAAAATCAGCCAAAAAAGATAATTTAACAAAACAGAGTCTGAAGATCGCAAAACAGGATTGGCGCCAACCCTGGCTAGCTGGCGCCAGGCACCAGTGGCTAGCGCCAGGCGCCAATGGCTAGCGCCTGGCGCCAAGCCTGGTTCCAGGCGCCAAGGCCTGGGGTTGGACGCCAGTCTTGATCTTAACGTGTTTTCGAAAATCCGATAAATTTCCCGTACTAGAAGATAAAATAATATAATTCCTTCGAAAAATGCTATTTGATCTTGATTAAAACTCTGAAAAGTCAACAAAGTCAACTTATCAATGCTAATTGAATTAGGAATGATAAATCATATTAGGCCCTCCCCTAGATCATTGGGCCGTACATAAAGCTCAAACCGGGCCCAGTTTAGTAAATTGGCCATAACTTCCTCAATATTCATCGGAATTGGACTTATAATATATCTTTGGAAAGGTCTTTGCAAGCCCCATCCAACTACACCACTATTGGACCCATATCATGGACCAACCAAACTGGATTGGCTGTTTTCTTAAAATAAAGTTTTCCAAAACAGGGAGAAGAGAAAAGAAATAAAACTTTCCGCAACACTAGACCTTTCCACACTTTCGTTTCATTCGATTATGATTCGACGTGAAAGCTACTCATCACCGGGTTTGGTTTTGGGGAGACACAAATGGGTGTCTACAGCGCCAAACACCAGCTGTAGCGCCTGACGCTACGCTTGACGCCTGGCGCTAGCCTTAGCGTCTGACGCTAAGGTCAGTGTTTGGCGCTAACCTGGCTTTTTGCGTCAGAACTCTGTTTTTGATGTTTTATCTTTTTGGCTGATTTTCTCTATAAATAGTATCCTAAAAACTCCGGTTTCATTCTCCAACTCTCATCAAGATTTTTTTGATTATTCTCTCTCTCTCTTTTCCAAACTAGCTTTCTCTCAAATATAAAAATTCCGCATTCATTAGATCTAGATACACCTAGCCATATTCGAAGTTGCCTTCGCCCTAGACGTGAAAGGTTTAATTTCTGAGGGTTTGGTCCTAAATCTCTCTTTCAATTATTTAATTTAATGGTTTTAGTTAAGTTACTAACGTGTGTATTTTGTTATTAGAAAGAGGTACAAGGCATCCAAGTAAGTGCTTTAATTGATTTAATTATTTTATGATATAGAAATCATCACTAGTAGAAAAATACAATAAGGAACCGGTGCCAATTGAACCGTTCCTTAATGTTAAAAAAACCGGTTAAACTAAAAAAAAAAAAAAAAAAATATCGGCCATATTTATACCCCCAAACCCTATTTCGCTTCACTCGCCGCTTCTCCTCTCCTCTTCTTTCCTACTATTTCTCTCTCCTCTTCTCCTCTCCTCCTCTTTCGCTCCATTTAACCTCCTTCCCTTTCTCATCTCCTCCTTCTCATCTCCTCCTTCCCTTTCTTCGTTCTCCTTCTCCTTCAAGCTCACCACGAAGACCACCACGGAGACCACCACGAACACCACCACGAACACCACCGCGAGCACATGCAACACCACCACGGAGACCACCACGAACACGTCTCCTCCTCCCTCAATTTCTGGGTTTTTGTTTTCTGATTTTGATATTTGATTTTTGAATCTTGTTTTTCGATTTTGATTTTCGATTTTTTCTGGGTTTTTTCGATTTCAATTTTTTTTCGTTTTTGTTTTATTTTAATTGATTTCTGGGTTTTTTATTTGTTCGTTTTTGTTTTCATTTTTTCGATTTCTGGGTTTTTCAATTTTTTATTTTTGTTTTTCGATTTTGATTTTTGTTTTTCTTTTTTATCGATTTTGATTTTTGTGTTTCGATTTTTACTTTTGTTGTCTGATTTTGATTTTGATATTTGTTTTTCGATTTTGATATTTGTTTTTTCTTTTTTTTTCGATTTTGATTTTTGTGTTTCGATTTTTACTTTCGTTGTCTTATTTTGATTTTGATTTTTGTTTTTCGATTTTGATTTTCAATTTTTTCTGGGTTTTTTCGATTTCAATTTTTTTTTGTTTTTGTTTTTATTTTAATTGATTTCTGGGTTTTTTAATTGTTCGATTTTGTTTTTATTTTTATGATTTCTGGGTTTTTTTCATTTTTTTTCTGGGATTTTGTTTTTATTTTTTCGATTTTGTTTTTCGATTTTGATTTTTGTTTTTCTTTTTTTTCGATTTTGATTTTTGTGTTTCGATTTTTACTTTCGTTGTCTTATTTTGATTTTGATTTTTGTTTTTCGATTTTTTCTGGGTTTTTTCGATTTCAATTTTTTTTTGTTTTTGTTTTTATTTTAATTGATTTCTGGGTTTTTTAATTGTTCGATTTTGTTTTTATTTTTATGATTTCTGGGTTTTTTTCATTTTTTTCTGGGATTTTATTTTTATTTTTTCGATTTTGTTTTGATTTTTTAATTTCTGGGTTTTTTCGATTGTGTTTTTAATTTAATCGATTTTAATTCAATTTTTTTATTTATTTTCTGGGTTTTTTTTTTATTTTTTTCGCAGCTTGTTTATTTTAATCAATTTATTTTTGATGTTTTAATTGGCGCAGGTATACATATTCCAAGAATCAAGAATTAAGAATCAAGAATATGGGGATTTTTAGATTGTGATGTTGTAATATTTTTTTTTATTTATATTGTAGTTTTTTTTTTTTTTTATTTATTTATATGTTGTAATTTTTTTTGATTTATAAGTAAATTTTTTTATTGATCTATGCTGTAAAATTTATTGATTATATATTAAACAGAATCGTTTATAATTGATTGTGATGTTTGATTTATATTTTGTGTTTTTATTTAATTTAGTTTATTTAATTTTTAAGCAAAAAAAACAAAAAAAAAAAAAATTGATTTTTGGGGGCTTTTTGGCACCGGTTAACCGGTGCCAAAAACTTTAAAAAAATTTTAGTGGGCCTTTTTGGCACCGGTTAACCGGTGCCAATTTCAATTTTTGGCACCGGTTTGAACCGGTGCCTTTTACAACCCCTTTTTGGCACCCCCCATATTGGCACTGGTTCAAACCGGTTCCTTAGGCCGGGTTTGAACCGGTGCCAAATTCATTTTTTCACGTAGTGCATGCTTAGATTATTTTGATTCCTAGTATCATGTCTAGGGTAATTTTAATATCAAGTATGATTAAAAGTATGATGCCTTTTATATTCTTCCTAATGTTTATGATTGTTAGTATCATGTTACGGTTAAAGCTTTGATTTTTATTGCTTAGTGACATGCTAGGGTTTGTTATTAATCTTGTTAGTATCATGCCTAGGATCTTGCTATTATTATGCTTTATTTTAAACATGATTTTTTTAATTATGATTATAATATTATAATGATGATTATTATTATTATTTTAATTTATTATGTTGCTTGATTATATTTTTTGTTATTGCTTGATCACACCTTTTATGCATGTTTAAAGGGAATTGATACTTGTAATCACGCTTAATAAGATAATTAATAATCTTGTTTAGGATTAATATGATTATAATTCAAGTGATCGCCAATAATAGATTTATTTGTGCATTAAATTCAACCAACATAGATAAAGAGGTTTAGGGTTAACCTATTGATTGCATGTTAGTTAGAAAGCGCAAATGAGTACGATCTGAATAAAGTAGAGGCCTATTATTAGGGCAGGTTCAATCTCTTTTAGGTTGGATTTGTACCTTCATCCCCGAACTCTATTTGGTTTAAGACCTTATGTTGTTGACGATCTCTTGGATCGTTAAGGGGTGTAACCTTCACCTCGTGAACGGTTTACAAGTTCCTAAAAAACTTGTTGGCGACTCTTTTGCTTTATCTTCTTTCCCTTTGGACGCCACCGTACTTTAGTGTATGATCACAGTGGGGTTCAAGCTAGGGCATTAACGCTTGAAATATTTCCTACAGTTTTTGGCGACTCCACTGGGGAGGATTTCTATTTTAATTCCTGAAATTTATTTCGGCAATGATTTAGAATGAGTGGATGAGACTCGAACAGTTCTAAGTATTTCATGTGCGTAATTTTGATTAACATTATTGTCATATGCATAAAAAAGATCTCATTAGAAATACCATCCATAATGAGTTAAAACATAGGATTTTTACACGTAGGAAATTTGAGGAATATCTTTCACAACTAGGACCGAAATAACACTGCGCGAAACTGGAAAATTTTATCGAGCACAGAAAGCTGCTGAGGCATGTAGGAATTAGCGTCAGCGAACAAAGATTAGCGCCAATCTCTGTCGCCAAGCGCTACAGCAAAAAATCGGCGCCAATCTCTATTTGCTGGTGCCAAATTCTTCCAATACCGAGCCAGAAATATGCGTTCTAATTTTGACCAGTTTTTAGCATTGTTCGTTCGATCCTACTTCTTGATTGAGTTTTTCTCACTTTTCTGAAACCCATATGTGTTCTACATATGGAAATAATCCCCTGGAAATTCATGCTCCATCTACCTGATTGAACGCTCTGAGCAACAAAGGGTACATCCGAGAATGTTGAATTCACCAAACCATGGAAGCGAGTTTTTCTAAACTCGCGTTGTCCCATCCACTCGCGCCAACCCTTCACGGTTAGGCTTCCGTGCGGTGCATCCGAACAATTAACCATGGACCCTCTTTGACTAACCCATATCCCGAACTTTAGAGAACTATAGCCATGGTTAGGTTGCAAACTCATTGCATCATATTGTGCCTACTTGCCTAATTGTGCATTATTTGTTGTGCATACTCTATGTGTTTTCTCCTAACCATTTGTTTGACTTGTTTTAAGACCAAATAAACTAATTAATGACTAAAGGACTTTGTTTAATTAATTAATTAATTAATTTTAGCTAATAAATATGTCTAAAATCGAGTCATAGTCCCTTTAAGTCAACCCGGATTTTTATTCCCGTATACTGCACAAGCGTCAACTTGTTTTGGTCATAGCCGGAGTTCTAGGAAGAACTACGAGTCGTATAACCTATGGATCTGTATCCCCGAGTGTTATATTTAATTTGGCGTCGGTTTCATCCCAATCAGAGTCACAGATAAAAAGTTATGACTAGAATACCACAGCCTGTCCAGTTTAATGCATATACGTGAGGTCTTAACTTAGTCTTTGTTCGAGTCTAGTCACATAGTCTAGCCACATGGTCATGACACGAGTATTAACATGTAACCTACACTCAATATACTCACTAGTCTTAGCACACACTTTGAGTATATGTCACCATGACCATGTCTTAGGTTCATGCATGAGTCGGTTTTTTCCGTCACTTGAGTTGGGGGTACATTCTATTCCTAATTTTCCACATCTCTCCATCTACATGCTTTCTCCATATCACCACCCTCATTTTTCTACCTTCCTCCATCCATTGCATGTTGAATAAAGTTTGAGTCAAATAATTAACAATGAATATCCTCAAATTCCTTTTCCTTAGTACTTGGTCGAGGAGAGAAGGGCGATTAATCAAGGATAACCTCTTTATTGAAGTCTTACTTTTTGATAAACCGATTCGTCAAAAGAGGAAGGCTAAAAAGATAATGGCAACTAGAGAGGAAGTTAATGAACTTAGGAGTCAATTGACTGACGTGACTGAGGTGTTAAAGGCTTTAACCCTCAAAATTGATGACCCTGTGAAGCAACAACAAATGAACCTCATGCAAGAAAGCTTGAGCAAGCTATCTAGTGACTATAAATTTCAGGGCATTAGTTCACAAGGGATCTTGGTGGATAAAAAACTTCTTCCGCATAAGTTTAATGCCAACGACATCCCGGAATTCAAGGCAACTGACAACCCTTATTTTCATCTAAGAGCTTTTGAAACAATAATGAGTGTTAAGGGTATTGATAAGAAAGTGTTTCCCTCTATATTTTCTCTTTCTCTTGAAACCATTTGCCAACAATGGTTCTTCTCCCTTGACAAGGAGAAAACCTCTACCTGGAAATCGGTAGTAAACGCTTTCATTGATAGATACAAGTGTAATATTCAAGTCAAAACCGATATAGACAAATTGAAATGCTAAGACAAAAAGAGAATGAAGGCTTTACTTCTTTCTTCAATAAGTGGAGGGAAACTTCCGCTAAGATGATTGAGGTGCCCTCCAAAAAAGAATCTGTGAGGATGTTTATCAAGAATCTCCAGGAGAAGTATTCGAAGCATTTAAAATATCAACATAATTTGAATACTTTCAAAGCCGTTTATGACATCGGAATTGAAATCGAAGATGACCTCGCAAAGCAAAAATCTACTAACAATAGTAACCATGGTGGCTGGAAAGGAAAGAAGAACGACAATCCTTCTTCTTCCGAAAACGCCCACTCTAGTAATAATGTTAGTACCTTTGACCATAATGGTGTCTTAGCCATGGACAATAAAGGATCTAAAAGGAAACCCAGGAGAGATTTCACACCCATTGGAATGACCTACGATGCTGCTTTCGATCGTCTCTATGATCGAGGGTTAATCAAACCTATTGGCCCTACCGAAGATCCAACGCCAGAAAATCGATCTTCGAGATGGAATCCCAACTCTTATTGCAAGTACCATCGAGGACGCGGTCATACTACTGATGAATGCTACAGGTTTCAAAATATCATTCAAGATCTCATAGAAGCAAATAAGATCCCATTGCCTCTAGCTAACGAGAAGACTGGGTGATGATGAAGCAAACGACACAAGGCAAGAGGCGAGCTTCAACGACAAGATTTCGTGACCTCTTTTTCTATTTTTACTTACCCTTTCCCCAATAAGTCTAGTATATGCACCTTTTTATTCCCCTTAGATTAATTTTGTAGATTCTTTCTTTTTCCCTTAATAAAATGAGCATGTATTTCCTTGCATATGATCATTTCATTACATTGCATGTAAAAAAAAAAAAAAAAAAAAAAACCTTGTCAAACTAAGCACAAGGTATACCAATGATTTGAGGCACCCCTTGTAGCCACATCGTATCACCTTTCACCCTTCAAATATGCAATCCTTTTTTGATAAACTCCTTTGAGCCTCGTCTAACGATAGACCTTTCTTTCTTCAACCTACATCTACCTAACCTTGGGATGGGATAGTGTGCAACTTATGCAGTTTTCAACATCATAAAAAGCTTGAGTGATTTCAAAAGGTCAAAATAAATAAAAAAGAAATAGAAAATAATAAAAGTGTACAAAAGGGCAAGTGTTTCAATGTCTTTGACATAAACATGTCTTTGATATGAACACGTCTCGGATTGCGTCTCTTATCGAGTGCTTGGTACCGTGCCTGAGAAATATGAATGCCAAGTGAGTGATAGACCGCATGATCGAGATTGCCCACACTTATAAAAATAAAATAAATGCTAAAGCAAAAGAAAGAGGGCTAAAAAAGAGTAGAAACTCAAGCATAAAAATATAAAGATTCAAAAGCAAGGTTGCACACCTTGGGGGCTTATCGAGGGTCTTGAGCTTTTATCCCTTTCTTCTATAACCTTTAGCCTAACCACATTACAACCCTCAAAAAGACCTTTTTGAGGTATACACACACTTGTGCGAGGTTCGGCTAGAGCTACGTTCGGCCTGATTCCTAACGGATACGTAGGCAACCTCACATCGAGGTGCGGCCGTAATAAACATGCATTCATATTCACATTCACACACTCACACCATGATCATATCAAGGGATTTCCTATGCTCATACCTATCTACTTAGAGCTAGACTTGGGGGCTTGATCCCTACATCATTAGCTTACCTAGCCTAAGAGTCACCACCAATTGACTCTTTTAAAAAATAATATCTTTCCACACCTTAGCCCTTGCGGCCTAACTTTAGTGTCACTTTCACACACTGCACAGATACATGACCAAATATACTTTCCCTTTGTCATGGAATTTTAACACAAAGTTGAAGCATGCCTTGTCATATCAACATCACTCATCAACCATAATTGTCATTGCATCACGAAGTATGAAGTGCTTAGCCTCCGTGCCTAAGTTACCCAAATAGTTTCATCATTGAGTCAACCATTGAGATAGCCTAGGATGGATTAATCCTTGCACCTTGAGAGATAGTATCAAACAACATTTGACTAAGCTCATTCAACATGCATTCGAAAACTTTGATTCTTTTTCATATCTTTTTTTTTCGGGAGAAAGTCGGTACCCTCCACAAAAATGACGGAAATTTTTTTCTGTTTTGCATTTTCGAGTTGCACGATTACATTACAATGCACACACGAGTCATGTACACATTGAGTCATGTCGTGTCATATCACCTTGATTTGAGTCTAACACGTGTCAAACATTTTAAGTCGAGTCAACCTCGAGTCAATCACAGCGAGTCAAGTTCATACCTTGATTCATGACAAGTCAATGAGTCAAGCAACACTAAGTCTTAGGTCAACCCTAAAAAGAAAGATAAGCAAAGTCCTATGGTTAAAGATATAAATGCAGGTACATCCCAGCAAGCGAGGACATTCCCGGATTTTTTTTTTGAAAAAACCGCTAATATGACCACAGGAGATTCCTCCAAGATAAGAGGAGTTACATGGATCAGTAAATTAGAGATGAAGAGCTTTAATTTACAAAAGATTTGAGCGGATTTGGTTGAAAGGAAACGACCAAGCTCAAAGTTCGGAGCAAAACCAAGTAATAGCGGCAGCAAGAGTAGAATAGGGAAGACCCGACTCCAGCGCCAGACGACAAGGTTGTCGCTTGGCAACAAAGTTCAGCGCCTGGCGCTAGATCCCAACGTCTGGCGACAGAGCCAAATCTTGGCGCCAGCGATATTTCAGCAGCGACACAGCTCGAAGCCTCTCAGAATGGTTATTTTAACCTCTTTCAGCAATTTCGGGTTCCTTGATACGCTAGTTAGCCCCTATAAGCAAATTGACATGATTAGTAGTCGGCTCGATTACAATCGTAGTAAGTGATTGACCTGACAAAAAATCGTGTCACTTAGCTTAAGCGCCTATAACACTGGCTCATTACAAGCACCAACGTATCAGTTTAAAAGCAAGCACTTAAACGACAATATTTCCAAATACGGATTGTCGCGCATTCTTCTTAAACGACAATTGGATTGTCATCCCTAACTGACAATATTTCCAAAAATGGATTGTCGTGCATCTTCTTCAACGATAATTTTTCCAAGATTGGATTGTCATCTCTGGCAAAGTTTTCCAAGCGTGGATTATCGTGCTCCTTCTCCGTTTGGCAATTTTTTCCAAGTTCGGATTGTCATCGCTGGCAAGTTTTCCGAGATTGGATTGTCATACACTTAGTTCCCTATGGCAAAATTTCCCCAAAGGATTGTTGTAGGTTTCTATTCATCATAAATTTCGGCAAAGGTTCCTCAACGTGGATTGTCATTCATTTCAACAAGTGGCAAATTATCCCGAAGTGGATTGTCGATCGACTCTTTTTTGCAAATGTTCCAAGACACGGATTGTCAATGGTGGCAATATTTTACTAAAAGGATTGTCGCATAGCGTTGGAAAATTTCTAAGGTGGATTGCTTTCAAGATTTATATTCCAAGATGTGGATTGTCGATCGTAGCAAATTTCTTATGACAGATTGTTAAGAAGCATTGGCAACTTTTCCCAAAATTGGATTTTGGCAAATTTTCCGAGATACGAATTGTCGCTTCATCGTGGCAACATTTCCAAGGATGGATTGTTATAAAGCATTGACAACTTTCCCTAAATCGGATTGTCATACATCATACAAGAGTTGTGTTGGCAACTATTCCCAAAGAAAAGAGGATTGTCATCACAACAAAAGCACCGACATACTAGTTCACAAGTAGCAAAGCACCAACGTACTGGCATAACAGCATTAAGGATCAACAAGCAGTGATCTTTTCGAAGATTATCACAGCAGAAATTGGAGGCGGTTACAGGCGTAGCAGTCTTCAGGCGGTATTCTCTAGCTTGCGGAAGATCGTCACAACAAATTGGTTACCTTCAGAGGCGTGTGCTCGACGGTGCAAGATACGCGTTTCTTAACTCTTTTATCTGTTTAACTAACGCTAGTTTGCAGGTATCAGCGTTACAAGAATGATTAAGGATCGCAGAACGTTCTGAATCATTCTCCGTCCCTATCGATACTTTGACTTTTGTTTTCGAAACTTGCGTTTCTCCAAACTCAACCAAAGTGGGGGCTTCTATAGACACCCAAATGCGTCTCCCTAAAACCAAACCCAGTGATGAGTACCTTTCGCGTCGAATCATAATCGAATGAAGTGAAAGTGTGGAAAGTTTAGTGTTGCGGATAGTTTTAATTTCTTTTCTCTTCTCTCTGTTTTTTAAAACCTATTTTAAGAAAATGAGCAATCCAGTTTGGTTCGTCCATGATGTGGGTCCAATAATAGTGTAGTTGGATAGGTCTTGAAAAGAGCTTTCCAACGATATGTTATAAGCCCAATTCCGATGAATATTGAGGGAGTTATGGCCAAATTACTGAACTGGGCCTGGTTTGAGCCTTATATGCGGCCCAATGATATAGGGGAGGTCCTAATATAGAATTATCATTCCTAAGGAAATTAGGAATGGTTTTAGTCTTCTAGATTTTACTAGAAGGTTTTTTTCATTCCTAATTCAATTAGCATTGATAAATTGACTTTTGTTGACCTTTTAGAGTTTTAATCAGAATCAAAGAACGTTTTTGAGGAAAATACGATTTTATCTTCCTGTACGACAATTTCTATCTGATTTTAAGAAAATGCGTCGATTTCTTAGTCAGCGCCAAACGCCAGCTGTAGTGCCTGACGTTACGCTTGACGCCTGGCGCTAGCCTTAGCGTCTGACGCTAAGGTCAGCGTTTGGCGCTAAGCTGGCCTTTTGCGTCAGAACTCTGTTTTTGATGTTTTATCTTTTTGGTTGATTTTCTCTATAAATAGTCTCTTAAAAACTCCGTTTTCATTCACCAACTCTCATAAAGATTTTCTTGATTATTCTCTCTCTCTCTTTTCCAAACTAGCTTTCTCTCAAATATAAAAATTCCGCATTCATTAGATCTAGATACACCTAGCCATATTCAAAGTTGCCTTCGCCCTAGACGTGAAAGGTTTAATTTCTGAGGGTTTGGTCCCAAATCTCTCTTTCAATTATTTAATTTAATGGTTTTAATTATTATTTTCCTTGAAGTTACTAACGTGTGTATTTTGTTATTAGAAAGAGGTATGAGGCATCCAAGTAAGTGCTTTAATTGATTTATTGATTTTATGATATAGAAATCATGCTTAGATTATTTTGATTCCTAGTATCATGTCTAGGGTAATTTTAATATCAAGTATGGTTAAATGTATGATGCCTTTTATATTCTTCCTAATATTTATGATTGTTAGTATCATGTTACGGTTAAAGCTTTGATTTTTATTGCTTAGTGACATGTTAGGGTTTGTTATTAATCTTGTTAGTATCATGCCTAGGATCTTGCTATTATTATGCTTTATTTTGAACATGATTATTTTAATTATGATTATAATATTATAATGATGATTATTATTATTATTTTAATTTATTATGTTGCTTGATTATATTTTTTGTTATTGCTTGATCACACCTTTTATGCATGTTTAAAGGGAATTGGTACTTGTAATCACGCTTAATAAGATAATTAATAATCTTGTTTAGGATTAATATGATTATAATTCAAGTGATCGCCAATAATAGATTTATTTGTGCATTAAATTCAACCAACATAGATTAAGAGGTTTAGGGTTAACCTATTGATTGCATGTTAGTCAGAAAGCGCACATGAGTACGATCTGAATAAAGTAGAGGCCTATTATTAGGGCAGGTTCAATCTCTTTTAGGTTGGATTTGTACCTTCATCCCCGAACCCTATTTGATTCAAGACCTTATGGAGTTGACGATCTCTTGGATCGTTAAGGGGTGTAACCTTCACCTCGTGAACGGTTTACAAGTTCCTAAAAAACTTGTTGGCGACTCTTTTGCTTTATCTTCTTCCCCTTTGGACGCCACCGTACTTTAGTGTATGATCACAGTGGGATTCAAGCTAGGGGATTAACGCTTGAAATAATCCCTACAACTCTGCTTAGCACTCTTCCAACTAAACGCTCCTCCATTTAAACATTATATGTATCATGACTGCGATTTGAAATCGTCTCTGTCTGTTTTGGAAGCTTGCGGCGGTGTAACCTTCAACAACTAATTCATTTGAGCCACCATATACTAGGAATTTATCCTTGTTCCTTTTCAGGTACTTTAGGATATTATTGGTCGTTGTCCAATGCACCTCTCTTGGGTCTGATTTGTATCGGTTTGTAGCACTTAAGGCACACGATACATCTGGCCTAGTACATATCATGACATACATGATCGATCCAATTTGCGAAGCATATGGAATCTGATTCATCCTTTCCCGCTCATCAGGTGTTTATGGACACTTGTAATACTCCGTATTTTTATATGTATTTTATTTAAAATATGTATTTTATAAAGTATTTAAATAATTTAAACATTTTAATTTTGGCATTTTAACTAATATTTTTATAAAAGGAAAGTTTATTTAATTTCTTTATTTATAAAAGTTGGGGTTTTATTTTAAGAAGTTTAATTTTAACAAGTTTTATTAGGGAAGGGATTAGGAAAAACTAAAAAAAGGAAAGTTTAGGGAAAAAGGGATTGGTTGAGAAGGGGTATAAATATCCCACTTATGAGGCAAATCAACTTTGCCCAGAGTGGAGAAAAACCTAAGGTAAACTTCTCTCTTTCTCTCCTCCTTATTTTTCTTTCCTTTTCCTTTCCCCTTTCCCTTTCTTTTTTTTCGGTTGCCCTGTTTTTCCGCCCCCTCCACCGCTGTCAGCCACCGGCAGCAGGTGGCCGCCGCTGCCAGCAGCCGGCAGCCGGTGGCTGCCTTCTCTTTCCCTTTTTTTCGAGTGTATATAAAAAAAACTAAGCTTGATTATTTTAATTTAATCTATGCTTAAATCTAAGTGTAAATTATGAGTTTTGGGATTTGATTTTTGATGTTTGATTATAATTATTATGTCAATTAGTTTTAAGATTTGATTTTGATTAAACAAAAGAGCCCCAATTTTTAAAACCCTAGGTTCTTGATTTATGAATTATTGAAGGGTTATGATGTATATTGGTTTAGTTATTTGTTTTACGTGTTTGAAGGCTTAATTACAACAAGTTTTAATTAAAATAAAGTGCTGGAATTTTATGTATAACACTTAATATTATGTTTCTTGAATAAATTTTAATTACCCATTAACTGAGACTTAATTATGGTGTTTTATATATAATTTCAGATTACTTTAATTAAATTATGAGGGGTTTTTAAATAGTATATATTGTTGGAAATTTGTTTAGAGTGGATTTTAATACTCTATTATGATTTTAATGTGTAGGAGACTTCGAAGTAAGCAATTTCTACTAGTCGTGGCGATTTTAAGATCGTACTCAAGGTACGTTCGCGTACGTAGCATATTTTGATGATGTAGAATCATGCTAGGCTTGATTTCAATCAATTAGAAGTAGTATCATGCTAAGGTTTATGTATGAAATTGTGAATTAATGGTGTTGGTGATTGAATTGTGAAGCATGAATTATTTGTGATGGTTTATGGATTGGAAAATTACATTTTGGGCATGTTGTGTTTGAACCACACTTTTATTTATGGCAGGTTAGAATGCATGATTAATTAAACTACATGTTTAATTATGTTTGGAATATTGAAAAGGAATTTTATTATGGTTCAAATAATTTTTATTGATGCTTTAAGCATGAGGAAGGAGCTATATAAGTGTTTATGTACACAAGGGATAAATTGTATGTTGGTGCCTTTGTGCACTTAAGGTGTTTTTAACACCGAGGGATAGGATTTTTGGCGCTTTATGTGTTTAAGGTGTATTTGACACTGAGGTAGAATTAAAAAGGGTTCAACATTAAATAATATATGGTCACTAATTTTTCAAGAATTAAATTGGTATGTTTGGTTGATTGAATAATTATTGTTGATTGATTTATTATGCTTTGAGAGTCATCACCAAGTCCAATAACATGTAAATAACGTAAAGTGAAAGAGATTACGTACCAAAACTCTTGGAACATATATACCTTGATTATGAACATTGGGGGGAGTTATGGGGCTTCATATTTAACCATAACTTCTAATGGAGTACAGGACGCTGTACATTCCTTTTATTTATTATTATGCGCAGGAATTCCGCCACCTTTGAGTGGTTTTGTCGCTGGCACGGTTAGCTCCCATGTCAGTTAACCTCAATTTATTTGGGGGAGGTATAGTTGGAAACCCGTTCGATGCGTAATCAACGCTAAATGAATTATTTAGTGTCTAGTTAAAGTGTCTTGTTGATTTTTGTGTGTGCTTGTAAACAGGTGCATTGAGGTAAGTGTGTGTTGATAGGTGAAAGCATGTTAGTGTGTTTAATTACGCTTATGTACTCAGCTTTGCTGATTGTGTGTGTTTGTGTGTTTGGCCATGTCTTTATCTTGGCCCTATGATGACCCATTTTTAATGGAGAGTAGTGGGGACAAGTAGAGATAAACTTTTCAGGTATTGAAGCATATTCATGACGGGGCATGAGTGATGAGTGAATCATGCTAGTTTCCATTAGTTACGATGTGTTTTATGCTTTATTTATTTATGACATATTCTGTGTGGACTAACACAAAGGTTTGGTTTTGGAACGTTTTTGAATAAGGCCTTTAATGGTTCCAAGTTGTAGTTTGATTTTATTTGACTTTGTTTCGGTTTTAAACCTTACTTTCGTTTGGTGAACTTTTGAGTTGACTTGTTTAAACGGTTTTTAATTTTAAGTCTTCCGCTGTGTATCTTTGATAGTTGCCTTAGCCGTTTTCATGATGGCGGTAATGTCTTAGACATTCCTAAATCGTATTTTAAAGAGTAAAGTTGGTATTTAAAGGAAAGGAATTTCTAGGGTGTTACAAAATGATATCAAAGCCAAGTTGAGATTTTAAATTACTACTAACCCGAAAACGTTTTTCTTACTATGATTTAAACTTGGCCAAGTGTTAATTTAATTATGCAATGTTATTTATTCCGATTTTATTTCTTTTATTTTTTTTAGGGGCCGAATTTTTTTTTTTATTTATTTTATTTTGGTCCGATTTTTTTTTTTTTTTAAAGGGGACACTAGAACTTTTTTAAAAGTGTCCGATTTTTTTTTTAGTAGGGCCGAAATTTTTGGCCCTCTTCCCAGTAATTTCGAATTTTTTTTTAGCAGGGTAAAAATATTTTTAGTTTGTTAATTTTGCAGGGAGCAAGGATTGAGGTAAGAATTATGTGTTAAAAGCTTTTATTAACATGTTGGTGAGCTTGGGTAGGAAAAGAAAGGGCATATAGGCTAGAATTTAAATTTCTCCCTGTGCGCTTAATTTTATTTTGGGTGTTCAAGCATGTTTTCTGACTAGATGTTTGTTGATGATAGCATGCAATATGTGTATTATTTTATGTGATCCTTCAAAATTGTATGATTGAACACCGAACTTAATTTCCTACAAGACTGTATTATTTATTTTATTTTCTTTGGGAAGGAAATTTTCTTCTAAGCCTTTTTCTCTACAGGATTCTAATCTTCCTAGCAAATATACACAAATGGGATCACTTGTAAAGAAACATAATGAACACCCCTACGACTTTGTAGAAAAGATCAGATACTTTTGTTCCTACATTAGCAATGTCTTACGAGACAGAGTTTATGACACCCCTGATCGTATTTCAGCTATGATTGTCCATTGTCTTCCAGAGGAGCCTCCTTACATCGCTGTCAAAGAGAGATTTTCTGATTTTTACCTTCCAAGAGACATCCCAAATTATTATAAATACAATAATTATTATGGCCAGTGGTATCCAGATTATGCTTTCTTGACTAATTATCTCGTAAAAGTGGAAAAAGCTCATTGTCAACGTTTAAATTTTCCCTACCCTGACTACTACTATGATAATCCAGCAGGGAACAACCCTCCTCCTAATCAACAACCAAAAAGTTCTTATTCTACTTCATCAGGGGGTAATCAAGTAGAAAATGGAGAACAACAAGAAGGAGATAGTTCACTTATGGAGATTTCTAATCCTAATCCACCTCCAACTCCAATAATGATAGACATTTCATCGGATGAGGAGGAAGAAGGGGAGTTTGTACAAGTAGAACCCGAACCTGAGTCACCTGAACCAATGGAGGAATCAAATAATTCTGACTTCGATCCTTCAAGCTACAAACAATCCACATATAAAAGGGACAATGTTCGAAAGGATTAGACTACTATAAATTTCTATTCATTAAGGAACTCTTAGTTTATTTTTAGTATTTTCATTATTTGCAGTCTAAGTAATAAGTGGTATGCCACAAGGATTCAGTGAACTTATGAAAATTCATAAGTGATTAAACTCATTTATATTTCAGTATTCATTCTTTCTTTATATCAATAAAATTCCACTTTCTTCCTTTAATTCTTTTTATCAATTTAGTTCATTTAAATCACAACAAATAATTCCATCTCCAAATCATAACAACTTGTATTGCCATCTAAAATCTACAAACCTTACTCCAATTAAATCTAATTCATAGTTTCAAGCTTTGAGGGTTCATGGGAATTATTTTTATTTATTTATGTGATGCTTTATTAAATGTATGGTTGGTTAGCAATCAATAATTAATTGATAAATCTATGAATTTTGAGAATTTTATTACTTATACCTCAAAATTCACTAGTTTCAAATTTATTGTGAAAGTTGTAAGGGTATTAAACATAGATGAGTGTATGCCTTGGGAGCTAACCTAAAACCATATTTAATTTAGAACCTGATTCTTTTAATTCAGGAGAAGAAAAATGGCAGGAGGAAGCAGTACTAACACTGGTGGAAATGAACTTAGTGAAGTAGTGAGGCAATTGGCAGCAGTTGCCTAACAATTGGCAAGAAACTCAACTGGTAATGGGGATGCTTAGGGGAAGCTCTTTAAGAAGGTGGCACAAAGTAAGACACCAACATATCAAGGGGAGCCTGATCCTACCATATTGGAAAACTGGTTGAGGGAATTTGAGAAACTATTTGGAGCTGTGGGATGCCCTGAAAACTCAAAAGTGAGTTGTGCTACTTACTATCTGAGGGGTGAAGCTGACCTTTGGTGGAACAAAATGAGACTACCATTAGAGCGCTACTTGGGTTCAATTGGGCTAAGTTCCAAGAGAAAGTGAGAGACAAGTTTTATCCTAGCTTTTTGCAGAAGCAGAAAGTTGAGGAATTCTCAAACCTTAAGATGGAAAAGATATCAGTTACGGAATACTACACCAAGTTTATTGAGTTGTCACATTTTTCTGAAGAGTCTGTTGCTACGGAGAAAGCAAAAGCTAGGAAGTTTGAGAGTGGTTTAACTACTGATTTGCAGTTAAAGCTGTGTGGGAAAGTATTTGAGACCCTGGATGAAGTATATGGAAGGGCCGCACACCTTTATGCATTGGAGGAGAAGAAGAAGGAGTTAGTTGAGATAGAAGGAATAGAGAAGAGGAAGGAAGTGGGGCAGGTTTCTGGTAACCAGCAGGGAAAGCAGAATGGTTTTAAGAAGCAAAAGTACCACCATAACAATAACTTCCACAACAATAATAACTTCTAGGGTAATAACCGTCAGAGAGGTCGTAAAAACAATGGAGGGGCTAGAAACAATAACCAGGGGAGTTATAAGAATGGGAGGATTTATTTTTGCAAGAGGTGTAGAAATAATCACCCTGGGAAGGATTGCGAGGGCAGTTTTGTCGATTGTCATGTTTGTAATAAACTTGGGCATAGGGAGTATGAGTGTTTCTCCAAGAATAGCAATGGGAATAGGCAAAACAATAATAATTCAGGAGGAAACCAGAGGCATTTCCAGGGGAACAACAACAAATTTACTGGGAATAAGGGAGTGCAACGGAATGGAGTGAAGAACAGTAGCACCAATAGTGGGAACAACCAACAGAAGGGTGGAACTGCAGGGAAACTGAATGTTTTGAGTATGCATGAGGCGGATGCCACGAAAGATGTTATCACTGGTACTTTTTCTATTAACTCTATTCCTGTTAAATTATTGTTTGATTCTGGTGCAACTTTTTCTTTTGCGTATAAGGGTATTGTTTTAAAACTTAAAGACTGTTTAAAGACAGTAGAAGTAGTTGATTTACCTATAACCATTCCGACAGGTGGGGTAGTGAAATGTACTAAAACCTTTAGAAATGTGCCTTTAGAAATAGAAGGAAAGATATTCCCGTTTGACCTTATTGAGTTTGGGCTGAGTGACTTTGATCTTATTCTAGGAATGGACTGGTTGAGTAAGTATAATGCTGAGATTAGTTGCAGATCACAGAAAGTGAAGATGGTCACAAACGGAAATGAATCAGTGACTTACTGGATGAATGGTAAAACCAAGTGCCCAAGGTTAATATCAGTGCTGAAATTAGCAAAATACACGAAGAAGGGACATCCAGTATATTTCTGTAGTGTTAGGAATATGGACCATGAACAGGTGACAAATCCAGAAGATATAGAAGTAGTCAATGAATTCCTAGATGTATTTCCAGAGGAGATTCCTGGAATGCCACCTAAGAGGGCAATCGACTTTACCATAGATTTAGTTCTTGGAATAGCCCCAATATCCAAGGTACCATATCGAATGGCACCTGCAGAAATGAGTGAGTTAAAGGAGCAATTGCAAGATTTATTGGAAAAGGGATACATTAGACCAAGTGCTTCTCCTTGGGGAGCGCCAGTTCTATTTGTGAAAAAGAAGGATGGAAGTATGAGGTTGTGTATTGGCTACAGGGAACTAAATAAAGTGACCATAAAGAATAAGTATCCCTTACCAAGAATCGATGATTTGTTTGACCAACTAGAGGGTGCCACATTGTTTTCAAAGATTGACTTGAGATCTGGGTATCACCAATTGAGGATTTGCCGACGAGGACATTCCTAAAACCGCATTTAGGACAAGATATGGACACTACGAGTTTACAGTTATGCCTTTTGGATTGACAAATGCTCTAGCAATCTTTATGGATTTGATGAATAGGGTGTTTCATCAATTTATGGATAAGTTTGTAGTAGTGTTCATAGACGATATATTGGTGTACTCAAAGAGCAAGGAAGAGCATGCAGAACACCTAAGGGCAATTCTGCAAACACTAAGAGAAAACCACCTTTATGCAAAATTCTCTAAGTCTGAGTTTTGGCTGGAAAAGGTAGCCTTCTTAGGACATTTCGTGTCCAAGGACAGAGTAGAGGTAGACCCATCCAAAATAGAAGCTGTTAAGAGTTGGCCTACACCCAAGACAATATCTGATGTGCGAAGTTTCTTAGGTTTAGCAGGGTATTATAGGCGTTTTGTCAAGGATTTTTCCAAGATTGCCAAACCTATGACTACCTTGATGAAGAAGAACAAGAAGTTTGAGTGGGACGATAAGTGTGAAGAGGCGTTCCAACTCTTGAAACACAAACTAATTACAGCACTAGTGCTTACACTTCTGGATGATAGTGGACTGTATGATGTGTATAGCGATGCATCAAAGAATGGTTTAGGGTGCGTGCTTATGCAAAATGGAAAGGTGATTGCATATGCATCGAGGCAGTTAAAGACCCACAAAGTAAACTATCCAACCCATGATTTGGAATTAGCTGCAATCATTTTTGCACTAAAAATTTGGTGCCATTATTTATATGGAGTGAAATGTAGAATTTACACAGACCATAAGGGCTTAAAGTACATTTTCACCCAAAAGGACTTGAACTCCCGTCAAAGGAGATGGTTAGAGTATACGACGGATTATGATTTAGACATACAATATCATGAAGGGAAAGCGAATGTGGTTGCGGATGCTCTAAGTCGTAAAACTAGTCATGGACTAAACTCGTTAGTAGTAGCTAATGAGTTATGTAGGGAAATGATGAAATTGAATTTAGAAGTAGTAGAATGGGGAGTACCAGCGTGTATTCTTGCGAGTCTAAGCATCTAACCAACAATATTCGACGAGATTCGAGCCAACCAAGAGGAAAATGTAAAGTTGGATAGGATTCGCGAGAAAATTAAGCAGGGAAAAACTACAGACTTTAAGATTCACAAAGATGGGAGTTTGAGGTACAAAGATCGATGGTGCGTACCACAGAAATGTGAGGAAGTGAAGAGAAATTTGATGGAAGAAGGCCACAATACACCTTACTCAGTACACCTGGGAGGAGACAAGTTATATAAGGATTTGAAGAAGATATTTTGGTGGCCTAGAATGAAAAATGAGGTTGCTGAGTTTGTGGCAAAGTGTTTAACATGTCAAAAGGTGAAGATAGAGCACAAGAGGCCTCAAGGGACTGTGCAGTCATTAGAAATTCCAGGATGGAAGTGGGATTGCATTTCAATGGATTTTGTGACTTGCCATCCTAAGTCAAAGAGTGGAAATGATACCATTTGGGTAGTGGTGGATAGACTTACAAAATCAGTAGTGTTTATACCAATGAAGGAAACTTGGAAGATGGAGCAACTTGCGAAAGCTTACATCAAACATGTTGTGAGGTTACATGGGGTTCCAAAGGATATAGTATCTGACAGAGATTCCAGGTTTCTCTCAAAATTCTGGAAAAGTGTACAAGAAAATTTTGGTACAACACTTAAGATGAGTACGACATTTCACCCTGCAACAGATGGGCAAACTGAGAGAACCATTTAAACCTTGGAGGACATGTTGAGAGCTTGTGTTATAGACTTCCAGGGAGGATGGGAAGATAGCTTGGATTTAATTGAATTCTCTTATAATAATAGTTACCATGCGAGCATCGGAATGGCTCCATTTGAGGCCTTGTATGGGAGGAAGTGTCGTAGTCCAGTTTGTTGGAACGATATTAGTGAAACTATGATTCTTGGGCCTCAAATGATTGAAGATACAGTTAAGCAAGTAAGGGAAATTCAAGCTAAAATTCAAGCTGTTTTGGGTGTTTTTGTCCCTTGGGAGAGTTACGTCACGAAGTCTGATCCGGCTGAGTTGTACCTGCAAAATAACGGAGACTCCGGGTGGTTGGAGCTTGATCGAGGTTAGATATAGTGTCATTAGTCTACTAACCCTAATCAAATTAACAATTTATAATACCTAAACTACCCTAATACGAGTATAGGGGTAAGTAAAGGGTCGAACCCAAAAGGACTAAGTGTATCAATCTATGCTAATTAGACTACTAGGAAAGCTTGTGAGGTAAAGAGAGGTTCAATTAACACTACTAAGAGCAAATAACTAAAACTAGAGAAAGTGGAATCCAATTACATCAATACATTCAATAACATCATACAATTAGATGAAAATGACCTTGATTAGGAACAATTAACACATTTAAATCACTCTTGCACAATTAAGCATGTTAATTATCCTACTAAACTAATTCACTCTCGTGCAACTAGCCTAGCAAAGGTATGGAAGAATTTAGGGCTCTCAACCAACTCACTCTCGCACAATCGATTGAAAACACAATTAAAAGCATAGAATCAATTAGCTAGAAAGATTCTAATACATAAAAGCATCATCCATACACAATAATCAAGAAACAATTCCACACTAATCACAATCAATCATTCAATTTATTAACATGACCTTCATCCATTTCCCTAGAACAAAACCTAAACTAACATGGTGAACAAAAACAAGGAAAACAAGGTAAAATAATAATAAAAGCAAGAATCAACCACTAAACTAATTAATCTACTCAAATAAACAAATAAATAAGCAAAAACAATAATAAATGAAAGCAATAAAGGTGAGAGAAAGTTAGGAAGACTCATTGAATTTATGAGAGGAAAAATCCACAAATTTGCTTCTTCAAAATCCCAAAAACTCCATGAAAAATCCAAGCTTTCTCTCTCTAAACTACTCCTAAACTAGAGAGAGAAACTCCTAATCTAATCCTAAGAGAGAGAAGCTCTCCTAAACTAACTAAGAAAATAGCATAATAATGATCCCCCCCATTTTACAAAGAGTCCCGTCTATATATATGTGGCTCCCCCAAAAAAAAGAGACTTGGATAACAAGGCGCAAATAAATCGTAAACCCAGTCGTGCGCGCCCGCACATGAGTCCTGTGCGCCCGCACACAGGTGTGTGCGCCCTCTCATCGTAGTGTGCGGCCGCAACTTTGTGGGTACGGGGAAAATAAGTGCGCCCGCACATAAGTCATGCGCGCCCGCGCAAAGGTGTGTGCGCCCGCACAGCGGTCGCGCATAGGGTCGCGCAAACTCTCTGGTTTTGCTCTGTTTCTTCAGTCTGGCTGTGCGGGTTCTGACAGGGCTGCGCGCCCGCACAGCCGCACATGTGCGCCCGCGCATAAGCCGCACAGCACCCCGCGCACAACAGATAACTTGGCTTCTTGATATCCTCTTTCTTTCGGCGCATAATTCCTACAAAACCAAAGCATGGAGATCAAAATAAAAACAAAGAAAATAAGATAAATTAAATAAATTAAGAAAATAAGCTAAAAACTATTAAAAACTACTTAAATACTCAAAAACAAGATAAAAGACGAGAATAAGTAAATAAAGAAATAAAGGACAAAAAGGGTTAAATTATTGGAAAAATAAGCCGAAAAACGACTCAATAAACACCCTAAAAAGTGGCATAAAAGTCACTTATCAAACTCCCCCAAGCTAACCTTTTGCTCGTCCTCGAGCAAATTAACATGAAACACGAGAGAAGGAGAGTGATTTATTCAAGAAAATCTAAGACACTAAAGGAGACAAGAATGTACACTAACTCACTTTTGTAGGAATCACGGTCACTTTTAGCAACTAATGACAAGCCCTTTAAACCCCTAGATCGCCCTAGAGGACGAGTGTGCTCTCGTGAGGGTGTCCTAAGAGGGGGTGCCTCTTCTGGACTGTCAGAACCAATATGCTCATCTCCGAATTCCTCCCTCTATGTGTCTGTGCAGGACACAATGGCCAGAACGAAACAAATGGCCAGGCGGTCTAAAAGCCGGCGTGCCATGAGAGTGCCAGCCGATGAGGTTTTCCCGGATGGGGAACAGAGGAATTGGGAGGAGTGTGCTCTCGTGAGGGTGTCCTAAGAGTTTAACCCACAACTCTAAATAAAAACCAAGGCACGACAATAAAAAAGAAAAGAAAAAGAAACATAAAAACATAAAAAAAAAAGAAAGAAAACACAATTTCATATTTGGACAAGAGATAGGAACAAACACCAATGAATGCGAACCTTTCTAAATAGACAAATGTATGCACGTTCTAAGATGTCAATGGTTGATTGAAACATAACATATGCTAAGCATAGAGAACTAATGAGGACTCAATCCACCCTAGCCCCAACCAATCGGGCCGCGTTCTCTCCACTAGCTTCAAATCAACCCTTAAGCTAGCTTCTCATGATTCCACGAAGGAATCGGAAAAAGATAAAGAAATGAAAAACTTTGAGAAGGTTATCCCGACATCTCAACTATGCATACTCTCTCCATAGGTTTGAGATCTATCTCCCTCCACCGTTCTTTGACCTAACCCCACTAAAGTCTAAGGGACTTTTATTAGGTTGTAACGTAAGGCTAAGGGTTAAGGCGGGGTAAAATTTTGAAAATTTTGGTGATATTTCCTAAGTGAAGCAAAAGAGTGGCCTACTCTCAAAAACAAACTCAAGAATTCACAAAATATCAAACAAAAATACCAATAATGCCATCTCCCACAAGCTTACTCAACACTAACACACAATATATACAAAAAGAATGAAGGAACGCTCCCCCCCCCAAGCTTGAACGAAGCATTGTCCTCAATGCTTAAACTAGGGTAGAAAACGAAACCAAACTAAAATATATTTGTGGTTTTTTTTTTTTTTTTTTTTTTTTTTTTTTTTTTTTTTTTTTTTTTTTTTTTTAGCTCTTATTTGATGTCCACGCCTTTTTTTTAACTATGGACGGCTTTTTCTTGAAACTTCCTTTGATTTTCTTGAATTGCATCTTTCTTCTCAAACTTTTCTTGCATTTTCTTTTCAAGCTCAACTTTCAATTACCGTACTTAAACCAATTCACAAAGTTTTCTTGCTCATGATCAACACTCTCAAAACTCAAACCTCACATGCCTATGCTTCACTAACTAAAAGGGTTGGTAAACATAGGCCATTGGGTTTGTAATGCGGTTTAAACAAGAGCGGGAAACATTAGGCTCAAATTGGTTAATAAGTAGGTTGATGCAAAATAGAAAATCAAATTTGTAACAAAATAAAAAGAAGATAAAGAAAAATGAGAAAAGGTGCCATTTTCCTCCCCTAGAGTGGCTCGGTCACGATCTTGGGAGCTAGAGGTCAAAACAAGGGTTAAGACATGCATAGTCAAGGATCCTAAATAGCCGCTCAACAAGGTGATGAAGGCTAGAACAAATGAAGCTCACAAGGGATTATAACCAAACAAATACCAACCAAGGGTTTCAAATC
The DNA here is from genome assembly GCF_948465745.1 of Chenopodium album. Taxonomy (NCBI): domain Eukaryota; kingdom Viridiplantae; phylum Streptophyta; class Magnoliopsida; order Caryophyllales; family Amaranthaceae; genus Chenopodium; species Chenopodium album. The sequence continues at coordinate 50,327,773 of NC_137841.1, read as the reverse complement.
CACTATAGAGAGCAACTCCATCTTACCACATTCCCGTGAACTATGGCTTCATGGACCCCTAAAAGTTCTTAACCCGACTACCTTAGCATATAGTATCCTAGAGTCAACCAATGACACTCTCAAACCGTGCATACATTTACCACTTAGGAAGAAAAACATTCAAGGATTCAAGTCCCAAAACAAAATGTCCAATATAAGAACAAACAAAACACATTTTGCCAAAATTACCTTGAAAATAAACCAAAAATCTTTTTGGACTTTTCAAAATATAAGAAAAGACATGAAAATGCATATACTCAAGTGCATGGCATAAACGAATCAACATCCCACCAAACATGATAGGATACCCTCCCCCAAGCTTGAATGAGACAATATACTCAAACATAAACCATATAAAACATGGGAGGGGAAAATAAAGAAATCAACCCAACAAACCAACACATGTCCAACGAGTTACCAACCATTAGAGAAAGAGCTAAGAAAGATGTTACCGGATATTGGTGGGTGTAACTTCCCGCAAATGAACCAATTTAACCTTTCAAAGCCGATTTCCTCTTGAATTGAATCTCGATTTCCATATGCTAGCAAAAATAGGCATCAAACTTCCTTGATTCTTGATCCAAACCAATGCATTAGTGTATATCAAGTCATGTACCTAGCAAAAGGACACACAAACATTTCCATGAGAGAAAATCTAATCTAAAAAGAAAAGAAAATGAAAGCAATAAAAGCCTCGGGTTACTTCCCGAGAAAGGCTTGTTTAACGTCCAAGCGAGACCGCTCTAGTAAATAATATTGCAACGAACGCAAGAGCTTATCAAATGCACTACTACACATCTCATATGATAACAAGTAGGCAAATGACGAGAGGAGGACGTGCAACAAGATTATTGCACGTAAATGAGGAGGAAGATGCCAAAAGAAAGAAGAAAAATCAAAAGAAAAATCAAGAAAATAAGAAGAGAAAGAAGAAGAAAAATAAGGAAAAGAATAAAAAGGCAAAACCTCCTCAAAATCTTTTTGGGTGGCATAATCATCCATTTCCTCAATAATGGGAGGATGAGAAGGAAAAGTCTCATCAAACAAGAGAGGGTCCTCATTAGGCTCTTTGACAAAAGAGGGGAGGAAAATAGGATAGTAGGGGATGTGGTCAAATTTCCTTGAGAAAGGGACATGAGGAAGGGGAGGAGAAACAATGGTCTCACAAAGCCTCACATCATCAACGAGGGCATTAAAATCAATCATAGAATCCTCAAAAGAACACTCATGACTCACATCTCCCTCAAACAAAAACTCTCCAATAGAAACAACCTCATCCTCCTCTCTATCACAACGATGAACAACAACTCCCTCAAGATCCTCAAAGCCTAGAGTCTCTAAACCATGCATGAAAGGATAAAGGTTTCTCTCAAATTCATCCCTTTCCCATGAAGCATTGCCAATGAACTCTTTCAAGAGGCTATGATGATTTGTTACACCTTCAATGAACATACTAGCCATAACCTCAAATGAGTCCAAAGACTCATGGATAGAAGGGTCACAAACATGCAAGGTAGACTCATCAAGATGGGGAAGGGGGTTGGAAACCTCAAAATCGATATTTTCTTCATTCACAACTCTTCCACCATCACTCAAGGGACTTTCAATCTCTCTTGATTGCTCAAACTCATCATCATCATCCTCATGAAATCCCTCATTCAAAATTGAAGATGGCTCACTCACATCCTCACCAAGGGAAGCTCTCAAAGGGGGTAAATAAGGGGAAGGATGGCATTCAAGCTCAAATGGGGAATGAAAAGGATCAAAATCCTCAAAAATCCCCTCATCACAAGAAAATCTCCCCTCAACTTCACGTCCTTGGCCCACATCATTCTCAAAAACACTCTCACACTCCAAATAAGGTGCCTCACATCCATTTACATCAACCAAAGCACTCATCACTTGGGCAAGCCTCACTTCTCTCAATTTTTGATCCTCTTGAAGCTCTTGGAGTTGTTGGGTGAGATATTGCATTTGAGAAAGAATTTGGGCTTCAATGTTATTGGGTTGAGGTTCATGATCAAAGTCAAATTGCACATCATCAAAATTAGCACAAACCTCATCAAAATGAGCATAAGGGGGAAAGGTGTCAATTTGCATACTTGGATTATCACTAGGCACATAAGAAGTATCAAGAGAATTCATGCAAAAATTAAAAGAATCTTGGCATTGAGAATCAAAGTAAGAAACATGAGATTCTCTATCTAAAGAATCCTTAGCAAGCCATGTGAAGAAATCCCAAGCATCATGCATAGACAAATGACAAAATCTACCATTATTCATGTCCTCAACCATTCCCCTAGTATACTCATTCATGCCCCAATAAGCTATATCACAAGCATCATTAAGAGAACACCCATGGTAACTAAGAAAACCATCTAGTCTTTCAAAGTAAGCATAGAAGGGTTCACCATCAAATTGAGGAAAAGATAAGCATGCCATTTTTATACAAAGAAAAAAGAAAAGCAAACACAAATCAAATTATATACAAGAACCTAGCTAATCTAATCAACACAAACTAATGAACGCCTTAGTCCCCGGCAACGGCGCCAAAATTTGATCGAGGTTAGATATAGTGTCGTTAGTCTACTAACCCTAATCAAATTAACAATTTATAATACCTAAACTACCCTAATACGAGTATAGGGGTAAGTAAAGGGTCGAACCCAAAAGGACTAAGTGTATCAATCTATGCTAATTAGACTACTAGGAAAGCTTGTGAGGTAAAGAGAGGTTCAATTAACACTACTAAGAGCAAATAACTAAAACTAGAGAAAGTGGAATCCAATTACATCAATACATTCAATAACATCATACAATTAGATGAAAATGACCTTGATTAGGAACAATTAACACATTTAACTCACTCTCGCACAATTAAGCATGTTAATTATCCTACTAAACTAATTCACTCTCGTGCAACTAGCCTAGCAAAGGTATGGAAGAATTTAGGGCTCTCAACCAACTCACTCTCGCACAATCGATTGAAAACACAATTAAAAGCATAGAATCAATTAGCTAGAAAGATTCTAATACATAAAAGCATCATCCATACACAATAATCAAGAAACAATTCCACACTAATCACAATCAATCATTCAATTTATTAACATGACCTTCATCCATTTCCCTAGAACAAAACCTAAACTAACATGGTGAACAAAAACAAGGAAAACAAGGTAAAATAATAATAAAAGCAAGAATCAACCACTAAACTAATTAATCTACTCAAATAAACAAATAAATAAGCAAAAACAATAATAAATGAAAGCAATAAAGGTGAGAGAAAGTTAGGAAGACTCATTGAATTTATGAGAGGAAAAATCCACAAATTTGCTTCTTCAAAATCCCAAAAACTCCATGAAAAATCCAAGCTTTCTCTCTCTAAACTACTCCTAAACTAGAGAGAGAAACTCCTAATCTAATCCTAAGAGAGAGAAGCTCTCCTAAACTAACTAAGAAAATAGCATAATAATGATCCCCCCCATTTTACAAAGAGTCCCGTCTATATATATGTGGCTCCCCCAAAAAAAAGAGACTTGGATAACAAGGCGCAAATAAATCGTAAACCCAGTCGTGCGCGCCCGCACATGAGTCCTGTGCGCCCGCACACAGGTGTGTGCGCCCTCTCATCGTAGTGTGCGGCCGCAACTTTGTGGGTACGGGGAAAATAAGTGCGCCCGCACATAAGTCATGCGCGCCCGCGCAAAGGTGTGTGCGCCCGCACAGCGGTCGCGCATAGGGTCGCGCAAACTCTCTGGTTTTGCTCTGTTTCTTCAGTCTGGCTGTGCGGGTTTTGACAGGGCTGCGCGCCCGCACAGCCGCACATGTGCGCCCGCGCATAAGCCGCACAGCACCCCGCGCACAACAGATAACTTGGCTTCTTGATATCCTCTTTCTTTCGGCGCATAATTCCTACAAAACCAAAGCATGGAGATCAAAATAAAAACAAAGAAAATAAGATAAATTAAATAAATTAAGAAAATAAGCTAAAAACTATTAAAAACTACTTAAATACTCAAAAACAAGATAAAAGACGAGAATAAGTAAATAAAGAAATAAAGGACAAAAAGGGTTAAATTATTGGAAAAATAAGCCGAAAAACGACTCAATAAACACCCTAAAAAGTGGCATAAAAGTCACTTATCAAACTCCCCCAAGCTAACCTTTTGCTCGTCCTCGAGCAAATTAACATGAAACACGAGAGAAGGAGAGTGATTTATTCAAGAAAATCTAAGACACTAAAGGAGACAAGAATGTACACTAACTCACTTTCGTAGGAATCACGGTCACTTTTAGCAACTAATGACAAGCCCTTTAAACCCCTAGATCGCCCTAGAGGACGAGTGTGCTCTCGTGAGGGTGTCCTAAGAGGGGGTGCCTCTTCTGGACTGTCAGAACCAATATGCTCATCTCCGAATTCCTCCCTCTATGTGTCTGTGCAGGACACAATGGCCAGAACGAAACAAATGGCCAGGCGGTCTAAAAGCCGGCGTGCCATGAGAGTGCCAGCCGATGAGGTTTTCCCGGATGGGGAACAGAGGAATTGGGAGGAGAGTGGATCTGATGAAGAGGCTCCCTCTACCTCCGGGAGCTCTGGAGTAAGAGAAGTGGACGGCGAAGGAGCCGCCTCCTCCAATGAAGCCGGCGACGCTGAGGCCGGCCAAGGATCAAGAGCGGAATCCTCCGGCTCTGACCAGGGAGATTTTGCGGCTGACTATCAGCAGCCGCCCAAAGTTGCTGACAATCCCAACCCCAAAAGAACCCGGATGCTGCCGAGTAACATTGCCCTTCTTACTAGCGGGTTCAGGGCTTTTAAAGAGAAACATCCATTTGGAAGGGGTTGAGAAGTTATTGTCCCTCCGGCTGATGCTGTGATGGCCTGGGGGGACGACATTGACCATGCAGATGATTACTTCATCTGCTATGACGCGGTTATAGAAGCCAGCCTCCGGTTCCCCCTCCACCCCGGGATTAGGAAAATCCTCAAGGGGTATGATCTGGGGGTTTGGCAGCTCACCCCTAATTCGTGGGTGAACATATTAAGTTACATCGCCGCCTGCGAGTTCCAAAACTTAAACCCCAGCTTTTCCGCCTTCGCTCATATGCACTACCTGAGCAAGGCCCCAGGCGGCCATGGGGCATGGTATACGCTGACTACCTTGCCCCAATATCTAATGACTTTGGACAAAGTGTCCAAGTGGTCCGGGTGGAAGGACAAATTTTACTTAATTTCTTCCCCCACTTTGAGACACAACCAGACACTGCGCCGGTACAACACCGAGCCGACTCTTCTAGGCCGAAAATGCCCCCTCCCGACGCTATCTACTAAGGCCCGGGAGCAAATAATGGAGCCGGGATTTTTTGAGACAACAACTGAGCCCATGGGGGATGGGACTCACATCATAGTTCCCAAGAACTGGATCCCCCATCCGGACTTCTTCAAAGATGAGTGCTTCTTGTCCGCCTGCGGACTGAGTACAATGTTTCCCAGGGGTAGAATACTTCTCATCCGGAATGATTGTCATTTCATTTTTATTGCAAACTTGCCTTAATTCTTTCTAACTTTAAATTCTTGTTTTTTGCAGAAGAAGCCCTGAGGATGGTTGACCAGGATAAGACTCCTGCTAAATCTGCGGCGCAACTGCGCAAGGAGGCGGCCCTTGCCAAAAAAGCAGCCGTCGAGGCTAAAGATACGAAGAAAGGCGGGGTAAGACCTCCTGACTTTATGTTTGCATTTTTTTTTATATACCGGTTGGGTATACTTATATTTTGCTTCTTTTTCAGGAGTCCGTCAAGAGAATTTCTCGATCATTCTCTAAGATGCTCAAAAGGCAGGGAGATGATCTGGAGAAGGCTCCGGCTGCCAAAGCCGCTAGGAAGGATCCCCCCCAGAAACAAACTTTTGCCCAATCCGGTCGTCCAACGACTGGGGGCAAATCCCCTGCTGTTCTGAAAAAACTGAGTGAAAGCTCAGAACAGCAAAAAGCGCCGGAAGCCTCTACGGCATCGAAGGGTGGCGAGCCACCTAAGGTTGCAGGCGGTGCGACAACCACTGGGGAGGAGAAAAAGCCGGAGACCCATCCGGAAGTTCAAGGTAAGGAACGAACTGAAATACCTTGGCCACTTGATTTTATGAGAATCAAGACCAAGGTTGATTCTTCAAAAGGGTCAGTCAGCAGCCGGCAACGGATGAATGCCAACTATGCTGCTTCTATCTCACAAAGCACTACTTTTGATGCAGATCTGACTCCTGACCAGCCGGATCTTGCAAGCTTCGCGAAGCGGATGGTGCGGACCCTCACCCGGTCTGAGAAGGCCTCCATACCTGATCTGCAGGTCGTGGACTTCGACCGGATAATGGGTTCTCTGGCTGAGGTAAATGATTCCTCTATCTTGATGCCTTTAATCTTAAATGACTAAGTAACTCATAAACCGGCTGTTATTGTCTCAGGCTATGGTGAGAGTGGACAATCTCCGGGGCCCCTTCAGGCGGAAGCAAGAAGAGGTAAATGACGCCAAATGGAGGGCGCTAGAAAACCTCAACTTTGCTGAACATTCTGATTATATGTGTAATTTAAAGATTAAAGTAGTAGAGTTGAAACAGGAGGAGCTAATCCGGAGTTTGACGGCTGCAAACGATTAAGCTAACAGCCGGGCTGATGACCTTGACAAGCAGCTGAAAGATGCCAAATCTGATCTCAAGGCATTAGAAGATGCTGACAAGGAGATGCCCAACTCCGGATTGACAATGACCGCATGAAGCTCGAGCTCATGACCCTGCGCAACAAGCAGTCGGATGAGCTGGCCCGGGAGTAGACCCGGCTGACTGAGGAGAATGAACGGGACAACTTGGCCCGGCTGAAGATCACCTGGGGCCTCCTCTACCCAGAAATAGACTTTGAGGTCTATAAGTTGAGGTATGATTACGCCACTAAGGTGTATGATGCCCAGCAACTGGGTGATGCTCCACCGCCCCGCTTTAAAGACTGGGCTGCTGAACAGGGATATGAAGTCTCTGATGATGAGGAGCAGGCGGATTATCATCAAGAGGGCCAAGCCAGCCAAACTCAGCTGGAGAAGACTCTACCTCAGCCTTAGGCGAGCCTCCCACCTTTCTGCGGCAGTATGCCAATCAATGTTATTTACCGGCTTGCATGCCGTGTTTTGTTGTATCTTTTTACCAACCATGGGGTTGGGTTAACATTTTTACTTTCTTTCTTCACCGGATGTGTCCGGTTAACAATTATTCTGGCCTCTGTGCCATTTCAAATATAAATGAAGTATTCCGACTCAGTTGGATTTTATATGTCTTTTGAGTTTTTTCAATTTTAATTTTTCATCTGTTTGCAATTCTTTAGTATTTTGCCTAATCTTAAAAAAGCATGCGGCAATTTGCAATCCGGGTGCTCTTGCCCCTGGGCGGCTGTGTGGTTGGTTTAGTGCCAAGCTGATTGATTGGTCTGAAAACACTTGATACTTGGAGAAGTATGGAGTGTTTTTAGGCCAATCAATCACAATGGTGATTGCCCCAAATCAAGTGCACAGCCGGCCATAAAAGTGGGTGCTTTGAGCTTCTTACCCAGGCGGTTATATTCCGTCTGGGGTTAACGCATAGCCATTACACAATCCTTTGCCCCAATAGGGGAAGTGAGTGCAACTTTGGAATAAATAACCCAAGTAAGAATTTCTACCAATGACCGACTGATGCCTATGGGCATCCGGTATCTGGAAACTTATTCGTTCTTCATAGGCTATTTTGGTCAGACGGCTATGAGTCGGCCAATTTGGTCGTTCAATTTTTGTCATCTGCATTGGTATGTAGAACCGACAAATAGTCTGTTCTCTGCGACGATTGCACCCGGGGGGGTGTCGCCGGACGCCTTTGTCCATGTTAGGACAGGCAATTTTATAAAATGAGCAACCATCCGGCTATTTCAGCCTCTGGTCTTGTTTGAGACCGGTTGTATAGCTACTAAACGTTTTTGTGCTTAGTTTTTAGTCAGTATTAAATTTACACTAAGTATCAAACTTAGATTTTTTAAACAAGCGGGTCCGTCTGGGTATTACCCAGGCAGATAATCAGGCAGTTGAATAAACAAAGTATTAAACTTAAATAAACAAGGGATCCGAGTATTACCCAGGCAGTCCAACAAATGCAACCTTTACTAAGTGTCAAACTTAGTTAGGTAAAGAAAAAAACGCCTGGGTATTACCCGGATGGATAATTAAGCAATAACTCGATTTTGCAAACAAAGTATGAATCTTCATTAATTGACTCACTGTTTACAAAAAGTTTACATTCTCAGAAGTAGTACTTTTTTAGATTGTCTACATTCCAAGTTCAAGGCAGACGCCTGCCGTCTGGGGTTTCCAGGCGGTAGGTGCCATCCCTTACTTCTTCATAGATCCGGTAGGGGCCTTCCCAATTTGGAGTTAGCTTTCCCAGCTCATTGGCCCTACCGGTTGCCTCCATTTTCCGTAACACAAAGTCATCGACTTACAGAGGACGCTTGTGCACTCTCTTGTTATAAGCTCTGGTCATCCTCAGACGGTATATCTCATGGCGCAGGGCAGCATTGCCCCTACGTTCCGGGAGGGAGTCCAATGCCAGCCGCATGGCCTCCCAATTTGCCTCTTCATCATAGAGCATAACTCTGAGAGTTGGCTCGTAATGCTCAATAGGCAAGACGGCTTCAGCACCGTATACCATAAGAAATGGGATTTCTCCGGTTGCCCCTTTAGCAGTAGTCCGGATGGCCCATAGGACATGAATTAATTCTTCTGCCAATAAGCCACCGACCCGTTCAATTTTCTTTTTAATGCCGTCTGAGATGAGTTTGTTGAAGGCTTCAACTTGGCCATTTGCTTGGGGTCGGACGACTGATGCAAAACAATGTGAGATTCCCTGATCTCCTAACCAAGTCTTGAGCTGGGGGGTTTCAAACTGAGGGCCATTGTCAAACACCATAGACATAGGTACCCCAAACCGGGTGATGATGTTCTTCCAGATGAAGGAGATGACATCCTTTGTCTTGATGTTTTTAACCGGCTCAGCTTCTACCCATTTGGTGAAATAATCCACAGCCACCTAAATGTAACGCTTTCCGCCTAGAGCAGGCGTATAAGGCCCCAAGATGTCCATGCCCCATTTGGCAAATGGGATTGGGCTGTGGATTGCTGTCAGATCAGTAGCCGGACGATGAATAAGTTTACCAAACTTTTGGCACTTGTCACATTTTTTCACCAACTCCTTGGCGTCTGCTTCAAGAGTGGGCCAAAAGTAATGTCGTCTGGCTCTGACGGCTAGGGACCTGCCGCCTATGTGGGAGGCGCAGAATCCCGAGTGCAAGTCTTCGAGAACTTCCTTCCCCTTTTCTGGGGTAACACACTTCAACAGGGGCTTAAGAAACCCTGCCTTGAAGAGTTCTCCATTTTTCAACTCGAAGCTTGCAGCTCGCTTCTTCAGAACGGCTGCTTCCTGTGGTGAATCAGGAAGTGTGCCGTCTGAAAGATAAGCCCGGATGGCATCCATCCAGGTGGAGCTTCGGTCTAAGGTTCCAATGGGCTCTTCATGTATGCTTCGCTTTTCCAGAACTTCCCAAAAGACCGACCGAGGAGTAACACAGCAGGCGGATGAGGCCAATTTGGACAATGCATCCGCCTTGTTGTTATCTGACCTGGGCACTTGATTCAGACGGAATTCCTCAAGTGCCCCAGTCTCTTCCTTGACTTCCTGAAGATATTTGATCATAGCCGGATGAGTTGCCTCATATGCTCCCTCATACTGGGTAACGACCAACCGTGAATCAGAGTAGGCGTCAATCTTCGTTGCCCCTGCTGCCTTACACATGCGGATTCCGGCTAGTAGGGCTTCATATTCCGCCTCATTATTTGAGGCTTGAAACTTAAACCGCAGTGCATATTCAAATTTGTCCCTCTCTGGGGACTCGTATATAATTCCTGCACCACAGCCGTTCTTTGTTAAGCTTCCGTCTACATACATTTTCCAAACCTGGTCAAGATTATCCGGTTGCACCGGTCGGGTCATTTCAACAATGAAGTCGGCAAACGCCTGACCTTTCACTGCTTTTCTAGGTTCAAAAGTGATTTTAAGACTTTGCATTTCAATAGCCCATTTTAACATTCTTCCGGATGACTCCAAAGTAGACATTGGCCGCTTGAGGGGCTGGTCGGTGTAGATTACCACCGGATGAGCCAGGAAGTATGGCTTCAATTTCTTGAAAGCCATATACAGAGCTAGGCCAAATTTTTCTACCATGGGGTACCGGAGCTCAGCATTTTTTAGGACATGGCTAATGAAATAGACCGGAAGCTGAACACCGTCTCTCTCAGCAAGGAGAACGGCACTGAGGGCAAGATTTGAGACGGCTAAGTACATGTATAACACCTCCCTAGGCAATGGACTAACAAGTCTTGGCAAAGAGTGGAAGTGTTCTTTCAGCCGTTGAAAGGCCGCCTCAGCCTCATCTCCCCATTCAAATCTGGTCTTCTTCCTGATTGCTTGGAAGAAGTAAAGGCATTTGTCACCTGACCGGCTAAGGAATCTCCCCAGAGCAGCCAGGCAACCGGTTAGTCTCTTTGCTTCCTTGACAGTGCGGGGTGGCTTCATGTCAATCACCGCCTGTATCTTCTCAGGGTTAGCCTCTATCCCCCTTTAATCAATCAGGAATCCGAGAAACTTCCCAGACTCAACACCAAAGACGTATTTCTTAGGATTTAACATGACCTTATGCCGCCTGAGTGTGGTGAAGGTTTCTCAGAGATCAGCAAGGTGATCCGCCTGCTGTTTGGATTTGACTATCATGTCATCAATGTATGCCTCTACATTCCTCCCAATTTGATTAACAAAGACAGTATTAATCATCCGTTGGAACGTAGCCGGCGCATTTTTCAAGCCAAACGACATCACCGTATAACAGAATAACCCCTGATCAGTGACGAAGGTCGTCTTCTCTTGATCTTTCTTCCACAGGGGTATCTGATGGAAGCCGGAGTAGGCATCCATAAAGCTCATCAAGGCGTGACCGGCTGTAGAGTCGACCAGACTGTCGATCTTTGGAAGCGGATAACTGTCCTTTGGACACGCCTTGTTGAGGTCTGTGTAATCAACACACATGCGCCAGGTCCCATTCGGTTTCTTAACAAGGACCACATTGGCCACCCAGTCGGGAAAATTACAAGGCCGAATGAACCCGGCGTCTAGCAGCTTTTTGACTTCGGCAGCTGCCGCCTGACTTCTTTCCTCGCCGTGGTTTCTTTTCTTTTGCCGGATGGGCTTCTTTTTGGGGTCCACGGCGAGTTTGTGGACAGCGAGATCCGGGCTGACGCCTGGCATTTTTCCACTTCAAAGGCAAAAATGTCTTTGAATTCCTTCAGCAGGAGGTGCAAGCTTGCACCCAAGGTAGCATGAGCGACCGTCCCGACCTTAACAGTACGTTTTGGACGGCTGTCATCCAGAACGAGATCAATGCTTTCGCCAGCTGGTTGGGGACGGAGCTCATCTGACCGCTCACCGGTCAGTGATTGCTATTTTTTCTCTTTCTTCACCTCCACAAGCAGTGGTGCCTTTCTTTTCTTACCGGCTGCTGGTGGGGCAGGTGCTGGGTCGGCATCCTTGACATTGTAAAGGTCTATTAGTTCCTGGATGCCTGGGGTTACAGTGTCCCTTACGGCTGAGAGGTAGCATTCTCGAGCCGTCTTCTGATCCCCATTAAGGGAACCAACAGTGCCGTCATCCTTCTCATACTTGATGAGCATGAGAGATGGGATGATTACTGCTTTGGCTACGTTGAGGGTTGGCCTGCCAAGGATAATGTCATAGGCGGTCAACTCATCAATGACCAAGAACCTGACGACAATATGTCGTCCTTGGCCCTTCTCTCCCAGCCGGATGGGTAAGTCAATCCTCCCGGCTGGGTAGACCATCCCACCCCCAAAACCAACCAAGGGGTGGGTGACCGGATGCATGCTGCTGATATTGTATTTCAGCTTCTGCAAGCACCTGAGGCTGATGATGTCTGATGAACTGCCGGTGTCAATAAGGATCCGTCCAACCAGCTGGTTGGCAACCTTACATTCAATGACCACCGGGTCATCATGCGGGCGGCGGACGCTGCCCCTGTCCTTCTCAGTGATCAAGACGTCTGGGAAGGAGGAGCTGGCTTCCGCCTGTTCATCATCATCTTTGTCCATCTTTCGAAGATGGCTCTTGGTGCCCCTGATGGTAGGGCCACCGCATGAAAACCCGCCTGCTATAGTGTAGACCGGCTGGGGGGTAGTCTTGGAGGACTGACCCTTGTTTTTCTTTTTTGCCCCGGCTGGGGACTTAGAAATATAGGACTTCAGCATCCCCTTGTCAGCCAGACGGTCCAACGTCCGTTGAAGGCTGAAGCAGTCGTTGGTGTCATGGCCAACTTCCTCATGGTATTGACAAAATTTATTTTTGTTCCTGGATTGAATGGAACTTTTCATTGGATTCGGCTTCTCTAGGGACAGCCGATCCTTTATCTCCATGAGGATGGAGTTGCAGTCCTTGTTAAACTCGTACTTTGGGACGTACGGTTTAAATTCTTTCTTCTTCTTCTAGGACGGCTGGTCAGTGTCACTAACCGCCCAGACCTCTTTTCTCTTCTTGCTCTCCTCTTTCTTTTTAGCCGGTTGTCTTTCTGCTTGTCAGACTTCTTAAAGTCCGACTGGCTTCCAGGCGAGCAGAGGTCGGTAGCTTGGATGTAGCTTTCCGCCTGCAGGGTGAAAGCCCCTTTTCTGACTAGGTCAAACTTAAAGGTCGACCCGTCTCTCAGACCTTTGAAAAAGTCTGTAAAAGCTACCTCGTCAGACAGCCCCTGAATCTGAATTCTGATCAGGTTGAACCGCCTGACATATGAGCGCAGCCCTTCTCTCTCTCCCTGCTTAACAGTGCTCAAATCAAGGCTTGTTTTCTTAGCAGGGATGTTCATTGAGAAGTTAGAAGCAAACAGGAAGGCAAGCTTCCTGAAGCTATCGATGGACCCGGCTGGCAGATTGCCAAACCATTGTTGGGCAATGCCCTTCAATGTAGCCGGGAAGCATCGACACCAAGTGGCATCATCCAACCCCTGTAGATACATGAGGTTGGTGTAAGCCATGAGGTGGTCTTTCGGATTGGTGGTACCATCATAGGTACCAACCAACACATTCTTAACCTTGGCCGGCTGAGCCGCCTCGGTTATCTCCCGAGTGAACGCAGAAGGTTGTTCACCCAAACGAAGCTACTATTCCAATGGCTGGACATTTGGGTATGCCGCCTGACCCCCAAAGAAGGCCGGCTGCATGAAATGAGGGGGATACTGCCCGTAAGCCTGAGTAGGCACATACGGGACAACTCCAATCATATGAGGGCCAGAATGGACGGTATTACCGCCTGTCTGACTCTCATGCAAGGAGGGTGCACTCCCTGCAGAAATGTTGTTGAAGATGTCTGGAAAGTTCAACGTTGAAGCCGACTCAGACAGCGATTGGTTTCTCTTCCGGTTGATGATCTCCCGGGCATCAAGAGGTGATTTTTTACTTCTCACCGGCTGCTTAGTCCGGCGAGTGTTATTGGTGTTCTTCCCAGGAAGGAGAATTTTTTACCAATCAATGGTCCCGGCTGCCTTCTTCTTTGGATGAGGAGTGGGCTGCCGGTCTCTGACTGACTTCCCCTTCTCTAGAGGAGTCTTCTTCGCTGACTGACCTTTACTTGGGCCAGCCCGACTTTTGGTGATCAGCTCTTTAATTTCACCCTTGAAACTTGTCATGAATCTCACGAGTTCGTCTCGGGTGACAAGGGCTGATCCAGCTGCCGTTTGGGTTTCCCCTTCCGGCTGCCCAGTGGGTCTGCTCGGACCCGCCTGGGAGGCACCCCGCTCCAGAGTCTCTCTGGGCCGGATGCGCTTGATTCTAAGAGAGCCGTCTTCGGCTGTAAAGGTTTCGACCTGAGGATCTTCATCCTCCTCATGGTCTGTAAAGACTTCTGAGTCTTCGTCCAGACGGTTAGGGGGTGGTACAGACTCTTGAACCATCTTCGAGGTACTCTCCCCACAGACGTCACCAAATGTTTTGGGTGTTTTTGTCCCTTGGGAGAGTTACGTCACGAAGTCTGATCCGACTGAGCTGTACCTGCAAAATAACGGAGACTCCGGGTGGTTGGAGCTCCGCCTCCGACGATCAAGTTAGTAACTTGAAACGGAATAAAAAGAACGGAAATTTAGGTGGGTATCTGCTTGGATTCCAAGCTCAGGTCTTTCTCTGATGTAAGAGAATAAGGGTGTAATAAATGATTGAATGTGTCCCCAAAATGGGGAAATATCTCCCTATTTATAGGGTCATTGGAAAATGTTCCCCTATTTAGGTCACTTGACCTAGAATTTAGTGGGCTGCGGCGTTTTACAGCGCTCCTAAGAGTTTGGGCCTTTGAAAGCCGCCATTTCAGAAACATATCTGAGGACGCCAAGTGTCAAGAGGATGTTGAGCCACATGGGCCATCCTGAGCTCGACACGTGGCAGCCTCTCATTGGTCCACGTGTCAAGAGGATGGTGAGCCACATGGGCCATCCTGAGCTCGACAGGTGGCGACCTCTCACTGGTCCACGTGTCTAGGGTAAAAATACCCTAAACACAAGCAGCTGAAGATCGCCAAAAGAGCTATGCAGACTTAAAGCGAAGGGAAGAAGAGTTAGAAATTGGTAATAAGGTGTTGTTAAAGGTGTCACTAATGAAAGGAGTGATAAATTTTTAAAGAAAGGAAAGCTCAGTCCAAAATACATTGGTCCATATGAAATACTGCAATGAATAGGCAAAGTAGCTTATAGGTTAGCCTTACCTATGGAGCTTAGTAAAGTACATGACGTATTTCATGTGTTCCAATTGAGAAGGTACATTCCTGATAAATCCCATGTGCTACAACCCGAAGCCATTGAGTTAGATCAAAGCTTAACTTTTGAGGAGAGACCTGTCAAGATTCTTGACAGTAAAGTGCGTAGTACACGCAATAAGAACGTTAAGATTGTAAAAGTACTTTGGTCTAACCAAGAATACGAGGAAGCCACTTGGGAGACAGAAGATGAAATGAAAAAGAAATACCCAGAGTTGATTCAGGTATGTTGAGTTACGGGGGCGTAACTCATTTTTTTAAGGGGGGTAGAATGCGGTAGAATTTCGCACTTTTTTCCTAAATTTTACTTATTTTTGTGCTTTTTGCACAAATTTTATTAAGTATTTTGAGTTTTTGTGCTCTCAAGGAGACACAAAGGAGTAAAGGAATGACAAAAAGTACAGCAATACCATACATAAAAAGGAAATAGGTTTAAATTTCGTTCCCTAAGTTTCGGGACGAAACTTTTTTTAAGGGGGGTAGACTGTAATACCCCGTATTTTTTATACATATTTTATTTAAAATATGTATTTTATAAAGTATTTAAATAATTTTAATATTTTAATTATGGCATTTTAACTAATAGTTTTATAAAAGGAAAGTTTATTTAATTTCTTTATTTATAAAAGTTGGGGTTTTATTTTAAGAAAGTTTAATTTTAACAAGTTTTATTAGGGAAGGGATTAGGAAAAACTAAAAGAGGAAAGTTTAGGGAAAAAGGGATTGGTTGAGAAGGGGTATAAATATCCCACTTATGAGGCAAATCAACTTTGCCCAGAGTGGAGAAAAACCCAAAGTAAACTTCTCTCTCTCTCCTCCTTATTTTTCTTTCTTTTTCTTTTCCTCTTTACCTTTCTTTTTTTTCGGCTGCCATGTTTTTCCGCCCCCTCGACCGCTGCCAGCCGCCGCTGCCAGCATCCGGCAGCCGGTGGCTGTCTTCTCTTTCCCTTTTTTTCGAGTGTATATAAAAAATAAAACTTAGCTTGATTATTTTAATTTAATCTATGCTTAAATCTAAGTGTAAATTATTAGTTTTGGGATTTGATTTTTTGATGTTTGATTATAATTATTATGTCAATTAATTTTCAAATTTGATTTTAATTAAAAAAAAAGCCACAATTTTTGAAACCCTAGGTTCTTGATTAATGAATTATTGAAGGGTTATGATGTATATTGGCTTAGATATTTGTTTTAAGTGTTTTAAGGCTTAATTACATCAAGTTTTAATTAAAATAAAGTGCTGGAATTTTATGTAGAACCCTTAATATTATATTTCTTGAAGGAATTTTAATTACCCATTAATTAGGACTTAATTATGGTGTTTTAAATATAATTTCAGCTTACTTTCATTAAATTATGAGGGGTTTTAAAATAGTATATATTGCTGGAAATTTGTTTAGAGTGGATTTTAATACTCTATTATGATTTTAATGTGTAGGAGACTTTGAAGTAAGCAATTTCTACTAGTCGTGGCGATTTTAAGATCGTACTCAAGGTACGTTCGCGTACTTAGCATATTTTGATGATGTAGAATCATGCTAGGCTTGATTTCAATCAATTTAAAGTAGTATCATGCTAAGGTTTATGTATGGAATTGTGAATTAATGTTGTTGGTGATTGAATGGTGAAGCATGAATTATTTGTGATGGTTTATGGATTGGAAAATTATATTTTGTGCATATTGTGTTTGAACAACACTTTTATTTATGGCATGTTAGCATGCATGATTAATTAAACTACATGTTTAATTATGTTTGGAATATTGAAAAGGAATTTTATTATGGTTCAAATAATTTTTATTGATGCTTTAAGCATGAGGAAGGAACTATATAAGTGTCTATGTACACAAGGGATAAATTGTATGTTGGTGCCTTTGTGCACTTAAGGTGTTTTTAACACCGAGGGATAGGATTTTTGGCGCTTTATGCGTTTAAGGAGTCTTTGACACTGATGTAGAATTAAAAAGGGTTCAACATTAAATAATATGTGGTCACTAATTATTCAAGAATTAAATTTGTATGTTTGGTTGATTGAATAATTATTGTTGATTGATTTATTATGCTTTGAGAGTCATCACCAAGTCCAATAACATGTAAATAACGTAAAGTGAAAGAGATTACGCACCAAAACTCTTGGAACGTATATACCTTGTGTATGAACAAAGGGGGGGGGAGTTATGGGGTTTTATATTTAACCATAACTTCTAATGGAGTACAGGACACTGTACATTCCTTTTTATTTATTATTATGCGAAGGAATTCCACCACCTTTGAGTGGTTTTGTCGCTGGCACGGTTAGCTCCCGTGTTAGTTAACCTCAATTTATTTGGGGGAGGTATAGTTGGAAACCCGTTCGATGCGTAATCAACGCCGCTTAATGAATTATTTAGTGTCTAGTTAAAGTGTCTTGTTGATTTTTGTGTGTGCTTGTAAACAGGTGCATTGAGGTAAGTGTGTGTTGATAGGTGAAAGCATGTTAGTGTCTTTAATTACGCTTATGTACTCAGCTTTGCTGATTGTGTGTGTTTGTGTGTTTGGCCATGTCTTTATCTTGGCCCTATGATGACCCATTTTTAATGGAGAGTAGTGGGGACAAGTAGAGATAAAATTTTCAGGTATTGAAGCATATTCATGACGGGGCATGAGTGAAGAGTGAATCATGCTAGTTTCCATTAGTTACGATGTGTTTTATGCTTTATTTTTTTATGACATATTCTGTGTGGACTAACGCAAAGGTTTTGTTTTGAAACGGTTTTGAATAAGGGCCTTTAATGGTTCCAAGTTGTAGTTTGATCTTATTTATCTTTGTTTGTTTCGGTTTTAAACCTTACTTTCGTTAGGTGAACTTTTGAGTTGACTTCTTTGAACGGTTTTTAATTTTAAGTCTTCCGCTGTGTATCTTTGATGGTTGCCTTAGCCGTTTTCACGGTGGCAATAATGTCTTAGATATTTCTAAATCGTATTTTAAAGAGTAAAGTGGGTATTTATTTAAAGGAAAGGAATTTATAGGGTGTTACAACGCTGCTTCTTGCTTAGGGTTATGCCATGTGACATGGGTAGGTGACCTCTCTTGGCCACCTCTATGTTGAATCGTGTCAGAACCTGGGCTACGCCAAAGCAAGACATTACTACTTTCCTAAGAACATAAGGTATGTTCATAGGTGACAGGGTAAAGTCGTATCCCCTAATCAAAAGTAAATACCTAAGTCCTCTAACTAAAGTAGATAGGGAAGTAGGGTCGAACTCCACAGGGAAACAAGTCTTTTTACTCCTAATTAATTATTATAATATAAATTATCTAAGTAACCAATATTTTTAGGAATAAATTCTATACTACGAAGAATAAGTTTAGGGAGAAAAGAAACAATAATAAGGAAGCCTAGGGTCACAGGTTCACCAATAATTAATATTCCGGGATAAAACGAAGTAATTAATAATTAACAATGCACAAATAACATGATTAATAGGCTCTCGCAATTTATTAATCAACATAGATCTAACAGGCTCTCGCAATTACTAGATCTAGGTTCCTATTGAAAATAGCCTTTAATATTAAATTAACATCTGCTCGATTCATCAATTCAATATTGCTAAACAATCACAATCAAATTACATCTTCTCGATTCATAATCTAATTGCAAAGAATTAAAACAATTTAATAAGAAATTATCATGCAATATCAATAATCAATAATAACAAATTATCCCTTCATATTAATTATGGATCCCCATAAACCCTAGAATGAAACTACTCACGCATCATCATAACTAAACTAATCAAATAATTAAATAAAAGCATAATCAAAGAAGTAAGTAAAATAGCTGAAATTAAAAGGGAAGAAATTGTTACCAAAAGAAAAACTGGATTAATGGAAGTAATTAAGAACAAAAGTTGAGAGAGAATTTAAGAGAGAGAAAATATTCTAAGTAGAGAGAGAAAGTCTAAGAAAGAAGGTAATTAAAATTTTGTACAAATCTCGTACTTAAACGTTTCCTAAAACAAAAATTAAAACTAAACTAATCAGGCTTCATAAAAACATGCGCCTGATCGGGCAAAGGGCTGCCCGATCGGGCCTGCCTTTTTCTTCGCGTTCCTTCTCAGCAGCATCACTCGGTCCAAATACCTCGGGATCCCAATTACCAAGCCCTTAATCACTGGCTCGATGACTCTAACCGGCCTTGGGCTTCAAAGATGGTCGTGCACTTCTAATTCCCGTAGTCGCTCCATGAAAAACCCGAGGAAATGCTCCAAAGGCACAATTTCCTACAAACTCAACAAAGACAACGAAAATACTAGAAAACACAAATTAGTAATAAAAGTGGCTCGAAAGAGCCAAAAACACTACTAATTATGACCAAGGGACGGGGATAAATTACTATATAAAATGGACATATCAAACTCCCCCAAACTAAAACTTTGCTTGTCCCTAAGCAAAGATCTCATCAATGAACATATAAAACATACTTCACCCCAATAATCAAATCAAGCACCAACGATTCAAGGAAAATCTAATGAACATGCTTCAACATCAATCAATCTTATTCATCTAATCACCCTTCCTCCCCAACAATTGTCAAGTAGAGAAAACCACAATAGCATATAGAATTCAAGACTAGTGCTCACACACTCAACTCTCATTTATGTGGCGAGTAAAAGATGTACTCGATCGCTCTCCAACCAACCCCTTTAATGTGAACAATGCCCTCCCAACTCACACTCTCGTGTGTATGAAAACAATGTACGCTCAACCTACTAGTCGACTTGAATTATGCCAAGTCATAACTTGCATTGATAAACAACACTTTCACATTTACATAACTTCTATGCACAAGGTCGGAAGGTCTTTAAAGCTTGTAATGTAAGGCTAGGGTAAAGGGTAGGATAAATTTGGGATTTTGTGAGAGAAAAGTTATGCATTAAGGGAGCCAAATCCTAATAAACCCATGATCAAAATAAATGATGATCATACATCTCCATAAACATAACTAACTCCAACAAAAACCACCAAATACAACTCTAATCATCATAAACAATCCCAACACTTACAATAATCACTCATAAAAATATGATAATGTAGAACTTTGAGTGAAAAACAAACTTTGAACTCATTCTTTTGTTTTTCTTCAACTTGAATTTTTTTTCTTTTTTTTCTTTGAACAACCTTCAAATAGAACATTTGAGCATTAAATTTTTTTTCTTTTCCTCTTTTTTTTCTTTTTAACTCATATTGGAAATTTCAACTTTGAAACACAATATCAATATTTTCCAATCAAAAATCAAAGAACAATAACTTTTCTTTTATTCCCACATTGTGCAAATAATGTGCACACCATAACTCCCTCACCTCACCAACTAATAGCTCCCCCAAGCCAAGCTTGGGACTAGTAACCAATAGGGCTCATATAGGCTTGTAATGTGGCCAAATAATCAATAAAAGGGCACAAGCAACAACATGGGTAACAAGAAGGGAAAAAATGTATCTAATACTCTGAAGGCTACCTAAAAGAATGAACGCCTTTGTCCTCCTCATGTGCATAATAATAAGTCATGAAACACTACTCATAGTTGCAAATCAATACTCAAATTCGTTGACATACCAGGAATTATGGAACTATCACACATTTCCTAACCAAATCAACTAGTCAAGCACTATATTCACAAGTAGTTGGACAAAATTGACTCATGTTTAGGAATCCAAGAAATTAAACTTCAAATCATGACCAACAAATCCACAATGCTCATTATCAATAACCAAGAATCAAAACAAATTTTCTCAACTAAGGGGCATAGGGAAGCATGATTTACAAATCATTGGAACGTATTTTGGAATTTTTTTTATTTTTCAATTTTTTTTTTATTTTTTATATATTAGAAAGCAATAAAAACTACACTAGGAAAGAAATAAAAACTATACTAGAAAGCAAATAAAAAGAGAAAAGGAAGAGAATTACCAAGCGAAAGAACACCCCCCAAGCCAAATCAAGCAATGCCCTCATTAACTTGGGAGTGTAGCCTACTCCTCATCCTCATCCATCCTCGAATAGCCCCCTCCGTGGCTAGAATCGGCTCCTCCATGGCTAGAGCCACCACCTCCATAACCCGAACGACCTGCAAAGTAGTTAGGGTCCACATTCCCCCTAAGCCCACCAAAAGGTACATCGGTCCCATAACCATGGACCAATGAGTAGTCGACATAGGTACCGTAGGCACTTGGGTTCGTATATCCACCTTGCGGATATTGGAACCAATCGGGAACAAGTGAATCGGGGGGAATAGCCCCCCGACGGGCGTAATCATCATACATGGGGTATAAACCCCTCCATAGGTTCCTCTCCACATACCCCACCCTTCTATCTAGAGACCCTACTCTAGTGTCGAGTCCCTAACCATACCCTGAACTCGCCCTTGCCCTATCTCAATTCTATCTAATTGGCTCCTAAAAGGCGAGAAGTCCTAAGGGGCGTTGGGGTCAATGTTGTAGTTGGTTGAGGAAGTAGGAATATTATATGTAAAGGGTGGAGGTGGTGGGTAGTGTGGTGAATGGTGGTGAGGTGAGTGGTCTGTGGGAGATTGGTGGGGTTGAGGTGAAGGGTGAGGTGGTTGAACCTCATCTTGACCGTTAATCTCAAAAGTGTAAGAAGGCTTCCCCTTCTCAAATTTGGTCAAGGTGGGGTTGGGTAAAGTGAAAGCATTATCCCTCCTACCCGATTCTCGTTGAATCACCCACCAAGTCTCACCTCCCATGACATTAATCCAATTAAGGCCACCTAAATAGGGTAGGTCCATAATAGTTGGGCCGGCTACCTTACCGTCATCGTTAGGGACAAAGTTAAGGTGTTTGACCGCTATGTGTGTTACTAGGCCACCAAAATAAATGGGTACCCTAGACCTACCCGCCTTGGCCGCATCGGCCACCCGTTGGAAGTGTTTGGCCATTTTGTGGACTATGTTGAGCTTTTCGCTCCTAGGGATCATGTATGACCCTAGCAACTCAAGCTCATCCCGCCTAACATTGGCGGGTTCATGCCTTTCAAAAATGGTAAGGCCAACAAACCGTTGCCAAAACTTTGGCACGGGATGTTGTATCCAAGTGCCCTTGGCATGTTGGAGGTTCAAATTACGATCCCCTTTAAGGGATTGATAGACAACGGCAATGTTGTCTTGGGGAGGTTCAATTGGCCTATCCGATTTTAACTCAAAAATTTTGCCAAATTCTTTCAATGTCAATCCAACATCATTATTTAGTAATCTAAATTGAACATGAGAAATTAAAGCATTAGATTTTATGACATTAAAACTAGAAACGAATTCTAAGGTTAAGTAATCATAAGTATCGTAATGCATGTTAAAGAAACCGCTCATGCCAATTCCCTTGAACAACTTTTCTACATGCTTATCAATTCCTAATCTAATAAGGGTGGGGTGATGAACAAAATGAGTAGGAATTACCTGCCTCGAAGTGAGGTTGATCATCCTTTGTTTTTTCTCTTGGGTGGTGATTACCACCCTCTCCCATCCCAGAACTTGCAAATCCGGGTCAATTCTGGCCTCTTGTTGCCTTGAGCTTTCCCCCCTTACAGTTCTTGATCTCTAGAAAGCCATTTGTGATTAGAAATTATAGGAAATGAAGACTTTCTCTCTCTTAGGGTTTAGAGAAAATTGAGAGAAAGTGGTAGAAATTAGGTGTAGATTGTAGAGAAAGATGAAAGGATTAAAAATATACAAAATTTTTTGAGTTTTGATGGAAGGATTGGAGAAGATCTTGAAAGTAAGTGAGTTTGGGGGTGTAAAAATGGAGGTTTTAGAGAGACAAAGTAATGGTGAAGAAGATAAAAGAAGAAGAAAGTGAGGAAAGAAAGAAGGGGAAAAGAATATAGAGGACGGCCAAAAAAGGCGCGCCCGATCGGGCAAGCCTCGCCCGATCAGGCGGATAATGCTGAAGTCCAGAACCTTAGTTGCGCGCCCGATCGGGCGCAAATACGAACGAAAATTTCGCCCTTTCACTCGCCCGGTCGGGCGAGCTTCGCCCGACATTTCTTTTCCTTCACTCGAATTGCGCCCGATCGGGCAAAATTAGCTCGAGTTTCTAACTGCACTTGCGCGCCCGATCGTGCAACCTCGCCCGATCGGGCTAATTTTGCTCCGATTTCCAGCTCTACTTGCGCGCCCGATCGGGCACCCACGCCCGATCGGGCGAAATTAAAACTGAAATTTTCCTTGCTTGCGCGCCCAATCGGGCGAGCTTCGCCCGATCGGGCCCCTGCCCAGTCAAGTGTCCTTAGCTTTTCTTCGATTTCTTTTCGTCTTCAAATTTTTCTAAGTCTCTTTACCTCTCAAACTTGTACCTGTACAAAAACACTTATAAATGGTAAAATTTCACTCTCCTCGCCTCTCTTAAAATAAAAATAAAAATAAAGGAAAAGGAAAACAAGTCTAGAAAGCAATAATACGGGTTGCCTCCCGCAAAGCGCTGGTTTATCTAGGTCCCACACGACCTTCTTACCACCTTGATGCTCAGGTTGGAAGTGAAGTAAGGAGGGTTTCCTCCACATCTCTTCTAGTAGCGCCCTCATGATACACTTTCAGTCGTTGGCCATTTACCTTAAACTCTTCACCCTTGTCATTGACCAACTCTACCGAGCCAAATTTGTTCACCCTTGTGACAGTGAAGGGACCGGACCACCTAGATTTCAACTTTCCTGGGAAAATCTTTAATCTAGAATTGAAGATAAGAACCTTATCACCTGGTGCAAACTCTCTTGGTAAGATCCTCTTGTCATGCCACTTCTTGGTCTTCTCCTTGTAGATTCGCGCACTATCATATGCGAAAATCTAAACTCATCTAACTCATTGAGTTGGAGGAGTCTTCTCTTACCCGCGACCTTAAAGTCCATGTTAAGCTCCTTGATCGCCCAAAAAGCTTTGTACTCCAACTCCACGGGAAGATGACATGCCTTACTATAGACTAATCAATAAGGCGAAGTACCAATTGGTGTCTTGAATGCTGTTCGGTATGCCCAAAGTGTGTCATCGAGCTTCATACTCCAATCTTTCCTTGACTTAGCTACTACCTTTTCTAGGATCGCCTTGATTTCTCTATTAGAGACCTCAACTTGACCACTAGTTTGAGGGTGGTAACTAAGCCCGGTTCTGTGATATACACCATACTTCTTAAGGAGGTTATCCAATCGTCTTTCATGGAAGTGAGTACCTCCATCACTAATAATAGCCCGTGGAACACCAAACCTCGGAAATATGGTCTTCTTGAAGAGCTTGATGACTACCTTGGCATCGTTTGTTGGTGAAGCTATGGCCTCGACCCATTTAGACACATAATCGACGGCTACGAGTATGTAGCAATTCCCATTGGAAGATGGGAACGGCCCCATGTAATAAATACCCCAAACATCGAATATTTCTACTTCAAGAATCCCGATTTGGGGCATCTCATGCCTCCGCAAAATGTTGCCAGTCCTCTGGCAAGAGTCACAAGCCTGCACAAAAGTGTTAGCATCTTTGAACATAGTATGCCAATAGAAGCCTGACTCATTAATCTTAGCAACCGTTTTAGTGGGGCCGTGATGTCCTCCATAAGGTGAGGTATGACAAGCGGTAAGAACGCCATGAGCTTCCCATTCGGGGACACACCTGCGAAGTAATCCATCTGCACACTCACGAAACAAAAAAGGATCATCCCAAAAATAATGTTTAACATCAGAAAGGAATTTCTTTTTCTGTTGGTAGGACAATTCAGGAGGTAGAGTACCACCCACTAAATAATTAGCAAAGTCTGCATACCAAGGGTGTTGCTCTACAACTGCATACAGGTTGTCATCAGGGAATGAATCATCTATAGGAAGAGAATCCTTACCCTCATCATACCTGATTCGTGACAAGTGATCTGCCACTACATTCTCTGCTCCCTTTTTATATTTTATTTCAATGTTGAAGTCTTGGAGCAAAAGAACCCATCAGAGTAGCCTTAGCTTTGATTCCGTCTTGGCTTTGATTCCGCCTTGGCTATCAAGTACTTCAATGCTGCATGGTCAGTAAAAACAATAACTTTAGAACCAACAAGATATGATCTAAATTTTTCAAAAGCATAAATAACAGCAAGGAACTCCTTTTCCGTAGTGGCATAGTTGACTTGAGCTTCATCCAAGGTTTTACTTGCATAATAAATACCATGCAAAACCTTGTTCTTTCTCTGTCCGAGCACGGCTCCTAGCGCAAAGTCACTTGCATCACACATGATCTCGAAAGGAAGATTCCAATCTGGAGCGCATATGATGGGTGCCGATATCAAAGCCTTCTTAATCCTGTTGAAAGCCTCAAGACACTCGTCAGTAAAAATAAAAGGAGCATCCTTGAGCAAAAGCTGAGTTAGTGGTTTAGCAATTTTAGAAAAATCTTTAATAAAACGGCGATAAAACCCCGCATGACCCAAGAAAATTCTAACTCCCTTAACATTAACTGGGGGAGGTAATTGCTCAATCACTGATATTTTAGCCCTGTCTACTTGTATGCCCTTATCAGATACAATATGACCTAGGACTACTCCCTCTGTCACCATAAAGTGACATTTTTCCCAATTAAGAACTAAGTTGCACTCTTCACATCTTTTCAGAATTTTAGCGAGATTAATTAAGCATGAATCTAATGAAAAACCATGTACGCTAAAATCATCCATAAAGACCTCCATAATAGACTCTATGAAATCAGAAAAAATGCTCATCATACAACGTTGAAAGGTAGCGGGTGCATTACATAAACCAAAGGGCATTCTAAGATATGCAAAAGTGCCATAAGGGCATGTAAAAGTAGTCTTTTCCTGATCTTCAGGGTGAATCGGAATTTGGAAAAATCCCGAATACCCATCAAAATAGCAAAAGAATTTATTATTGGCTAACCTCTCAAGCATTTGATCTATAAAGGGAAGGGGGAAGTGGTCCTTTTTAGTGGCGATATTTAATCTACGATAGTTAATGCACGTACACCACCCTGTTAAAGTTCTAGTGGGAATTAATTTATTCTTTTCATTTGTTATCACAGTCATCCCACCCTTCTTTGGCACTACCTGCACAGGACTTACCCATTTGGAGTCAGAAATAGGATAGATAATACCTGCATCAAGTAATTTCATAACCTCCTTCTTGACTACTTCCTGCATGTTGGGATTTAATCTTCGTTGGGGTTGAATGCAGGGCTTATAGTTTTCCTCTAGATGTATCCTGTGCATATAAAAATCAGGGCTAATAGCCTTGAGATCATCAATACTGTACCCAATAGCTTTCTTATGGGTTTTGAGAACCCCTAGAAGTTGGGAAGTTTGTAGGTCAATAAGTGCAGTACTGATGATCACGGGGTGTAGTTCCTGTTCATCAAGAAAAATATATTTTAAATGAGAAGGGAGAGGTTTTAGCTCAGGTTTCTTGACCTCTGCAGGTTTTGATTCCTGAACTAAATTTACTACCTTCAATGTTTCCTCAGGGCTTAATTCTTTTAAGGAAAGAGCCTTTACAATATCTTGTACCTCATTACCCCAAACGCTTGCATTGTCTATAGATAAATTCCCGCAGAGAACTTCCTCTAGGGGATCTTTCGCAAGAACCTGTGGCAAGCTGTCATCACAAATATCATCCATTATATCGATTACATCAATATAGCAACAATTTTCCTCTAGCATAGGCCCTTTCAAAACCTTCCCTAAATTAAAAGTAACATGTTAGTTTACCATTTTTAACATCAATAATCGCTCCTGCAGTATGGAGAAAAGGCCTACCTAATATAATGGGTATTTGTGTATCCTCTACCATGTCTAAAACAACAAAATCAACAGGAATAAAAAATTTACCAACTCTGACAGGTACGTCCTCTAAAATACCTAAGGGGTATTTTACCGAACGATCTGCCATTTGCAAAGTTATATTAGTAACTTTTAATTCTCCCATATTAAGTTTAGCACAGATAGACGATGGCATGACACTGACACTAGCACCCAAATCACACAAAGCTTTATCAATAAAAACATTCCCTATATGACAAGGGATAGAAAAACTGCCAGGATCCTTTAATTTAGGAGGGGATTTGTTTTGCAATAAGGCGCTACACTCCTCTGTGAAAGCTACAGTTTCTACTTCATTAAAGGCCCTTTTCCTAGTCAGAATGTCTTTCATAAATTTAGCATAAGCAGAAACTTGAGTGATTAAGTCAGTAAAAGGAACTGTTACCTGCAGGTTTTTCACAACCTCTAAAAACTTACCGAATTGTTTATCAAGCTTACTCTTTAGATGTCTATTAGGGAATGGAAGCTTGATAACTGGGCACTGCACATCTCCTCCCTTATCCTGCATTTTACCCTGCACAGAAACATTAGTAGGGTTATTATCTATTTGTAGCCCTGCAGGGCTAGTAGGATTAGCGTTTGGTATAGAGGAATCTAGATCAGGAACTGGTCCATGTTCCTTTGGCATAGGAGGTCCATCATAATGTGAACCACTCCTTAGAGTGATTGCATTGGCATGATCTATAGGATGGATAGGTTGTGATGGTAGAGCTCCCTGCTGATGAGATTGTAGGGTAGATGAAAGTTGTGCAATTTGATTGTCCATGATTTTATTATGGGCTAGGATAGAATCAATTTGCGCATCCCTACTTTCCATATGCTTTTGCATATTGGTAAGCATTGCTCTAATTTCTGTCATGGCAGGGTCGGAAGATGATGAGGGTGATGCTTGGCTTTTCTGGCCGGAATAAGGATGATAATATTTTTGCTGTGGTGGGGTTTGCTGTTGTGATTGATGTAGAGGTGGAGGATTTTGTACATTGGTGCTCCGGTATGAAAGATATGGATGATTTTTATAACCGGCATTGTAAGAATTGGAATAGGGGTTATTCTGCCTATAGGTTTGAAAGGCATTAACTTGTTCCATAGAGCTCCTACAATCTTGCTCCCAATGACATACAATTCCACAATTTTCACAAAAAGCTTCATTGTTAGCAATAGCAGAAACATTAGGTACAGAGTTAGGAGCAACAGTAAGATTATCAAATTTTTGACAAATATACGTTAATTGAGCTTGCAAAAAGGATACGGAATCGATATTATGTTTTCCTTTATTTGTAAACCCTTTCGGATTCCCATATTGGGAATTGTGTATTGCCATGTCTTCGATAACCTGTCCTGCATCGTCCACATTTAAATTCATGAACCTCCCACTAGCTGCAGAATCTAGCACTGATCTAGAAGAATTTCCAAGACCATTATAGAATGCTTGGATCAATTGTCATTGTGCTAGATTGTGGTGGGGGCACTCTCTCTGTAGATCCTTGAACCTCTCCCCAAGCCTCATATAACGTTTCGTCGGCCTCTTGAGCGAAGTTCTGAATAGTACTCCTTAGCACCGCTGTTCTCTCTGCAGGATAGTATTTATTATAGAAATTCAAGGCAAGAGTTTCCCAGTCAGTAATACCAAGTGCAGTTCTATTCAAACCATTAAACCACAATTTAGCTTTGCCACATAATGAAAAAGGAAAAAGAATCTCCCTGAATTGGTCTTGCGTGACCCCGACTTGTCTAATGGTGTTACAATATTCGTAGAAATCTGCGATGTGAAGATTAGGATCTTCACCCTTAGCTCCACTGAATTGCTTCCTCTCTATCATAGTGATAAATTGGGGCTTGATCTCAAATTGGACTCCATCTAGAGCCGGAGTGGGAGTAAGGTGCGGGAAATCTGTGAGCTTCGGTTGCGAGTAGTCACTGAGTTTCTTCTGGGCCGTCATCTCTGATTCTGAATCTGAAGGAATATCCGTGTCACTAGAATCAGAGGGAGGATCTCTTCGACTGTTGTCCTCCTCAGAACCCGCCAGAATTTGTCTATAGAGTGTCCTTTGCCTATTAAAAGAGCGCTCGATCTCAGGGTCGAATGGGATGTAACCTGATCTGGAACACCCGGGCATAAACAAAGAACTTAAGACAAATATGAGAATTGCCTCAAAGAACTAACGCTCTCTGAGACAAAAGGGTTAATCTAGACTACAAAAAAAAAAAATCAGAAAATAAAAATAAAACCATTTCCCCGGCAACGGCGCCAAATTTTGACAGGGTAAAGTCGTATCCCCTAATCAAAAGTAAATACCTAAGTCCTCTAACTAAAGTAGATAGGGAAGTAGAGTCGAACTCCACAGGGAAATAAGTCTTTTTACTCCTAATTAATTATTATAATCTAAATTATCTAAGTAACCAATATTTTTAGGAATAAATTCTATACTACGAAGAATAAGTTTAGGGAGAAAAGAAACAATAATAAGGAAGCCTAGGGTCACAGGTTCACCAATAATTAATATTCCGGGATAAAACGAAGTAATTAATAATTAACAATGCACAAATAACATGATTAACAGGCTCTCGCAATTTATTAATCAACATAGATCTAACAGGCTCTCGCAATTTACTAGATCTAGGTTCCTATTGAAAATAGCCTTTAATATTAAATTAACATCTGCTCGATTCATCAATTCAATATTGCTAAACAATCACAATCAAATTACATCTACTCGATTCATAATCTAATTGCAAAGAATTAAAACAATTCAATAAGAAATTATCATGCAATATCAATAATCAATAATAACAAATTATCCCTTCATATTAATTATGGATCCCCATAAACCCTAGAATGAAACTACTCACGCATCATCATAACTAAACTAATCAAATAATTAAATAAAAGCATAATCAAAGAAGTAAGTAAAATAGCTGAAATTAAAAGGGAAGAAATTGTTACCAAAAGAAAAACTGGATTAATGGAAGTAATTAAGAACAAAAGTTGAGAGAGAATTTAAGAGAGAGAAAATATTCTAAGTAGAGAGAGAAAGTCTAAGAAAGAAGGTAATCAAAATTCCGTACAAATCTCGTACTTAAACGTTTCCTAAAAACAAAAATAAAACTAAACTAATCAGGCTTCATAAAAACATGCGCCCGATCGGGCCCGCCTTTTTCTTCGCGTTCCTTCTCAGCAGCATCGCCCGATCGTGCTAGACGCTCGCACGATCGGGCGCGCTATAGGCCACGCACAGCAACAATGCCGCGCCTGATCGGGCTACTCCTTGCCCGATCGGACCCTTGCTTCACTTTGATGCTCGGACTTCGATTGGGCATGATTTCTCGGTCTAATCCGGATTTCCTCTTCGGGTCTTGAATACTCGGTCCAAATACCTCGGGATCCCAATTACCAAGCCATTAATCACCGGCTCGATGACTCTAACCGGCCTTGGGCTTCAAAGATTGTCGTGCACTTCTAATTCCCATAGTCGCTCCATGAAAAACCCGAGAAAATGCTCCAAAGACGCAATTTCCTACAAACTCAACAAAGACTACGAAAACACTAGATAACACAAATTAGTAATAAAAGTGGCTCAAAAGAGCCAAAAACACTACTAATTATGACCAAGGGACGGGGATAAATTACTATATAAAATGGACATATCAATAGGTTTGCCAAAGCAAGACATCATAATACAAGTTAATTTAGGTTATACTTAACGATATGAGTGATGAAGTCCTAACATGTCGCGACAAAAGAGATAAATTGTTCATAGTGCATTAGATGCGAAGATTTATCTAACCAAGAGTGGCTTAGAGCCACTAGAAAACAGTTTCTTACCATAGAATAATAAGTGTTAAGACAAGCTAAAGCATGCTTAACTACTCATGGATTCTTTGGATCTTGGAATCGACTTATTCTCACCAAATTGGGACAAATTTAATGTGTAAATAAGATGTTTAAATAAGTTTGATATATATATGCATGAATTCAATATTATTTAAGTATTATTAATGTTTTTTCATTTCAAACTCTTTTAATTGTAGAAACATGTCTAACAACCAATTCTTGTTATGCTTAATTCTTGACAAGGAGAAACTGAGTGGGCCAAAGTTTCTTGATTAGAAAAGAAACTTGCGTATAGTTCTCATGTAAGAGCAAAAGGAATACTTCCTTGATGAGGAAATGCCCGAGACTCCCAATGAGGAAGTGACTCAGGCTACCCTAAACCGATGACAAACTGTCAATCGGGATGTCAAGTGCATTATGTTGGCCACTATGTCTCCCGACCTTTATGAGACTTTCCTTGAGAAGGAGACAAATTTTAAGATCTTTTCTGAGCTTCAGAATGTGTTCCAAGAGCAGGTTTGAACTAAAAGGTTTGAAACCCACAGGCAGATCCTTGAGAGCAAGCTCAAGAAAGGAGAGCCAGTCAGCCCACATGTACTCAAAATGATTGGTTTATTTGAGAACATGGAAAGGCTTGATGCGGGGTATTCGACCAAGATGGCAATTGACATTATTCTCCACTCGCTGCACAAAGGCTATGATCAGTTCAAGATGAACTATAACATGCACATCATGGAGAAAACCCTCACCGAGCTTCATGGTATGTTGAAGCAAGCTGAGCAAACGCTCAAGGATGAAGGAAAGCGTGACATGCTCATGATCAAGAAGGGCAAGCCATTCAAGCACTCAGGCAAGAAGAAGAAAGGCTTTAAGGGGAAGGGTAAGAAAACCTTTCCACCTAAATTAAAAGCTACCAAAGACAAGAAGGATAAAAAGGTAGCCTCTTCTAAATCTGATTCTGAATGTTTCTATTGCAAGAAGAAGGGACATTAGAAGAGAGATTGCCTCAAATTCAAGGAAGATAAGAAGAACGACATCATTGCTTCTACATCAGATATTTTTGTTATAGACTTAAACTTCGCTAGCACAACATCATGGATATTAGATACCGGATGTGGCTCACACCTTTGTTCCAATTCTCAAAAACTAAGGAGAACTAGAAGGCTAGAGAAGGGAGAGGTTGAACTCCGGGTCGTCAATGGAGCTAGAATTGCAGCCGTATCCGTGGGAACTCTCTGTTTTTCTTTTCTTTCCGGGCTTGTATAAGAAATTGAAAAATGTTATCATGTTCCTAATTTTACCGAAATCATCATTTTAGTTTTGGCGTTGGGCGCCAAAGGTTTTCAATTTCAAGTAAAAGACAATGAATGTTTGTTTTATATAGATAATGTTTTTTATGGTATGTGCCTGCATTAGACAGAGAAGTTTATAATCTCAATAATACCAATAAAAAGGCTAAGACCGTTGGGTCAAATGAAACATACTTGTGGCATTGTCGTCTTGGCCACATTAACATCAAACGCATCAAGAAACATCTACAAGAAGGTGTTCTTGACTCATTCAATTTACAATCGTTTCAAAATTGCGAAGGATGTTTATTAGGAAAGATGATAAAGCAGTCATTCTCCATGATGGGAGAAAGGTCAAGTGACTTGTTGGGCCTAATACACACTGATGTATGTGGACCAATGAGCACAACCATAAGGAACGACCATCGATATTTTATCACCTTCATAGATGATTATAGTAGATATGGATGTGTCTACCTTATGTCACCCAAATCTGAATCGTTTGAGAAATTGAAAGAATTTCAAAGTAAAGTTGAATATCAGCTTGGCAAGAAAATCAAAGCCCTTCAATCAGATGGAGGTGGTGAATACTTAAGCCAAGAATTTGATGACCATCTTAAAGAAAAGGGTATACTTTCATAATTGACACCTCTAGGAACTCCACAATGGAACAGAGTATCCGAAAGGAGAAATCGAACCTTGCTAAACATGTTGCGATCAACAATGGGTCTTAATGATCTTTCTATCTCTATCTAGGGACACACACTTCCAACCGCAGCACTAACACTGAACCGTTCTATATCAAAAGCTGTAGAAAAGACTCCATACGAATTATGGACGAAAAAACCTCCCTGGTTGTCTTTTCGATCTCAAGATATGGCGTTGCGAAGCATATGTCAAGAAATTAATTTCTAACAAACTTCACCCCAAATTTGACAAGGTTTTCTTTGTGGGCTACCCAAAAGAAACTAGAGGGTATTACTTCTACAATAAATCCGAGAACAAAGTTTTTTTGCTCGTGACGGTGTCTTTTTGGAGAAGGAACACCTTTCTAAATGACAAGTGGAAGGAAAACAAACTTGATGAAGTTCGAGAGGACAAGCAACAAAATAAAATTGATAGTTAAAGTGTTCAAACAACATCTGTTGACGTTGGTAAAAATGTGCAAAGACAAACCAACAATGCAAATGCTCATTCCATCACCCTACTTAGGTTGTAAAGGCCAAGGTCTCAACTTTATAGGTATCTTGGTGTTATATTAATCAAGAATCAGGACATCCTAGTAGATGGAGACGAATTGGCAACCTACAAGCAAGCGATGGTGACAAGCTAAAGTCGAATCACCTAATAAAAGTAATTCCTAGAACTACTAACTAAAATAGATATGGAAGTAGGGTCAAATCCACAGGAAAACAATGTTCTTTTATTTCCATTAATTTATTATAACCTAAATTATCAAGTAACTAAATTATAAATATGACAAATGAAACTAAGAAGAAATAAAGTAGGGAGAAATCAATAAATAAAAGCCTAGGGTATAGGTTCACCAATAAACAATAATCCTGGGTAAAACATAATAGTCAATCACCAATGCAATAATTAATCAGATCATAAAGGGCTTTCGCTACGTATTACAATCACATAATTAATCTACCGGCATTAAATCGCATCTCTCGAATCTTGACTTAGCCATTTATAGATCAACATGCCTATTGAAACTAAGCCTAAACATCAATTCTCATCTCTCGAATCTCGAATCAATATTGCATAACTCATACAATTAAACCAGGCCTAATCTAATTGCATAACATTAAATCAATCAATAGGAAATTAATCAAGCATTGATAATCAACAATAATAAATAACCCTAGAAAATAAAATAATCACACATAATTAAAACTAAACTAGAAAGCATATTTAAAATCAAAGCAAAAATATTAAACTAAATATGAAAACAATAAATTAAAATTAAACAAAACCAAGAAATAATACCAAAACTAAAGCAACCAAAACTACACTAATAAAATCTAAAAGAGTCTGACAATTGAAAACTCACTATAAACTAATCTAAAAGGCTAAGCTAAGAAAACTTATGTAAAGAACTAAAAGAAATCATGAAAACTAATAACTAAATGAATTAATCCCAAAAGTTGTGGGAACAAAACTAAAAGCTAAAGAAAAAGTTTGTCCTCCCCCTATGATACTACTACCCTCCTTTTCTATCTATAATCCAAGCCCACCGACTTATATCTAAACTTCAAGACACTCGCCCAATTGGGCATGGGGCCGCCCGATCACGCCCGCGTCATTCACGCCCAAGATGCTGACTTTGGTTCTGGGATTCTTTTAACTTTGGGCCTATAGCTAAAGTTGCATATTGATCCGTGGCCTAATTACTTGGTCCATATTTTCCTTCTTTATGATATCCCAATATTGGACTTGTAATAATACGAAGTATTATAACTCCAAACGGTCATCAAATATGATCAAACACTAATAACTTTGTACTGGTTAACATAATAAGCTCGAACTTGGGTTTCAAATATACTATCATGAAATACGATCAAACTCCAATGTCTTTGTACTGGTTAATAAGCTCGAAAATTATCTTATTTCTGCACATTCCTACAAAATAATACCAACTCCACAAAAACACTAAAAAAACATATATTAATAATAAAAATAGCTTCATAGAGCTCAAATAAGCATAAATAGGACCATGAGACGGGGAATAAAAATATATATATATTATTGATGAGTGGCATTTATGCCACTCTTTTATCCTTTTTCTCTTAGAATTTTCCCCTCATTTGCTCTTGTTTGATCCTTTTCAAAGCGTTTTATCTTCGTTTTTGTGATGTTTTGTCCTTTCTCTTGTTTCCCCTCCTTTTCTCCTTTTTCCTTATGATTTAGTTAGTTTTTCTTCGTTGTTTTGTAGATTGTTGGCCTTTTTGGAGAAGCCTTTAGGTGCTTATTGAGCTATGGAGGGGAAAGAGATGCTCAAGGAGAAGGTGGAAGCAACTTAAGGAGCCGCGGGCACGAAACCAAGGACCGCGGGCGGGGGGTGCTGCTTTGCATTTGGACAAATTTTTCAGTAGATGCCTAGCCGCGCCCTGGAAGAGGTCTCTCCTTTTTGACCCGCGGGTGTAGCACCACGGGCCGCGGGCGCGACATTTTGAGGCTGGCTTCTCCCCTATTCCCAGGTCGCGGCTCATCCTCAGCTGGAGAGGCCCCTCCTCCTTCGACCCGCGGGCGCGACACCATAGGCCGCGGGTGCGGTCTTCTGGGCTAGGTTAAGTCGTACCCTTTCATGAGAGGGTGCGGCAGCACGATAGAGGCCTTTCCTTGGGTTTTTATTTTCGATTTTTAGATGCATATAAATAACTTTCTTATTGAATTTCGTAATCCTCCCTTTTTAAATCAACATTAGACTTAGTATTTTAGAGAGAGAAAGTAGCTTATTCTTCAAGTTTCTTGATTGTATTCAACATTTGGTCAAGTTTATTTCAATTAAAGGCAAAAGTTCCAAGTTTTCATCTTTAATCAAGTTCCTCTTTAGTAATCTCTAATCCTTTCTATTAGTTTGATTTATTTGCTTTGTTATTACTTATTTTCATTTATCTCTTTAGTTGAACTTGTTGGTATTGTTTTTATTTGTTTTCAATCATGTTTACTTTTGTGCTTATTGATTCCTTGTTTAGTTTTGTTATGTTGGTTAGTTTCTCTTTCCTAGGCTAAGTTTTTAGCTAGGGGAAGGGGGTGAAAAACATGTGTTAATATTGATGATTGATGATGATTTGATTGAACTCATGCCATAAGTTGATCAAAGATATGGTTTTTGATAGCTTGAGATTATTATTATCACATTATTTGATGTTACCTAATTTAAACGCATGAGAATTATTTGAATTAGATTAAGATCACCTTTACTTTGATGATTGCATGAGAATGAATTATTTAATTAGAGTTTTATGTATTGTGCACTCTTAATCTCTTGGCATGATTAGTGACTAATTGGATGCATGAAAGTGATCTCAATTAGGACAAGACTTATGCAAAGTCATGAAAGTGAGTTGTTTGAGTAGAACTTAGCATTCTATGGCATGTTTTTCATGATAATCATCATTGTCAATCTTTGTTTAATCATATTTAACACCCCCGTACCCCTAGAGTTGTTTATATTTGGTTTAATGCCTTTTATCTTTCTTTCTTTATTACTTTAGTTTACTTAATCAAAGAAAACCAACAAAAATATTCTCCCATCTACTCTTGCATTAGTGGATTTGATGTTTAACTTGTGTGATTCCTCGTGGTTCGACCCTATACTTGCCGCTAACTAGTTTAGTGAAGGTCTAGGTTTATAAATAATTAATTTGATTAGGGTAGTAGATTCAACAACCTACTTTACTTCGATCAAAAATAGAATCATCTAACTCCCCTAAGCTAAACCTTTGCTTGTCCCTAAGCAAAGCAATGAATAAATAAATCAAAACTTCACCCCAAATACATTTAAAATCAATAAATATAATTCATGGTAAATTTGACAAACATGTTTCAAAGTCAATCAATCAAATCCATCTAATTACCAATCTTTCCTAACAATTGTCAAATAGAGCGAACCACAAGAGCATATAAAATTCAAGACTAGTGCTCACATACTCAACTCTCATTTATGTGGCGAGTAAAATATGTACTCGATCGCTCTCCATCCAACCATTTATATGTTAACAATGTCCTCGCAACTCACACACTCGTGTGTTTAAAAAGACAAGCACTCAACATAATAATCGACTCGAAATGTATCAAATTAATCTTTGCACTGATAATAAACTAATTTCACATTCACACAACTCTATGCACAAAAATCAAAAGGTCTTTAAATCTTGTTATGTAAGGCTAGGTGACAAGGTAAAGTCGTATCCCCTAATCAAAAGTAATTCCTAAATCCTCTAACTAATGTAGATTGGGAAGTAGGGTCGAATCCACAGAGAAACGAGTCTTTCTATTCCTAATTAATTAAAGTAATCTAAATTATAAAGTAACCAATATGTAAATTTGGATAATAAACTAAACTACGGAGATTAAGAATAAGGAGAAAACAATATATAAAAGGATTTAGGGCATAGGTTGACCAATAAATAATATTCCAGGGTAGAACATAATAATCAATCATCAATGCATACATTAATCAGATCATAAAGGGCTTTCGCTACGTATTACAATCACACAATTAATTTACCGGTATTAAATCTCATCTTTCGAATCTCGACTCAACCATTTATAAATTAACCTGCCTATTGAAACTAGACCTAAACATCAATTCTCATCTGTCGCATCTCGAATCAATATTGTTAAACTCATGCATAAAAGATCTGCGCAAATCTAGTCACAGATCATTAAATCAATCAATAGGAAATTAATCTGGCATTGACAATTAACAACCATAAATTACCCCTGCCTTCATATTATTTATGATCCCCATAAACCCTAGAAATAGAACTACTCACACATAATAAAAACTAAACTAATCAAAGATTTAAAACAAGACATGATCAAAGGAATAAAATAAACAACTAAGATTAAGAGAAGAGAAATCGTTACCAAATAAATCTGGAATTAAGAATAGAGTTAAGAACAAAGTATAAGAGAGAGAAACTAATCTAAAAGGTAAGTAGAGAGAGAGAAAATCTAAGAAAATAATTAAGAGAGAGTAAAGAAGGTCCTAAACTCGTTTTACGGAGAAGTATTTATACTCCGTAAGAATCCTAAACTAAAACAAACTTAAACGACCTTAATAGTCTCCTAACAATAACACGCGCCCGAACGGGCGAGGCACCGCCCGATCGGGTGCGCCTTTTTCCTTCAGATACATTTCTCGCGCCCGACCGGGCGCGCCTTCGGGCGCCAGCCTTGCTTCCCTCGCTCGGCCGGGCGCGCCTCCGGGCGCCAGCCTCTTTGGCCGGGCGGCTCTCTTGGGCCTCTATTTGGACTACGATTGGGCTCCAATTCTTCAGGCCAATCAGGGTTTCCTCTTCGGGTCTTGAATACTCGGTCCAAACGCCCCGGTATCACATATACCGAGTCCTTAATCACCGGTTTGATGGCTCTAACCGGCCCTGGGCTATAAAAACTAGTCGTGCTTCTCCAATGCTCGTAATTTCTTCATAATATCTCGGGAAAATGCTCCAAAAGTGCAAATTTCTGCAAAATTCAACCAAATCTACAAAAACACTAAAAAAAACCAATTAGTACTAAAAGTGGCTCTAAAGAGCCAAAAACACTACTAATTATGACCAAGGGACGGGGGTAAAATACTATATAAAATAGACACATCAAACTTCCCCAAGCCAAACCTTTGCTTGTCCCTAAGCAAAGATCTCATCAATGAATAAATAAATATGCTTCACCCCAAAATGTAAAAATCAAGCACAAACAATTCAAGGTAAATCAAATAAACATGCCTCAAAATCAACCAATCAAATCCATCCAATTACCTTTCTTCCCTAACAATTGTCAAGTATAGAAAATCACATTAGCATATTGAATTCAAGACTAGTGCTCACACACTCAACTCTCATTTATGTGGTGAGTGTAAGATGTACTCGATTGCTCTCCAACCAACCCCTTTATGTGAACAATGCCCTCCCAACTCACACTCTCGTGTGTATAAAAAGATGTACGCATGATTAAAATAAATAATGGTCAACATCTCCTACATAACCAAATCTAACATCCACCAAATACAGCTCCAAACAATATAAACAATCCCAACTCTTACAATCTCACTCTTAAGATATAATAATGAAGAAATGGAGTGAATAAACAAACTTTATTTCCAAACTTGAATTTTTCATACAAGCTAAATTTTTCTTTTTAATCAACCTCCAACTAGAACATTTGAACATTGAACACTTTTTTTCTTTTTGCTTTTTTTTTTTTAATTTTATTTTTTTATTAAAGTTCAATTATATTTTTTTTTCACTTTTTTTTCCTTGAACTTCTGATTTTTTTTATAACATCATACTTTATTTTTTCAAGAAGATATAACTTTCAAACTCATCAAAAATAAACATGATCAAGAATAAAATAACTTCTCAAAAACCCACCCAAATTGTGCAAATAATACGCACACTACAAACTCCCTCACCTCACTCACTAATAGCTCTCCCAAGCCAAGCTTAGGACTAGTAACCAATGGGGCAAAGTAGGCTTATAATATGGCTAATAAATAACAAAAAGGTCAAGGCAACAACATGGTTAGCAAGAAGGGAACAAATGTATCTACAATCATCTGAAGGCCACCTAAAAGAATGAACGCCTTCGTCCTCCACAATGTGCATAATAATGAGTCATACAAACATTACTTGTAGTTGCAAATCAATACCCAAATTCATTGACATACCAGGAACTAATACACATTCCTAACCAAATCAACTAGTCAAGCACTATATTCACAAGTAGTTGGGCAAAATTAACGCATGTTAAGGTTTCAAGGCAATCAAACATCAAATCATGATCAACTAATCCACAATGCTTATCATCATATACCAAGAATCAAAACAAATTTTCTCAAATAAGGGGCACAGGGAAGCATGATTTATAATTCATTGGAACGTATTTTTGGAATTTTTTTTTATTTTTAAATTTTTTTGTATTTTTTTCATATATAAGAAAGCAATAAAACTAACCTAGAAAGCAATAAATCTAAACTAGGAAAACACACAAAAAATAAAAGAAAAGAGAAAAAGAAAGATACCAAATCAAAAATCTCCCCCAAGCCAAAATCAGACAATGCTCTCACTAGCTCGGGAACTAGCCCAACATAGCTAGTCCAGATCATCCTTGTCCATAGAGACGAACCCTGCACCTCCACTGCCACCTGCACCACCTGCACCAGAAGAGCTACCACCAAAATAATAGGCATGAAAACTCCCCCCCGCCGGTCCCCTGAAAGGAATGTCCTGGCCATACCCATGGAAGGCAGAATAGTCAGTATAAATGCCATGGGCAGTGGGATAACTATCGTATCCCTGGGGTGGAGGCTGAAACCAGTTAGGGTAAATAGAATCGTTAGGAATATTGTCCCGACGAGCATAATCATCGTACATAGGGTAGAGAGCTCTACCCCGGTTCCTTTCCAGGTACCCTAACCTCTGGTCTATGGAGCCTAACATCCTCCTAAGGTCAGTGTAAGAATGCTCGATACGTCCTAAAGCCTGACCTATACTCCGAAGGTCCCAAACTGGGTCAGAGTCAACATGGGGGACGGAGTGAAACATGCGAGGTGGAGAAAACGCTACCTCGGGCTGAGGCTGGGGTGGTGGAACTGGTGGTAGTACTGGTGGTGCTTGCCCCCTAGAGTTGGCAACTAAAAGGTCATAAGTGTAGGATGGTTGCCCGGGGGGAAAAGCGGTCAAGTCAGGACTAGGTAGGGAAAAGATGGGCAAAGGTTGCTCGGTCCCAGTCCTAATACACCAGTGGGGTGTCTGCTCACTGTCCAGTCGTACCCACCCCAACTCCTCAAAATACCTAGCAGTCATATAGGTATCCGGACCACAGTTGATCAGCTGGTGGGGTCCAACCTCAACAAAACCGGCCTTTTTCACTGCTATTCTAGTGATAAGGCCTCCTATACGAATGGGGGTGCGACACTGGGTACTGGCTGTGGCATGTCTGCTTAAATGGTGAATGATGTCCCTACCCATGTTCAGTTTCCCAAACCCAAACACATAGTATCCTATAACAACTAGTTCATTGGTTTGGGCGTTATGGGGCTCATTCTTACTTAGAAAACACAAACCCGCAAATCTTTGCCAGATTTTTGGGATAGGATGATGAATAGGTTTGGTACTAGCATGTTGGGGGTTGGGGGTCGGGGGTAGGCAAACCAGTAAGAGAATAATAAATGTCACCCATTTTATATTTAGCATGCCATTGGTATGGTTATTCAGAATTTAATTCAAACAATTTACAAAATTCCACATAAGTTAAACTAATGTTTCTATTGTTCAACCTAACAAATAAATTTGGCCTATTTCTACTATTTACAACTTTCAAAGAAGACAAGAATTCAAAAGTTAATTCACGGTATGTAGGATAATGCATATCAACGAATTTTCTCATTCCTATGTCATTCAAAAATCGTTTAACAAAATCATACAAACCATAAGTTTCTAAAGTAGGGCGGTGTAACCACCGTGAAGGAATTACCTCGCGCCCGGCTAGGTGTTCTAGCAACTCCTTTTGCTCCTGGCTAGCTATACAGATCGTTGGCCAGTAGGAGAGTTGTAAATCTGGATCATACTCCTCCCTCGAGCTAGAACTCCTACCGAAAATGGATTGAGCCCTCTTTGAAGCCATAGTATAAAATGGGTATAGAAAAATAATTTGAATGGAATTTGAAAATTTATATAAAGAATTGTAGAGGATGAAGAGAGGATTAATAATATGTAAAAATATTTGGATTTGGGTGAGAAATGAAGAGAGAATCTTAGAGAGAAGGTAGAGGTTTTAAGGTTTTAGAGAGAGAAAGTTATGGAGGAAAAGAAAAATGAAGGAAAAAAGAAGAAGGAAGAAGAAGAAAAAGAGTCGGATGGCTCGCGCTCGGTCGGGCGATCTTGATTTTTTCAATTTACTGTTCTCGCGCCCGGTCGGGCGGGCTTCGCCCGATAGGGCGATCTAATACCCAAATTTCCTTCAACTCTCGCACCCGGTCGGGCAGGCTTCGCCCGATCAGGCGATCTGATGCCTAAATTTTCGTCTTTTCTCGCGTCTGGTCAGGTGCCCTTCGCCCGATCGGGCAATCTAAGATGTCTTTATACGACGAGTTTTGAGCCCAGTCGGGCGAAAAATGAGCTTTTTCAACCCTTGCTCTATTGCCCGGTCGGGCGAGCTTCGCCCGATCGGGTCCGAGGCTATTCTGACGATTTTACTATTTTCTTCTTTTCTTCAATATTTGGCTAAGTCTTTTCCTTCAAAACTGTACAAAAACTCATAAATTTCATTAAATTCCCTCATCTCTCCTCTCATAAGAAAAAGAAAGAACAACTAGTCTAAAAAGCATTAAAATACGGGTTGCCTCCCGCAAAGCGCTGGTTTATCTAGGTCCCGCACGACCTTCTTACCAAGTACAATAACTAGGACCCTTAGCCTAATGCTTGGTCGGGTGGTTTCTCACCCGGTCAAGCGGTGTTTAGGCCACGACGCGGCTTCCTGACATACCCTGTGGGACGCCAATTCACTTTGTCTGGTGGATCCTCCTTGACTTGGATAGGGGTTCTTCAATGCTACGCACTAAAGATCCCTCTTTGATCGAGGGTTGCTTCAAATTGTCATTGCATTTAGCACTTGCAACTCGATCCGGCGGAACACTCACCGTAGGCTTAAATTCCACAACTTGCTTGATTGATTTAACCTTTTCTTCCTCAAAACCAAGACTGACAGTGTAGAGGGCTCTTTCTATTGCATCATTTTCCTTCTGCCATTTGTCTATCTCACCTGAAAGGGATGCAACAAAAGATACCGCCTCCAAGGGATCTTTTACAAGAGCTTGGGGCTTGTTAGAATAACTCTGAACCACATTAACACTACAACACTTCTCCTCTGTCATGGGGCTTTTAGGGGTATTATTAAGATTAAAAATAATTTTATCGTCCCATACTGATAGTGTTAATCTGCCACTTCTCACATCTATGATTGCTCATGCAGTGTTGAGGAATGGTCTACCCAAAATAATTGGGGTTTGCGTATCCTCAGCTATATCAAGAACAACAAAATCAACAGGCATATAAAATTTACCTACTCTAATAGGAACATCCTCTAAAACACCTAAGGGGTATTTGAAAGAACGGTTGGCCATTTGTAGAGTAATATTAGTAGCTTTTAATTTACCCATATTTAACTTGGAACACATAGATAATGGCATGACACTAACGCTAGCACCCAAATCACACAATGCATTATCAATCATTAGATTGCCAATATGACAAGGGATAGAAAAGCTACCCGGATCTTTTAATTTAGGTAGAGATTTATTTTGAAGTACGACACTACACTCTGCAGTGAAATCTACTGTCTCTACCTCATTAATAGACCTTTTTCTTGTCAATATTTCTTTCATAAATTTTGCATATGCAGGAATCT
Organism: Chenopodium album; assembly: GCF_948465745.1. Taxonomy (NCBI): domain Eukaryota; kingdom Viridiplantae; phylum Streptophyta; class Magnoliopsida; order Caryophyllales; family Amaranthaceae; genus Chenopodium; species Chenopodium album. The sequence goes on along the minus strand of NC_137841.1, from coordinate 50,284,713 downwards.
GTGTGATTAGTTCATTGAAGGGAACTGTTACCTTCAAATCTTTTACCATCTCCAAAAACTTACCAAACTGCTTATCCAAGTTTGTCTTCAAGTGACGATTGAGGAATGGAAGTTTGATAACTGGCCTTGGAGCATTATTTCTGTTATCAGGAGTGGCCACCTTCCCTCGGGTCGTACCGTGCAATGTAGAATCAGATATATTAGTACTATGCTTTAGCCCTGCAGGGCTATTAGCTACATTGACTGGTTTAACGGAATCAAGATTAGCATTATTTATTAAAACAGGTTCATCAACTCTAGGCATAGGGGGCCCTTCGTAGTTTGAACCACTCCTTAGAGTAATTTCTTAGGCTTGATCCCCGTAGGCCTGGTTGGCTGTGCTGGCAGAGCTCCCTGTTGGCGGGCTTGTAGAGTAGCGGAAAATTGCGCAATTTGATTATCTATAATTTTGTTATGTGCTAGAATTGAATCAATTTGGGCATCTCTACTCTCCATGTGCTTCTGCATATTAACCAACATCGCTCTAATTTCTACCAAAGCAGGGTCGGAAGATGAAGAGGGTTGTTGTGGTTGGTTCTTCTGGCCAGCATTGGGATGGTTATATTTCTGCTGTTGTTGTTGTGACGCCTGTGGTTCTTGTGGTGGTGGATTTTGAACATTAGTACTCTGCTAGGAAAGGTAAGGATGATTCCGGTACCTAGGATTGTAGGTGTTGGAGTATGGGTTATTCTGCATATAAGCTTGAAAGGCATTAACTTGCTCCACGGAACTCCTGCAATCTTGTTCCCAATGACCTAAAATTTCACAATTTTATTAATTGCAGAAACATTTGCTACATTAGCAGTGCTAAGATTATCTAATTTCTGGCAGATAGAGGTTAATTGAGCTTCCAAAAAGGATACGGAGTCAACACTATGCTTCCCCTTGTTAGCAAAGCCTCTAGGATTCCCATATTGGGAATTATGTATCGTTATATCTTCAATAACCTGACCTGCATCATCAACATTAAGATTCATAAATCTCCCACTAGCTGCAGAATCTAAGATTATTCTAGATGAATTTCCAATGCCATTATAAAAGGCTTGGATTAACTTCCATTATGCCAAATTATGGTGGGGGCATTCTCTTTGTAGGTCCTTGAACCTCTCCCAAGCCTCATATAAAGTTTCATCGGCTTCTTTGGCAAAGTTCTGAATTGCACTCTATAGTACGGCTGTTCTCTCTGCAGGATAATACATTATAAAAATTCAAAACAAGAGTTTCCCAGTCAGTTATACCAAGTGCAGTTCTATTTAAACCATTAAACCATAATTTAGCTTTTCCAGTTAAAGAGAAAGGAAAGAGAATCTCCCTGATTTGGTCTTGCATGACCCCAGCTTGCCTGATGGTATTACAATACTTACAATAGCTTGCAATATGAAGATTTGGGTCTTCACCCTTAGCTCCACTAAATTGCTTCCTTTCTATCATCGTTATAAATTGGGGTTTAAATTCAAATTGTACCCCATCAAGAGCCGGAGTGGGAGTAAGGTGTGGAAAATCTGTAAGCTTTGGTTGTGAGTAATCACTAAGCTTCTTTGGAGCCGTCATCTCTGGTTCTGGATCTAATGATACCTCTAAATCGCTGGACCCAGTTGGAGGATCTCGGTGATTATTATTATCACCAGAATCCGCCAGAATTTGCTTGTAAAGATTCTTATGTCCATGGAAGGATCGTTCGATCTCAGGATCGAATGGGACGTACCCTGATCTGGTACTCCTGGGCATAAAAAAAAAACTAAAAGCAAATATGACACTTGCCTCAAAGAACTAACGTTCTCTGAGACAAAAAGAAATAACCTAGACTACAAAAATAATTAGAAATAAAAAATTAAACCGTTTCCCCGGCAACGGCGCCAAATTTTGACAGGGTAAAGTCGTATCCCCTAATCAAAAGTAATTCCTAAATCCTCTAACTAATGTAGATAGGGAAGTAGGGTCGAATCCACAGAGAAACGAGTCTTTCTATTCCTAATTAATTAAAGTAATCTAAATTATAAAGTAACCAATATGTAAATTTAGATAATAAACTAAACTACAGAGATTAAGAATAAGGAGAAAACAATATATAAAAGGATCTAGGGCATAGGTTCACCAATAAATAATATTCCAGGGTAGAACATAATAATCAATCATCAATGCATACATTAATCAGATCATAAAGGGCTTTCGCTACGTATTACAATCACACAATTAATTTACTGGTATTAAATCTCATCTTTCGAATCTCGACTCAACCATTTATAAATTAACCTGCCTATTGAAACTAGACCTAAACATCAATTCTCATCTGTCGAATCTCGAATCAATATTGTTAAACTCATGCATAAAAGATCTGCGCAAATCTAGTCACACAGCATTAAATCAATCAATAGGAAATTAATCTAGCATTAACAATTAACAACCATAAATTGCCCCTTCATATTATTTATGGATCCCCATAAACCCTAGAAATAGAACTACTCACACATAATAAAAACTAAACTAATCAAAGCAATAAAACAAGACATGATCAAATGAATAAAATACACAACTAAGATTAAGAGAAGAGAAATCGATACCAAATAAATCTGGAATTATGAATAGAGTTAAGAACAAAGTATAAGAGAGAGAAACTAATCTAAAAGGTAAGTAGAGAGAGAGAAAATATAATAAAATAATTAAGAGAGAGTAAAGAAGGTCTTAAACTCGTTTTACGAAGAAGTATTTATACTCCGTAAGAATCCTAAACCAAAACAAACTTAAACGACGTTAATCGTCTCCTAACAATAACACGTGCCCGATCGGGCGTGCCTTTTTCCTTCAGATACATTTCTCGCGCCCGACCGGGCGCACCTTCGGGCGCCAGCCTTGTTTCCCTCGCCTGGATGGGCGCGCCTTCTGGCGCCAGCCTCTTTGGCCGGGCTGCTCTCTTGGGCCACTATTTGGACTACAATTGAGCTCCAATTCTTCGGGCCAATCTGGGTTTCCTCTTCGGGTCTTGAATACTCGATCCAAATGCCCCGGTATCACATATACCGAGCCCTTAATCACCGGTTCGATGGCTCTAACCGGCCCTGGGCTATAAAAATTGGTCGTGCTTCTCCAATGCTCGTAATTTCTCCATAATATCTCGGGAAAATGCTCCAAAAGTGCAAATCCCTGCAAAAGTCAACCAAATCTACGAAAACACTAGAAAACACCAATTAGTACTAAAAGTGGCTCTAAAGAGCCAAAAACACTACTAATTATGACCAAGGGACGGGGGTAAAATACTATATAAAATAGACACATCACTAGGGTAAAAGGTAGGAAATATTTGGGAAAATGTGAGAGTAAAACCATACTTAAGGGAGCCAAAATCCTAATAAAACCAAGGCTAAAAATAAATAATGACCAATCATCTCGAACATAACTCAACTCAACTCTACAAAAATTCACCAAACAACCAACCAATATTAACAATATTTTCCAACACTTACAATATCACTCAAACAAATATGATATTATAGAACGTGAGTGAACTAACAAACCTTGAAATCTTTTTTTTTTCTTTTGAAACTTTTTTTTTTCTTTCTTTGAAACTATTTTTTTTCTTGAGCAACCTTCAACTAGAATACTTGATCATTGAAATATTTTTTAATTTGCCCTATTTTTTCTTTTTAATCTCACATTAGAAACTGTCAACTTTTGAACAAATTTCTCATTTTTTTTCCCAATTCACAAAATAAGAACAAATAACTCATCATATTCACCCACATTGTGCAAATTATGAGCACACTACAAATCCCTCACCTCACTAACTAATAGCTCCCCCAAGCCAAGCTTGGGACTAGTAACCAATAGGGCTTAAATAGGCTTGTAATGTGGTTAATAAACAATAAAAAGTCAAGGCAACAACATGGGTAGCAAGAAGGGAACAAATGTATCTGAAATCGTCTGAATGCTACCTAAAAGAACAAATGCTTTCGTCTTCCTCAATATGCATAATAATGAGTCATACAAACAGTTCTCAAAGTTAAAAACCAATACTCAATTTCATTAACATACCATGAAATAACACACATTCCTTACCAAATCAACTAGTCAAGCACTATATTCACTAGTAGTTGGACAAAATTGACGCATGTTAAGATTTCAAGGCAATCAAACATCAAATCATGATAAAAAAATGCACAATATTTATCATAAACAACCAAGAATCAAAACAATTTCAAAAATTTTTTTATCAAGGGGCACAGAGAAGCATGATTTTTTATTCATTAGAACGTATATTTGTATTTTTTTATTTTTTTTTGAAAGCAATAAATCTAACCTAGAAAAAAATAAATCTAAAATAATAAAGCAATAAAATCTAGAAATCATTAAAACTAAACTAGGCACACCAAAGAAAATAAAAAGAAAAGGGAAAGAAAGACTATATATACAAGAAATTCCCCCAAACTAAATAAGACAATGTCCTCATTGGCTTAAATGGAAGTTAGTAATCCAAGTGAATACCCCTCATCAACAAACTCATATCCACCACCATCCCAAGCATTGCAATGCGTCACCTTGGTATAATTTTGGACAAAAAAGAAACAAAGTGTTAGTAAGAAAAGAGGCAAAAATGAATCAGGTTCACTATTTTTCTCATAACTTTTTTTATACAAGTGATAATGGAGTCATTTCAATTGAATTAAAAAGTAGACTTGAAGTGCTTTCCAATGATAGGTCACATGCAAAATGTCATTAAGAAATGCAAAAGTTATGGCGTTTTGAATTTGACCAGTTTTGTTGACTTACTCTCGCCCGACCGGGCAATCGTGGCCCGACCAGGTGGTTTTTAGCTTCAATTCCCTTCGTATTTTTGCTTGATAGAACAAATTTCACCCGATCGGGTGGAACTTTCTCTAAGGGATTGATTTCTGCAATTTGTTTCTCTCTCTCCACTTGTTCATCTTCAAACCCGAGCCCTACAAATTTTAGAGCTCTTTTTATAGCATCCACATAATCTTTCCAAGTATTAGTTTTCTCTGCGAAAGATGCAACACAAAATACCGCCTCAAAGGGATCTTTAACATATTAGAAAATCTATTTACAGCAACCACACCAACACTATAACACTTTTCCTCTAACATGGGGCTTTTAGGGACATTATTTAAATTAAAAGCAATATTATCATCCCCTACACATAATGTAAGTTTACTACTTTTCACATCTGTTATTGCCCTTGCAGTATGAAGAAATGGTCTATCTAAAATAATCGGAATTTGCAAATCTTCCTCCATATCAAGAACAATAAAATCAACAGGTATAAAAAATTTACCTACTCTAACAGGAACATCCTCTAAAACACCTATATGGTATTGTACAGAACGATAGGCCAATTGCAGAGTAATATTGATAGCTTTTAATTTACCCAAATTTAATTTAGAGCTCACAAATAATGGCATAACACTTACACTATCACCCAAATCACATAAAGCTTTTTCAATTAGAAAATTACCAATATGACATAGACTAAAAAAACTACCTCAATCTTTTAGTTTAGGTGGAGATTTATTTTGTAATATAGCCCTACATTGTGTAGTAAAAGCAATTGTCTCTACCTCACTAATAGATATTTTTCTAGTCAAAATTTCTTTCATAAATTTAAAATATGCAGGAACTAAAGTAATTAAATATGTGAAAGGAACTGTTACTAACAAATTTTTGACAACCTCCATAAACTTACCAAACTACCTATCTAGCTTACTCTTTAATTGTCTATTAGGGAATGGAAGTTTTGATAGCTGAACCCTACACATCTCCACTCTTATCCTGGGGTTAACCCTACAAAGAATTATTAGAAGAGTTAGTTTTATCTGTAACCCTGCAGGGATAATAACAACATTGTTTGGTTTAATGAAATCAAGATTAACATTTTTTGTTATAACAGGTTCATCATTGTAGGCGTCGTTCGAAGTGCGCCTACGTTAAAGCATATGTGAATATTCTTGGCACTCATAGGAAGTGGGAATTGACAAAATACGATTGGGGAAAAGGAAAATAGGGAGCCGCCAACAAGTTTTTAAGGAACTTGTAAACCGTTCACGGATCATTGAAAAGGCAACCTTGATAAAGGGACAACAAAGACAACACCGATTGACCCATGAAGGTTACACCTCATTCATAATCCATGAGATTACTAACTCCATATTGATTTGGGTATTTTATACCCTGCCAAGTGGCCCAATCAGAGCATGACACATGTCACAGGATAGGGCGCCAACTTGGACCTTCCAGATGGTGACACGTGTCGAGCGGATATTGCCCCCTAGGAATGGCGGCTTTCAAGGCCCAAATCCTAAGGGGCCTCTAAAAAACGGCGTGCCCTAATCCCTAGGTCATCAAATCCTAGGGAGGGCACACTTCCCAAGGTCCCTATAAATAGGGACATTCCCCCATTTATTGGGGCACGTTCCAATCATTACTGATCTGTCACTCTCAAGAATAGACCACGCATGAGCTTGGAATCCAAGCAGATAACTTATTTTCCGCACGTTTTACTCTGAATCCGTACTAACTTAACCTTCGGAGGCAGACCACCGACCATTCGGTGCTCCGTTTGTTTTGCAGGTACAACTGTCCTTGTTGAATCCAGTCTGTAAGTTGTAACTCTCTCAATGGACACAAAAAACCCCAAAACATTTCGTGGGGAAAGTACCTCTAAGAGGGCTTCACAAGAGCAACCTGTGCCGCCTCTAGAGACCAACCAGCCTCTTGAAGAAATAGTGGTCCAGACGGACCATGATTTAGGTGACGATGGAGACATCGAAACCTTTGTGGCCCCAGATGGGTCACTAATTTCTAAGCGCCTCTGTCATAAAGACAGGCGGGAGAGCAATGCAAACCAGGCGAGTCCTAGCAGGCCCCTTGGATAATCGAGTAAGCCTTAAGGGTAGCTGGCTGATCCCTCCCAGGCGGTAGGACCTGCCCCAGTCACCCGCGATGAGCTCATGAAGTTAATGAGCATCCTCAAGGGTGGAATTAAGGGTCTAATAAACAAGCGGTTGGATGCTCTTAGAAAGGAACAGTCAGCCACCAAGCCAACTCAAGCTGAAAAGCAAAAGTCGGTCCGGGATTGAAACCCGACTCCTTATCCTGCTTCGAAGGAGAAGGCTCGGCCCCAGTTCGACCTTTCAAGACTCCGTTTCCCAAAAACGGTGACAAGAAAAGCCATCCGGCATGTACAGCCGGATGGTAGCAAAAAATCCTTTCCTGAATCTCGTCAGTACATCGACCAGCTTAACCCAGATCCTGTCAGAGTTGGCTTCTATGTCGACTTATCATGATAGCTTTCAGAACACCTCTATGAGGAATTCTCCTTCAATACCGAGGACTCCATCAAGCGGCCCCCTCATACAGTATGGGCCCCATGTAATCAACTCGGCGCATTATATGGCACAACCATTATACCGACCACCTGCTTTGCCCTACATCCAGCCTGCCTTCTTCGGAGGACAGGCGACATACAACTGTACTACCAGCCTTTGGACTGGCAGCTTCGGCTACAAAACCTTGGGGAATAACCCTCTACATTCTCTAGGGAAATAGCCGAGGCCGAACAACCGACCAAGGTTAAAAATATAATGGTTGGGACTTATGATGGTACCTCCAACCCAGAAGACCACCTCTTGGCATACACCCACCTCATGTACCTACAAGAGTTGGATGATGTCGCCTGGTGTCGATGCTCTCCAGCCACCCTAAAGGGCATAGCCTAGCAGTGGTTCGACAATTTGTCGGTTGGTTGCATTAACAGCTTCAAGATGCTTGCGTTCTTTTTTGCTTCTAACTTCTCTATGAACATCCCTGCAAAGAAAACGAGCCTTGATCTAGGCCATGTGCAGCAGGGAGATAGAGAAGGGCTGCGATCATACATCAGGCGGTTCAATCTGGTGAGAATCCAGATCTAAGGACTGTATGACAAAGTGGCTTATACAAAATTTTTCAAAGGTCTGAAGGACGGGTCGACTTTCAAGTTCGAACTCGTCCGCTATAAAATCATCACCCTCCAAGGATGCCTACATACAGGCGACTGAGCTCTACTCCTCCAATAAGCAGTCGGACTCTAAGAAGTCTGACTGATTGAAGGAGAGTCGGCCTGCTCAGCCGTCTCTAAAACAAAAAGAGAGCAAAAAGAAAAAACAGATCTAGGCGGTTAATAACTTTAATCAGCCGACCTAGAAGAAAAAGAAAGAATGGAAGCCGTACGTTCCTAGGTATGAGTTCCACAAGGACAGCTACTCCATCCTCATGGAGATAAAGGATCGGCTGACTCTAGAGAAGCCGACTCCTATGAAAGGTTCCGCTGAAAATCGGAACAAGAACAAGCACTGACTGCACTAATGTCACTATCATGAAGATGTCGGCCATGACACGAACGACTACTTCAGCCTCAAGCGGACACTTGATTGCATGGCCGACAAAGGAGTGTTGAAATCCTCAATGAAGTCCAAAGTGACTTCAAAATCGAATCCGGGGCAGTCAAGAAAAAAGACACCCCAGCCTACTACAAGCAAAAAGGATCCGGTCTATACGATAGCAGGCGGATTCGCCGAAGGTGGCCCAACCATCAAGGGCAACAAGGACCATCTAAGAAAGATGGTCCATTCTGCTGATGAGGGACAGGCGGCTAGCACATCCGCCTTCCTCGAAGTCATCATCACCGAAAAGGAGAGAGGCAAAGTCCGTCGGCCGCATTATGACCCTGTTGTCATAGAATGTAAAGTGGCCAACCAGTTGGTTGGTCACATCTTGATTGACACAGGAAGCTCCTCAGACATCATTAGCCGCAAATGTCTATCCAACCTCAAGTACAAATCGGATAGCATGATGGATGTCTCCCATCCTCTTGTGGGCTTTGGGGGAGGAGTTGTGCATCCAGTCGGACGCATTAATTTGCCCATCTGACTGGGGAAAAAAGGAAGCAGTCGGCACATGACCATCCAATTCTTGGTGGTCGAAAAGTTGACCGCCTACAATCTTATCCTTGTCCGACCCACTCTGAATGTGTGCAAGGCCGTCATCATCCCTGCTCTCATGCTTGTTAAGTATGAGAAGGATGATGGAACTGTTGGCTCCCTAAACGGGACCAGAAGACGGCTCGGGAATGCTATCTCTCGGACGTCAATGATAAGGGTTAGATAGGTCGTTAAACTACTACCCTAATCAAATTATCATTGATATTCCTAAACTACCCTAATACAAGTATAGGGGCATGTAAAGGGTCGAAATACTGAGGAAGCTCACTCGTCCAACATCAATATCACTAATTCAAGAGTTAAAAGGGGAATGTTTTTGTTGGTTTTTGGATAAAAAACACTAAAACTACAAACAAGCAAAGATAAAGATGATTAAATCAAAGGAGAACGACGCTAGGGGTACGGGGGTGTCAAACATGATTAGAAAGAGGAGAACAACGATAGTTATCAAGATGAACATGCTAAAGAACACAAGGTTCTACCTAAACAATTCATTCTCATGCAATTATCTAGAGGCAAATCAATGAAAAAGGTCTTTACTAATTAGAATCATTTTCATGCATCCTATTAGTTACAATCAAGACAAGAGAATAAAGAAGCACAATCCATAAAACTCTACTTTAACAACTCATTCTCATGCAATCATTAAAATAGAGAAGATCTTAATCTAGTTCAAATCACTTTCATGCATTTAAACTAGAGAACGTCAGATAAAGTGTAACAATAATCTCAAGCTATCAAAAATCATGTCTTTCATTAATTTATGGCATGAGTTTAATTCAACCATCATCATTCATCCAACACATATTTTCCACCCCCTTTCCCTAGCTAAGAAATTAGCCTAGAGAAGGGGGATTAAACATAATATCAAAACTAGAAATAAACTCTAGAAACATAAAACAAAACATGATTAAGAACAATGAAAACAATAATAACTAGATGAACTAATCAGATTAATGAAAATAAGCAACAAAAAGGCAAATAAATAAAGCTAAAAGAAAGGATTATAGATTACTAAAGAGAGGATTAATGAAAGATGAAAGCTTGAAGTGTTGCTTGATTGAAGATTAAACTTGATCAAAGTTGAATACAATAAAGGAAACTTGAGTAATAATCCACTTTCTCTCTCTAAGATTAGGGTTAAATGTTGATAAGATAAAAGATAATTACAAACTTGAATAAGGGGGCTATTTATATGCATCACAAAAGACAGAAATAAAACACCAAGGAGAGCCCTCTAGCAAGTAGCCGCACCATCTCCAATTTGGGTACAGAGCTTCTTAACCCAGCATCTTGCGCCCGTGACATTGTAGCCCACGCCCGCGGCTAAAAGTAGGAGAGGCCTCTCCTGCTGAGGAGAGGCCGCGATTTAGAACCAAGGGAAAAAGGCATCCTAGATATGACGCGCCCGCGGGTCAAGGAGGAGAGACCTCTTCCAGGGCGCGGCACGACATCTTCCGAAAGTCTGGTAAATCTTCAACATAAAGCTCCGCGCCTGCGGCTCCTGCATGGCCATTACACCCTCCTTGAGCACCTCATTTCCCTTCCATAGCTTGACATGCATCCATAGGTTCATTCAAAAGGGCCAAAAACCTACAAAACAATGAAGAAACACTAAGAAAACCAAATAAAAAGGGGAAAAAGGAAAGGAAACACGAGCAGGGAAAAGAGAAAGCAAAACTAATGTAAAATGATTAGAAAAGGCTCAAGCAAGTGCAAATGAGGGGTGAATCCTTAGAGAAAAAGGATAAAAGAGTGGCATAAATGCCACTCATAAATATCCCCCACACTTGCCTCTTGCTTGTCCTTAAGCAAGGAAAACTAAAATAAAGAGACAAACAAAACAAACATAACATGACAAGGTTTAAGAAAACCAATCAAGCCTCAAGGTAGGAAATGCTCATTTGAAATCAAATGTAGAGACATGCATTAAAGAATACTTACCTTTCTCAATTCAAAGAGGGAAAACACGTTCTAAGATGCTCATGGTTGAAAGAGACAAACCTAAGCTAAGCATAGAGAACTAACGATTTCATTCTCCGCCCTAGCCCCAATCAAGACGGTCCACGTTCTCTCCACTAGCTTCAAATAATCCCCTTAGTTAGCTCCTCATGATTCCTTGAACCAAAATAAGAAATTTATGTGGAATCATAAGGTCATCCCGACATCTCAACTATGCATACTCTCTCCATAAGGTTGAAATCTATCTCCCTCCACCGGTCTTTGACCTCGCTCCTCTAAAGTCCAAGGGTCTTTAACTAGGGTTGTAATGTAATACCCCGTATTTTTATACGTATTTTATTTAAAATATGTATTTTGTAAAGGTATTTAAATAATTTAATATTTTAATTATTAATTCTATGTAAGTTTGGAAATATTTTATAAAAGGAAAATTAATTTTATTATTTATTTTATAAAAGTTGGGGTTTATTTTAAGAAAGTATGATTTTTAATAAGTTTTATTAGGGAAGAGATTAGGAAAATTAAAAGAGGAAAGTTTAGGGGAAAAGGGTTGGTAGAGAAGGGGTATAAATATCCCACTTATGAGGCAAATCAACTTTGCCCAGAGTGGAGAAAACCCAAGGTAAACTTCTCGCTCTCTTCTCCTTATTTTTCTTTCTTTTTCTTTTCCCCTTCCCCTTTCTTTTTTTTTTTTCGGCTGCTCTTTCTCCCCTCCACCGCTGCCGACCACCGACAACAGGTGGCTGCCGCTGCCAGTAGCCGGCAGCAGGTGGCTACCGTGCTCCTTCTTCCCCCTTTTTCGATTATAAAAAAAAAACTTATTCTTTATTGTTCTATTTTAATCTATGCTTAAATCTAATTGTAAATTATGAGTTTTGGGATTTGATTTTGATGTTTGATTATAAGTATTATGTTGATTAATTTTCAGATTATGTTTTTAATTAAAAAGCCCCAATTTTTAAAACCCTAGGTTCTTAATTTATGAATAATTGAAGGATTATGATGTATAATGGTTTAGATCTTTGATTAAAGTGTTTTAAGGCTTAATTACGACAAGTTTTAATTAAAGTAAAGTGTAGGAATTTTTAGTAGAGTATTTAAAACTAAGTTTCTTTAAGAAGTTTCAATTACCCATAAATTGGGACTAAAATATGATGTTTTAAATATAATTTCAGCTTATTTTAATTTAATATGAAGGGTTTTATAATAGTATATATTGCTGGAAAATGTGTAGAGTGGATGTTAATACTCTTCTATGAATTTAAATTGTAGGAGACTTTGAAGTGAGCAATTATTATTAGTCGTGGTGATTTTAAGATCGTATTCAAGGTACGTTCGCGTACATAGCATATTTTGGTGATGTAGTATCATGATAGGCTTGATTTAAATCAATTACAAGTAGTATCATGCTAAGATCTATGTTTGGAATTGTGAATTATTGGTGTTGGTGATTGAATTGTGAAGCATGATTTATTTGTGATGGTTTATAGATTGGAAAGTTATATTTTAGCATGATGATATGGACCACACTTTTATTTATGGCATGTTAGAATGCATGTTTAATTAAGCTACATGTTTAATTTGGCTTGGAATATTACACTAGTAGAAAAATACAAATAGGCAACCCCCAATTGGCACCGGTTCAGACCAAACCGGTGCCAAAAACCGGCCTAAAATTGGGCGGGGATTTAGACCAAGAACAATGGCACCGGTTCAGATCAAACCGGTGCCAAAAATAACAAGGCCACCGGTTTGAACCGGTGCCACTGAACCGGTGCTACAAAAAAAAAAAAAAAATCGGATTGTTCATTTATAAACCCTAACATCCTTATCTCTCCTCTTAGCTTCTCTCTCCTCTCTTTCTCCTCCAAGGCTCCAACTGAGCGCCTCTCCTCCTTCTCCTCTCTTTCTCCTCTCAGCTTTCCGACCTCTGTTCTCTGTCTCTCTCCCCTCTCTTTCCTCTTCTTCTGACCTGAAAACTACATCTAAGCCCGGCTTCGTCCCTCTCGGAGTAGGTGCTTCTTGCTCGCCTCGCTCTTGTGACATGCATGCTATCTTAGAGTGAGGTAATTGATCTTGGAATTATTTGATCTTGGAATTAATTGATTTTGGAATTATTTGGGTTAATTGATTTTGTCATTTTTTGCACTTAATTGATTTTTCGAAATTTTTGGGTTTAATTGATTTTCGAAAGTTTTGGGGTTAAGTGATTTTCTGGGTTTGCTGGGTTTAATCGATTGCTGGGTTTGCTTCTTGGTTTAATTGATTTTCTGGGTTTAATCGATTTTCTGAATTCTGGGGTTAATTGATTTTCTAGGGTTAATCGATTTTCTGAATTCTGGGATTAATCGATTAATTCAGAAAACCCAGCAAAATTCTGGGGTAACCTAATTTTGCTGGGTTTAATCAATTGCTGGGTTTGATTTTGGGTTAATTGATTTTCTCGTTCATGCTTTAGTTTTCTGGGTTTGCTTCTCGTTTTTTTTTTTTTTTTTTAGTTTTAATAATTTCTGGGTTTTAATTTATGCAGGTGTTAATTCAAGCAACAAGGATTCAAGATTTCGATTTTGGAATATTATTTTGATGTTGTAAATTTTTTTATTTTTTTTTATTGTTTTACAATTTCAATTTCTGAGTTAATTATAATTCATTGTAATTTTTTTTTTTTGTTTTGTATGGTACAATAACAATTTACTTGTTGAATATAATGTGATTTACCATTGTTTTGATGTTGAATATAACAATTTCAAGAATCCTTATTTCACCATTTATTTTTGTTTGGTTCGTATTTCATGTTTGTTTGTATATTATTTTTATTATTATTGCAAGAAAAAAGTAAAAAAAAAAAAAAAAAAAAAAAAAAAAAAAAAACCAAAAAGGCACCGGTTAACCGGTGCCTTAAACAACTACCACTAACAAAAAATATTCCGCGAAATTATTTAAGGCACCGGTTTTGAACCGGTGCCAAAAAGGGGTGTAATTGGCACCCCCCACATAGGCAGCGGTTCAAACCGGTGCCTTAAGCCGGGTTTGAACCGCTGCTAAATCCCTTTTTTCACCTAGTGTTAAAAGAATTTTATTATGGTTCATATAATTTTTATTGATGCTTTAAGCATAAGAAAGGAGCTATATAAGTGTATATGTACATGAGGAATACATTGTATGTTGGTGCCTTTGTGCACTTAAGATGTTTTTTAACACCGAGGGATAGCAATTGTGGCATTTTATGCGTTTAAGGTGTCTTTGACACTGAGGTAGAATTAAAAAGGGTTCAACATTAAATATTATGTGGTCACTAATTATTCAAGAATTAAATTGGTATGTTTGCTTGATTGAATAATTATTGTTGATTGAATTATTATGCTTTGAGAGTCATCACCAAGTCTAATAATATGTAAATAACGTAAAGTGAAAGAGACGCACCAAAACTCTTGGAACATATATACCTTGAGTATGAACATATGGGGGGAGTTATGTGACTTTACATTTGATCATAACTTCTAATGGAGTACATGACGATGTACATTCCTTTTTATTATTATTATGCGCTGGAATTCCGCCACCTATGTGTGGTTTTGTGCTGGCACGGTTAGCTCCCGTGTCAGTTAACCTCAATTTATTTGGGGGAGGTAGAGTTGGAAACCCGTTCGATGCGTGATCAACGCTAAATAAATTATTTAGTGGTCTAGTTGAAAAGTCTTTTTGAATGTTGTGCGTGCTTGTAAACAGGTACATTGAGGTAAGTGTGTGTTAATAGGTGAAAACATGTTAGTGTGTTTATTTACACTTATGTACTCAGCTTTGCTGATTGTGTGTATGTGTGTTTTGGCCATGTCTTTATCTTAGCCCTATGATGACCCATTTTTAATGGAGAGTAGTGGAAACAAGTAGAGATAAGCTTTTCAGGTATTGAAACATATTCATGACGGGGCATGAGTGAAGAGCGAATCATGCTAGTTTTCATTAGTTACGATGTGTTTTATGCTTTACTTATTTATGATATTATTTATATGTGGAACTAACGTTAAGTTTTGAATTTGATTCGCTTTTTAATATGGGCCTTTAATGGTTTCAAGTTGTAGGTTGACTTATATTTGACTTCGTTTGATTTGGTTTTAAATTTACTTTCGTTTGGATGACTTTTGAGTTGACTTGTTTCAAACGGTTTTTGTTTTTAAGTCTTCTGCTGTGTATCTTTGATAGTTGCCTTAGCCGTTTTCACGGTGGCAGTAATGTCTTAGATATTTCTAAATCGTATTTTTATTGAGTAGAATAGGTATTTAAAGGAAACGAATTTATAGGGTGTTACAAAGTGGTATCTGGGAGCTTTGGTTGAGATTTTTAATTACCACTAATCCGAAAACGTTTTTTTTTCCTATGTTTTAAACTTGGCTAAGTGCTTATTTAATTATGCAGTGTTAATTTTGTTTTGATTTTATTTTAAAGAAGGACCGATTTTTTTTTTATTATTTAATATGGTCCAAATTTTTTTATAGGCTAGACTTTAATTTCTTCCCTATGTGCATAATTTTATTTTTGGTAGGAAAAGAAATTGCTAGTACTTAGCAATTCAGTAGTGAGAAAGTTGACCAGTCCTTGAGGAGACATATCATCGTCAAATCCTATTTTCACCAGAGCATTCATCACAGCCTTCCGATGTTCGTGAAAGGTGGCCAAAAGCTTCCACACATTCATTTCCACCTTGGTCTTTTGTAATTGTTTGACCACATCGTTGTTCCAGGGTCGATGGGATCAACAATTGGTTGTGATTGCGGTGGAGGCGGAGGTGGACTAGGTTGTTGCAACCGTCCACTTCTGGTGAGAACCTTGACCTTAAGATCTCCCCAAACATCTTCACTTGTGCAAGAGACGAACATGCTATATCCTTGAGATAGACGTCTTCATCGTCACTATCCCAAATTCCATTCACTTCTTCATAGCTCGAGACAAATACAACTTCCGGCAAAGGTTCATTCACAAGTTGAATGAGTATTGACGGATCAAAGGAGACTTCATCTCCCATGATAGCCAAAGCATCAGAAAAAGGACATGTTTAAATGTTAGGCTTCTTGCCCCTTGGAGGGACAGGAAGTTAATTAGAATCAATTAGGTCTTGGATCGCATCCTTCAACCTCCAACACTTCTCAGTATTATGACCCTTGCCTTGATGAAAATTGCAAAAAGCATTGGGGTCATAGCTAGCGGTTCTAGTCTCTGGTTGAGGTTAAGGAAATGGTCCAATTGGCATAATCAGTCCTTGACCATGCAAACGGTCAAAAGCAGCATCATAAGTCATTCCTAAAGGCGTGTAAACCCTCCTTTGCCTTTGGAATCTTTAAGGAGGAGCATTAAGGGCCAGCACATCATTGATATTGATGTTGTTGGAAGCATTATTAGGCTTGGAAGACGAAGAAGAAGGAGTGTTGTTCTTCTTGTTTTTCCAAGTGTTGTTGTTATTATTGTTGCTACCAGCAGTCTTCATCAGTTCGTCTTCGATATTGATTCCAATATTGTATACAGCCTCAAAGGTACTCAAAGGAAGAAACTTCAAGTGTTGCTTGTACTTATGAGTCAAATTGACAATAAACAAGCGAACAATCTCTTTTTCCTTGAGAGGATCCACCAAGAGCGCAGCTGTTCCCCTCCACCTGCTTAAGTAAGTGGTGAAGCCTTCATTCTCTTTTGGTTTGAGAATGGAGAGTTCACGTTCAGAAGTCTTGGCCTGAATGTTACACTTGTAACGATTCATTAAGCTTTCAGCAAAATCCTCCCCGGTCGCAACATGTTTGGATTCCAGAGGGTAGAACCATTGTTGACATGCATGCTCTAAGGAAAGAGAGAACACCGTAGGGAAGAGTGTCATATCTACTCCCTTAAGAGCCATGGTCGCAGAAAAGGCCTTCAAATGGAAAAGCGGATTATCAGTAGGCTTGAACTTGGGAATGTCAGCAGTGGAAAATTTCTCAGGAAGCTTGTCCCTTATGGACGAAGAGGTGACAGGTTGCTCCACATAAGTGAATTCTTCAGAAATCTTACTCATCTGTTCCTAAATCTTGTCCATTGCAGCAGTAGTGACATTGTTTTGATTGTCTTGCTCTACCGTGTTGACTCTAGTGGTGAGTGTTTGCATCATGTTAGACAACATTTCAATTGTCTTGTTGATGTTCTCGATATCTTCCTTAGTAGCCATTGGTTGAAAGTAGACTGGAGATGGATCTTGTGGAGATGATTGAGGTGGTTTCCTTGTATGCCTCTTTGGTATAAGAGGTTGTTGAGGTATTGACTCGAACCGTAACAATCTACCCCTGCTTCTTGACCAAGTGCTGTGACACCGAAACAAACACACCTTTAATGACCAAACTCAACCTTAACCTATCCGGAAAAATTAAAAAAAAAAAAAATTGAATTTTGAAATTCTATTTTTTTTCTTTAAAAAAAAAAATATATGGGAGGACACCATCCGACTTACTCCGAAAAAATGACACAAAAAAAAACAACAAAAGACTACCCTAAAATACGGTCATGAAACGGTGCACGACTAAAAAAAAGTGTGTGAACACGACATGTGAGTGATTAAGTGAGGTTATGGACGCGTGTTATGACCGTACAGCTAGATATGACACCAAACTGGACACATAAACCACATACGTATGCACAAAACCCAAAAATAGACTGACGAGACACTTCTCCTGGGCACCATGTCACAGTGCTGACTGTCGTGACACGGTGCAGTCTACCGTCAAACGGTAGAAAGCGTCGTACCACGGCACTGTACACTGTGGCGCGGCAGGACTTGCCATGACACGGTGCTCAATTCCAGGTCTTTTTTGTGACTTTTCCAGATTTTAATTGATTTTAGGTCCGTACTAATTACTATGTGGAAATAAAAACCCTCGGTCATGGGTTAAACAACAAGAGCAAACATGAGGACTAGCACCAAACAAACCATGTAGAATTTAGTCACGATGATGTAAAAAAAGTTCGCAACCTAAGGTCAAGATCTATGTTCAACTATTGGTCAAGCTTTGGGTGTCAAAAGGGTAACATGGTTAAGAGTTTTGACGCGTTAGCAAGGCAGCCTCCCTTGAGGGTGTATACCAACGGGCGGCTCCGCGAGTTCGTGATGAAATTGAACTCGACTCCATGGTTTGGGTGGATTTAATAACTCGAATGAACCCTTATTGCCATGAGCGTTTTTGGGTTGATAGAGCTTAAATCCCCTGGGGCTAAGACGCATGTAGAACATACACGTTTTTTCAGAAAAATCGAAGGAAGTTGACTATGAGAAGAGAAAACAAGCCACCGGACTGATTTTAGGATTGTCGTGACACGACATAGATTCCCGTGCCACGGTACTGCACACTGTCAGACGGTGAACTGCACCATGACACGACAGTCAGAAAATTTAACTAGTGCCCTGTTTTCTTTCGTACGCAATCAAGTTATTCATTTTTTCCTACGGGATAGACCTATATGCGACGTTAAAACGTCTATGCTTATACAAAAATGTCAAATTAATCACAGGAATATTTTTCAAGAATCTTTCAAGTCTCATCCACTCATCTTAATTAAATACCGATCACTCAAATCGATAAATAACCAAGAATCCTCCCAATTAGAGTTGCCAAATTGTAGGCGTCGTTCGAAGTGCGTCTACGTTAAAACATGTGTGAATATGCCTGACACTCATAGGAAGTGGGAATTGACATATACGATTAGGGACAAGGAAAGTAGGGAGCCGCCAACAAGTTTTTAAGGAACTTGTAAACCGTTCACGGATCATAAAAAGGCAACCACGATAAGGGACAACGATAGGCATCTACGATTGACCCGTGAAGGTTACACCCCATTCATAATCCACGAGATTACTAACTCCATATGGTTCGGAACCACGAAAGGAGGATCGGGGATGATGGTACGAAGTGAGTCATGGAGTCACATTCGCCCGTATCAGCCTCTACCCGATTCTCATAGTGAAAAGTGATTCCTGCGATCTCAAAGGCATACAAACAAAGATTCACATCGCTCCAAACTATTATTAAGCTAAATTGGTTTAATATTAATGCAACATATAATTCTATAAAATTGTGATCACTTGATTAAACAACAAGATTAAAAAGGAACCTAAACCGGTTGTCCAAATTATTTTATTTCGCGTGATTTTCAATTATATATTCCCTTTAAACATGAAATATGGTGATCAATAACAACAATAGAATAAACATTAATATTGGAAGCAATTTAACAATAATTCCAACAATATAATATCGTTAGAAAAATAATAGAAATAAAAGGAACATAATTCTTACTTTGATTATGTTTGCTTGGAACTACAAAATAATAAACGAGTTAGTAACTTCAAGGAAATAATAATAAACAATAATTAAATTAAATTAAATAAAGTAGAGTTGATTTGGGGCCAAACCCTCAAACAATTCTACCTTTCACGCCTTGGTTTAAGGATAGAACCACGAGTAAAGTATGGACTCCTGAGAGTGCTTGAAGAAGGAATTTTGAAAGAAGAAGGGTAGGCTAGTGTTTAGGCTAGAGCATAGAAGAGAGAAAAATAGAGAATTAATTGATGCCCCGTACAACAGAAATGAGGGGGTATTTATAGAAAAAATGTGCTGAGGGAACACACGAAACCCTAAAATGATAAAAACCCTAAAAAAGTATACCGCGACACGATAAAGTGTACCGTGACACGAGAAATCCCACCGTCAGACGGGAAACAATCCCGTGATACGGTGTTCTTTTGTGTGACGCGGGAAATATTTAGTGAACGGGGGAGAAAACGCGTTAAGGGTTTACGCGGAAAGGACACGCAAACCCCCGTGTCACGGGGAACCCTACCGTCAGACGGGACAGTTTCCCGTGACACGGTGGACTGTTGCCGTGACGTGGGAGTTTTTAGTCAGCTTTTTTTCTAAATTCATTTTTAACCCTAATTTCGTTCAGCATTTTAAGTGCCGATTGATAATTTCGGGCCATTTCCGATTTATTATTATTTGGGCTAAAATAAGAAAATAAGTAAATAAAATAAATAAAAAGTTTAGGCCAAAATAAATAATAAAACAATAAAGTAAAAAAGGTTTGGGCTAGAATTAAAACTATGCTTTGACTAAACATCAAGAATGATCCATGGACTATTTAAAAATTGAATTTAATTAAATAGGATTTTGTAAGCACTCTCGGGATTAAATAATGAACCCGACCAATAGTGGCGGTGAAAGGTTGTTCATCATCGGGTTTGGTTTTGGGGAGACATTTTTAGGTGTATACAGGAACTTAATAGAACGGTCGGCTAATTAAAGGGTCATGTTGGTTGAAAGGAGCTCACCTAACTTGAATTTCTTGAAAACGATGTAAGACATGATGTTAACACTAGCACCAAGATCACAAAGGGCATTTTGAAATAATTTCCCATTAATATTACAAGGAATGGAGAAATTTCCGAGATCTTTCACCTTTGGGGGCAAGTCATTATGGATAAAAGGCACTACAACACTCCCCGAAACTCTCCAATTCAACCACATTGCAATCTCTCTTACCGCTCAAAATTTCCTTAAGAAATTTAAAATAGTTAGGCATTTCTCTCAAAATATCGGTGAAAGGAATAGAAATATGGATTTTCCTTAGCATCTCGATAAGTCTCCAAAATTGTTCACCCAACTTGTACCTATTGAACCTTTGGGATTATGGAAATCTCGGTTAGAAATCCTCATACATCTTCCTCTCTTTCTCAACACTCTTCTCATTAGATTTATCACTCATCATGCCAGACTCATCACTCATCTTTTTCTCTTGAACTTCCTCCTTACTCACACTTCTTAACACCTTATTCTCATTTTCCTTACTTGAGTCACTCCTCTTCTCATCCTTCTTACTCATCCTAGAAACTCTCTCTTCTTGCACTTTACCACTTCTTGCGGTGATGGAATAAACGGGTTTCTTAGAATCAACTCCTTGAGAGGGTAATGAAAAAGGGCTAGCTTAATCGTTCAGGGTATTGGCTAGTTGAGTGATTTGGGTTTCAAGCATCTTATTTTGTGTCATTATCTCATTATACATTTTGTCACTCACCGACATGTAAGTGTTCAAAATCTTGGTTTTGATCTCGATGATATCATCTAATATAGTCTTGGAAGATGAGGGTTGAGCATAAGAATTATCACCATTGCCTTGAGGTCTTTGAGCAAATCCAGAAGGGGGTCCCCTGGTCGTTATTTTGAAATTGGCCTTATTTTGATTGTTCCAATTACCTCAGCCTTGATTGTTGCCAAAATTTTGGTGTTGGCCACCAAAACCATGAGATTGGCCTTGATTTCCATACCCTTGGCTTTGGTTTTGATTATTATAACCTAGATTGTTATAGTTACCTCGGAAACCCTGATTTCCTTGGATCCTATAACCATCATTGTTGCATTTATCAAAACTACCTTGTTGGTGAGCATTCCTATTCCCAAAATTCCGTAGACCATCAAATCTTTGCCCATTATTATTGTTGGAAACAAAGTTCACTTGCTCAGAATCATTGTTTTTAACATCATCACAATTTTCAAAAGTATTTAAACAATTAGAAGAGTCATGGTCATAAGACCCACAAACATAACAAAAGACACAACCACTTGGCATATTACTTGAAGTGGAAGGAGGAGTAGAGTTAGAAGGTGTACCTCTCCACTTAATATGGGAAGGAAGATTTGGTGCAATCAAAGAGGCACTCTCTAGCTTGGCCTTGATCAGTGTGATCTCCTTCCCCAGGTTTGAGATTTTGGAAGACAAGTTATTGATCGCATTGAGATGATCAACCAAATAGACCGTTGAGCCACTTTTGCTTGTAGGCTCTCTTTCTCCCTCTTGCCAATCCATGTAGTGACGAACTACGTCCTCAATTACGTCTACAACCTCTTCCTCGATCTTGTTCATGATTGGGCCTCCAGCTCCGGCATCAAGACACGACTTCCCTTGGGGGCTCAATCCTCCATAGAAAATTTGTATGATTTAGTAAGTCGGGATTCCATGGTGAGGACATTCTCATTGATACTCCTTGTATCTTTTCCAAGCCTCATACAAACTCTCACTAGGCTTTTGCTTAAAACTTTGGATTAGAGTTCTTGCCTCGGCGGTCTATTTTTGAGGGTAGAAACGGGAAAGAAACTCCTTGGTGACCTCATCTCAAGTTCTCAAGAAATTAGGCTTCACTTCCTTGTCTAACCGTTCCAAAGCTCTTCAGATTAGAGTGAACGGAAATAGCTTGAGCCTTATGAATTCTTTAGAAACCCCGTTGACCTTGATTGTATTACAATACTTCTTGAACTCTTTGAGATGATTTAGTGGTCTTTCATGATTTGCACCACTAAATTGCCTTCGTTCAATCATTGTTATCATTGTCGGCCTTATCTCAAAGTCATTGGCGGGTGTTGTTGGAAGAGCTATGCCACTCTAAAATCTATAAGCACCAGGAGTTCCGTACTCCTTCAAAGAAACTCTTGGATTATCTCCCATGCTTCCTCGATCCTCCTCTTCTCTTTCTTGATGAATTTCCTCTGTTGGAAAGCTTGGAACTGAAGAACGATTAGCAATCCTTATCCTTGTTATGGTTCTCTCAATTTTCGGATCAAATGGCACTAGAGTCCTTCCTCTTATCATACGCAAAACTCAAAGCAAATATCAATAGCACGGCTGATAAGTGACTTTTATGCCACTTTTTAGGGTGTTTATTGAGTCGTTTTTCGGCTTATTTTTCCAATAATTTAACCCTTTTTGTCCTTTATTTCTTTATTTACTTATTCTTGTCTTTTATCTTGATTTCGAGTATTTAAGTGGTTTTTAATAGTTTTTAGCTTATTTTCTTAATTTATTTAATTTATCTTCTTTGTTTTTATTTTGATCTCCATGCTTTGGTTTTGTAGGAATTATGCGCCGAAAGAAAGAGGATATCAAGAAGCCAAGTTATCTGTTGTGCGCGGGGTGCTGTGCGGCTTATGCGCGGGCGCACATGTGAGGCTGTGCGGGCGCGCAGCCCTGTCAGAACCCGCACAGCCAGACTGAAGAAACAGAGCAAAACCAGAGAGTTTGCGCGACCCTATGCGCGACCGCTGTGCGGGCGCACACACCTTTGCGCGGGCGCGCATGACTCATGTGCGGGCGCGCTTATTTTCCCCGTACCCACAAAGTTGCGGCCACACACTACGATGAGAGGGCGCACACACATTGTGTGCGGGCGCACAGGACTCATGTGCGGGCGCGCACGACTGGGTTTACGATTTATTTGCGCCTTGTTGTCCAAGTCTCTTTCTTTTGGGTGGAGCCACATAGATATAGACGGGACTCTTTGTAAAAAAGGGGGGATCTATTATGCTATTTTCTTAGTTAGTTTAGGAGAGCTTCTCTCTCTTAGGGTTAGATTAGGAGTTTCTCTCTCTAGTTTAGGAGTAGTTTAGAGAGAGAAAGCTTGGATTTTTCATGGAGTTTTTGGGATTTTGAAGAAGCAAATTTGTGGATTTTTCCTCTCATAAATTCAATGAGTCTTCCTAACTTTCTCTCACCTTTATTGCTTTCATTTATTATTGTTTTTGCTTATTTATTTGTTTATTTGAGTAGATTAATTAGTTTAGTGGTTGATTCTTGCTTTTATTATTATTTTACCTTGTTTTCCATATTTTTGTTCATTATGTTAGTTTAGGTTTTGTTCTAGGGAAATGGATGAAGGTTATGTTAATTAATTTAATGATTGATTGTGGTTAGTATGAAATTGTTTCTTGATTATTGTGTATGGATGATGCTTTTATGGATTAGAATCTTTCTAGCTAATTGATTCTATGCTTTTAATTGTGTTTTCAATCAATTGTGCGAAAGTGAGTTGTTTGAGAACCCTAAATTCCTCCATATCTTTGCTAGGCTAGTTGCACGAGAGTGGATTAGTCTAGTAGGATTATTAACATGTTTAATTGCGCGAGAGTGAGTTAAATGTGTAAATCGTCCTAATTGAGGTCATTTTCATCTAATTGTTTGATGTTGTTGAATGCATTGATGTAATTGGATTCCACTTTCCCTAGTTTTAGTTATTTGCTCTTAGTAGTGTTTAATTGAACCTCTCTTACCTCACAAGCTTTCCTAGTAGTCTAATTAGCATAGATTGATACACTTAGTCCTTTTGGGTTCGACCCTTTACTTACCCCTATACTCGTATTAGGGTAGTTTAGGTTTTATAAATTGTTAATTTGATTAGGGTTAGTAGACTAACGACACTATCTAATTCTCGATCAAATTTTGGCGCCGTTGCCGGGGACTAAGGCGTTCATTAGTTTGTGTTGATTAGATTAGCTAGGTTCTTGTATATAATTTGATTTGTGTTTGCTTTTCTTTGTTCTTTGTATAAAAATGGCATGCTTATCTTTTCCTCAATTTGATGGTGAACCCTTCTATGCTTACTTTGAAAGACTAGATGGTTTTCTTAGTTACCATGGGTGTTCTCTTAATGATGCTTGTGGTATAGCTTATTGGGGAATGAATGAGTATACTAGGGGAATGGTTGAGGACATGAATAATGGTAGATTTTGTCATTTGTCTATGCATGATGCGTGGGATTTCTTCACATGGCTTGCTAAGGATTCTTTAGATAGAGAATCTCATGTTTCTTACTTTGATTCTCAATGCCAAGATTCTTTTAATTTTTGCATGAATTCTCTTGATACTTCTTATGTGCCTAGTGATAATCCAAGTATGCAAATTGACACCTTTCCCCCTTATGCTCATTTTGATGAGGTTTGTGCTAATTTTGATGATGTGCAATTTGACTTTGATCATGAACCTCAACCCAATAACATTGAAGCCCAAATTCTTTCTCAAATGCAATATCTCACCCAACAACTCCAAGAGCTTCAAGAGGAACAAAAATTGAGAGAAGTGAGGCTTGCCCAAGTGATGAGTGCTTTGGTTGATGTAAATGGATGTGAGGCACCTCATTTGGAGTGTGAGAGTGTTTTTGAGAATGATGTGGGCCAAGGACGTGAAGTTGAGGGGAGATTTTCTTGTGATGAGGGGATTTTTGAGGATTTTGATCCTTTTCATTCCCCATTTGAGCTTGAATGCCATCCTTCCCCTTATTTACCCCCTTTGAGAGCTTCCCTTGGTGAGGATGTGAGTGAGCCATCTTCAATTTTGAATGAGGGATTTCATGAGGATGATGATGATGAGTTTGAGCAATCAAGAGAGATTGAAAGTCCCTTGAGTGATGGTGGAAGAGTTGTGAATGAAGAAAATATCGATTTTGAGGTTTCCAACCCCCTTCCCCATCTTGATGAGTCTACCTTGCATGTTTGTGACCCTTCTATCCATGAGTCTTTGGACTTATTTGAGGTTATGGCTAGTATGTTCATTGAAGGTGTAACAAATCATTATAGCCTCTTGAAAGAGTTCATTGTCAATGCTTCATGGGAAAGGGATGAATTTGAGAGAAACCTTTATCCTTTCATGCATGGTTTAGAGACTCTAGGCTTTGAGGATCTTGAGGGAGTTGTTGTTCATCGTTGTGATAGAGAGGAGGATGAGGTTGTTTCTATTGGAGAGTTTTTGTTTGAGGGAGATGTGAGTCATGAGTGTTCTTTTGAGGATTCTATGATTGATTTTCATGCCCTCGTTGATGATGTGAGGCTTTGTGAGACCATTGTTTCTCCTCCCCTTCCTCATGTCCCTTTCTCAAGGAGATTTGACCACATCCCCTACTATCCCATGTTCCTCCCTTCTTTTGTCAAAGAGCCTATTGAGGACCCTCTCTTGTTTGATGAGACTTTTCCTTCTCATCCTCCCATCATTGAGGAAATGGGTGATTATGCCACCCAAAAAGATTTTGAGGAGGTTTTGCCTTTTTATTCTTTTCCTTACTTTTCTTCTTCTTCCTCTTCTTATTTTCTTGATTTTTCTTTTGATTTTTCTTCTTTCTTTTGGCATCTTCCTCCTCATTTACGTGCAATAATCTTGTTGCACGTCCTCCTCTCGTCATTCGCCTACTTGTTATCATAAGAGATGTGTAGTAGTGCATTTGATAAGCTCTTGCGTTCGTTGCAATATTATTTACTAGAGCGGTCTCGCTTGGACGTTAAACAAGCCTTTCTCGGGAAGTAACCCGAGGCTTTTATTGCTTTCATTTTCTTTTCTTTTTAGATTAGATTTTCTCTCATGGAAATGTTTGTGTGTCCTTTTCCTAGGTACATTACTTGATATACACTAATGCATTGGTTTGGATCAAGAATCAAGGAAGTTTGATGCCTATTTTTGCTAGCATATGGAAATCGAGATTCAATTCAAGAGGAAATCGGCTTTGAAAGGTTAAATTGGTTCATTTGCGGGAAATTACACCCACCAATATCCAGTAACATCTTTCTTAGCTCTTTCTCTAATGGTTGGTAACTCGTTGGACATGTGTTGGTTTGTTGGGTTGATTTCTTTCTTTTCCCCTCCCATGTTTTATATGGTTTATGTTTGAGTATATTGTCTCATTCAAGCTTGGGGGAGGGTATCCTATCATGTTTGGTGGGATGTTGATTCGTTTATGCCATGCACTTGAGTATATGCATTTTCATGTCTTTTCTTATATTTTGAAAAGTCCAAAAAGATTTTTGTTTACTTTCAAGGTAATTTTGGCAAAATGTGTTTTGTTTGTTTTTATTTTGGACATTTTGTTTTGGAATTGCATTCTTGAATGTTTTTCTTCCTAAGTGGTAAATGTATGCACGGTTTGAGAGTGTCATTGGTTGACTCTAGGATACTATATGCTAAGGTAGCCGGTTTAAGAACTTTTAGGGGTCCATGAAGCCTTAGTTCACGGGAATGTGGTAAGATGGAGTTGCTCTCTATAGTGGATTTGAAACCCTTGGTTGGTATTTGGTTGGTTATAATCCCTTGTGAGCTTCATTTGTTCTAGCCTTCATCACCTTGTTGAGCGGCTATTTAGGATCCTTGACTATGCATGTCTTAATCCTTGTTTTGACCTCTAGCTCCCAAGATCGTGACCGGGCCTCTCTAGGGGAGGAAAAGGGCACCTTTTCTCATTTTTCTTTATCTTCTTTTTATTTTGTTACAAATTTGATTTTCTATTTTGCATCAACCTACTTATTAACCAATTTGAGCCTAATGTTTCCCGCTCTTGTTTAAACCGCATTACAAACCCAATGGCATATGTTTACCAACCCTTTTAGTTAGTGAAGCATAGGCATGTGAGGTTTGAGTGTTGAGAGTGTTGATCATGAGCAAGAAAACTTTGTGAATTGGTTTAAGTACGGTATTTGCAAGTTGAGCTTGAAAAGAATATGCAAAAAGTTCGAGAAGAAAGATGCAATTCAAGAAAATCAAATGAAGTTTCAAGAAAAAGCCGTCCATGGTTAGAAAAAGGCAAGGACACATAAAAAAAATAAAAAGAAACAAATAAACACAAATAATATATTTTAGTTTGGTTTCGTTTTCTTCCCTTGTTTAAGCATTGAGGACAATGCTTCGTTCAAGCTTGGGGGGGAGCGTTCCTTCATTTTTTTTTGTATATATTGTGTGTTAGTGTTGAGTAAGCTTGTGGGAGATGGCATTATTGGTATTTTTTTTTTTTTTTTTTTTGATATTTTGTGAATTCTTGAGTTTGTTTTTGAGAGTAGGCCACTCTTTTGCTTCACTTAGGAAATATCACCAAAATTTTCAAAATTTTACCCCGCCTTAACCCTTAGCCTTACGTTACAACCTAATAAAAGTCCCTTAGACTTTAGTGGGGTTAGGTCAAAGAACGGTGGAGGGAGATAGATCTCAAACCTATGGAGAGAGTATGCATAGTTGAGATGTCGGGATTACCTTCTCAAAGTTTTTCATTTCTTTATCTTTTTCCGGTTCCTTCGTGGAATCATGAGAAGCTAGCTTAAGGGTTGATTTGAAGCTAGTGGAGAGAACGCGGCCTGATTGGTTGGGGCTAGGGTGGATTGAGTCCTCATTAGTTCTCTATGCTTAGCATATGTTATGTTTCAATCAACCATTGACATCTTGGAACGTGCATACATTTGTCTATTTAGAAAGGTTTGCATCCATCGGTGTTTGTTCCAATCTCTTGTCCAAATATGAACTTGTGTTTTTCTTTCTCGTTTTATGTTTCTTTTTCTTTTCTTTTTATTGCCTTACCTTGGTTTTTATTTAGAGTTGTGGGTTAAACTCTTAGGACACCCTCACGAGAGCACACTCGTCCTCTAGGGCGATCTAGGGGTTTAAAGGGCTTGTCATTAGTTGCTAAAAGTGACCGTGATTCCTACGAAAGTGAGTTAGTGTACATTCTTGTCTCCTTAAGTGTTCTAGCTTTGCTTGAATAAATCATTCTCCTTCTTTCGTGTTTCATGTTAATTTGCTCGAGGACGAGCAAAAGGTTAGCTTGGGGGAGTTTGATAAGTGACTTTTATGCCACTTTTTAGGGTGTTTATTGAGTCGTTTTTCGGCTTATTTTTCCAATAATTTAACCCTTTTTGTCCTTTATTTCTTTATTTACTTATTCTTGTCTTTTATCTTGATTTCGAGTATTTAAGTGGTTTTTAATAGTTTTTAGCTTATTTTCTTAATTTATTTAATTTATCTTCTTTGTTTTTATTTTGATCTCCATGCTTTGGTTTTGTAGGAATTATGCGCCGAAAGAAAGAGGATATCAAGAAGCCAAGTTATCTGTTGTGCGCGGGGTGCTGTGCGGCTTATGCGCGGGCGCACATGCGAGGCTGTGCGGGCGCGCAGCCCTGTCAGAACCCGCACAACCAGACTGAAGAAACAGAGCAAAACCAGAGAGTTTGCGCGACCCTATGCGCGACCGCTGTGCGGGCGCACACACCTTTGCGCGGGCGCGCATGACTCATGTGCGGGCGCGCTTATTTTCCCCGTACCCACAAAGTTGCGGCCGCACACTACGATGAGAGGGCGCACACACATTGTGTGCGGGCGCACAGGACTCATGTGCGGGCGCGCACGACTGGGTTTACGATTTATTTGCGCCTTGTTGTCCAAGTCTCTTTCTTTTGGGTGGAGCCACATATATATAGACGGGACTCTTTGTAAAAAAGGGGGGATCTATTATGCTATTTTCTTAGTTAGTTTAGGAGAGCTTCTCTCTCTTAGGGTTAGATTAGGAGTTTCTCTCTCTAGTTTAGGAGTAGTTTAGAGAGAGAAAGCTTGGATTTTTCATGGAGTTTTTGGGATTTTGAAGAAGCAAATTTGTGGATTTTTCCTCTCATAAATTCAATGAGTCTTCCTAACTTTCTCTCACCTTTATTGCTTTCATTTATTATTGTTTTTGCTTATTTATTTGTTTATTTGAGTAGATTAATTAGTTTAGTGGTTGATTCTTGCTTTTATTATTATTTTACCTTGTTTTCCATATTTTTGTTCATTATGTTAGTTTAGGTTTTGTTCTAGGGAAATGGATGAAGGTTATGTTAATTAATTTAATGATTGATTGTGGTTAGTATGAAATTGTTTCTTGATTATTGTGTATGGATGATGCTTTTATGGATTAGAATCTTTCTAGCTAATTGATTCTATGCTTTTAATTGTGTTTTCAATCAATTGTGCGAAAGTGAGTTGTTTGAGAACCCTAAATTCCTCCATATCTTTGCTAGGCTAGTTGCACGAGAGTGGATTAGTCTAGTAGGATTATTAACATGTTTAATTGCGCGAGAGTGAGTTAAATGTGTAAATCGTCCTAATTGAGGTCATTTTCATCTAATTGTTTGATGTTGTTGAATGCATTGATGTAATTGGATTCCACTTTCCCTAGTTTTAGTTATTTGCTCTTAGTAGTGTTTAATTGAACCTCTCTTACCTCACAAGCTTTCCTAGTAGTCTAATTAGCATAGATTGATACACTTAGTCCTTTTGGGTTCGACCCTTTACTTACCCCTATACTCGTATTAGGGTAGTTTAGGTTTTATAAATTGTTAATTTGATTAGGGTTAGTAGACTAACGACACTATCTAATTCTCGATCAACGGCTACAAATGTAGCCTAAATGAGAAAAATATTTTTGTATTTTTGAAATAAAGTGAAATATACTCAATAACAATAGTAAACTACTATGCCATTCCCCCAGCAACGGCGCCATTTTGACGAGGGGTGGAACTAGGTCATTGAAACTAATCCTCCCGCGGTCAAACTAAATTTATAAACACTTAACCAACCTAAATACAAGTATAGAGGCAAGTCAAGGGTCGAACCCAAAGGAACAACAATGGTCAAGCACTCTCAATTATGTGCCTAAGCTAGGTCAAAGTCTAAGGATAAAAGGAGAACACTAACAACTAACAAATAAACAAGTCCAAGGATAAAAGGAGAACACTAACAAGCTAGGTCGAAGTCTAAGGATAAAAGGAGAACACTAACAACTAACAAACAAGAACCAAACAAATAAAGAACTAGGAATTGGGATCAACAAGTAATCATGACAATTGTAGCAACTCGGAAACAATATGCTAATCAATGGTTGCGAAGACTAATGGTAAGAGCAATAAAAAATGATCTCAACAAGCTATCTCTTAAAGGTCTAACTAGCGTTACCTACTATTGACACTAACTAGGAACGTCACAAATCAAACTCAATCGATAATTGCAAGCTACAAATCAATGGTCCGTATCAATGTAGACTCACAATGCAATCTAGCATAATTCTCAATACCTATTGATTTATACACATGCACAATTTCCATTAATCACTTTAATCTCAACAATTAATCAACACAATTCCCAAATTAAGCACCATCAATCAATCATACAAGTTTTACCCAATCCCTAGCCAAACAACTACCCTAACATCATCATTTAGTCAATTATGAGCTAAAGAAATCAAGAATCAACGATATATGAAGAACAACTACACTAATCAAGCATTAAACATCAAAATTAATCCAATCAAACAAGAATATTAAACAAAGCAATAAAATGAAATATAGTTAGAAATGCTCATTGATAATAGAGAAGATCTTTAACACAATTGTTTCCATTGAAATTCCTCACTTTCTCTCTCTAAAATCTACTTCTAAACTAACCCTAAAACTAGAGAGATAAGCTCTCCACTAAGATAAAATTATGATCTAAATTCAATCTCTAATTGCTTCTCAACTTTCCCTAAAAATTGGGTGATAATAGAATTTATAGAAGGCGCGAAACAAAACCGAGCAAGGTGAATACCCAGGGAGACACGCCCTCTACTTTTCATACCCGTTTTTTTTCAAAGGTTTGACCACATCTCTTCTTACCCTATTTTTCTCCCTTTCTATCTCAAACAGCCTATTGGGGAGCCAATTTCTATAAAATATCCTATTATCCCTCATTCGTCTATTGTTCAGGAAAAGGAGGATTTGCCTTTTTTCTTTTTCTTTCCATTCATTTATTCCCCCTTCTTCTTCTTATTTTCTTGTATTTCCTTTTGATCCCTCTTCTTCTTATTATGGCATCTCCATCCTCACTTGCGTGTAATAATCTTGTTGCACGTCCTTATCCCATCATTTGCCTACCGTTTATCTTATGAAATTATTAGTAGTGCATTTGACAAGCTCTTGTGTGCGTTGAATTATTATTTTCTAGAGCGGTCAAGCTTGGACCTTAAGCAAGCCATTCTTAGAAAGTAACCCGTGTTTTATTTTCTTTATTTTCTCTCATAGGAATGTTTGTGTGCCTTTTGCTAGGTACATGACTTGATATACTATGGTGCATTGCTTTGGATCAAGAATTGAGGAAATAAACACAATTGATAGCACATGGAAAACAAGACTCAATTCTAGATGAACTTGGCTTTGAAAGGTTATATTGGGTCATTTGCGGGTATTTACACCCACCTAAAATCTAGTAATATCTTTCCATGCTCTTTCTCTAATAGTTGATGTTTTGTTGGACATGTGTTGGTATTGTTGGTTTGAGTTCTCTCTTGATTATTTGATTTATGATTTGAGTGTATTATCTCATTCAAGCTTGGGGGAGGGTATTCTATCATGTTTGGTGGGATGTTGATTCATATATGCCATGCACATTTGCATATGCATCTCCATGTTCTATATCTTGAAAAACTCAAAAAAAAAAATTGTTTCTTTCAAGGCAAATTTGCAATGTGTTTTGTATTATTCTTGCTTTGGACATAATACTTTTGGACTTGTATAGTTCAATGATTTTCTTCTTAAATGGTAACGATGTGCGAAGTTTGAGAGTTTGTTTTGTTGAATTTAGGATAGAGTAAGCTAAGGTAGTCGCTTAGAACTTTTAGGACCTTGAAGCCGGATTCTATTGGTTTTTGAAAATTTGCAATTGCTCCCTATTGGTGAATTTGAAACTAATAGCGAGTTTTTGCTACATCCTTGTGAGGTTTCATGATTTTCAAGTCTTCTACAATTAATTGCGTGAGCGTCATGGATACTTGATTATTGCGGACCTAATCTTAAATCTTGACTCATAATTCTCAAACACGAGACCGAACCATTTAGGAGGATAAATTCATCTTTTCGGGGTGGTAATTTTTCTTTTTTGTAGGATAATCTTCTTAATTTTTAGTTCTTGAGTTTACATTTGCCTTCCTAACCATTTAAGCCTTTTCCCTTTTGTTTAAGCCACATCTTTAGAACTTTGAGCCTTTTGTTTCTTTTTGTTCCATTTTTTGTTTTTGTAAAGCAAATGATCATGTTCTTGGAGATTGTTGTATATGAGTTTTGATATTAGTTCTTATTTCTAAGCAAGCTTGTGTTTTGTATATATTGTGAATAATGGCAAGTGAATAAATGAAAAAGCCTTCCAAAGTCAAAAAAGGCAAGGACATTCAATTGCAAAGTTGTAAAAGCCGTCCATAGTTAAAAGAGGTGAGGACAATGAATAAAGATAAAAACGAAAAAAATTGAAAAAAAAAGTGAAAAAGGAAAGCAAATTCATAAAGCTTTGGCAAAATTTGAAAAAAAAGTGAAAAATAAAAAATTATAAAACATTTTGATGTAAATGTTTCTCCCTAATTTAAGCATTGAGGACAATGCTTTGTTCAAGCTTGGGGGAAGCGTCTTACGCTTTTTGTATATATGATTGTGGTTATAGCTTTGAACAAGCTTGGGGGAGTTAGTTTGTTTTTGTTTGGTGATTACTTTGTTTTCCTGTTGAGATTTGGCCAATCTTTGCTTCACGACTTAGGTGTACCACCAAATTCTAAATTTTAAGCCTACTCTCAACCTTTTGCCCTTACGTTACAACCTTTGGTAAAGCCCTTTTGACCTAGAGGTTGAGTCACATATCGGGGGAGGGCATTATGAGTTAATTCCTAAGGAGAAGGGATGCAAAGTCAAGATGTCGAGAAACCTCAAATCTTTTTGTTTTTCCGATTCCTTCGAGGAATTATATAGGCGCTGGCGGCTAAAGGTATATTTTTGAAGCTAATTGGGAGAATGTGCTAAAATGTTTTGAGATTAAAGTGAATTGCGTTTCTTTATTTCTCTATGCTTAGCATGTCCTATGTTTCAATAAACCTTAGATATCTTAGAACATGCACTCCTTACTTGTTTAGAAAGATTTGCATTCACTTGTGCTTGTACATTTGGAAGAGTCCTTTCATGAACATTTGTTTGCTTTTCTTGTATTTTAGTTTCTTTTTCATGCTTTGCCTTGTTTATATTATTACGAGAGTTATAGGTTAATCTCTTAGGAAACCTTTACGAGAGCATCACTCGTCCTCTAGGGCGATCTAGGGGTTTAAATGGCTTGTCTTTAGTTGCTAAAATTGACTGTGATTCCTACAAAAGTTAGTTAGTTTATATTCTTGTCTCTTCTCCCTTGGTTTTGTTTTGCTCGTGGATGAGCAAAAGGCATGCTTGGGGGTATTTGATGGGTGTCATAAATGGCACCCATTTGATGAGCATTTAAGTTGTTTTTACCTTCTTTTCTTCGCTTTCTTTCTTAAAAAATGCTTAGTTTTATGCTTTTGATCTCTATTTTACCTCTTCTCTCTTATTTTGTGCTTTTATGGTTTTTTCTAGTATTTTCTCCTTTATTTGTTCTATTTTCGTTATTTTAGTTGCTTTTCCTTTATTTTAGATTTTATAGATTTAGTTTTATTTTATTTTATTTTATTTTCATTTTCATTTCATTTTGTTTCCTTTATTTTCCTTTCAATTTATAATATTTTCTTTCTTTTATTCATTTCATGTTCATTTTATTTCTTTAAATTTTGTTTGTTAATTTTGAGTTCATTTTACTTCATTTTCTCCTCGGTTTCATTTCTGTTTTGTAGGTGGATGTTCCAAGTTCAACTCCTTGCGCTTGCAAAGCCGCGCTCTCAAGCCAAGTAATGTTGAACCCGCCGTGGAAGTGTTTTGGGACTACACACTTTAGTGTTCATCACGACCATGCTATGAGGGTGATGCTCGCAGTGGCGGATCCACGATGGGTTCATTTGGGTTCATTGAACCCACAGTTTTTTTTGGGGAAAAAAAGCTTTATTTTTTTAATTAAAAAAATCTTTAAAAAAGGATAAAATATAATTTGTGTGTAAATATGTGTTACGAACCTTAGGGTAGCTCCCTGGTAAGTCAGTCTTCAATAGTTCCCTTAGGCTAATAGGTTAGCAGTTCGATTCCTATACCTATTTTTTTAGCCTTTTTATTTTTTTTGCTTTTGGTTCTTTTTTTAAGCCCCCCCCCCCCCCCCTTTTTTTTCTTTGTTTTGGTTCAATTACCTTTTGTTTGGTTTTTGAATAGGTTATTTACTTCAATTATTCTACTAAATTCCAATACCCTTTTTTATTTTAACTCTTATACTATAATTTCTTTTTCCCTTTTGCTTTAATTACCTTATTAAACCCCAACATCCTTTTTAATTTTTTTCCCTTTTGTTTCAATTACTTTAATAAACTACAATACTCAAAATATTAAGCCCTCTACTTTCGCTACTTTCTCTGCTAATTTTTTTTTCTCCAAAGTATATGAAAATCTAAATTTTGTTTGTAGATCCTTTTATTTAACAGTATTTAATTGTATTAAAATTATGTTATCCGTTGTAATCCTAAATTCAAACATATGCATCAAATTTAAAATTAATACTTCCTACATCTTTTTAAACTGCATTGTTTGTAATTTTACGATATTTACACACTCCTTCGATCGTTTTTTATGGTTTATACGTTGGAAAAAATTTACATAATCAAGTGGGATCTTGCTAGACTTGTTTAAAAAAAATACTTTCGTGATATTGAGTTTTTATAAATTTTACAAAAATATAACTTAAAATATTTAAGTTGTAGAATCTACATTAAAAAGCGTGAAATTACCAACAATTGAAATTAAAATTTCGAAGAACCTATATCTTATTAATGATTCCGAACCCACACTTTTGAAATCCTGGATACGCCACTGGATGTTCGTGCCCACCGACTACTTAACCTCAACAAGCACTTCCCCAGTTCCCTAATTCATTCCCTGCTCCACTAGCCTGTTGTCCTCTTCACACCACCAACTCACACCAAGCAGCAGCGTAACATACCGAGAAGCCCACTCCCAACACTGGCGGATCCACGTAGTGACCCGTGGGGGCATGTGCTACCCCTGTAGAGAAAAAAAAAAAGCTTTTTTAAAAAAGGGCTCCTTTAAAATAAGATATAAAGATTAAACAATGCTAAATTTACAAGGTAATTGAAGGTGTTTCAGTGGTAACTTAGCATGTGAATAAAACTTTCTAGTGTTGTTGGGGTTTTCGGTTCGAATCTCCTCCCCCAACCGTTTATTTTTTTTTTTTAACTTTTTTCGGTTCAAATCTATATCTTTGTGTATTTTTATTTTTGAAAACTATCAATGGTTTATTATTTTTTAATATTCAAATTAATTTCCTATGACATTTATATTCAAAATTTCAAATACTTTGTAGGTTAGATCAAATAAATATGACTTCCATCATTAATTGATTCTTCCCCAAATCACTTTTCATTTTTTTGATATTTATTATTTTATATGTTCAAATCAAATAATTTAGCTAAAATAACTCTCATAAAATAAATGGTTAAGAAAAATTCATATTTTGGAATAAATTTGTCCGTGAACAAAATTAGTAATTTCTTATTAATTTGACTAATTTTATATGATTGTAATACGAAGTATTTCGATATATATTGTACATAATTTTATCTGTAAAAATAACTCGGTGCAAAATCTATAGATGTTTAAAATTTTGATGGTAACTTTTTATACAAAAATACAAAATCCCATTACATTATGCAAAAAAAAATTAACTTGATGTGTTATTACCGGGTTAAATTTAGCTTTTTTTAAAAAAAATTGTCAACTTAATACTCCAGTGTATATTTTTCCCCCTATCGTTATTTTTCCCCTTATCGTTTACTCCTTTAATTTAGTGCTACCCCTACTTTGGAATCTTGGATCCGCCACTGACTCCCAACACCCCTCCAACGCCACCAATCCCAGCCAAACCACAAACTCCCACAGCACCTCCTGTGACCAATTCCTTCGCATAAACAACCACCTTTCGCACCTCCTTATTTCCCCAATTCACCAACAACTACAACAACTCTTGGCAGCCCTAGCATCACCAAAAAACAGGCACCAATCTGCCACCACACGACCAGCCACAACCACCCTTCTCCCGCAACAGCATATTGCAGCTTTCCCCTGCTCCAGCCACAGCAAACCTGCAACAGTAATCTCGTACTCAAAGACCGCTTGAAATGCTCTCATTTTAATCCTCCTTCATCGCGGCCGCGCTCGCATTTATAGCGACCGCGCGTGTCTGGGTTAGAAGGAGGTGCGTGGCTGGGAACTTAGCTCTCGACCGTTAATCTTGATGAAGCTTTATGATCAAACCATGATGATGGTGATTTGGTGTGCTGTGCAAAATATGGGACAATTTCCCAATATTAGAGCTGACGATTTCAAAGTCCGAGTATGTCTCAGCATCTAGCAACTAGATATAAGTATGTCTCTAGCAAGGGCAGCACTGTCATTTCGCAATTAGTAAGGGCAAAGTCGTAAATGGCCTATTTTGCACAGGTTTCACGTGAGGTAAAAGCCGTTCTCCGTTTTCCAATTGTCCAACCGCCCTTTCTCTCTCTTCAGCTTACTTCTTCACCTTCCACGAAAGAATTTAAAATACATAACTTCCCTCTCTCTATACTCTCCTCCCTCTATCTCTCTCTCTCTCTCTCTCACTCAATTTTTCTTTCCTCCTCACTTCGTTTCTGGGTCTCCGGTCGTTGGTGAGTGCTCGTTGTTTGGCGGTTGTTGTTCTGGGCATCGGCGTCGTTGTTTGGCGGTTGTTGTCCTGACATCGGTTCTCTCATGTAATTTTGGGAACCCTAGAATTTTGAAAATGTATATTGTGAGTAATGTGGCAATTTGTTTGCTGAGAAATTTTTAATTTTGAATGCATTGTACTGAATTTATTGCTAACTTCGGTAATTCTGTTGTTAGTGTTGTCTATGTTTGGAGTTATTTGTGCGAATACAAGGAAAATTAAGCGTAATTATGTCCAATTTTCCCATTAATCAATTTTATGTTGTGCAACTATGAAATAAAGTTTCTTTTATGATGTGCGGAACACCCTGAAATTTGTGTTATTACTATTCAGCGTTGCTGTATTTCGAGACTGAGTCCGAATTTTGTAATTCTGAGTAGGTTTCATGTTGAAGTAAATAATTGTTGTAGGGAAAACCAAATATTTATTTGAACTAGGTTATTTGTGCTTCTAATTGCTTAATCAATTGTTCTTGAAGTTGAATCAATTGTTGGTTCAAATCCGAATATTGTTGGTATTTAAAATGTTAAATATATTTACACATGTTTTGTAAAATATTGGTGAATATGTGCTTGTGAATCTTGGATATGGGTGAAATTTGACGGATGTAGGTGAAATTTGATGGGTGTAGGTGAAATTTGATGTGAAATATCAATTTATTCTAAATTGCGGATTGTTGGTATAAAGTGGACTTATGTTGGCATTTTTTATAGCAGTTTTGGTTGAAATGTGAAATATCACATTTTTGAAATATGATATTTTTGATAGCATGTTTTTCATATCTGAAATATCTTATTTTTGATAGTTTTGAAATATCACATTTTGAGCATTAGAAAAGTAACAAACTAAGGAAATTTGTGGAACCTGTTGTTTGTTTTAATTGGTTTTAATATAAACTGTTTATATGCAGAGGTACAAATGGGACGAAAAAGGGGTGCTACTTCTCGTCCAGCAGTTGGTAGTAGGGCGAAGTTGGGGGTGAGTAAGTGTGTGTTTTGTGTATTTGTGTGTGAAACTGGGGGAATGAAACTGTATACCTACTTACTATGTTTTCTGTTGTAGGTGACGATGAAGGATATTACTCGGGAACTTCAGGAAGAAGAAGGTTTAAATGTTGGTGATAAAAGCGCGGTTGTTGCTGGTAAAAGAAAACTGCCTACAGAGAAGTGCATACTTGAGAAAAGCACTAAAAAGAGGAAAGTACAAGGGGTTGAACCTTCCTATCAAGTGACCTACATGAATGAGTTGATTGCACAGGGCATTGGGGGGGCTGAACTATCAGAGGATTCTGATGATGGGGGTGCAACTGAAGATGAATCAGAGCACGAAAGTGAAGACGATGGAGGCGGTAGTGATCAGGATACTGAGGAAGAAGAGTTGCAGCAATTGGACCGTAAAATTAATAAGGGCAAGGCGGAAGCAGCCAAGTTGAAGATGAAAAAGGAAAATGCAAGGGTAGCTAAATTGATAAATGGTGTCAGGGCCCAGGTGTTGGATCCGCAGCAGGCGGTAATATTATGAATTAGAGTATTGAAGTTATTTTTTCATGTCGTTCATTTAGGTTGTATTTTATTTTAATAGGTTGTTGGTTTGCATGTTTTGTATATGTAGGCAGTTGATCATCGTCCACTTGGAGTTATTGTGACGGAGAAGGAGAGGGTTGTAGATACCCAATCACATTTTTGTTCGAGGGCGTGTTTTGTTTTGTCTACATTGTAATTGATTTTTGTTATGATATGCCAGAAATGAATGTGTTGATATCACAATTTTGTGTTT
Source organism: Chenopodium album (assembly GCF_948465745.1). Classification (NCBI taxonomy): domain Eukaryota; kingdom Viridiplantae; phylum Streptophyta; class Magnoliopsida; order Caryophyllales; family Amaranthaceae; genus Chenopodium; species Chenopodium album. The sequence continues at coordinate 50,245,678 of NC_137841.1, read as the reverse complement.
ACTGTTGTGTTGAAACATCCTTCAAATTTCATGTGCCGAGTGGATGCATTTAGCAAGGTTATTGATGGACTGGATAAAACAAGGAAGAAGGCAGTTAAAGATATCGGGTTTGGGTCACTTCTGAACCTGAAGGTGAATCGATTAGACAGGAAGTTCTACTATTGGTTGCATACTTGGGTGGATCCTGTGAGTAGTGTGTTGCGATTTGGGATGGTGTTGAGTTGCCTTTATGTCCCATGCAATGGAGTTGTGTGCTAGGAATACTGTACACACGCGAGCCTGTTCCTCTGACTTGTGAAAACTTAGACATGGACATGAACAAAAGAGTTAAGCTGGTTGGCAAGTGGTTTCGAGTTACGGATGCATAGAGAAGGATGCACCATCTCAGTTGGGCGGGCTGTGGAAGCGATACAGTTAGGTTTGGAAGCAAAGGGGTTAGTAGGCGGTCCATTAGTTGATGATGATGATGATATGCTGTATTTTAGGACTGCATTTCTGGTTGTGTTGTTGGGTGAGGTATTATGTCCTTCAACCGACGGCAGTAATTTGTCAATCTCGTTGATGCCCGCCGTTGAGATAGCTCATGAGGCTGAGCTGTACAATTGGGCAGAGTTTTGCCATGATTGGCTGATGACATATCAGACAATGTTTCAGGAGAAGTTTGGAAAGTATGGTTTTGTTGCTGGCTGTAGTGGTTGTACCCTTTTTTTTACAGCTATTTTACGTTGACCATTTGAGTTTGACTCCCAATTCATGGGGTGATATGCCGAGATTGATGTATGGACGCAGGAGAGAGTGAGTAGTGTTATTGAAAAAGACAAGAGGGTGTCTGGTGACTATGGGAAGTTGAAGGTAAGCTTAAGGCTTGTCTGGTATAGTACATTGATGTTGCCTACGGGGAGCGCCATCCTCGCCTTGCGAAGGACAGGAGATTGCCGCAGGAGCTTCTTGGATGCTTAATGGAGGATTTGATTGTTAGAAAGGTATGCAATTTTGGTTCTAGTTTATTTTGATTGATTTATCAGTTGTGCATGTGTTTTGAACCTGGTTGAGGTTGTGCAGGTGGTTAAAGCCTTAAGTCCTTGGTTGGAATCAATTGAGCGTTGCCTGGAGACATTGTCCAAGAAAAGGGTGAAAAGTGACAGAAGCAGGGGAAGTCAGCCCTTACAGGGACTGAGTGATGTTGTAGAGGCTACACTGATGTCGAAGGGGGCTGATTCGGTAACTCCTCAGAAGAAAAGTGTTCAGTGGGTTGACCTGGATTCAGGTAATAGGATCGTTGCATGTGATCCTATTTTGATGGATTTTAAAAATTTATCCTCTTTAAATGACGTGCTTCGGGACATAGAGCGTGAAGGTGATGCTGGGGCTGAGAATGCAAGAGGAGGAGAGAAAGCTGGGTTGGGAGGAGACAATGCAGCGACGGAGATGGACAACATTGCTAGCGCAGGGTTGGTAAGGAATAAGAATCTAGTAGATGGGGATGATGGGGAGATTGGGAAGGAGGGGAAGAAATGTGGAGACGATAGTGAAAAAAATGCAGCTGATAAGGCTGGTGGTAGTCGTGCTGATGCTGAGAGTGAGAGTGTGGGAGAGAAAGAGAAGGATACAGACGCTGCGGAGAAGATTCCAAGAGAGGAGAATCCTGGACATGATGATGATGCTGGTGAAAAGAATGTAACTGATAAGCCTTGTGGTGGTGGTGGTGGTGGTGGTGGTGAGGAGGAGGAAAATAGGATTGCTGAGAGTGTGGGAGAGAAACCTAGTGGTGGTGGTGAGGAAGAAAATAGGAGTGCTGAGAGTTTGGGAGAGAAAGAGAAAGATACAGAAGGTGAACCTCTACAGCAGGGGAAGCAAAAAAAGAACGAGGAAAGCAGTCCTTCTGGGGGAAAGGGAATCCAAAAAAGGGGTATAGGGGTAGGACTCGTAGTGCGAGTAAACGACCGAGGAGTGAGGTCATCCTGTCCTAGAAACAAAAGACTTATGGCGTTGCGGAGAGGAATGTTCACACGTTGATAAGGAATTGGAAAGTTAGGACTTATGGTGTTAGTGGATAAGTTTAAGGGTAGTTAGTTGTCAAATAATATTAAAGAATAAATTACATCCTGTTGGTGTATTAATGTAATGCTTGAATCATTGTATTGCAGGGGAGTTACGCTGATCATGTGCGACGGGATGGATGCCACAGTTGGGGATTGCCATGGTGTTCTGAATATGCAAGAACGTGTGAGCAACCAATACGTTAGGGCAGCAGCTAAGATGTATACCAAATAATGGGATGACTTGTACACCGGTACCCGCATGAGAATTATGTTAGATAATACGTTCTCGGCAATAATGTTGATATATCCACGTAGTATTGAAAAACAGGTGTGAAAATGTAACCCTTTAGCTTAACTCGTTTATTGTTTATTGTTTGGATAGGACCACTTAATGAGAGAAGTAGAGGCACCTGATGTTGCAGCGAAGAAGCATGGCCAATGTTTTAATGGCCTAGCTATCAGCGATATGTGAGTGGTGAGTGCTATGTGTATATGTGTTTGAATATGATTTTTTTCATTTTTATGTAAATATGATTTTTTTTTCATTATGGGGTAGGTTTTTGTACCTGTTGTGCTAAATAACCACTGGTGGTGTGCCGCTTTTGATTTTCGGGATGAGTGCGTATAGTACATTGATTCAATGTTCTCTGATCCTATTACGGAATACAGAGAGAGCCTTGAGAAGCTGGTACGTATAAGTCACTGATTGCATACATTTGGTATTAAATAGGTTTGATGTGATATTATATTCTTATTGTTATGTTTCCATTCATATAGGCAGCCGGCATCGATGCTATTCTGCAGAATTGTGACAGCACATGGCAAGGTGGGAAGCTTTTACACTTGAAAACTGATGTTGTAAAGATCTTGGAACCGAATGACAAGTACAGAACAGCCCTCAGCCCATCATTGTTGGTTTTTTAATTTTATGTGTTTGTTTTTTGTATTTTATTGAATGGTGTTGGTTGTGTTTTTTTGTGTAGCCAAAGTTTTGGTGTGATCATGCTGTGGCCTATTAAGGAATGCGCGTACCGGTTTACTCATCGGTTTGGTGTGGTATGATCCGAATTTTGGTGGACACATTGCCTTATTTTTGTATTTTGGATTGATATCCCCTTTGTGATTGAATTTTTGTATTTTCCTTATCATAGGGGAGGCTGGATCTTGCCCGCAAAAATCTGTTGTATGATGATCTTCACAATGATCAAAATGAATTAAGGCCCACATTTTCGGAGTTTCCAGGGGTCGAGTCGGAGTCGGTATGATTGTGGTTCATGAAATTGGTTATGTGGTTGTAGTTATGGAAACTGTTATTGATATATTATATTATTCAGAACTGGTCTTACTTTGGAGTCGGCTCCATTGTAGAATGTTGTGGAATTAACTATTTTAGTGTTTCGCAAAGATTGTGGTATGTATTGGGTAACTGTTGGTATATGTATTTTGAATGGTAACTGTTGGTATGTATAGGGTAACTGTTGGTATATGTATTTTTAATGGTAAATGTTGGTCTTTATTAGTAGAATGTGAGTGTGTTAACTGAAATAGTTGGTGTTTGAATTATTGTATTTCGTCAACTTTAGTCGGTTTCAAAGAATAGTAGTTGAAATAATTCATATCAAGTGTGATATGGAATTTACGCACACAACAGTATTTTTAACTAAAGTACTTAAGTGTCTTGCATATAAATTCTGTTTCAAATACTTAAACGCAACACGTAACAACTTTTGATTCGAATGTGATATAAATGTTGGCGGGCATATAAATTGCACGAGGATACGTGAAAAAAAAATTAAATAAAAATTTTTTAAAAACTTGTGTTTTAGTATAATATGTTGGTATCATGTATCACAATTCAGGACTTAAAAAAACATTTGTTGGTATCATAATTCTTAATTCATTGTGGAAAAGTTAACATAGTTTTGACAACTTTACAAATGACATGACATCTAAAGACAAGTGATGCAGCTATAAATGCGATTAATAGTTGATATGAACAAAAAAGTAATTCGCAAACTGAATTGCACTTGCAACATTAATAAATACACACATTTTCTGGTTGAGTTCTTGTCCTTGTTATTTGTGCATCATATAGTTGGTATATTAACTGTTGAAGTTGGTATATTTACGTCTTCTTCTGTTACGATTGAAGGGAAAGAAATAAGAAAGTCCATAGCTTTATATTAGGACAATAAATGGACAATACAACCATTGAGCTGTAATAAATATATGATGTATGGTGTTACTCCTTTCATAACGCACATATGAAACACTTTAAGCCAAAACCCTCTCACCCATAACCCTTTCGTTTTACAAAAAAAAACTTAGCCAACAATGGATACAACTCCCCCAAATGACTTTAACGGCTTTGGTAGCCGCCCCACACGTAAGTCAACAACCGAACTAACAAATCGGCCCATACCAGCCCGTAGGCTAACGTACGAGGAGAAAGGGAAGGCGAAAGTCGTCGATGGATGCTCGGCCACCCTAAAGCTGCATGATGACCAAGATGATGTAATGGAATTCTTGAAGGATGGAGAACAAAGGGATGTCAAGGAATGGATAGAGGCTCTTGCGGTGGAGAAGCGCGCGGGAGAGATGATAATTTCACACTTGCTTGAAACCTTAGCAAGGAATGGAGAGAAAGGCATCCAAGGGCTTCAATTCCACCCCTAACAGCCTTTCTTGAAACCACTTAAACTTAATAAGCCACGTAAGTTCAAAAAAGAAGCCTATTGTTTTATGTTTCACCTCCTTGATTGCTTTAAAATGGCTTTTAGTTTCAATTTGTGGAGGCTTCGCAAAACCCTGAAAAAGTGCATGGCTAAACCGCACTATTACCGTCACTTGATACGGTTCTTCCAGCTCTTTAAATCACTAGACGAATGGTACAAGGATGTCACAACAAAGATCTCGTACACAATCCTTCGTGACACCGGGTTTTGGAGGCTTCTTGTGTTAGGTAGAAAGTATTCTGGCTCTGCAATTCTTGTTAAAGAACATTACGACATAACTTATGAATGGATGAACTTTTCCAAGGAGGACATGTTTGTTCAAGTAGGAGAAGATGTAGATGCTTTTTTTATATTGAAGAACGAGCTGATTGAGTACAATGGGTACGACACAATGGAGCGGATGGATCTGTTGTTGTCTGACCCCTCCTGCCGTGAAGATTTCCCCCCTGATCACCTGGTGAAGCTCACCGAAGCAATGGAGCGAGGCCCTTCAGTAGTGCATCACAGTTCGGAGGAAGGCTCAACCGATACTGACGATTATGGGTGGGCGGACGTAATGTGACTACTTTTATTTGTAGTTGTTTCTTATGATGTTGTTGTTCAAGTATTTATTTCCATGTTATGTTGTCTTTTAATTTCCATGTATGTGGTTTGTGGTTTTATTTCGTATTAATACTATTTGTGTTAATTGTATGAAGACTATTGGTGAAATTTAAATTTGTGTGTGTTATAATTTGCGTGTTATAATTATATGAAGTGTTTCTGAATATGAGTACTTTCTTCATATTCCTATATGTTTTAAATCTATTTAATGTTGGTTTCGAATTTCAGAAAAGAATGTTTAGTATTGCATATCATGAGTAGTAAATGAAAGTAGTATAAGGTTAGCAATGGTAGCATAAAAGTTTGACTTTCCACCAGTATACCAACATTTCTTCATCTTATACCAACTGAATGGTTTGCTTTGCTAGTGTGATTAAATAGAAAACAAGTAAACCAACTACAGAAATTAAATAGAAGGCTCACAGAGTACATATAAAAAATAAAACAAAGGATTTTTAGGTTTCATTTATCCAACTACCAATTTATTTATTCACTTAATGTCACATGACAAGTTCAGAAGATTGGTTTAAATCTATTTAATGTTGGTTTCGAAATTGTCAATATATACACACACAAACCTGTTCACTTTACTTCAATCCAAAGGGCACACTTAGTATTTTCTCACATATCATACACTTTATGGGGAAATAAATTGTAGACGCCATTTCACAGATCGGATACGGCGGATTCGTAGGTGGTAAGCTTCTTGAATATTTTTACTTCTTTGTATCATGCCTTAGAGAAGCATTATGGTTAATAGGTCTTATTTGACGTAGATTTCTACTAATACATGTTTTCAATTGTCTATTGCAATTTTTATGCTCATTTATGTTTTAAGTACTTCGATGAGTAAAACCGAAAAAATGTTTCGACATCAATATGCTACGATTGCAACAAGTGGTTTAACTACTCTGGTTCATGGCATAGATTTTCATCCCAATTACCTATTTGTAACACCACTAAAGCTTTCCAAACCTAGTAGCTTCACGAAACATGCATATTGTTTTATGCTATACCTACTAGATCGGTTCAAAATGGCAGTTAGTTTTAATTTCAAATATTTTAGTCTTGCTCTCATTGAGTGCATGACCTACCCAAGCGAGTGCACATACATGAGGTATTTCTTTTGTTTGTTTAAGGACCTTGGCGAGTGGTATTCCATGTTAGAGCCTACATTTTGGGACCATGTACTAGACAGAGAGGAATGGGGACTACTCCTTCTAGGGAGGGATTTTTCCACAGACCCGGGTAAAATCCGGGTCACCTTTGAGTGGTTAAATTTCTCAAAAGAAGATTCTTGTGCTCTTGTGTTAAGGGATCCTGAGGAGTACATGGTGTTTAAGAGTAAAATGTTAGCCGAGAATGGTTAGATGTGATGGAACAACTAAATTTAGTCATTGCTAACCCGTTTAGGTATTGCGACTACTCGGCATGGTATGTGCAACATCTTGAAGAGGCAAAGAGGGAGTTCGAGAACAAGGGAAGAAACTCTACTTCTCAGTGGCTGTTCTTTGGGAAATTTACGTAATTCAAGGTTCACTTGTCTGTAATTTAAATGTGTTATTTGCCATGTACTTATAAAAAGTAGTTACATTAATTAGTCTAAGGTCATCTTCCTGATTATTAAAAGTAGTACTAATATGTTTCAGACATAGTTGCTGTTAACACGATATGAATCAAACGTGCAAGATGGGTTTTCCTTCAATAGACTCCCTCCTTCATGGAGGGATCCCCACCGGAATGGTGACAGAGATATATGGCGAGAGTGGGAGTGGGAAAACACAATTGTGTTTCCAGCTATGTCTTGTATGCCAAAAAATGCCTCCCTGGGGTTTATTTGGCTCGGCTTTGTACATATAAGCGGTCAATCCCTTTCATGTGAAAAGGCTAGCACAAATGGTAGCACTTGAACAAGGTCAATCCCCGGTATCAAATGGTTATGTCGATGATCCTATGGAAAACATATTCATCAAACACATAAGTAACATTGATGAGCTATACTTGGCTTTACCACAGTTAGAGGAACAAATAAATCGTTACCTGGATACTTGTAGACATACGAAGGTCGTTGTGTTAGACTCAATAGGAACCTTGTTTAGGCATGCCTATGACAACACATCAAGGGGTTACGGCAAATCGTTACCTGGATACTTGTAGACATACGAAGGTCGTTGTGTTAGACTCAATAGGAACCTTGTTTAGGCATGCCTATGACAACACATCAAGGGGTTACGGCAGAAGGGACTCGGCGCTAAGAAGTGTGATTACAAGGTTAGGGAATGTGGCACATGTGTTCAACTTAGCATTAATAATTGTGAATGAAGTAGGTGACGTTCACAAATCGAACGGGGAACTACTACGCACGTACACTTCGGGCAGGGAGGTAAAAGGGGCTATGGCTCATGTAATGAGCCGAAAAATCCCAATTAGACTCTTCATAGGGAAACAACTTCCTATTGACGGTTCTACGAAAAGAGTGTTGTGCATTATAAAGCATGCGCATGCAAATGCAGCAGGACGATCACGTGGTTTCAGTATTACTAGTGCTGGGGTGGAGGACGAATGTGAGGCTTTTGTCTGTTAATAAATATTGGTAATAGAATAGGACATTATTTATTATTGTATTTTTATGTACATGTAATATTAAAATATTGGTACACATGATTTTTTTTTTAGTGTATTCTTTTATATTTTATCATGTCACAATTGTGTTATTAGTGCCAAGAGCAAGATTCTGGTGAAAACCAACGCCCTACACATAAGTTGTATAATGATAGACCAGAAATCATTACCGCAAGACCAATAAACGAACTGAAATAAAGAAAACACAAGGTATACCAGAAATCACTACCGGAAGACCAACAAATGAACTGTAATAAAGACAAAACTCCTTAACTTGATTTTGTGGGGTTGTTGTTACCAGGGCCGTCTTAAACTATTATAATTTTTTTAGTCATGTTATTTAAAAATTTAAATTTTATTATATAATTAAACCATAAATAACAAAATAAAAATGAAATATGGGGAGAAGGGAGTCGAACCCAAGACCAATCAAAATTGAATTACACACATACATGTGCATTACCAACTAACCCAAGTTGTTCTTTATGGACTATTAGCACAACAAACAAATTTTATACTTAATTTCAGATTTCAAGTTTATGTAACTAATAAACCAACAAATCTAACAGAAAGATCAACATATTTATGTAATTAACTTATAAGATACGACTATTTTATATTTCACGGTAGAAAGAACATATAAGTAATCCAACGACACAAAATTAAATTACTTATATTTGGATGGTGTGATGTTAAAATTATCTATTAAAAATTTCTTCAAAAAAAAAGTTATCTATTAAAAACATATAACGTCACAATTTAGATATAAGGTACGATTTGGATATCACTTTTACATATTCTCACGTACCCACATACTACTTGAGTGACTAGGATAATACATATCCTTACTAGTACAGGTTTCAAGTGAACTAGTATAATTTGTGTTTAATAGTTCATCTTCCCCATGTATATCTGCGTATAGTCACATGTGAACTGAATGGACATTTATCATTTTTTTCACTAATTGTTTTATATATAATCACATTTCCCTCTTCACACTATCACAACCTTACTCTACACTCTCTCTCACCCATCCACAAACCCACTCATTTTCTCTCTCATCATTCAAGGAAATCCATGGCTGCCAAATCTACTAGGTCAAACGATGTCATGCCCGGAGAGGCGTACGTCAACCCAATCGACTTAACTGACGACAACGAGGAGGACGACACACTCAGCGCTGCCGCCGCTGATGTCGTCACCGCCGCTCCTTCAGATGAGGAGTTCGACTCCGAGCGGACAGTCACAGACTCCTCCTCCTCATCCTCTTCCGCCTCGTCGTCTTCCTCGTCATCCTCCTCTTCAACTTCCTCTTCCCCGTCGTCCTCCTCAGCATCTTCTTCATCCTCAGGCGCGAACAACGAGGTGGAGGTTTCCAATGAGGCTAGCGTCAATTGGGAAGGCGTTGATGATGAGGAAATGTCCGACGCCGAGTGGGAGATTGAATTTGTTCCTGTGTATGGCTATTAGTTTTACTTTAATAATTGGTGTTGTTTCGGAATTTGTGTCGTTTATTAGTTTTACTTTGCACCTTGTGTATGGTTTAAGTTTGGACGTATAATGTAATAAGTTTGGGTTTTTTTTGTTAATTTTCGCATCGAACATTAGTATGTGTTACTTATGATTAATTTTTGAAATCCTTCATGTTTTGTGATTATTTTTGGAAATCTTTCATGTTTTAGTGTTGGGAAATCCTTTGTGATTATTTTGGAAATCCTTATTTTTCAGTATCGAACTTATGTGTGACTTTTATTGTTTGGGAAAGGTGTTTTTCTTTTTTAAAAAAAAATCTCTTTGACCATTTTTAAACAAGAGGTGTAATATACTCAGTATCCACTAGTGTATACCAACATCATTAGGCTCAAGACCAACAAACAAAAACTTGCTATAACAAAATTTTGATAATTTAGTCAACGTGTATAGCTCTTATGCCAAAAAGTTATGAAGTAATCAATAAATAGACTTTATGATTGGAGACATAAAATAGACAGAGAAAGTATAGAGATAAATATTTGGAGAAATATGTATGTGGAGTGATATATTAGAGAGACAAAAAATAAATACAATGAAACTAGAGTTATAAATTAGAGAGAGGACAAAAAAATTAATGAAAGTAGAGTGATAACTTAGAGAGAGAAAGAGGGGAGATGTCATTTCTAAGGCACAACAACCAAAGGCCATTGCATTTGTACTACTGTCAGCTATTATGGAAAAAAATAATTTTAGTTTGGAGTACTAGTACACAAGCTTAGAATCAATATTAAAATTTGTCATTGAAGATAAGAATCAACATTGTTATGAACAAATTTAATGTAACTTATGATTACTTAGTGATTCATACCAAAAAAAAAAAAATTATGTATCACACGAAAAACATTAAATTCAATTAAGCTGGTGTAATTCTCCTTAAAGAAGCAATACATTTGTGACCATTATTAACACAGGAGATGTAATCTATCCTGACCCTCACCATCCACATGTATACCAACATGTACAGGTGTAAGACCAACAGAAAAACGCTGGTATAACAAAAAGTTGATAATTTATTGCACGTCCACAGTTTTTATGCCACAAAGTTATGGACTTCTCAGTACATATAGGACATCCATCCCTTACTTGTTAAGTAATGGATGTGAACAACAGATTTAATGAATAAAGACATAAAATAGAGAGAGAAAGTATAGAGAGATAAATTAGTGAGTGAAAGTAGAGAGATAAATTAGAGAGAGAAAGAGGGGAGATTTAATTTCTAAGGCACAATAACCAAGGACCATTGTCTTGCATTTGTAGTCTTTGAGCTATGTCCATTTTACGATTTAGTTTGAAACAATGTTATGATAACTTTTTATCTAATTTAGGATTGTTAGTAAAAAATATTTTACAAATTATTGAGTTTGCCTAGCTTGAATAAAATTAAGTACATAAATAATTTTGGTTTTCCACTTGAGTGTTACGTTATGTTGGTTAGCAAATGAAGTATGTTGTATTGTCATTGTAACGTGATTGATACCAACGAAATGAATTTATGATCACTACACTCATCACTAAAAATTCAATATAGAACTTACTCAAATCAATTATTATATTGGGAATATAGGAAATGATTTTCAATATTGGGAAGATAGGAAATGATTTTCAATATTTAAATTTTCAATATTTTCATTTACTTGCAAACCCATAAAAAGTAAATCAAGTAGGGGTGAGAAAGTAAAGAGAGAAGGAGAAGTGGTTTATTTTATTTGAACATCGAACGGGGGTACGCATTTTTTTTAAATTGAATACATTGCCTTATTTGTAAGGCGAAATGACACGAGGTAAGGTTTACCAAGTAAAATGTAACGTACCAATTTACTTTTTATTAAGGGATTTAAGCCACTTTTACGTTAACCCAACACATACGATAATTGGACCAACTTCTGTATCACTTTTGACAGGAGAAGTATGTCCATATTGCGATGTCATAAATTAATTTATAATATGGGATTTGAAGAATTGCACACAACTTTTTAATTTGTTTTACGAACTATATTATTGGTTTTTTTTTTTAAAACTCGAAGTATATTATTGTAACAAAAAGTTAAAATAGCATAAATGGGTAGGTAAATGGTATATATCACGTAATAATTAGTAAAAATTTTATAGTTCCCATGTAAAAACTGAACCTCCCTTCCAAAAGTAATCATGACGGATGACAATTGAAGTGAACAGTCACGAAAGGTTTTCACTCAATGTTCTATAAATAATCATCACTTTTCCCAATTCTTTTCTCCATTTCTAATCTAAATTTCAATCTGTTTTCGTCACTTTTCCTCCCAAAAAAAAACAAAAAAACAAATTTCATTACAATGGCAGGACAACCCACCGCCAACGCTGCTCCTCCACCACCACCACCACCACCACCACCATCATCACCAGGCGGTGATGAAACAAACCCCATCATCATTCCTTATGATGAGGTTGCGGCCCCACCCGCCGAACCCGCGCCACCCGCCCCACCAGCCCCATCCCTGCCCGTGGAGGAGGCCCCACCAGCCCCACCGTTGCCCGTGGTTGACGAATCTGAGTCGAAGTCGGAGAAGGAGTCATCTAAGTCATCAAGCAGGTCTTCCTCATCATCCTCCACGAACTCTGCTCCACCCCCTCACTCAAACAACCCTGGTATGTCCTCGTCTTCATCTGGTGATCCTGGTGGGTACAACGACGACATCAGCGACGGGGCTTGTTCGGAGAAAAGTAGGGACTCGTTCGACCAGGAGGACTAGACGATGATGTTAGGCGAGGAAGTCCCTGAATCTGCTGTGAGGAGGTCTTTGTTTTAGTTTTAATATTATGTTGATATGATTAAGTTATAAGATATTATGTTTTTTATTTTAGACTGTGTTGGATTTGGAAGTTTATATGTAAATAATTAGTTATGAACGTGTGACTGTCTTAATTGGATCTTTTGGATTTCAAGTGTTGAAGTATGTAAGTAATTATGTTTGAATATATTAATAGTTCTATGAATTATGTGAAGGTTTTATTAGTTATGAATTATTAGTTATGAATTACCAATTATGTGACGGTTTTAATTGGCACTTTTGGTTGAAATAGGTGAATTATGTTGGTTGCTACTTTTAGTAATGTTAATGAACATTTTATTGTAACTATTGGTGTTTATGAAACGAAATAGTTCATTCGAATGTTGTTAAATTAGTTCACCCGTGTTTGACGATTTTCTGGATTAGGTCTTAACTTTTCTCTTAGTCAGTCGTTTCGATGTTGTATTTACGAATTTTAAGTAAAAATGTCGAATTCTCATCACTTAAATTTCTCCTAGATTATTTTCGATAATTATACTACACTTGTGTGAAGCATACTACACTATTAATTCTCATCAATTCGAATTCTCATCACCAATTAATGTTTAAAAAATGTTTTTTGATGTAACTAAACAACAGTTTTGAAGTTGTTGGGGTGACTGGTATGTTTTTTAGTACATAAACCCATTCAGGGGTCATCGTTTCAATATCTAAACCAACAACGGGCATACATAAACCAACTGGGACAGATTCCCATTTAAATACCAACATGTGCTAACATTAAACCAACAATAACAATCTTCAGAGAATGCAATGCCTAAATTACAAAGATGGGGACACGGTCTCGTCCAACTGAGTCTCGTCCAACAGTTCAAGGGGTTGTCATCTTCATTCACTACGGCACCTTCAGTCTCCTTTTTCCCGCCCTTAGCTTCTAAAAAGACCTCCTCCACCAGCTCCTTTAGTTTTGGTGTTAATAGACAAATAACCTGCAACCATTTGCCCAACAAAGGCAGTCACATAATTCATCTTTTCTGCAACCATTTAGAATTCGGTAAGGACTTAGAGAAACACCTTTTCTGCAACTCGATCTACCGTAGTCTTGTGGTCACATTCTCTAGGAGTCAATGGGTGATTCTCCCCCATACGCAATATTCAATGACTGCAGGACAAATAAAGAGTAAGTTGTTTGAGACTCACTTTCATGTAGTAGTACTACCCCCTTAATCAAACCCACATGTCCAACAAACGTATCTTACCGATATGTTACCATACGAATCATCGGCCTTCCTGTCCTGCAACACATAATTTTTTACTCTGTCTTTTGTCCAAACACCGAGTCTTGGGTAGACACCCCATTTAACAGGAACACGCTTCAAATGATCCAAGTAGAATACTTGCACCCAACAGAAAAGTGAAAAGAACGGAGCGTAACAACTAATACATGGAATCACATTGTATTAATAAAAAAGATGAAGCTCATTTGAATTCAGATAGCAACAACATACTAAAAGAAACAGGATACAGCCATCACAACCAGCGCGGTATCCATTTTTTTGAAAACTTTATTGAAAACCTTTTGCCGTGTCAAGAACCCAGTCAAATATGAAATTACACCAGTTATATTGCGCAGTTTCCCCCCCAAGACTTAAGTAGGGAAGTACAGCAGACGCAATCTTCAATTTATTTGTTGTTGTGCATAATAAGTGACCTAGAGCAACTATTAGGAACGCGTCCCTGAAGGAGTCCTTCTCTTCTACAGTGATGAGCTCCAGCACCTCACCATCTCCATTATCATTCTTGAAGGTCAGCAACGCATCAGCTGCTGCATTGACAAGGATACCATCAATTTTACAGTTGCCAAATCGAGTAGCAACCTGACAAACCTTACGCACCACTTCACTATTACCAACGTCCACAGTCCTAGGAACAGGCTTAGAACCCATAGGAATACAAAGTACAAATTTTATTTGTTCCGGACACAGGGCCAGCAGCGGCCCATCGCCAAACAACATTGTCCCATCACCACTAACCCTCATCATCAGCCGGTAACAAAACTGACGGGGTAAATGGGTCAACTTTAGATCAAGCAACCCTTCAAACCCCATAGATTTCACAACCTCCCTCTTGGACTCATCAAACTTACTGACCAATTTGGAAAAAGCATCAACCTTACAAACCAAATATGGTTGCTTCTTAGTCTTCTCCTAATGACTCCTCATACTCCCTACCACACCAACTTAGGTCAGGACATGCTCCCCTTCAGTCAAGCCATCCTACAAGTACAAGTTATATTACGTTGCTGACATTGTTACATTAAACCAAGATACATAAAGAAGACTGGCAGTGAATGAAACCTTATTATGTGCAGTTTGTTTTCCAGAAGATTGAGCTGCAATCTTGTGGTTGATGAATAGCTTAAACTCATCAACTAGTCCTAGAAGAGGGTTACCTTTGTTGCAATTGCCGTCATCTGGGTTAAGACCAAAAAAATTGTCTAACCCATAATTCAGTACACACTCCTTGGCTGAATTCACAATCACCTTGCCTTTGTTGTTGTTTGAAGCAGCTGCTTCGCGTTTCAATTGTCTATGCCTTTGCTTCTCAATGGCTCTGTTTTGAAGCATCATTTTCCTGAGGTTGCCCTAAAGATTGTAACACACAAAACGTCAAATCAATTCTTCATCAATGCCATATACAATGCAAATCAAGCACAGATCCAGATCGGTCATACTCACCGAACTGTATTTAAGGTTACCCCGGTTAGTAATTGGGCCTGACTTCATCTTATCTGCGCATTATAATTAAATTATAAACTACAAATAAAACACCAAACGACATAAAACTTCAAACAAATCCAGGAAGGAAAACAATCATAACAAAAACCCTACACATAACTACAAACAACAACAAGGAAAAACATGACAACAAAACCACCATGTACAAAGTTGAACTGAAATGGAAGGTGAACTAGAGGACTGAAACACGTACCTCAGTAAACAATTGAACGGAAATGGGAGGAGGACTGAAGAAGCCAAAAACCAAAATAAACCCTTTACCTCTTTTTCAATTAAAGAAATAACCAAATGAGAGATGTCCGTTCTTTTTATACCCATGAATAAATGAGTAAGTATGTTCTACATCTAACAACAATGTGCATCTCAACAACGCTACACAGTATACCAACAATAATAGGGTGAGTAAGAAGTACCAACATAATAAACCAAAACACAAACAGTATAATGTCAACTGGAGATAAAATAACATTAATCCGTATTCAAATTCATGGGACAATTTTTTAAACTACAGTTAGTATAGTACATATTTCCAAATCCATTAAGTAATCCCTAAATACAAAAACAAACAAGAACAAAGACAATGAAGATCATTGACATCAGCATGCGTTTGACAGTAGTTAAATACCTCCGAATGTCCACCACTGAGTTTGCTATTTGACCAAGCCCAGTCTCAACTTGTCGGGTCGGGATCAAAACATCAGACGGTATTATGTTGTCCTCTTCCACCCATCTGAAGGAATTGCATTTCCTGCACTTTTAGTAAGGCCTGCCTGAATTCGTACTTTATTTGGAAAACTGTACATCTGAAAGAGTAGAGATACAGAATGGGCATTGATAAGCTTCGATCCACAATATTTTCTTCTCAAACCGGGACATTTTATTCAATCTGAATTGTGAATTTGTATTTTTGTTTTTATAATTGAGATTTAATTGTGTCCTTTTATGGTTTGATTCAATTTTGTTTTTTAGGGTTTGGACAGTCCAGTTAGTCAATTTTTCATTTTGAGATTTCATGTAAGCCATTACCTTTTTATAGACAGGTGAAATCTCAATGGCGGTTCAACATTATTATCAAAAGTTTGAAATTTTGGCACGGAAGGGAAGGCAGTATTTTTACCGCGGTGTAAGAAATTTAAAAATGTCATAGTCAAGTTCGACAACTAACGGCAACGGTATACCAAAAATATGTTCTTTAAAACTAACATACACTTTTATATAACACCTGGTACATTCTTATGTCTTGTTGGTTCGACAAATACACCAACAAGATGCCTTACTATACCAAACGTCACCCGATTTGCATTATGTGTTGGAAGATTTTGCCTTTCATGTATATAAATAGTCTCTCCATTGCCTGATGTGTGATTGAATATGACTTTCATTTATGTCAATGGACTCTCCATGATTGAGTTTGAGTTTCATCTATATCAATTGGCTATCCATTGCTTAATGTGATTGAATTTGACTTTCCTCTATATCAATACCTGTAATGTGATTAAATTTGACTTTCATCTACAACACTTGGCTAATGTGTGATTGAAGTTGACTTTGTTCTATATAGATGCCTATAGTGTGATTGAAGTTCACTTTATTCTATATCAATGGCTATTGTGTGATTGAATGTGACTTTCATCTATATCAATGCCTATAGTGTGATTGAAGTTGACTTTCACCTATATCTGGCTATAATGTGATTGAATTTGACTTTCTTCAATATCAATTAGCTAATGTGTCATTGAAGTTTACTTCTTCTATATCAATGGCTATAATGTGATTCAATTAGACTTTCTTCTACGTCAATTTTCTGATGTGTGATTGAAGATTACTTTCTTCTATATCAATGGCTATAATGTGATTCAATTAGACTTTCTTCTACGTCATTTTGCTAATGTGTGATCGAAGTTTACAATGTGATTGAATTTCACTTTCATCTATATCAATGGCTATTTTGTGAGTGAATTTGACATTCATCTATATGAATGCCTACAATGTGATAGAATTTGACTTTATTCTATATCAATGGCTGTGATGTGATTGACTTTGACTTTCTTCTATATCAATGCCTACATTGTGATAGAATTTGACTTTCATCTATATCAATGGCTATATTGTGAGTGAATTTGACATTCATCTATATGAATGCATACAATGTGATAGAATTTTACTTTATTCTATATCAATGGCTATAATGTGATTGACTTTGACTTTCTTCTATATCAATGCCTACATTGTGATAGAAGTTGACTTTCTTCTATATCAATGGCTATAATGTGATTGACTTTGACTTTCTTCTATATCAATGCCTAATTTGTGATAGAAGTTGACGTTCACCTATATCAATGGCTATAATGTGATTGACTTTCACTTTCTTCTACATCAATGCCTAATGTGTGATTGACTTTAACTTTCTTCTATATTAATGCCTAATGTGTGATTGACTTTGGCTTTCATCTATATCAATACCTATTGTGTGATTGCCTAATGTGATGGAATTTGACTTTCATCTATATCAATACTTATTGTGTGACTGAATTTCACTTTCATCTACATCAATGGAATCCATTGCGTATGTGTGAATGAATTTGATTGCCATGTACATCAATTTGATTGAATCCATTGCGTTTGTGTGAATTAATTTGATGCCATGTACATCAATTGAATCCATGACTTTAAGTTTCCCCTACTTCAATCGATTATGTTCCATATATATGTTGAATTAGGTATTGTCTGATTGATGACTTTTCACAAAACATCGAATCAGCTATATGTGTGAGACAAATCTGACTTTTTCAATCGCTTTTAAATGTGTGAATGTGTGAGTGAATTTGATTTTTCCATCTATATGTGTGAGACAAATATGACTTTTCAATCTCATTTACGTCAAGTAATGTGATTACGGCGGACGTGATAACGGAGGTGTTTTTTTAGTTCGGCTGAATTGACTAAATTGTACATATTAGTTGTCACTTTTCCAACTACTTGAAAACATCGAATTATGTAAAAATTTGTCATTTAAAAAATCGATTGCAAAAAATTAACAAACAGTTTGATTATGAAGAGTTTGATCGTGAATTTATGTATCATAATTTGGGACCTTTTTGGGTTTAATGAAAAGTTTGTTTACCAAATTACGCTTATTAATTTACAAATTTGATTATGAAAGTATTAAATTACGATAAACCACCAATCACACGTAACAACAAGCATAATTTTCAGAACATAACCCATTCATTTAAGACTAGAACCAACAATTTATGTTTGTTTTTTGGTAACTCAATCCATTAAGTACTGTAATATGATTTCATTAAGGCATGCAATTTTAACTTTCACTTTAGGATGGAAAATTCCCGCCCAAATACCCGTCACTTTCACGGGTCCTATCAAACGTACTGTTATGTACGGTATTTGAGTGGCTACCAAATTCATACCATAGTTTATACCAACAAATGGTGATTGAGGTCCTTATTTGTGTTCACTAGTCAAGTGAATTCGGTTGTGATTTTAGTACTGAGTTTTGTCTTCAGTTATGTCATTCATTTGATTGGTTATATTTACCAAATGTCATACACAAAAAAATTAAAAATCTGGAAGTCATACCTGTGACCAAAATATTTTTAAAATGCCTTTAGTATGTGTTCTCTTTTATAAACTTGGTGATTACCTATATATGATTTGTTTTCCTTCCTTCTTAAATTGTAAATTAGGGTTACATGTTTAATAAGTGTCATCAATTTAGTCAATTCATTAAACCCGGCAGTTCATTACACCCTTAAACTCGTATAATTGCCTTAATCTGTTACATTTAACCATTAAGACGAGGAATCATTAAAACGAGGAATCATTAAATTACATTTCACTTTTATATTTTATATTTTATATTTTTTAGAAAAAGCTAACTCAGAAAATAAAAAAAGTCCTTAACATTTGGTTTCCTTTTCCTTTCTTATGTTGTATAAAAATTTGAAAATAAAACATCGTTTGAATTAGGAGGGAAAATTCCCGCCCACACCTTCGCCAGTACACATCAATGTCACGGTCTAATCAGTAATACGAATTCCTCGTTTCTCCCGTCCTATTGCCCATCTGTAAATTTACAAAATTTGTCCCAACGTTGTTGTCTAACATACCAACTAATGTTTTTACATCAAATATGGTATATATTGTCATTGTTTTGGTACACATATTACACCAAACGTTAAACACTTAAACTGTCTTGTCTTCAAACACACTTTGGTAAGTATATAGTCAGGTAGATCAAATACACTTTGACCTTCCCCCACCCCAGTGTAAAATAATCTCAACCACTGTAAAAAGTAAAAATGGCTAGGAAGCCAATGTCCATTACCCACCATATTTCCGCCCGACAAATGAATAGCAACAAATTTGTGTCGCTCAAATTACATCCGAAAAACTGCTGCTACTTCCCAAAAATCAAGCCAAACGATCCGGAGCTCGACTACACAAAGTTTAAGTATTACATTACCGAAGCAGCAGCGATGTTGGATGACGCCATTCCAGATGAAATTGTGTGTGATGAAATATTAGCGTCGCGGGAGGTTAAGGTTTTGTTAAGGTGGTTTGGTATGACGGCCAGGTTTATTAAGGCCCGTGATGATAAGGTCAGACCTTCCCATGTACCTCACATGGAGGACCTAGGCGACTATACGGGAAAACTTGTCAATTTTTTTAGATGGTGCATTGCAAATAGTGTAGAGGACACTCTGCTTCCAAGATTCATACTTCCCTTGATTGATCCAGAGCCCATGGTTCGGCCAAAATTGACTACTTGCTACAAGCTACCTCAGGCGCCCGCCTACCTATTCATAGGATCATTTACATATACGGTGCACGTAATGGTTGTGGACACCGAGGTTTATAATCTGTACATCAAAGTGGAATCACTAGAACTGAGCAAGACAAAGAGAAGGTATTTTGCCTTGGAGGTCAGTTCTAGTTCAATTGTTGCAGATAACAAAGACCCTTTTGAAATTGAAGACCACATTGTGTTCTGGAATGCAAGAGGCTTAACTAGACGGTCTTTCATGGACAATTTTCGGAAAGTCGATGACTACTTCAACCCAGTAGTCATTATAATCACGGAAAGCCGCTTTCCAGATTCACTTACCAACTGGTTGTGGGACCAATTACCTCCTTCCTACGTAGTAAAAGCGTACGGAGATGATGGACCTGGAGGTGTGGTTATGGTATGGAATGCAATTGGGTTTAAGCCGCGTTACATGCACCAGGGTATATGAGTGAGATTTGGTCTGCTGCTGGAAGTGGAGTTTAAGGTAATATTTTGTTTTGTTAATCAAAAACTTTTTGTATTCACTTCCAATAGAATTAACTATCTTTCTTCTGTATTTTTAGTCACCCGTGAACTCAGATGCAGCGTTTAAGATGAGTTCGTAGTAGAAATTGATTATATGTTACCTGTTGGTATGGGAACATCAACAAGGAATACCGTCATATGATTAGCTTATTTACGATCTTTTTTGGTACTCATATCGTATTCGTTTATTCTTGTGAATCACACTAGTAAGTTGGTATCGTCATATGATTAGCTTATTTATGATCGTTTTTTGTATTCATATCGTATTCGTTTATTCTGATGTACCACACCGATAAGTTGGTATCGTGATATGATTATCTTATTTCTGATCATTTTTTGTATTGTTGTCGTAACTCGTATACTCTGGTGTATCACACTGATGAGTTGATATCTAGTCCTACAATGCCCATTGTATTGTAGTTTGATTTTCACAGTTCGTTAAACTATTTTGATTTTTTAATATTTTCTGTTCTTCCTTAAATACAGACATACAAGATTGATGGCATTGAGAACTACGAGCCAGAGAAAGATGATGCAACGGAGATTATGCAAGAATTAGAAGAACAACAAAGTGGGTACGACCCAATGGAATCATTGTCTGAGAACACCGGATTGTTTGCCGAGGAAACTGATCCGTTTGAACCTGATCTTTGAAACTTTGAATGTACTTCGTATTTTAATATGTGTATCCGCTATCTGCTACAAGTTCTGAACTGTTACTACTAATTTATATATAACTTAGGTGTCTTACGTGTATCATGGCATAGCCATATAACTGCATTGATTCGTTAAATAAACATACATTTTACATTGTAAAACTGCATTGTTGTTTCTATGCTAAAACATTGCACAACTACAATTTTGTTCATCTACTAAAATTATTAGTAAAATATTAAAGTGTGGCTGTGTTGGTCATTTGAATTCCTCCCATGGATGAATAATTTATTGGAGAGGGGACTTGAACATTGTTCTGGGGTCCTTCAACATCACTTGTACTTCCCTGTAACAAAAAAAAAAAATACCCCCACCATGAACACAACTTACACGAAAAAAAAGTGATTCAAAACAAACTCTATTGAAGGAAATATACCATGTTCTACATTGGGGGTAAAAAAATGACTTCACGAGCTGTTACTCCACCACATACCCGCTGCTGCGTGCTTACCACCTAGTGGAAGTTATGTTTTTCATGGACAAATAGTTGCTGCTGTTTGCTCTGTAGGTTGCTCTGTTGTTGACCAAATAAGTGCTGCTGGTCCTGCTGCCCAAACTGCTGTTGCTTGTTCTGCTGCCCAAACTACTGTTGCTGGTTCTGCTGCCCAAACTGCTGTTGTTGGTAATGCTGCCCAAACTGTTGTTGTTGGTTACGTTGTTGTTTGTTCAGTTGCTGGACAAAGATCTGCTGGTTTTGTTGTTAGGCGTACAACATCGAATTCTAAGACAAACCATTCTCCTGTGGTTGGCCTGTTAATCCACATGCCTGTCCTGCTGCTGCTGGGGCTTTACGATTCTGTTTCTGTTTCACAAGGAACAAATTAATACCATGGAAAATAATCAAAAAAATACAACAAAAATCAATGAGGATTTAATTCACACCGAACAACCACCACAAAATACAAACAACACATTCAGTATTAGAATTATCATAATGGGGGTTTACTTTTGGTTGAATGTTTGCGCTACTATCAGATTCATCGCTGCTTGAGCTGCTTGAACTATGTTTCCTTTTTCCCTTCTTCTTCCTCTTCTTTTTATTGGCAAACTTCTTCTTCTTATCGATGTTGATGTCGAATTTATCATCACTGCTTGAGCTTGAACTATCCCTTCTTTTCCCCTTCCCCTTTCCTTTACTCTGGTTCTTCTTCTTCTTTTGGCTGGCTAACTTCTTCTTGGCCTGGTTTTTACTGGGTACCTTCTTCCTCGCTCGACTCACTGGGTCTTGAACCGATGGAGTAACGGTGGTGGCAGTTGGATTGGTTGAGTTTTGAACAGGTGTAGATGTCGGTGTGAGAACTGGGGTAGATTGGGTCATGGGGGTATCAACTGGAGTGCGTGGGTCAGTTGCTGCCCCCCCCCCCCCCCCCGCATTGTTAACTGAATAAGGGGTAAGTGGCACCCCATTTTTGTGTTCGGTCGGCTCAGTGTTGTTTCCTCCCACCACAGACTCCACTCCCACCCTACTACCTTCCTTCTCATCAAATTGCATTGCAATGACCCGAATTTGTTCCATCAAGACACCACTCAACTCTTCGGAAATACTGGCTCTAAGTAGAATCGGTTCCAAGGAAACCATTGCCTTATCATACCGTTGCACCTCTTCTGTCTTAGAGGGATCATGGTACGCAGCCTTTACCATTATATGTTTCCGAGTAATATCTTTACGCCACCTATCCAGAACAAGTGCTTTTGGCACCTCTTTCACAGAATGCAGATCCAACACCTTGATAATGTGGCTACAAGGAATCTTGTGGCATTCAAAGTGTTTGCAATCACACATTGGAAACAACGTTTCCAAACAAAATCTTACCACCACATACCTTTTCCTATCTTGCACGGGAACCTCTTTCTTTTTGAAGTTTGACCAAATCCTTACTCGGTCCTCAATCACATGTTCAACAACACCATCTGAAATGTCCCTCCTAGACAGAGTGGTCAAATACATCAGCCTCTGACATTGAATCTGCACTCCCTTAAACTTTGCGTCCGTGTACAATTTTTGGAACGCACGCTCCACAACTAACTCAGTTATTAAAGGGCGTACATAACGTCTGTTGTTCGCATCAGCCGCCTCCTCATCCGTCGCCCTGCTCTCCATAGCCTTGAAATATCTGGGAGCAAACTGGTAAAAACGCGTGCTCCTCTTCACATAATTATCAAAAAAGCTGTTAATGCTTTCCACTCTCTGGGTTGTTTGCATACCAGCCCAAAAAACATGTTTTAGATATGCCGGGATCCACATCTCTCGCTTGTTATACAAACCTAATAACAACATACATTAAATAGGAAAAATATATAAAATAACATAAGTTGTAATTCAAAACATCGAAATCACATACAAAAGTAACCTTCTAGCCAAGTGTAACTCTCTCATTTTTTTCGGGCAGATTGTAACTCTCCATGATAACCGACCAAGACGCCTTAAACTCCGCCGGAGTCAAGCTGTTGTAGATAACATTTTTGAGCTCCTACGCTATTTCTTCATATTTAGACAACGCTCCAAGCTTGGCTCCAAATTTTTGCGTGATATGCCACATGCACCACCTATGATAAGTACTCGGCATCGGAAACACCTCACCGATTGTCTTTCTCATCACTTGATCTTGGTCAGTCATTATGGCATAGGGGGTTTCCCCCCCCCCCATACAAGCCAACCAAGTCCTGAACAACCACACAAACGTCTCAGCATCCTCATGAGACACCAACGCACATCCTAATAGCACGCTTTGACCGTGATGGTTTACACCTACAAAATTAGAGAAGGACATGTGATACTTATTGGTCATGTACGTTGAGTTAAAACAAACCACATCCTCAAAATCTTGATATGCAACTCTGCTACGAGCATCCACCCACATCACATCCTTCAGCCTCCCTATCTCATCAACCCGATAGGTATGGTAGAAATTCTGGTTATCTTAAGTCATTTTATGGAAATACACAAGCATACCCATCGCATCTCCGTCTTTCAACTTGAGCCGGGTCATCCTATTCACAATATTATACATGTCTTTTTTGGAGAACCCCACATTCTCATATCCATTCCTTTGGTGTGCCATGTTATTGTAAATAGGAGGAATAGAGGATCCGGCCCCATAATCGTTATCAATTCTCTTCTCCACTGCCTTGTTTATTCTGCCCTTTTTGTACATTGAAATGTGGTTTGAGTCCTTGGGTTCCACAGTGTGGTTTTGACTATTATTTACATTAACCACCCTCCATTCACCAGACTCTATCACTGACACATACAACAGAACAGGACACTCACACTTCTTAGACTTCCTTTTCACCAAAGGGTCGTGACTTACAGCCACCCTCTTGCCATTTACTACATTCTTATACTTTGTTGTCCCATTAGCCTCACAACTTAAACACATAATTGCTGACCTTTTTTTTATGATGACCCATCCTTTTTAGGATTCCTCCCACCAACACACACCACACCAAATCCTTCCTGTTTCCCGTACTCCTTGTAGTAACTATGCACTCCTTCCCAAGTGGAAAAAACCATTCCAACTGCTGGTGCATCCACTTTAGCAGGACAGCCACCATCATCCTCATCCCCAATATTTTCCCCTTACTGAGTACCACAAGTAATGATATAGTCATCCTCTAACTGAGTGCCACCAGTAATGATATAGTCATCCTCTTCACCACCTTCAATGTCAGTGAAACCACTTATCATACATTCATCCTCATGACTATCTCTAACCACCTCGTCACCCTCCTTTTCCTCTTCACCCTCAACATCATGTTCATCCAACTCGTCATCATCAAAACAACAATCAACATCATTTTCCAAATTTAATTTATCGACCAAATCAATGTTCTGCAGACATTACATTTACAAGTAACTAATTCAAACTTTTTCACAAAAATCATTTAGCTTGTAAAACACAATGCCAACATAACATAATAATATAACATATCATTTGTAATGCAATGAATCTACCAAAAAAACAACAACAGTATATCAACAACAAATCCATACTAGAGCAACCGGTAATCAACTTCCAGACTTTCAGCCAACATTTATCAAATGAAAGCAATTACATAGATCTTAACAATGTTCACTCAATTCTTAAGACATAAATCTCAACGCATTCATTGAAACAGGAGTGGAGCCACTCGAGGGACACACATTCACCAACAAAAAAAAATGCAACATAAATTCACTCACACAAACAACATTTAACAATTACCCAACATTCATAGCTACTCGAGGATGGATAATTTTGCAGATTTAAGCAACTACAACTTCTAACACATGTATTCTAATTTAAGGAAAGACAACGACTTACAAGATCTAGTCGACGCTTGACACGAACATTCTACTCCTCCATTGCCGGCGATTTACCACCTACCGGGTTCCTTAATCCTCCGTTCTACGCCTCCATTGCCGGAATTTGCTCAACAATCAACAATCGGATTCTCCTCTTCCATTGCTCAACTCTTTATTCCTCATTGTATGAAAAAATGGAACTCCGTTTCCCCTTTTTCTCACGTGACCCCTTTTCCTTTTCCATCATTTTCCTTTATTTTTCATTAACAGGCAAAATTACTTTTATACCCCCGGCTAGAGACTCAGTTGCATCTAGTTGCTAGATGCTAAGAAGCGGCGTCAAATTCCACTGAACTTCTTGTTTTTAATTCTTTTAATTTCTTTCTTTTATTTTTCATTTTTATTTTCCTTATTTATTTTCTATTTCGTTTTCCTTTTCTTTTCTTTTCTTTTCTTTTCTTTTCTTATTTTATTTTCATTCTTTTCTTTTATTTTTCTTTTATTTTATTATCTCTTTTATTTTATTTATCCTTGTAATTGTAAATACCCATTTTTAGGTTAGAGAGAGAAAAAAGTAGAAGTAAATTAGAATTAGATCATATTTTTCTTAACTTAATTGAGAGCTTCTCTCTCTAGTTTTAGGATTAGTTTTAGGAGTAGATTTTAAAAAGAGAAACTGAGGAATTTCAATGGTTATTTGTGAGATTGAAGATTCAAGATGACAGCTGTATTGAAGATCTCCATTATCAATCAATGAGGATGTCTCACTCTCTCTCCCCTTTATTTCTTTGTTTGATTTCATATTTGTTTGGTTTGATTTTGATGTTTGATTGTTGATTAGTGTAATTGTTTTCCATATTTGGTTGATTGTTGATTCCCTTAGTTGTTTGTTGGTTAGATGTTAATGTTAAAGAAGTTGTTTTGCTAGGGAATGGGAGAAACTTGTATGATCGATTGATTGTGCTTAATTTGGGGATTATGTTGATTAATTGTTGAGACACTACTACAAAAAACCCCTAATAAGTCGGACTTTTAGAGTCACCTGTACATAAGGTGCGACTTATAAACCTATCGAGTCGCCTTATATTTATTAGGCGACTTGTTAAGTTGGGGTTAAAATCAACAAAGCACCTAATGAGTCGCCTAATATATATGAGGTAACTTGATAAGTTAACAAGTCGCCTCATATATGCATGCGACTTTATAATCCGACTTATTTGGTGGTTTAAATTAGATTTTCAAGGTCACCTGTACATAAGGTGCGACTCGAAACCCTGTCGAGTCACCTTATAAATATTAGGCGACTCAATAGGTCAGTTTTCATATCTACGACTCTCACCTAATGAGTCGCCTGATATTTATAAGGCGACTCGATAGGTTAAAAAGTCGCACCTTATATATAGGCGACTTTTAAAATCTAATTTAAGCCACCTAATAAGTCGGGTTATAGAGTCACATGCATATATGATGCGACTTGTAAACCTATCAAGTCACCTCATGTATATTAGGCGACTCATTAGGTGATTTGTTGATTTTAACCCCAACATAACAAGTCACCTAATAAGTATGAGGCGACTCGATATGTTCACAAGTCGCACCTTATATATAGGAGACTCTAAAAGTCCGACTTGTTAGGTGCTTTATTATATGACCACTACCTAATAAGTCGCCTAATACGTAAGACGCGACTCGATAGGTTAATTCTAAAAATGTATATAAAATAGTTACAATATCATATATATATGAAAAGTAACTTTGGCATAATGGCAAGAACTTCAACCTTCCATGCAAAGAACCAGAGATCAAGCATGCTGAGTGTCATAAACACTGACATTATATGAGCTAATAAAAATAGTTGGAAAAGATGTTGATTTTTTACGTGTCGCCTCTTTTAACACAAGCGACACAATAGATTAACCTATGGAGTCGCCTCTTTCAACACAAGCGACACAATAGCTTAACAAATAGAGTCGCCTAACAACTAATAGGCGACTTATATAAAAGCTATCAAGTCGCCTCAGAAGCGACTCCTAAAGTTGGTAGCTATTGTGTCGGTGGCTGTGGAGTCGCCTTTAAAGCGACTCGTTAGGTCATTTACAGGCGACTCGATAAGGGTTTTTTGTAGTAGTAAGATTACAGTGATTAATGGAAATTGTGCATGTGTGTGATTCGATAGGCCTTGAGAATTATGCTAGATTAAATTGTAATTGCTAATGATATGGACCATTGATTTAGGAATTGCAATTGGCAATTGAGTTTCATTTATGACGTTCCTATTTAGTGTCTCTCGTAGTTGGCTCTAGTTAGACCTCCAGGAGATAGCTTGTCGAGCTATTTTGGTTGCTCTTACCATTAGTCTTCGCGACCATTGATTCGCATATTGTTCCCGACTTGCTACAATTGTCATGATTACTTGTTGATCCCCGTTCCTAGTGTTTTATTTGTTTGTTTCTTCGTTTTGTTACTTGGTTAGTGTTTACCTTTTATCCTTAGACTTCGACCTAGCTAAAGCGCATAATTGAGAGCGCTAGAACATTACCGTTCCTTTAGGTTTGACCCTTGACTTGCCTCTATACTAGTATTTAGGCTGGTTAGGTGTTTATAAATTTAGTTTGACTAAGGCAGGATTAGTTTCAACGACCTAGTCTTAACCTGCGTCAAAATGCGTGCGCTAGTGTGCCGCGCACCCCTAAGCCGTGACCCCATTTCTTCTTCTTTCTCCTTCTTCCCTATCACATTCGAAGGCACCCCCTTCTCAATACCGCACAAACCTTAACAATACTCTCATCAAATTTCATAATTTAATCTTCCAAATATCATAAAAAATCATCAAAATCTTTTTTCAAATTCATCATATTTAACAAAAATCACACTACTTTTATCCATTTCAATGTCCAATCTCTCTCATCCATTGTTGAATAATTTTTGGGACTTTTCGTTCTTGAGGGATTTGGTGGCCAAACGTGTTCAATCTTGTTTCTTGTATGGTATAATCATCTTCATTTACTCTTAATTGCATTATTATATCATATTATTGCAAGGATTAGATTGTTTATGGTCGTAGTATAGTGGTAAGTATTCCCGCCTGTCACATGGGTGACCCGGGTTCGATCCCTAGCAATGATGCAATTTTTTATGCAAGTTGAGACTAGGTCGTTGAAACTAATCCTCCCACGGTCAAAACTAAATTTGTAAACACTTGACCAACCCAAATACTAGTATAGAGGCAAGTTAAGGGTTGAACCCAAAGGAACGGTAATGTTCCAGTGCTCTCAATTATGCGCCTAAGCCAGGTCGAACACAAAGATAAAGAGAGAATACTAAACTAACAAACCAAGAAACCAAACAAATAAGCACTAGGAACGGGGATCAACAAGTAATCATGACAATTGTAACAACTCAAGAACAATATGCAAATCAATGGTTGCAAAGATTAATGGTAAGAGCAATCAAAAGAGCTCGACAAGTTATCCCTTAGAGGTCTAAATAGCACCAACTACGAGAGACACTAACTAGGAACATTGCAAATCTATCTCAATCGATAATTGCAAGATACAAATCAACGTTCTGTATCAATATAGACTCACAATGCAATCTAGTATAATTATCAAGGCCTATCGAATTACACATATGCATAATTTTCATTAAACACTTTAATCTCAACAATTAATCAACACAATTCCCAAATTAAGCATAATCAATCAATCATACAAGTTTTACCCAATCCCTAGCCAAACAACTGCTCTAACATTATCAATCTAATCAACAAACAACTAAGGAAATCAAGAATCAACAAAATATCAAGAACAACTACACTAATGAAGCATCAAACATCAAAATCAATCCAAACAAACAAGAATATTAAACAAAGCAATAAAATGAGATAGAGTTAGAAATGCTCATTGACAATAAAGAAGATCTTCAACACAATTGTCACCACTGAATCTTCAATCTCTCAATCACCATTGAATTCCTCACTTGCTCTCTCTAAAATGTACTCCTAAACTAACCCTAAAACTAGAGAGAGAAGCTCTCAACTAAGCTAGGAATATGATCGAAATTCAATCTCTGATTGCTTCTCATCTTGGCCCAAAAATCGGGTTATAATAGTATTTATAATAGGCGCAAAACAAAACCGAGCAAAGCGAATACCTAGGGGGGAGCACCCGCGTTGGGTGGCTGCGCGCCCGCGCTCCCCTGGGTTTCTTCGATTCTTCTCGCGGCTTCATGCGTTCGCTAAGGGCTTCAAATGAACGCGCAATATGATGATGATGAACACTAAGAGTGATAGTCCCAAAAAGAACTTGATAGTGGGTTCAACACCCCATCTTCATGAGAGCACGACTTGAGAGCGCAAGAGCTAGAACTTGGAGAACCCACTTCCTTGCATCTTGAGCTTTCCTATTCCCATGAGCTTGGTCCAAAAGCATCTTCCACCTTAGTAATACATCCATATCAAGACCCAAACCTCGTACAATACCTACAACCACGAAAAGAGACCAAATAAAGGAGAAAATACTAGAAAAACCATCAAAATGCACAAAACCAAAAAATAAGGGAGGAAAAGGTAAAACAAAGAGCAAAAGAATAAAATTATGCATTTGTTAAGAAGGAAAGCTATGAAAAGAAGGTAAAAACAACCTAAATGCTCTTAAAATGGGTGCCATTTATGACACCCATCAAATACCCCCAAGCTTACCTTTTGCTCATCCTCGAACAAAACAAAACCAAGGGATAAATGATGAGCTTATTCAAACAAACAAAAAAGGAAAAGCATGAAAAAGAAACCAAAATACAAGAAAATCAAACACGCTAAGCATAGAGAACTAAAGAAACGCAATTAAATTTCATCTCAAATCATTTTAGCTCATTCTCCCAATTAGCTTCAAATCTACTTTTAGTAAGCATCTCTATAGTTCCTCAAAGGAACCGGAAAACCAAATAGATTTGAGGTTTCTCAACATCTTGAATTTGTGACGAGGGGAAAACTAGGTCGTTATCTAATCTATCTTCGGTCAAACTAAATTTATAAAAACTTAACAAACCCTAATACGAGTATAGAGGCAAGTCAAGGGTCGAGCCCAAAGGAACAGTAATGTTCAAATGCTTTCGATTTGGGTGTCTAAGCTAGGTCGAAGCCAAAGATAAAGAGAGAAAACTAACAACTAACAAAACAAGTAACCAAGAAAATAAAACACTAGGAACGGGGATAACCAAGTAATCATGTCAATTGCAACAACTTGGGAAGATCATGCCAATTAAAGGTTGTGAAGACTAATGATAGGAGCAATCTATTAGAATCAAAGAGCTATCTCCTAATTGTTAAGCTAGGGTTCACTGTGAATAACAAACTAAAAGAATCACAATCAAAACCAATCGATAATTGGGATTCCTAAATCAATTGTTCGTGTCATTAGCAATTGCAATGCAATCTAGCATAATTCTCAAGGCCTAATCGAATTACACATATGCAAACCTTCATTAATCTCTTTAATCTTAACAATCTATCAACACAATTCCCAAATTAACCACAATTAATCAATCGTACAAGTTTCACCCAATTCAATTCCTAGCCAAATAACTACTAAAATATCATCATCTATCAACAATCAACTAAAGGAATTAAGAATCAACAATATATCAAGAACAAATTATACTAATCAAGCATCAAACATCAAAATTAAACCAAACAAACATGAAATTAAACAAGAAAAAAGGTGAGATAGAGTTAAAAATGCTCATTGATAATAGAGAAGATCTTCAACACAATTGTCAACCTTGTATCTTCAATCTCTCAATCACCATTGAAATCCCTCACATTCTCTCTCTAAAAATACTCTTAATCTAGAGAGAGAGAATCCTTAGACTAACCTAATCCTCCTTAGAAGAGAGAGAAAATATTATAAACTAAAGAATTTCATGTATGAAGAATAAAGAAGACCGTACAATATATAAACAAACGGAGAAAAGAAACTACAACGCGAATAAAACCCAGAAAGTCGTGCCCGCGGAGAAATTGGCCGTGAACGCGGAGGAGAACAGAGAACGAGGGAAGCCGCGCCCGCGGCCAAACCCTACGCCGATGGCAAGTTCCTGGTTTGAATTAGTCGATTTTGGCTACAGCAACCCCGGGCCCGCGGCCAGCCCGCGACTGCTGGGTGGTGCGGCCTTAGTGTGTGGCTGCTTTAGCTGCTGCTTTGGTGAAGTGCAATGCTGCTCGGGCAGCTTGCTCGGGAAAGGTTCTTGGTGCTTGCAGAGCTTCCTTGGTTGGCTTGACTTTCATGCTTGGCTTCCCTTTGGCTCCGTTAAATTCCTTGAATGCACTTGAGCTCCCTCCTTGATTATTAAATCTCAGGGAACTCAACATACCTACAAAACAAGTAAAAGAAACGGATAAGCGAGAGAAATAGCCGAGAAATAAATAAAATAATAAGAAAACCATTAAAAGCACGCATTTCTCTAAACTAACACACAAACACGCAAATCAAGCACTATTCCCTAAAAACACGACATAAAAGACTAAACACGAGCATACAAATATGAAGAAAACCTATCCTAAGAATGCCATAAATGGCATACATCACTTTGCATCCCTTTTCCTTAGGCTTTAACTTATAATGCCCTCCCCCGATATGTGACTCAACCTCTAGGTTAAATGGGCTTTCCCAAAGGTTGTAACGTAAAGGATAAAGGGGTGAGGGTAGGCTTTAAATTTAGAATTTCGTGGTATTCCTAATTAGTAAAAAAAAAGGGTGAACAAACTTTCTCCTCGTAACCAAGTAATCGCCAAACAAAAGACAAACTAACACCCCCAAGCTTATTCAAAGCCATAACCACAATCATATATACAAAAAGTGTAAGATGCTTCCCCCTAAGCATGAACAAAGCATTGTCCTCAACTCTTAAAATAGGGAGGAGCATTTACATAAAAAATGTTTTGAACTTTTGTATATTTCACTTTTTTCTCAATTTTCGCCAAAGCTTTATGAATTTGCATTGCTTTTTTTCATTTTTCACTTATTCATTGTCCTCGCCTCTTTTAACTATGGACGGCTTTTTCAACTTTGCATTTGAATGTCCTTGCCTTTTTTTAACTTTGGACACCTTTTTCATTTATTCACTTGCCATTATTAACAAGATATACACAACACAAGCTTGCTTTAAAAAAGAACCAATATCAAAACTCATTTACCACAATTTCCAAAAACATGATCATTTGCTTCACAAAAACCCAAAATAGAACAAAAAGAAACAAAAGGCTCAAATTTCTAAAGACGTGGCTTGAAAAGAAGGGAAAAGGCTCTAATGGTTAGCAAGTAGGAAAATGTGAACCCAATAACTAGAATAAAGAAGATTAACCTAGAAAAAGAAAAATTACCACCCCGAAAAGATGCCTTTGTCCTCCCTTGATGGTTCGATCTCGTGTTTGAAAATTCTGAGTCAAAATTCAATATTTGGTTTGCAAAAGTCAAGGATCCAAGCCGCTCATGCAAGATATGTAGAAGACTAGAAAAATATGTAAACCTCACATGGATGTAGCAAAAACTCACTAAAGGTGTCAAATCGATCATAGGAAGAAACTACCAAGCATGCCACAAACAAGTAGAATCAGGTTTCATGATCCCTCTAGTTCTTAGACATGCTACCTTAGCATACGCTATCCTAGAATAAACCAAGCATATTAAAACAATGCATACCACTACCAATTAGGAAGATGTTCATTCAAAAGAAAAATTCCGTTGGTATATAGTCCAATTCACAAGAAAGTCATCAAAAAGAAAAAGGAAAGCCTCAAAAACATTATTCAAACCAAAAAAAAAAAGAAAGAAAAATAAGGAAAAGTAAAGAAAATAAAAGAAAAATAGGAAAACAAAGATAGAGGAAAAACAGGAAAATAAAGAAAGGAAAAAAGATGGAAGTAGAACATATAATTCCCAATCGTGAAACAAGTGGTCATTTGACAACAACGTCAATGACCCCAAACACTCTAAGTTGTTACAATCATTACATCCTCGAACAGTTCAAATTCTCTTAAACTAATCCTAATTTATGCATCCTTGAAAAGAAAAGAAAAGAAAAGAAAAGAAAACAAATAAGAATGATCTCACTGAGCTTCCAAGCATTGCTTATAAAAATAAGGCGAAAAGTCTACCGCCCTCATTAAGCTCCAAGAATCAATATCATCATCAACAAAGCCAAGTGAGAAGAAGAATAGAAAATAGAGCTATAAACAAAAAAGAAAACGGTTAGTAACTTCAAAACAAATTAATAGAAAGTAAACTAAACAAAAACAAACCACAAAGCAAACAGTAAAGAAACTATCGAAAAGAAAGTAAAAGAATTAAAGAAATCTAAACTACAGGATTTGGATTTAAGGGTTTTGGACATTAGGGATTTTGATTTGCAGGAGAAAACAATATGCATCATCATCAAAGTAATCATAACAACAACATCATTATCAAGAGAGAAAGAATAGAGATGAAAGGCCTAAAGAAACAACAAGCGAACAATATCAAGAGGAGACTAAGGCATGCAAATGTCAAGCATCAAGGCAAGAAGTAGACAAGGCAATTTCCAACAATTAGATTGGCCACCGAGACAAACCCCTAAGAAAAACAAGTTCCCCCAAGCTAAACATGAATGCATCTCAATATCCCTCCAGTACAAGGCAAACAATACATAATGTAAGGGATGGAGGAACAATGCACAAAGAAGAGGAACTAACTACCACTCGGCCCGACATTATCATTATCATCCCAATCGTAGGAAAACCCGGATTGGGGACCATAAGGATCTCATCCCCTGGTGTAACCGGGTGGCCAACCATAGTGCCCCTTGAAGTTTTCTTGTTGCCAAGGGGCGAGAGGAGCATATCACTTGGGCAAGACGAGCAGTAGTGGATGATCGGGGTGCACATAAGGGTGGTTGATCATAAATGCCTTCCAAATGAATTTGCATCCCCTTTATTTTCCTACTGAGAGCATCCAAATCAGGATTAGCAAACTCGTAACCTTGTTGATCTTGATGTTGTTGCTATTATAGATGTTGTTGTTGCGGTTGTCGTTGATGCAGATTTTGTTGTTAATGTTACTCTTATTCTTCTTCTTCTTCTTATTCACCTTCACCCATATCTATATTATCATCATCATAGGGAAGGCGGTGACTTAAGGGAACATGCCATACGTTAGGCACATCCTCACGGTAGATAGAAGTCAAGGAAGGGTTAGGGAGATAACACCAATTCTGTTCTCCTTAAGCCAATCAAACACCTCATCATCTTCATTCTTTGCCAAAAATTACACTTTCTTCAATTGTGCAATATCAAGGTAAAGAGTGCTCGGACTACCTACCGGAGTACAAGAGGGCAAGTATTCCAACTATAGAGTGTGATCCCCATTTTTTACGCGGGTTAAGACTAGGTCGTTGAAACTAATCTTCCCACAGTAAAAACTAAATTTTTAAACACTTAACCAACCCAAATACTAGTATAGAGGCAAGTCAAGGGTCGAACCAAAGGGAATGGAGGGAAGTTAACTATTGCTAAAGTTAAGCTATCTCGAAATGCAAGAAGGAATGTAGGTTGTCTAAATCAACTAAACAAACAAGTAAACACCAAATAATCAATATATCGAATCACTAGGGAATTAAGATCCACATATACTTGCAATGAATACACACTAATTGAGGTGGAAATTGATTAATTCGAGTATTGCGAGGGAAGAGAGATAATGTAATCAAAAGAGCTCGAAAAGCTATCTCCTAGAGGTTAAACTAGCGCCAACTACGAAAGACTCTACTAGGATCGTCACAAGGAAAACTCAAGCGATAAATGCAAGCTACAAATCAATGTTCCGTATCAATGTAGACACACAATACAAGCATGAAAAATAAGGTTGATCACTCCTTCCAATCCATACACATGCACAAAATCAATCAACCAATTTAATTACAATGCTAAATCAATCAAAAACCTCCTAACTAGCTAATAATCCATCACTAATACATGCTTCACCACATCCCTAGCAAGAAAACTACTAACAATCCACTAAAGAAATAAAAAACAAAGATATGCAATTCATCAAACACTAGTGGAAAAAACGCTATTAGCAACTGGCAAAAAGTGACTTTGAGCAATTGGCATGTAATCCCCCATATTTTTAAAATATATTATAAATGAAATTATATATTATTTATAATATTTATTTGTATTTTTCCGGAATTTAATTTCAAAAGTTTCAATTTTAAATTTTGGGTCAAAAATTATTTTGGTACAAATTTTTATACATACCTTCATTCTATATTTATGTCCAAACAATCAAAGCCAAACTCATCTTACTTACTTAAATGACCCATTAATTTTATGAGGCCCAATATTACTATTTACCCTACACCACTCTCTCTCCTATAAATACCCCATACATCCCCAAATTTTTCCCCACACAAAAAGGTTAGTAAACTCTCTTCTCTTTATTTTATTTCTCTTATTTTCCCTTTATTTTTCTTTTCTTTTATTTTTTTCCCCTTCTTTTTCCTTTTTCTTTTCTTTTCTTTTTTTTCTTCTTTCCCTTTCCTCCTCCTTCACGTGAGGAAAACCTCACTCACCACCACTGCCGCCCAGCCACCTCCGGTGCACCCCCCCTGCCGCCGCCGCCGGCGACCCTGCCGGCCCACCAGCCCAGCCACCACCGTGGCTGCCGCCCCTCTCTCTCTCCTTTGTTTTATTTCATTTATGCTTAATGTTTGATTAATTAGTTTTGGGTTTTGATTTTATAGTATAAAGTTTATATTTTTAGTATCAAAATCATGTTTTTGATGTTTTAAACTAATAATTTCAGATTTTAATTATGTTATAAAATTTCAGATTTTGTGATTATAAAACCTAGGGTTTTAATTGGTTCAAATTGGGATTTTAGGGTTCTAACGAGCAATTAATTTGGGGCTTTTATTTCTGTTGTATTTCTATTGATTAATTAAGCATAAAAACATGTTTTTAATGAAGTTTTAAGGAGTTTTAATCTAAATTATATTGCTGGAAATTTGGTTAAGTATTAATTTATTGTTGTTGCTTGTTTTCTAGGAAGTGATTATTTCTTAGGAGACTTTTAAGTGATTAAAAGTGGCACAAAGGATTGTTTATACGAGGTACGTACATGTCTACTTTGTTGTAAGTAGTATCATGTTTAGGTACCAAAGAAAAGAACTTAGTTTAATAATTAGAGAACACTTGGATGAAAATTGTTTGGTTATACATTTAATTAATTCATGTGCTTATATTTATGAGACATGTTTTGGTGAATTGATTATGTTTATATGAAATTATGGATGCAAGCATGTTGAATTATATTGGATTAATTGTTTGTATGGAATGTTGATACAAGCATAATTTTATTGGATTGGTTTGTTAACCACATTTGGATTATTAAAGGATTGGAATTGAATGGTTTAAGTGGAATGAATTTATTAATTATTCCACAAGGTTGTTATTTATTTTATTTATTAATCAAGCATGACTTGTTAGTATGTTGAGTAAAAGTGGATTAAGCCGAAATGGCTAGGTGGGTTGACTATGTTCAACAATTTGGATAATTTGGAAGTTTAATGGATTTAAAGGTCAATTTGTGATGTGATCACTATTGTCCTAAATAAGATTAAAAGTAAATTGATTTATGATTTTTATGTATGGTCTATTTGATTGAGTCGGCTATTAATTAAAATTGTAATCACGTAAAGTGAAACATGGATGAGCAATAAAACTCTAGAAAGCGTGCACTTCTAGAGTATTGACAATTATGGGTTGGGGTACACGGTGGTAGCCCGTGGCTTTTCGAGGCTTGTTTGATCAACATGTCCTCTTCTCTTTTGGTATTTATATTTTTATTTTATAATGAAAGTTAGATGGGATCCTAGACTAACTTTGTGAGAATGGAGTCGCGCCCATTCTTGCATCGCGCTAAACTTTTATTTTAAATGGTCATTTGGGACCAAAATGATTTGATGGATTGGACAACCTCGTCTATTGCTTACTCTATACTAAATTAATTAAATTAAATATAAAGAGTCAAGTGTTTTGAATTTATTAGCAAGTATGTTGAGTCGATTGAATTGTTTAAGTGTAGAGTCTTGATTAATGAATTCGAGTTGTATATTTATTTACTTTAACTAGTTGAGCATGCTAGATTTTGTGCGTTGTAGGTTGTATGTACTCAGCTTTGCTGATTGCGTGCTTTTGTGTGTTTTCTTTTGGTCATGGCCTTCGCCTTTCAAAGACCCTGTGATGATCCAATTATTATACTTGTATTATTGGGGAGCAGTATTGCACAGGTTAGCTTGATGATGTGAAGTTCTGGGATTTGACATACGCATTGTCAAGGGATTGGTGTGATTGAGAGTATTCGTTCTTTGTGTTGAACTTATTTATGTTTTTCAATTTTAATTATGTTTTGGGATTTTGATTATTGGTTTGGTTTTAAATAAGGGCCTTTATGGTTCCAATTTGTAAGCTTTGACTTATTGGTTTTCTAAATTATATTATTTTAATATTTAAGTTGGATTTCCGCTACAATACTTTGATAAAGCCTTAACGTTTTAACACGTGGCGGTAACATGCCAATGGTTCTCCTCTATTTTTATTTAAAGTAAGTGGTTTGGAAAAGGGAGAATTATTGGGGTGTTACATGGCATGTGGAGATGCTATTGCAGGGTGCTACTAATGCTTATATTATTAGAAACGGGCACTTGCCAGTTGCCAATAGTACTTATTCTCAACTGGCGTAAATCTAAGGCAGCTGCTAATAGTACTTTTTTTCAAGTGGCGTAGAACTAGGCCAGCTGCTAATAGTGTTTATTTGCAGCTGACATATAACTAGGCCAACTGCTAATAGTTTATTTTTATAAAAAAAAAAAAAAAAAAAAAAAAAAAAAAAAAAAAAAAAAAACAATTAGCAGCTGGCCTAGTACTATGCTAGTTGCGAATAGTCATTTCTTTAAAGTTCAAAAAAAAAAAAAATCAATCTTGCCAAATTGACATACAAAAATATTATATACAAAAATTTATGTTAATTTTGAAGTATACATTCATTACAAATTAAAAAAATATGCAAAATTTTTATTTTAAAAAAAATGACTGGTTGAAACATCTAGAGATGCTTTGATCACACTGTTGGGGTTTGGTAAGTCCAACTTACCGCGGAAACGACCCCGACCCGAAGAACCACACGCAATTAATAAAACCATAAAGCATAACAAATAAACATAAAAGGATAGAATCGTAGTTTATCTTTGACGCGTACTTCGCCCGACCTAATGGGCTCTTACTTGAAAGCTTTAGCTCCGAAAATACCGAGCCTCCAACGGTATCCACCCACAAAGGACGAACACCGACTTTTTAGGTCCTCTACCTTGGAGTTAGCAAGGTCCGACCAAAACTTGAGTGATTAAATGAGTTCAAAGGTTTTTACAATGGTGATGCCTTTTTCAACTCTCACTCAAGTGATTTTCCCAATACCCCAACTTGGGTATTTATAGGGAAAACAAGATAGTGAAAAGGCTCTCCCATCAATGTGGGAGAATTTGATTTTTCCATTTTATTTTAAAGCAAAATAAAATAAATAATCAAACTAGTAATAAATCAACAAGTGGCAAGCTCATGAGAGAGGTTAGGTGAGGACGATTTGGAGGAGGGAAGGACCAAACTTGCTCCCCACTCCCTCTCCAAAAACCGGCCACCTCATTCCTCAAGCCTCCTTTTACAATGCTCCACATGGCACCACACTTGGGCACCAAGGCCCCCAAGGTGGGGCGCCATGTGCGGCTGCCAGCAGGCCCAGCACAACCGTGCGGGCTGCTTGGCGCTGCTGGCAAGCACGCCCAGCACAGCTTGTGCGGGCTGCTTGCGCACTCGACCAGCAAGCCGCACATCAATGATCCGGGCTGCTTGTTGAG
Organism: Chenopodium album; assembly: GCF_948465745.1. Lineage (NCBI taxonomy): Eukaryota > Viridiplantae > Streptophyta > Magnoliopsida > Caryophyllales > Amaranthaceae > Chenopodium > Chenopodium album. Next base: position 50,206,305 of record NC_137841.1, on the reverse strand, counting down.
TGTCGATGCACCTTGCGCGCGTTGGCCAGCGCTGCTAGCATGCTATGCTAGCATTGGTGCGCTAGCACGCACCAACAAGCCTAGTCTCGGCTTGGTGCGCATGCTAGCCACCATGCTATACAAAATGCCCCTAGCACTCGGTTTGCTCGGGGCATTCCGACACTACGGGTATTTTGGTCTTGTTGATTTATTATTTTCATGTCTCGTCTTTTATTATTTTGACTCGACTTTCGACGCTCGGTTTCGACGCTCTATGCTCGAATTTCCGACGTCTAAATATTTAATACTCGGACGACGAATTAATTTCTTCCGAATTTATTCGTCGAGTCGGTTCGTATATTTGCTAGGGTGTGACCCGAAGTGTTCAGTCAAGATTAAGCTGTAATATTAATTGTACATTAATATTACTGATCGGAAGCGGCCTTCACCCAGGCATTCCGATCACGTGACCTTGCTGAATTTATTAGCTTTCTAATAATTCTAAACCCGCTATAAGAATAATACACTTGTTCGAAGGAAACCATTCCTTTCAATCTCCCACTTGTCCGGAAGGACAAGTGAGCATTTAATGTATCGTCGTTTTCCTATGTCTCTTCATGTCCTCTTCATGAACTATAAGGTAAGATTATTTTGTCATCCTTATTACGTCCAGAAGTGTTTCTCGATTCCAAGTCCGACTGTCAATAAACAGATGATTTCTAAAATCCATCCGAGCACGACCATGCATTTTACAGTCTCGTTCTACGAGAGGCCTTGTATACAACAAAGACATCTTCCCTATTTTAGTAGGGGGACATTCCCAGTCTGACAATGTAGCTCCTCTTAATTAGAGTACCTAGCCGCCCGAGTGTTGCCGTTATAATCCCTTATTACGGTAGACGTTTGACAACATCAAAACGGACTAGTACTCAAACAAGAGAACTCACAATACTCATGGTCAAGGAATTAGGTTCCGATAGCCATAATGAGAAGTATACTTATGACGATTTTTAATCTCTTAAAGTATTCTCATAGGTCGATCCAGTACGGTTCTAAAACAATACATATGCAAATGATTTATGACAATCATGTCCTCGTAGCACAAGAAACAGTGTTATAAATCAAACTACACACTAATCTCAATTGGTCATTAATCGTCCATCGTTTAAATGACCTTGATTAGGGACAATTTTCGATTATAATATTCAATGTTCACTTAATAGGTGTTTCCTTATCAAGACTGGTCTTGATACCCTATTTTGAATATTCCAAGAATCGAATGGACTCATTATTTAATCCTAAACCACAATTAAATAGCAAACGGAGTAATAAAATATTGCATGTAATTTATATTACTCCAAAACTTGAATGATTTTTCTTAGTGTCTTACATTAAGTGTTTAAAATTTAACTAAAACACTAAACAGGAAAATCAAAGCCAGTCTCCTACATGCCTGATTCCCATTGCCTTAACGTTCTTGTTGTGCTTCACTTGAGGCAAAGGTTTAGTAAGTGGATCGGCTACGTTGTCATCCGTTCTAGCTTTGCAACTTCTTATTTCACCTTCTGATTTCCATTCTCGAATCATGTGAAACCGCCGTTTGACATGTTTGACTTTCTGATGTACCCTTGGCTCTCTGGCCTGAGAAATAGCTCCATTGTTGTCACAATAGAGGGCTATTGGACCCTTTATGGAGGGGTACAACATCAAGTTCACCAATGAACTTACGAATCCAAATAGCCTCCTTAGTCGCTTCAACAGCTGCTAAGTACTCGGCTTCAGTCGTAGAATCTGCGGTTGTACTCTGCTTGGCACTCTTCCAACTGAATGCTCCTCCATTCAAACAGAACACATATCAAGATTGCGATTTGAAATCATCTCTGTCTGTCTGAAATCTTGCTTCGGTATAACCTTCAACAACTTATTCTTCTATACCACCATATACAAGGAATTTATCCTTGTTCCTTTTCAGGTACTTTAGGATATTCTTGGCCGCAGTCCAATGGGCCTCTCCTGGATCTGATTGGTAATGGCTCGTTGCACTCAAGGCATACGATACATCTGGCCTAGTACATATCATGGCATACATGATTGATCCAATAAGCGAAGCATATGGAATCAGATTCATTCTTTCCCGCTCATCAGGTGTCTGTGGACACTGCTTCTTGCTCAGGGTTATGCCATGTGACATTGGCAGGTGACCTCTTTTGGCCCCTTCCATGACAAATCGAGCAAGTACCTTATCAATATAAGTACTTTGACTCAATCCAATCATCCTTTTTTATCTATCCCTATAGATCTTGATGTCTAGTATGTACTAAGACTCTCCTAAGTCTTTCATTGAGAGACATCTTCCAAGCCAGGCCTTTACAAACTCTAACAACGAATTGCTGTTTCCAATGAGCAATATCTCATCGACATATAAGACTAAGAAGGCGATGTCACTCCCACTGAACTTCTTGTAAAAACAAGATTCATCTGGATTCTTAATAAAACCAAACTTACTGATGGCTTCACCGAATCGCATATGCCAACTTTTGCTAGCTTGCTTTAGTCCATAAATGGACTTCTTAAGCTTACAAACCTTCCCAGCATTGTTTCGGTCGACAAAACCTTCTGGCTGTTTCATATACACAATTTCTTCCAAAATACCATTTAAGAAGGCGGTTTTGACGTCCATCTGCCATATTTCATAGTTATAATATGCAGCAATCGCTAGGAGGATCCGAACGGATTTAAGCATTGTGACTAGTGAAAAGGTTTCATCGTAATCAATACTATGAACTTATCATTAACCTTTTGCCACCAATCTATTTTTGTAAATGAATACTTTTCCATCTTTGTCGGTTTTCATATTGAAAATCCACTTACATCCGATAGGTGTATAACCTTCGAGTAAGTCAACCAAGTCCCAGACTTGATTTTCAAACAAGGAATCCATTTCAGATCTCATGGCCTCATGCCATTTAGCAGAGTCGGTGCTTGCCATCGCTTCCTTGCAGGTTGCCGGTTCATCTCCATCCATAATCAGGATGTCCTTTGATATCTCGGTTAATACTAAACCAAGATATCTATCAAGTTGAGATCTCGGCCTCTGGGACCTACGTAGGGTAATGGATTGAGAATTTGTATTGTCGGTTTGACTTCGCACATTTTTACCATTTTGACCTGCGTCAATAGATGCTGTTTGAGCACTTTGACTGTCATTCTGAATTTGTTGCTCATCCGCACGAACTTCGTCGAGTTCGATTTTCCTCCCACTTGTCATTTTGGAACGGTGTTCCTTCTCCAAAAAGACACCATCGCGAGCAACAAACACTTTGTTCTCCGATTTGTTGTAGAAGTAATACCCTTTGGTTTCTTTTGGGTAGCCCACAAAGTAAACCTTGTCAAATTTTGGGATGAAGTTTGTCAGAAATCAATTTCTTGACATATGCTCTGATACCGCTGTTGGGGTTTGGTAAGTCCAACTTACCGCTGAATTGACCCCGACCGAAAGAACCACTCGCAATTAATAAAACCATAAAGCATAACAAATAAACATAAAAGGATAGAATCGTAATTTACCTTTGACGCGTGCTCCGCCCGACCTAATGGGCTCTTACTTGAAAGCTTTAGCTCCGAAAATACCGAGCCTCCAACGGTATCCACCCACAAAGGACGAACACCGAATTTTTAGGTCCGCTACCTTGGAGTTAGCTAGGTCCGACCAAAAGCCGAGTGATTAAATGAGTTTAAAGGTTTTCACAATGGTGATGCATTTTTCAACTCTCACTCCAGTGATTTTCCCAATACCCTAACTTGGGTATTTATAGGGAAAACAAGAGAGTGAAAAGGATGTCCCATCAATGTGGGAGAATTTGATTTTTCCATTTTATTTTAAAGCTAAAATAAAATAAATAATCAAACTAGTAATAAATCAACAAGTGGCAAGCTCATGAGAGAGGTTAGGTGAGGACGATTTGGAGGAAGGGGGACCAAACTTGCTCCCCACTCCCTCTCAAAAAACCAGCCACCTCATTCCTCAAGCCTCCCCTTACAATGCTCCACATGGCACCACACTTGGGCACCAAGGCACCCCAAGGTGGGCTGCCATGTGCAGCTGCCAGCAGGCCCAGCACAAGCGTGCGGGCTGCTTGGCGCTGCTGGCCAGCAAGCCCAGCAAAACTTGTGCTGGCTGCTTTCGCACTCGGCTAGCAAGTCGCGCATCAATGATTCGGGCTGCTTGCTGAGTGCCGATGAACCTTGCGCGCATTGGCCAGCGCTGCTAGCGTGCTATGCTACCATTAGTGCGCTAGCACGCACTAGCCAGCCTAGGCTCGTCTTGGTGCGCATGCTAGCCACCATGCTATACCAAATGCCCCTAGTACTTGGTTTGCTCAGGTTATTCAGATGCTAGGGGTATTTTGGTCTTGTTGATTTATTATTTTTGTGTCTCGTTTTTTATTATTTTTACTCGACTGCCGACGCTCGGTTTCGACGCTCTAAGCTCGAATTTCCAACGTTTAAATATTTAATACTCAGGCAACAAATTAATTTCTTCCGATTTAATTCGTCGAGGCGGTTCGTATATTTGCTAGGGTGTGACCCAAAGGGTTCAGTCAAAATTAAGCTGTAATATTAATTATACAATAATATTACTGATCGGAAGCGACCTCCACCCAGGCATTCCGATGACTTGACCTTGCTGAATATATTTGCTGTCTAATAATTCTGAACCCGTTATCAGAATAATACACTTGTTTGAAGGACACCATTCCTTTCACACACGGCTACAGTCATTTGTATGTATCGCATGATTCACATTAGAAGTATGCGCACAAAATTCCTTCAACGATTTCCCAGACTTCAATCCATGAACCCTGAGTTAAATCAATAACTCAAATTAGTGAAGATATTTAAATTTTAGAACACCAATGTGGAGAGCCCATCATGCCAGACAATAGCAACTTAAAAAAAATTAGAAAAAAAAATATCTGAACTGCTAACAAGCCAGCTGGAACATTCAGAGTAATTAATGGCCATGACGGAGGAAGAAAGGTAGATGGGTTATATACCAGACAAAGAATATATGTAAAAACTGGCACTGATTGTATTCCAGAAGTTGGAAACTCAATCTCCTATAGAGTGTTTATGTTCGACGCAACACTATAGCTACTTGGGCGTATAAACCAAGTGAAAAAAGACACCACATTACAAACCACCAACTGAATATTGCCCTTATTGCTATCTTAGTTGCTTCATTTTCCTGTCATCCACCTAACACAGAAGGAGTGGAGACAGTGAAGTGAGAATCAAAAAGTTGATTTACAAAATGATTACAAACAAGTCACTCAACAAGTACTCCCATGGATTCTAGATCATATAGAAGCACACATTTTGCTCACTAAGATAAATTAGAAGCTTTTAGGGCCTATTTGCGATTCATGAACTACACTCTAATTCCTTTCGACTACAAGCCTCTATTGTGAATTATAACAAACGTCACAGTTATATATCCATCTATGAGGTACAATAGAAACATATAGGGTAAAATTAGGAGAAACCATAAATAACAAAGAAAACAACACAAAACATTAGTCAGTTGCAGAACAACTAGTCAGAACTACATATGTGTAGACACCTAAAAATGTCTCCCCAAAACCAAACCCGATGATAAACAACCTTTCACCGCCATTATTGGTCGAGTTGAGTATTTAATCTTTGGAGTGCTTAAATCCATGTTTCCATTCAATACATTTTATAAACCAATCCATTTCCTAGCCCATTTCCCTACATCATAACTTGTTTTCCTCTTTTTTTTCCACATCGCAAAACCAAGAGAAACTGATTTTTGAAGGAGTTATGTCTTCGATAAGTGCAATTACTAAATATATCAAGGATCACAGTTATGGAGATAATTATTTCATTCTATAGGGTCGTCAATGTTTGGTGCTAGATATGACAATTGATCTTTGGGCTAGCTAAATGGCCCAAAGCCTTATAGAGTGGATCCTACAAGGTCACACATAAGAGTATTGGGTTAAACAAGTTAGAGGCCCATTATTGGGCCTCATGAGTTTATGATATAACTTGTTGATCGTTGGTCTTGGATAGTTAGAGTGGATCCTACAAGCTCTCTCTCTCTCTCTCTCTCTCTCTCTCTCTCTCTCTCTCTCTCTCTCTTTCTCTCTCTCCTGCCTGTCTGTACGGCCCTCCTCCCTGGGTGGGGCGTGTGGTGGCGCGTGGATGGTGTTGTGGTGTGCTCGTGGCTCAAATCTCTGTAGAAGTTTGATTGAAGTGTTCGGTCATAACTAACTAGAATTAGTGGAGGTTTAATCCGTGCTCGTGGACTTAGTAGAGGAATCACATGTGGGGTTCTTGTTCTCCTTATTGTTCTTTCTCGATTACATGTGGAATCACGCTTCAAAGGTATAATTCTTACTCCTTTATATGTTATGCATGAGATCCTTGGTTTAGGTGCTTTATGATTATGATTCATGTCTATTCCACAATTTAGTACCTATATTGTTATCAGTTAGCCTCTTGCAATTACATATATTGAGTATTAATTATTTGATAATCCACAATTTTAATTCAACTAGGGGGGAGAATAATTTCATTATGTGTCAATTATTATATTAAATAAGATTTAACAATATAGAATCAATAAAAGTTGTTTAATTTGCTCCATATTAGCCTTAATATGATCCGAAAATTGCCCTAATTAATTCGAAAAATTCAAACCCCCCACCCTAATTTTTCGAAAATTTCAAAATCATAAACCCAAATTTGTGAAATTTGTGATTTGGTTTTGATTTAATTCGATAGTTATGTTTTTAAAGAATTTAATCCATTTTGATTTCATGTTAAATTATGAATTTTTCATGATCAAATTGTTTAATTTAAAAGTTAAATTGAATTGGGAATTAAATTCATGAAGAACCCTAATTTTGAAATTGAATATGATTTAATTTTAAATTTAAAAGGATCACATTTATTTAATTTTAATAAAATGTTTTGTTTTAATTAAAAATAAAAAAGGGGATTTTAGGTGCGACAGCCACGGCTGGGTGGCGCAGCCACGACGACTGCCGCAACGGTGGTGTTCCAGGAGGGAGGGCGGGCTGGGAAGGGGTCCAATAGAAGTAGCACAACAGTGCACCACCTTGTTGCGTGTGCTGCTGCTACTGCTGTTCTTGCGTCGTTGTAGGACAGTGTACACCGCAAGGTGTACGGCCACCGTGGCCGGCTCTGGCTGGCCACACCACGGTGACTGGCGCGTATTTCAAAAAAAAATTAATTATTTTATTTTATTTTGGATAAAAATCAGTTTTCAAAATTAAAAATTAAGGACTTGTTTGGCATCATTTTAAGTTTTCTGTTTTCTGATATTTTTAAAACCAAAAACCAAAAATAGGAAACAAGAAAAAGGTGTTTCCTTTCTTCTGTTGTCAGTTTTCAAAATTATCATGATTTTAATAAGTCTATATATTTTTTGATTCATTATGTGACATATATAATACACTTTTAAAAAACAAAAAACCAAAAAACAGAAAACCACAGCGATGCCAAACGAACCCTAAAAGATAAGTTTTGATTTTGGAAGATTAACAAAGTTAATCATGTTAATTTAATTAATATAGGATAATTATGGAGCAAAAGATTCTATTAGGATAATATTTGATTTAATAATGTGATTATCCCATATTTATTTTATGATATTAATTGATTTAAAATATGTGATTGGCAAGTAATTTAGATAGAATTTCCTAAATTAGTTAGGATAATCATGGAAAATAAATATGATTTCTGTTCCATAATTAAAATAAGATTTGATTTTATCTCATACCTAAATTAAATATGTGATATTGTATAATTAGTCATAAATAATATATGATATTATCTAATTACATTAATTAAAAAATGAGATATTTAGGAGCTATGTTTCCTTAATTGTGAACAATCGATGTTGTAGTTTAGGAAAGCATGATGAGTGATTTATTAGATGGCATTTTATAATATATGATGTTATTTATTGCTATATAGACTAGTATGGCCCATAGATTTTAAATACAATCTGCGCATCGTGATGTATTTTTGTAATCTAAATACAGTCTGCGTATCGTTAAGTATTTTAATTTATTTTATTTAAGTTGTAGATAGAATAGAATAGTATTACAGGTTGCAATTAATACAAGAAATCCATGGAGTGAAGGCCCAAAGGAGCAAGATGGATGAGATCCATGAAGGTTCAAGTGGGAGCTTTTTGCTTTATTAGTTTTCTTAGGATTAAGGGGCCATACTATGTCATGTTTTATTTTGCATTAGTAGATTATGCATGTTAGATTTTATTTATGTTGCTTGATGATGCGCTAGAGTTCACTAAATAATCACAACATAATAAATCTAGGTCCCGGTAATATTGAGGTAGCTTTTCAAATCAAAAACCCGATGAAACCTTCGATATTTATGATGGGTCATGCCAAAGCAGGGTGTCATATTATATCTTAGGGGAGTGGAGGTAAAAAAAATTTTACAATTTTGATTGGTTATACTCAACAAGGTTACCTAAATAGTTTAGAACCTTGAAGCTAAGGGTAATAATTAAACATGTGATGGGTAATTATACAACCAAGAATTACAAAGAGTTGTAATCAGTAAAGAATTTACTCACCATGAAAATGTAATGGTTGATGGTAGGGCAAAAGTCCTGTCAATTATTGCACAAATAAAGGGTCTTGGAATCATTTTATTCAATAGGGATCAACTAAAATTGAATAAATGCATTAAAGTTACCAGTTTTAAAATCGCTTATGGTACTTTAAGTTTATTAAACATAATTATTGAATTTTGCCTCGTTTGTTTTTGTTTGTAGATGAATAACTTATACGACAACACTATTTTACCAATGAAACTTAATTTAAGGCTGAATCTCATAAACTTCAGGGAATGGGAAAAAGAGTTGAGAAAAGTTCTCAGAAGCCATAGGCTAGAATCTCGTTTATATATACCTGTAGAGAGCGAGTACACTAAAGGTTATAAAGTTGAAAGGCATGCTGAAATTGTTTCAGGTGCAGAAAAATTAGAAGATTCATTTTAGAATCTATTCCAAGTTGTTGGAAAAGAAGATTCAGGCACTATGAGCTAACCAACTTGCATAAATGTCTTCGTGCTATCTGTCGAGGTGGCATTGCGGCATCAGGAAGTAGAGGCTTCAAAGATCATAATGTAAGAGAGGTCGTTAACTTGATCCCTCAAATTTACTATTCCTGGACTGACAGCATTAGGTATGAGGCTTACAATGTTCATTGTAAGATAATGGCTAAGAAACTCATGCCTGGTCAGTCAGTAAGGGCCCATGTCAATGAACTGATTGAATTGTTCAATTAGATGGATGTCCTTGGGAAACCGATTGATGATGACTCTGCACATGATATTATCTTGTTCTCACTCCACGATTGCTTTGATATAGTAAAGCTTACTCATAATGATGAGGGCTCGTCGGTGACATTGATCAACCTTTTACTCAACCATGCTGAGGAGTTCATGAAAATGACAGGAAGTGAATGCTTATTTTGTGGTAGTTGGCCATGCCATACACCAGGGTGTCCCCATCATACACCAGTGAAAACATAAGGGAAGGAGTTACTTGATGTTTTTTTGTAGAAATTAATCTTACTTCATCTTCCACTTGGGTATTCGATACCGGTTATGGTGCTCACATCGTTAATAACGTGCAGGGCTTTAGAGAAAGTATGAAGTTAGCAAAAGGGGAAGTAACGCTTCGAGTAAGAAATGGAGCAAAAGTTGCTGCACTTGCTATTAGAAGTTATCACTTGAAACTTCCTTCTGGACTTATTTTTGTGCTTAATAACTGTTATTATGTACCAACAATTAATAAAAACATAATTTCAGTTCTTGTTTTAAATTCTGAAGGATTTTCATTTGAAATAAGAGACAAATGTTGTTTTATTTCTAAAGAAAATATGTAATATGCTAACGCAAAATTAATTAATTGTTTGTATCTCTTAGAATATACAACTCATGTCTACAACATTGATCATAAAAAGCAAAGAACAGATGGTTCAAACCCAACTTACCTATGACATTGTAGGCTTGGTCACATCAACCAAAAGCGCATCAAGAATTTACATAAGGATGGACTCCTTTCTTCTTTTGATTATGAATCATTAGAAAATTGTGAGTCATGCTTGCTTGGAAAAATGACTAAGTCACCCTTCATGGGTATAGGTGAAAGAACTAGTGACCTTTTGGGACTCATACATACAGATGTGTGTGGACTAATGAGTTCAAAAGTAAGGGGTGGATTTAATTACTTCATTACTTTTACTGATTATTTAAGTAGATATGGTTATATTTACTTAATGAAGAACAAGTCGGAAACCTTTGAAAAGTTCAAAGAATTCCAGATTGAAGTATAAAACCAACTTGGGAAAATATTTAAAGCATTACGATCTGATCGTGGCGGTGAATATTTGACCCAAGAATTTGATGAACATTTAATTAGTTGTGGAATACTTTCACAATTAACCCCTCCAGGAACACCCCAATTAAATGGTGTGTCATAAAGGAGGAATAGGACTTTACTAGATATGGTTCGGTTCATGATGAGCTTTACTGATCTTTACATATCATTTTGGGGATATGCATTAGAAGCAGCTGCCAGAGTAGTAAATAGAAGCCCGTCCAAAGCAGTTGAGAAAACACCATATGAGTTATGGACTAGAAAAGTACCAAAGTTGTCTTATCTCATGATTTGGGGATGTGAAACCTATGTAAAACGTTTACAAGGCGATAAACTATACCCTAAATCAGACAAATGTTTCTTTGTGGGTTATCCAAAAGAAACAAAGGGGTATTACTTCTACAATCGCGAAGATAACAAAGTGTTTGTTGCTCGCGATGGTATCTTTTTAGAAAAGGAATTCCTCTCTAGAAAGCCAAGTGGGAGTAAAGTGGTTCTCAAAGAAATTCGAGACGAGCAACAAATGGATGTGGATAACACCGCATTAGAGGCAAGGGCCCATGAGTCGATTAATCATGCGTCGGAGCAAGCTAATTTGACTAGCGAGACTCTTATCGTCCCACTTGAATCTAATTCATGCGAAAATCTTCAAGGAGTTGGAGAGAATATTTCTATTGTTGCTCCTACCCCACGTAGGTCTGCCAGAATCAGAAAACAAATAGTTTGTTGAGGTTATGACAACTGAGGATTATGAAATCTTCTTATTTGAGAATGTGGAACCTACAACCTACAAAAAAGCATTGGCGAGCCCCAACTCAGATAAATGACTTGAGGCCATGAAGTCCGAAATGGAATCGATGTCTGAAAATGAAGTGTGGACCCTAGTTGAGTTGCCTAATGGGGTAAAACCTATTGGTTGCAAATGGGTTTATAAGATTAAAACATACAAGGATGGAAATGCCTACATCTATAAAGCAAGAATGGTTGAAAAAGGGTACAGAAAGATTCATGGCATTGACTATGATGAATTCTTTTCCCCAATAACTATGCTTAAATCCATTCGGATCCTTCTAGCGATTGATGCATTTTTTTATTATGAAATTTGGCAGATGGATGTCAAAACCGCCTTCTTGAATGGGTTCTTGACGGAGGAAGTGTATATGATACAACCTTAGGGTTTTGAAGATCCAGAAAATCCTTGAAAGGTATGCAAACTTCAGAAATCCATTTATGGATTGAAGCAAACATCCAGGAGTTGGAATCTTTGTTTTGATAAGGCAATCAAACAGTTTGATTTTGTCAAAAGTGAAGAGGAACCTTATGAATACAAGAAGTCCAGTGGGAGCAACATTGTTTTCTTAGTCTTGTATGTAGATGACATACTACTCATGGGGAATGACATACCAATGCTTGAGTCAGTCAAGGAATGGTTGAAGAGTTTTTTCTCCATGAAAGACTTAGGTGAGGATGAATACATATTGGGGATCTAGATCCATTGAGACAGATCTCAAAGGATGATTGGATTGAGTCACGAGACTTATATTGGTAAGGTTCTTGATAGGTATTCCATGAAAGACTCTAAAAGAGGATTTCTCCCCATGTCTCATGGCACTACACTCAGTAAATCTCAGTGCCTTAGTACGCCAGAAGAGATGAGACGTATGGTTGATAAACCTTATGCTTCGGCAATAGGATCAATCATGTATGCCATGATATGTACAAGGCCGAATGTTGCATATGCTCTAAGTATGTGTAGCCGGTTTCAGGCAAGTCTAGGAGAAGCACACTAGACAGCTGCCAAGAACATCCTTAAGTACTTAAGAAGGACTAAAGGAATGTTTCTAGTATATGGTGGCGAAAATGAGTTGGTTTTCAAAGGTTATACAGATGCAAGTTTCCAAACAAACAGAGATGATTTCAGATCATAGTCTTGGTACATTTTCTATCTGAATGGAGGAGCAGTGAGCTAAAAGAGTTCGAAGCAAAGCACTATCGCAGACTCTACGACATAATCAGAATATTTGGCTGCTGTTGAAGCAGCTAAGGAAGCAGTTTGGATTGAGAAGTTCCTAGCTTAGTGATATATCTATTTTATATAGTGTTTTACCCCCGTCCTTTTGTCATAATTAGTAGTGTTTTTGGCTCTTTCGAGTCATTTTTATTACGCATTGGTGTTTTCTAGTGTTTTCTTAGTTTTGGTTGAGTTTTGTAGGAAATTTCACTTTTGGAGCATTTTCCGTGTTTTTATGGATTAACTACGGAAACTGGAGGAGCACGACCATCTTTGAAGCCCAAGGCCGGTTAGAGTTATCAAGCCGGTGATTAAGGGCTCAGTAATCAGGATACCGAGGTATTTGGACAGAGTGATCAAGACCCTAAGTGGATATCCGGATCGGGCAGAAGGAATAAGCCTAATCGAAGTTTCAAGCCTCGAGGTGAAGCAAGGGCCCGATCGGGAAAGCATGTGCTCGATCGGGCAAGGTGCGCAAGAGATGTGCTGGTGCGAGGCAAAAGGTGCGCCCGATCGGGTGAGCTATTAGCTCGATCGGGCGTAGCAGTTTAGCAGGCTACGCTGAGAAAAAGACACGCCCGATCGGGCGACCTTTAGCCCGATCGGGCGCGTGTTTCTGGAGCTGCTCCTTAGACGAGCAGTTAGTTTCTAATTAGGAGTTGTTTAGAGTTTTGTTTAAGTACGCTTTAGGATTATTATTTTCAATTATATCTTTTCTTAGATTTTCTCTCTCCACTTAGATTATTTTCTCTCTCTAGACTTCTCTCAACTTTTGCTCTTGTTCTTAACTCAACTTTGTAGTTCCGTTGTTTTCGGTAACGATTTCTTCTTTATTAATTTCAGCAATTTTATTTCTTTATTCTATCATGTCTTCTTTTATTGCTTTGATTAGTTTAGATTTAATTATGCGTGAGTAGATTTATTTCAAGGGTTTATGGGGATCCATAAATAATATGAAGGGGTAAATTATTGTTGTTAATTGTGAATGCTAGATTGATTTCCTATTGATTGATTTAAATCTCTGTGACTAGATTTCCGCAGATCTTTTATGCATGAGTTTGACAATATTGATTCGAGATTCGAGAGATGAGAATTGATGTTTAGGTCTAGTTTCAATCGACAGGTTAATTTATAAATGGTTAAGTCGAGATTCGAGATATGAGATTTTAATACCGGTAAATTAATTGTGTGATTGTAATACGGAGCGAAAACCCTTTATGATCTGATTAATTTAAAGCATTGATGATTGTTTATTATGTTTTACCCTAGAATATTATTTATTGCTGAACGTATGCCCTAGATCTTTTATTCATTGTTTTCTCTTTACTCTAAATCTCCGTAGTTTAGTTTCCTTTGATTATAATATATTGGTTACTTGATAATTTAGATTGTTTTAATTAATTAGGAATAAAATGACTTGTTTCTATGTGGATTCGACCCTACTTCCCTATCTACATTAGTTAGAGGATTTAGGAATTACTTTTGATCAGGTGATACGACTTTAGCCTGTCAAAATTTTGGCGCCGTTGCCGGGGAGACGATTTTATTTTTATTTCCGATTATTTTTGTAGTCTAGGTTATTTCTTTTTGTCTCAAAGAATGTTAGTTCTTTGAGGCAAGCCTCATATTTGCTTCTAGTTCTTTGTTTATGCCCAGGTGTTCCAGATCAGGTTACATCCCATTCGATCCTGAGATCGAATGATCCTTCCATAGGCAGAAGAATTTTCACAAGCAAATTCTGGCGGGTTCTGGTGATAATAATAATCACCGAGACCCTCCAACTAATTCTAGCGAGTCAGAGGTATCTTTAGATCAAGAATCAAAGATGACGGCTCCAAAGAAGCTTATAGTTTATTCACAACCAAAGCTTACAGATTTTCCACACCTTACTCCCACTCCAACTCTTGATGGGGTACAGTTTGAGATTAAAGCCCAATAAGTAACGATGATAGAAAGGAAGCAATTTAGTGGAGCTAAGGGTGAAGACTCAAATCTTCGTATTGCAGACTACTGTCAGTACTGTAATACCATCAGGCAAGCTGGGGTCACACAAGACCAAATCAGGGAGATTCTCTTTCCTTATTCTTTTACTGGAAAAGCCAAATTATGGTTTAATAAGTTAACTAGAACTGCACTTGGTATAACTGACTGGGAAATTCTTGTTTTGAATTATTATAACAAATATTATCCTACAGAGAGAACAGCTGTACTACGGAGTGCAATTCAGAACTTTGCCCAAGAAGCCGATGAAACTTTATATGAGGGTTGGGAGAGGTTCAAGGACCTACAAAGAGAATGCCCCCACCATAATCTGGCACAATGGCAGTTAATCCAAGCCTTTTACAATGGGATTGGAAATTCATCTAGAATAATATTGGATTCTACAATTAGTGGGAGGTTTATGAACCTTAATGTTGATGATGCAGGTCAAGTTATTGAAGATATGGCGATACATAATTCCCAATATGGGAATCCTAGAGGCTTTGCTAACAAGAGGAAGCATAGTGTTGACTCCGTATCCTTTTTGCAAGCTCAATTAACCTCTATCTGCCAGAAGTTAGATTATCTTAGTACTGTAAATGTAGCTAATGTTTCTGCAATTAATAATAATGCTAATGAGGCTTTCTGTGAAAATTGTGGAATTATAGGTCATTGGGAACAAGATTGCAGGAGTTCTGTGGAGCAAGTCAATGCCTTTCAAGCTTATAGGCAGAATAACCCATCCTCCAACACCTACAATCCTAAGTATCGGAATCATCCGTACCTATCCTACCAGAGCACTAATGTTCAAAATCCACCACCAGAAGAATCACAGGCGCCACAACAACAACAGAAATATTACCACCCCAATGCTAGCCAGAAGAACCAACCCCAACAACCTTCCTAATCTTCTGACCTTGCTTTGGTAGAAATTAGAGCGATGCTGGCTAATATGCAGAAGCACATGGAGAGTAGAGATGCCAAAATTGATTCGATCCTAGCACATAATAAAATTGTAGATAATCAAATTGCGCAAATTTATGCTACTCTACAAGCCCGTGAACATGGATACAAAAATAGGCAATGAGACCCGTCCAAATATGTCTTAGAGACCACATGTGGACAGGTCTCTATCTCAGAGGTATGTTTGATAAACAGACCACCTCATCAGAGGGGTTTGTTTTTAAGAAATAAGAGACTCGTTATTAAAGAAAGGGGGTCTGTTACACTAGCGATACAATGAATAATTCAATAGGCGAAGAGACCCGTCATTAGAAAAATGTGGTCTGTCTGTTTCATAAAAAAAGACCCGTCAACGAAGAAATGCGGTCTCTTTGGATGAATTTTTTCCGAAAAAAAATATATTATTTATTATGGTAAAACCCAGTATACCCCATCAAAAAAAAAAACCCAGTATACGATAAGAACAAATAAATTTGAGTATATTAATAGAACAATAAGTATGCCTCTAAAATATACTTGTATACAATTTTTATTATTGATCAAGATTTATACTGAAAATTTACAATAAAATTACACTTATTACAACAATGAACAATGATCTTTAAAAAATAAAAAAAGCTCACTAGTAATGATAAATTAAAATAAAAATCAAGCTATTCCTTCAATTGAAGCAAATTTGGCAATACTTCAATTCATGTGGTATCATACTGTCATGTCTTTAAAAGTTCATCCATCTGTTTTGCGACTTCACAAGCATTAATAGAAGACCCAGTGCTAGCTGCACAAATTATCATTAACACCAATAAGCATCATAACATATCACCATTGATATTGATATAAATGGAGCCACAGTTAATTAGTAAATGCAAGAATTAGAAAATAAAAACTTAAAGGAAAAATGAAATTAAATAAATCATCCGATTATTTTGAACATAACACATAAATAAGTGAAATTATAGCTTAAATTCACACTAATTAAGATAACCAACCAAAGCAAACAACTAAAATTAAATCATCAATATCAATCCAACAAACTGGAGAAAAGAAAATCATGTAAAACTCATAGTGGTGGAGTAAAAATCACAAAGGAAAGAGAAAATAAAATACCTTCATTGTTACCACATACTCTTTCCCTTTCCTCCCTCAAAACTATAACTCCGACAGTCAACAACCCTTATTTTATTGCTTTATTCTTCGATCTACGCCCTTCCAACAACCATCGTTCCTCCATTGTTGTCTCCTTTCTCTCATAGCACTTTCAATCACCGATAGAAACTAAGAATTCGAATCCGAATCCATCAAAGGAACAATCTGATTTTTGTTGCATCTTTCTCTTATGGTGATGATTATATATTTATATGAAAGTAATAAAGAATCCATGTCTTACATATTCTTATAGTTTAAGTGGTGGGTGGAAGTAATCGATTGACGGCGGATTTAGTTTAGGGTTTGTGGAAAAATAAATACTCCGTAAGAAGAAAATGAAATGAAATAATGAATATAGGAGATAAGAGTGTCAGTTAGCAGACCCGTTAAATTAAACGACGGGTCTCCTATCTCTCTCAATGTATTTCTCCCATCACAATTGTGGGCACATTACATAAAAGAGACCCGTCATTTTTAATATTGGATCTTTTGCATCAAATAGACCCGTTATTTAAATAACAGGTATGTAATTAGAGGTTAGTTTTTCAAGTTTTGTAGTAGAGGAGCCCTACCAGCACAACCGATCAGGCCTACGGATCAAGCCTATGCAATTACTCTAAGGAGTGGTTCAAACTATGAAGGGCCCCCTAATGCCTAGAGATGATGAACCTGTTTTAATAAATAATGCTAATTTTGATTCTTTTAAACCCGACAGTGTAGCTAATAGCCCTGCAGGGCTAAAGAATAGTACTAATATATCTGATTTTACATTGCAGGGTACGACTCCAGGGAAGGTAGCAGCTCCAGATAAGAGCAGTAATGCTCCAAAGCCAGTTATCAAACTTCCATTCCCTAATCGTCACTTGAAAACAAATTTTGATAAGCAGTTTGGTAAGTTTCTAGAGATGGTTAAAGAATTGCAGGTAACATTTCCCTTCACTGAATTAATTACACAAACTCCTGCATATGCAAAATTAATGAAGGAAATATTGACAAGAAAAAGATCTATTAGTGAGGTAGAGACTGTAGCTTTCACTGCAGAGTGTAGTGTCGTACTTCAAAATAAATCTCCAC
Source organism: Chenopodium album (assembly GCF_948465745.1). Taxonomy (NCBI): domain Eukaryota; kingdom Viridiplantae; phylum Streptophyta; class Magnoliopsida; order Caryophyllales; family Amaranthaceae; genus Chenopodium; species Chenopodium album. The sequence goes on along the minus strand of NC_137841.1, from coordinate 50,188,684 downwards.
CTAAATTAAAAGATCCGGGTAGTTTTTCTATCCCTTGTCATATTGGCAATCTAATGATTGATAATGCATTGTGTGATTTGGGTGCTAGCGTGAGTGTTATGCCATTATCTGCGTGTTCCAAGCTAAATATGGGTAAATTAAAAGCTACTAATATTACTCTACAAATGGCCGACCGTTCTTTTAAATACCCCTTGGGTGTTTTAAAGGATGTTCCTGTTTAAGTAGGTAAATTTTATATACCTGTTGATTTTGTTGTTCTTGATATGGTTGAGGATATGCAAACCCCAATTATTTTGGGGAGACCATTCCTTAACAATGTAGGAGCAATTATAGATGTGAGATGTGGCAAACTGACACTATCAGTAGGGGACGATAAAATTATTTTTAATCTTAATAATACCCCTAAAAGCCCCATGATAGAGGAGAAGTGCTTTAGTGTTGTTGTGGTCCAAAATTGTTCTAACAAGCCCCAACCTCTTGTGAAAGATCCCCTGGAGGCGGTATCTTGTGTTGCATCCTTTACAGAAGAGATAGACAAATAGCAGAAGGAAGTTGATGCAATTTAAAGGGTCCTCTACACTATCGGTTTTGGCTTTGAGGATGAGAAGGTGGAATTAAACAAGCAAGCTATGGTAATTGAGCCTACAATAAGTGTTCCGTCAGATCGAGTTGCAAGTGCTAAATGTAATGACAATTTGAAGCAACCATCGATCGAAGAGGGATCTCTGGTGCGTAGCATTAAAGAGCTCAGTCCAAGTCAAGGAGGATCCACCAGATAAGGTGAATTGGCATCCCACAGGGTATGTCAGGGTGCCGTGTCGTGGCCTAAACACCGCTCGACCGGGTGAGAAACCACCCGACCAAGCGTTAGGCCAAGGGTCCTAGTTCTTGAACTTGGTAAGAAGGTTGTGCGGGACCTAGATAAACCAGCGCTTTGCGGGAGGCAACCCGTATTTCTTGCTTTCTAGACTAGTTTTTCCTTTATTTTATTTTATTTTATTTTTATTTTTATTTTTATTTTTACTTTTAGAGAGGTGAGGAGAGTGCAATTATACCTTTCATAAGTGTTTTTGTACAGGTATTTGGTCATAAACTAGAGATTTAAAGAGAAAAAGTTCGAAGAAAAGAGCATTATGATTTGGGTACAGGCCCGATCGGGCGAGGCTCACCCGATCAGGCGCGCACCTAAGTGTCAAAAATAGAGGAAAAATATGCCTGATCGGGCAAGGAGTCCCGATCGGGCGCGTAACTTGAGTTTTATTGGAGCTTTATTTCGCCCGATCAGGCGCGCAAGTGAGGTTGGAAATCAAGCTAATTTCGCCCGATCGGGCGCATTTTTTGGGAAATCGAGTGATGAAGAAAGATATATCGGGCGAATCAAGCCCGATCGGCCGGGCAAATGGAGAAAAATTACTTCTCAATCGCGCCCGATCGGGCGGAGCTTGCACGATCGGGCGCGCAATTGGGGTTCAGGAAATCACATTTTCGCCTGATCGGGCAAGGCTTGCCCGATAGGGCGCGTCTCTTTTTGTCGGGCTATTATTTCTTTCTTTCTTCTTCTTTTCTCACTTTCTCCCTATTTCATCTTCTTCATCAACACTTTCTCTCTTTAAAACCTCCATTTTCATACCTTCAAACTTCACTTCTTTTCAAGATCTCCTCTAATTCTTCCATCCAAACTAAATTTTTTTTACATATTCTTAATCCCCTCATCTTTATCTTCAATCTACACTAAATTTCTACCACTTTCTCTCAAATTTTCTCAAAACCCTACGAGAGATAAAGCTTCAAATTCCCCCATTTCACACAAAAATGGCCTTCAAAATATCTAGGACTGTAAGGGGTGAAAGTTCGAGGCAACAACAACCACCAACGGTTGACCCGGAACTCCAAATTCCGGGATGGAGCGAGGTGGTGATTACCTCCAACGAACAACGACAAAGGATGCTCAACCTCATCTCGAGGCAGGTAATTCCTACACGCTTTGTTCATCATCCTACGCTTTCTAGATTAGGAATTGATAAACTGGTAGAAAAATTATTTAAGGGTATTGGAATGAGTGGTTTGTTTAAGTTGCATTATGATACTTATGATTACTTGACTTTGGAATTTATATTTAGTTTCAATGTGATAAATTCGAATGCCCTAATTACTCATGTTCAATTCCATTTTCTTAATAATGATGTGAGATTGACTTTGAAAGAATTTGGTAAACTTTTTGACTTGAAATCGGATAGACCAATTGAACCACCACAAGACAAGATTACCGTTGTCTATCAATCCCTCACGGGGGATGCAAACCTTAACCTCCAACACGCTAAAGGCACTTGGATACAACATCCCGTGCCAAAATTTTGGCAACAGTTTGTTGGCCTCACTATCTTTGGGAGGCATCAACCGGCCAATGTGAGGAAGGATGAACTAGAGTTGTTAGGTTCTTATATGATCCCTAGGAGTGACAAACTAAACATACCCCATAGGATATCTGAACACTTCCAACAGGCGGCCAATGCGGCCGAGGGTCGTAGGGTCTAGGGCCCCTATTTATTTTGGCGGCTTAGTCACCCACATAGCGGTCAAGCACCTTAATTTTGCTCCTAACAACTTTAGGAAGGTAGAAGGCCCAACTCTTATGGACTTACCCTACTTAGGTAGCCTCAACTGGATTAACGTCATTGGGGGTGAGACTTGCTGGGTCATCCCAAGAGAGTCGGGGAGGAGGGACAATGCCATTACGTTGCCTAACCCCGTATTGACTAAGTTTGAGAAGGGTCAACCTTCTTACACCTTTGAGTTAGGTAACCAAGGTGAGGCTCAAGTGGCTCACCAAGCACTACCTTCACCACAACCTCAATTTCACCCACAACCACCACCCCAACCCTACACTTATGACATCCCCACATCTTCCACGAACTATAACATTGACCCTAATGCCCCTTATGACTTCTCGGCTTTTAGGAGCCAACTTTATAGGATTGAGATAGGGCAAGGGAGAGTGCAGAGTATGGTGCGAAACCTAGATACTAGAGTAGGGTCTCAATATAGGAGGGTTGGGAACGTGGAGAGAAACCTAGGGAGGGGTTTATACACCATGTATGATGATTATGCACGTCAGGGGGCTATTCCCCCCGAATCACTTGTTTCCGATTGGTTTCAATATCCTCAAGGAGGATATTTGGACCCCGGTGCCTTTGATACTTATGTGGATTACTCTTCGGTCCATAGTTATGGGACCGATGCTCCTTTTGGTGGGCTTGGGGGGAATGTGGACCCTAACTATTTTGCAGGTGGTTCGGGTTACGGAGGTGGTGGTCCTAGCCATGGAGGAGCCGGTCCTAGCCATGGGGGAGGCTATTTGAGGATGGATGAGGATGAGGAGTAGCTACTTATAGCTACAATCACAAGTCAATAAGGGCATTGCTTGATTTGGCTTGGGGGGTGATCTTGTTTTTGGTAATTCTCTTCCTTTTCTCTATTTATTTGCTTTGTAGTATAGTTTTTGTGCTTTCTTTTATTGCTTTCCTATATGAAAAATACAAAAATAATTGAAAAATAAAAAAAATACAAAAATACGTTACAATGAACTATAAATTATTCTTCCCTGTGCTCCATACTTGAGAAAACTTGTTTTGATTCTTGGTATATGATGATGAGCATTGTGGATTTGTTGATCATGATTTTAAGTTTAATTGCTTGGATGCCTTAACATGCGTCAATTTTGTCCAACTACTTGTGAATATAGTGCTTGACTAGTTGATTTGGTTAGGAATGTGTGTTTAGTTCCTGGTATGTCGATGAATTTGAGTATTGGTTTGCAGCTATGAGTAGTGTTTCATGACTCGTTATTATGCACATGAGTAGGACGAAGGCGTTCATTCTTTTAGGTATGCTTCAGAATAATTTAGATACATTTGTTCCCTTCTTGTTACCCATGTTGTTGCCTTGACTTTTTGTTGTTTACTATTCACATTACAAGCTATATTTGCCCCATTGGTTACTAGTCCCAAGCTTGGCTTGGGGAAGCTATTAGTGAGTAAGGCGAGGGAGTTTGTAGTGTGCTTATTATTTGCACAATTTTGGTGGGTTTTGAGAAGTTATTTGTTCTTGATCATATTTGTTTTGATGAGTTTAAAAGTTCAATGTTCTTCAAAAAATAAAGTATGATGATATGAAAAAAAGAGAAGAAGTTCAAGGAAAAAAAAAGTTAAAAAATGAGAAAAAAAAAAAGTGAACTTCAAAAAGAAAAAAAAGAGCAAAAAAAAAATGTCATATGTTCAAATGATCTAAGTGAACGAAGGTTGATCAAAAGAAAGAAAAGAAAGAAAACAAAAAAAAGTGAGTTTCAATGAAAAATTCATGTTTAATGGTTTTATTAGGATTTGGCTCCCTAGATGCATAGCTTTTCTCTCACATGTTCCCAAATATATCATACCCTTTTTCCTAGCCTTACATTACAATCTTTAAAGACCTTCTGACCTTGTGCATAGAGTTGTGTAGATGTGAAAGTGTTGCTTATTAATGAAAGTTATGACATGACATATTCCGAGTCGACTATTAAGTTGAGTGTATATCTTTTTAAACACACGAGTGTTGTGAGTTTGGGAGGGCATTGTTCACATTAAAGGGGTTGGGATGGAGAGCGATCGAGTACATCTCTTACTCGCCACATAAATGACAGTTGAGTGTGTGAGCACTAGTCTTGAATTCTATATGCTCATGTGGTTTTCTCTATTTGACAATTGTTGGGGAGGATGAGTGATTGGATGAATGAGATTGATTGATGTTGAAGCATGTTCATTAGATTTGCCTTGAATCGTTTGTGCTTGATTTAATTATTGGGGTGAGGCATGTTTTATATGTTCATTGATGAGCTCTTTGCTTAAGGACAAGCAAAGGTTTGGCTTGGGGGAGTTTGATATGTCTATTTTATATAGTGTTATACCCCGTCCATTTGTCATAATTAGTAGTGTTTTTGGCTCTTTCGAACTACTTTTATTACTAATTGGTATTTTCTAGTGTTTTCGTAGTTTTGGTTGAGTTTTATAGGAAATTGCACTTTTGGAGCATTTTCCCGAGTTTTCATGGATCAACTACGGAAATTGGCGGAGTACGACCATCTTTGAAGCCCAAGGCCGGTTAGAGTTATCAAGCAAGTTATTAAGGGCTCGTTAATCCGGATACTGAGGTATTTGGACCGAGTGATCAAGACCCTAAGTGGATATCCGGATTGGGCAAAAGAAATAAGCCTAATCGAAGTTTCAAGCCTCGAGGTGAAGCAAGGGCCCGATCGGACAAGCATGTGCTCGATCGAGCAAGGTGCGCAAGAGATGTGCTGGTGCGTGGCAAAAGGCGCGCCCGATCAGGTGAGCTATCAGCTCGATCGGGCACAGTAGTTTAGTAGGGTACGCGGAGAAACAGGCGCGCCCGATCGGGCAGCCTTTAGCCAGATCGGGCGTGTGTTTATAGAGCTGCTCCTTAGACGAGCAGTTAGTTTCTAATTAGGAGTTGCTTAGAGTTTTGTTTAAGTATGTTTTAGGATTATTATTTTCAATTATCTCTTTTCTTAGATTTTCTCTTTCCACTTAGATTATTTTCTCTCTCTAGACTTCTCTCAACTTTTACTCTTGTTCTTAACTCGACTTTGTAATTCCGTCGCTTTCGGTAACTATTTCTTCTTTATTAATTTCAGCAATTTTATTTCTTTATTCTATCATGTCTTCTTTTATTGCTTTGATTAGTTTAGATTTAATAATGCGTGAGTAAATTTCTTTCTAGGGTTTATGGGGATCCTTAAATAATATGAAGGGGTAAATTATTGTTGTTAATTGTCAATGCTAGATTAATTTCCTATTGATCGATTTAATTCTCTGTGAATAGATTTGCGCAGATCTTTTATGCATGTTTTTGACAATATTGATTCTAGATTCGAGAGATGAGAATTGATGTTTAGGTCTATTTTCAATAGGCAGGTTAATTTATAAATGGTTAAGTCGAGATTCGAGAGATGAGATTTTAAGACCGGTATATTAATTGTGTAATTGTAATACGTAGCGAAAGCCCTTTTTATCTGATTAATTTAAAGCATTGATGATTGATTATTATGTTTTACCCTGGAATATTATTTATTGGTGAACCTATGCCCTAGATCTTTTATTCATTTTTTTCTCTTTACTCTTAATCTCCGTAGTTTAGTTTCCTTTGATTATAATATATTGGTTAATTGATAATTTAGATTATTTTAATTAATTAGGAATAAAAAGACTTGTTTCCCTGTTGATTCGACCCTACTTCCCTATCTACATTAGTTAGAGGATTTAGGAATTACTTTTGATTAGGTGATACGACATTAGCCTGTCACTGAGCTGGATATCATACCAGGTGCTCAAAAGGGAATCGAGTTGTATTGTGATAACAGTGGCACCATTGCTCAATCAAAGGAGCCTAGGTCACACTTCAAATCCAAACATGTAGAGAGGAAGTATCAACTCATTCGAGAGATCGTTGACAAAGGAAATGTCAAGATGTGCAAAATTCATACGGATGAGAATATTGCTGATCCACTTACTAAACCCCTTCCATTTCCAAAGCATGAGAAACATGCCAACGAATCTGGATTGAGGCAAATGATGTAATTAGAAGTTGTATTTGTTTTTGGAGAAAAATTAGTTACATATGGAATACATTCAATTGCAGAATTATGTTTAATCAGATATATTATTATTTCTCTTATTTAATTATGGTTTTCGATGTTAAATAAAATGTCTAAAATAATTATGGATTGATGGGCTCATTAGGTTGATGACCTGGTGAATAAAACCCTACAGGTGAACAAAATCCATATATTATTTGAGTTCCTAGTTCAGAATCATTAAACTGGACATAAATGATTTCATAAAATGAACTAGCATGTATGATTGACTGGATAGTGCAGTTTTATGGCTATAGGAGCATAGTGATGATGCTCGGTCAATCACATGGATATGCATGAATGATGCATGATCGAACTATGAGTTGAGTGGGAGCTTTGGTTGCCATAAAATTGTATTGAGTCTACCTATTTAATTAGGAATGTGTCTTTGCCCCTTGAAGAGTGAGAATTCAGAAAATGCATGGCCGTGCTCAAAAGCATTACACAGTAATCTTTTGTTCTGTGAATCTAACTCGGTATTTCAAGAAAAGATTTGTAGACTAATATGATCACGACATGAGATGCAATCATATCATCAAATCGACACACATTGACTTAAGGAATTTGAATATTGCGCACTTGTCTCAAACAAGTGGGAGATTGAAGGAGTTATGTCTTCGATATGTGCAATTACTAGATATATCAAGGATCACGGTTATGGAGATAATTAGTTCATTACATAGGGTCGTCAATGTTTGGTGCTAGATATGACAATTGATCTTTGGGCTTGCTAAATGGCCCAAATACTTATAGAGAGGATCCTACAAGGCCACACATAAGAGTATTGGGTTAAACAAGTTAGAGGCCCATTATTGGGCCTCATGAGTTTATGACATACCATGTTGATAGTTGGGCTTGGATAGTTAGAAGAGTTTAATGGGTTTTGGACTTGACATGGTTTTATTTCTAGATATGATCTATAAATATAAACCATGCCTAGGGTTACATGATATAACAATTGACATACAGTGAATTTTCACACAAGCAACCAATCTTCTCAAAACCCTAACTCCCTCTCTCTCTAATCGGCTCTCTCTCTCCTCCCTGTCCGTACGGCCCTCCTCCCTTGGTGGCGCGTATGGTGGCGCGTGGGTGGTGTTGTGGTGTGCTCGTGGATCAAATCTCCATAGAAGGTTGATTGAAGTGTTCGGTCATAACTAACTAGCATTAGTGGAGGTCTAATCCGTGCTCGTGGACTTAGTAGAGGAATCACACATGGGGTTCTTGTTCTCCTTATTGTTCTTGCTTGATTACATGTGGAATCACGCTTCAAAGGTATAATTCTTACTTCTTTATATGTTATGCATGAGATCCTTGGTTTAGGTGCTATATGAATATGATTTATGTCTATTCCGCAATTTAGTACCTATATTCAGCTACAATTTTGTGGGCTAATAATTTTGATCCAATTATTTTTTTTTTGGATAGGCCTTGAAATAAGCTTTCCAACCATATATCATGATATGAAATAAAGAACAAAGATCAATTTTTGAGGAATTTTTGTGAGTTTTTTAGTGCAAGAAAAATAAAGATGTGATCTTGGATCAAGATCTAAGCTAAATAATCAACACAAAGTAAGATTATCTAGCAAAAGAACTTGATTCACTAGTCACATAGTCTAGAGAAACAAGGGTTTCAATCTAATCAACCACAAAGTTTGATAAAGATTGAGGTTTTACCACAAAGGAAAGATCACAAAGGACACAAAGAAGAGAAAGAAACTCTCAAATTTTCAATATTTAAAAACAAGTCTATTCTATTACATCATAAAGTAACTCCTTTTATAGGGAGGCAATAGTACATGAAATAAAACCCTAAACCTCATTAAATCTAAACCATACAAAATGAAAGGCTAGGATTAATTACAAGATAGTAATTAAATAAATACAATCAAAGTCACATCCCACATACGAGGAAAATTATCTAAATAATTTCAAATTAAGCTCAAATATTTTCCGATCTTGAACAAGTCAACAATAGTCAATTTGGCCCAAAAGTAGTGTCCATGCTCTCGCATCATATCATAAGTCTAATAATGATTTAAAACGAAGAAGATATGAGAAAAATACTAAACTCGGCCAAAAATCGACACCCTTTCATTAAAACGACCATTTAATAAAATCTACACATAATTTTAACTTTATTAAAATTGGGTTGTAAAATAGACTTGATAAGCTTTCCAATGATAAATTATATGCCTTATTCCAAGTTACAGATCAAAAGTTATGATTAAATACTGGAATTACCGCGCAGCAGCTAAATTGCCGCGACGCGGCAATTGCTTTCGTTGCACGGGGCATATTGCCATGACACAGTGCCTTTATGTGTATTTTTTGCATTTTTCTTCAAACGTTTATGAATTTGGACTCATTTCTAGAAAAATAGTGTACCTTGACACTGCGTCACGTGCCGCGCCACGGTGGAAGTTGCCGCTCCACGGCAGCTTCCGTCGTGTCACGGTACCCATTGTAGACATCTACTTTTGGCCTCTTGTCCTGACAGGAAGTGCAATGACAATAAATAAAACCATCTTCGTATAAGATCAAAGTGAAGAATACTTATGGATAACTAGTTAAGCCAAAAAACAAAAAAAAACTAGCCCAAATTAAATATAAAAGCTAAAAAAAAGGTCCAATTAACTAAACCCGATCATAATTAGGTTTAAGCCCATGCTTAAAACCTAATAATGACGGATTTAGGAGCGCCTAGGTTAAATCTCAGTGCTGCCGCAGAAAAAGCCGCGTGCATCTCAAACAGTCACGCTAGGCTGCCGTGCGCAACTAATTCAGTTGCACGCGACACCCAGCGCAACCTCCAGAGTTGCGCTGCGGAAGATTCAAAATTATACGGAAAATATAAAATCGAATATTACCATAAAGCCACGCACAAGACAATTAGTTGTGCTGCCCATAGTAGGGCAACCTAATCACTTGCATTGGGATGCCGCGCGCAACTCATCCTGTTGCGCGCGACACCTGCTATGGCAGAATGCTCGAAACCCTAAACCTAGTCATTCCCTATAAATAAGAGCTTAAACCCAGGCTTAGACAGACATAAAATAACCTAAAACTATGGCAAAATACTTGTGAACTTGTGCAACCTAGCCCTTCTTGTCCTAAACACTACCCTTTTGATATTTTGTTACTACGGTGGAGGTTCCCCAACAAGAAAGAGTCCATAAGTGTTCTAAACGGAGATCTAGCAAAGAGAAGTGGTAAATTCCCGAGCACTTAGTTAAATCATATTTATTTTCTTGTTGAAAACAACCTTAATTAATTAATTAGTGTTGTTTGAATACCTTTAAAATAATAAATTAATCAATTCCACATAGTATCTTGCGTTAAATAAAGATTAGAATTGAATTAAATAATTGTTGGTTGATCACTCAAGCCAAGGCGAATATTGTTTATTTTCTTGTCCTTTTCAAGAATTTCATTAAATAAGAATAAGACATTACGATGTAATTCCTACGTGAATTAATATGTATAAATAAAATCAACTAACATAGAATAAGGTATCGCGTTGCATATATTGTTTGGTGATGAAATTGTAAAAAAAGGAAGAGCTAGTAGAGGTCGTACTAGGGCTAGGATAACGATTCCCCTCTAAAAGGAACGTTATTTTAGTACCCTCGCTCCCGAACTCATTTCTGGTTTATAGACCAATTTGGGCATGGGTGAACTTATGATTCGTGCTAATTATTCCATGAAATCCACATGGAAGAAAGGCATGAACGAGGTTTATGAGTTTTCCTAGATCGTGCTAATTATTTCTGGTTTAGTAGAGGTTACATGATTAATTCGTAGTTATGGTCCAAGGTTTCCAACACTAGGTTGCCTATGGGTTGTAACAAGAATTAACTTGGATAATCTCTAGTTAGAGAGCGAGGCTTGAACGCATAATATATTCCTTTTGCACAAGAGTAAAAACAAAACAAGCAACATTACATCATGCATAAGTATAGCACACTTAAACCATTAGGGATTGGCTCATCTACTAGGGGTCGCCAACACTAGGCTTCTATCCCGAAATCAATAACAATCATCCCACCCATATCGCCAACAAAATGTTAGGAGGGCGATGCCATGAGTCAACACGTTGAGTGATTGATTTGTGCGTCGTTTCTTAAGATATGATACCTTTGGACAACCAAGCCTTTTTGACCTTAGAATGGCATTGCGTGAATCTTTACTTATGGCGTGCTTATGTGATTATGTGACTATATGCAACGTGTTAGGATAGTCTTCTTTTTCTCTTTTAAGTTTGGTCTAGGTTCCCAATTACAAAGTTGTCTCCTCGTGATTTAGCGTCATATTCAAAGGATATCATAAAAATAAAAAAATCAAGTCAAAAAGTAATCGAATACAAAAATATGATGACAAAAAAAAAACGCTCGAATTAAAAAAAATTACGAGCAGGTGGCGCGCGCAACTTCGTGAGTTGCGCGACCCCTCCCAGCGCAAGTGATTTCGTTGCGCCTGACAGCCGTGCGCAACTGAGTCACTTTCGTGCGCCCACTGGGCGAGTCAATTTTGATTTCTCAAAAAACAAATTGACTCGTGTGAACAATATCTTCATTGAAAAATTGTTAAGGGCGATGTTATCGGTTTGAATATATTTTGCTCCTTTTCTTTTTTTTTTTCTTTCTCCCTTTTTAAACAGGCGTATTGATTTACTAATCCTTTCGTACTCCTTTATGCCGGTTTTCAAGCTTGGGAAAGAGGACCCTCGGACACTCGCATTCTACGTTTTCCACCTAAAGATCAACCCCTTTCAAACCACTTTGCTTCGACAACTAATCCTAGTCCAACAACAATGCCAACCATCGAAGGACTTCAACAAGAGATTCTTCGTTTGAGAGAGCAAAAGGCTCAAGAGGCCGAGGAGAGAAGAATTAAGAAAATGGAAAAGGCTGAAAAGAAAAATGCTGAAACCTTAGCCTCGCAAGAAAAGATGGAACAATTATCCATCAAAGAAAAGTCGTTGGAGAAGCTAGTTCTTCGTTCTATAATGGGGAACAAGTAATTTGACGTAGAAAAGTTTGCTCATCCCCCAGGATTTGCTTTACCAGAAAAGTTCGTAGCTACAGACTTGCCAATATTTAAGGTGACCAATAATCCACAAAATCATTTAATGTGTTTTACTGGCACTATGGCATTAAAGGGAGTTGATCCTAAGCTTTATGCTTTAACATTTCCTTTATCCCTAGACCCAACCACGAGAGAGTGGTACTATGGGTTAGATCAAAAATTCAAGGCAACATGGGAAGATGTAGTTTTGGCTTTCATCACCCAATATGAGAGTAACGTAGAGTTTAAGTCAACTCTACATGAACTCGAGATGCTTAAGCAAGGCGACGATGAAGGTTTCCTTGCTTTCTATGGTAGATGGCGAGAAAAGGAGGCCCACCTTTCCCAAAGGCCTCCTGAACTCGAGTTAGTAAAAAAATTCATTGACAACTGTCAAGAAAAGTACAACAAACATCTATTTTACCTTGGTCTAGACACTTTTCAAACGGTCTATTTTGTGGCTACTAGGATTGAAGATGATCTTGCTAAAGAAAAAAAAAAAAACAAACCTCATCATCATCATCAACCTAAGAATAACTACAAGAAGGGGAATGATAATGCATCATCCTTTATTGACGTATTTGCGACTTCCACGCAATACCATAACACAAATTGATATGATGATCTTAGGAATAGATGGACAAAAGAAAGAAAATTTACTCCATTTCCTGTAAGTTATAAAGAATTGTTAGAAAATTTAAATGAAAAAGGCTTACTTGCACCAACAAGGCCAACACCACCCGCTCCACCAGAAAGAAGATTTCCTCAATGGAATGGTAGTGCTTATTGTTCTTATCATAGAGGCGTTGGACATGATACTGAACGTTGCTATGTTTTAAAGCACAAAATACAAGATTTAGTAGACGATGGAAGAATTCCTACGCCTAAACCTAACAATAATGCATCCTCTTTAGGGGTGTTTCACATCGATGAGGACCATATGAGAAGTGATACGTTCAATCCTTTGGACTATATCACCCTATAGGATAACCTCTACCCACAATACTCATTCGGGCAATTAATGAAGTATGTGGACTATGCACTAGTAGAAAAACACAAATGCGCACTGAGTTATTGGCACCGGTTCTTAAAAACCAGTGGCAAAAATATTAGGCGGAATTTAGTATAATAAAAAGACACCGGTTCAAACCAAACCGGTGCTAAAAATTTTAAATAGCACTAGTTTGAACCGGTGGGAATTTATTAGAGTGAAAAAAACCCTGCCCCTCTTCCCTTATTTCTCTTTCCTTCTCGCTCTCTCTCTCCTCTTCGTTCAGACCTCTACTGGGTTTGTCATCCTCTTTAACTTCTGTATTCAACCATTACTCTCTCTTCACCATTTTTATTACCTTCACTAACCTCCCTTTCGGTTCATCAATGCGTCTTCTCCTTGATCTTCCACCTCCTCTTCCTTTGACGAATTCGACGACGAAATTAGACTTAAAGATCCGATTTTCAGCGATCTCTTTGTTGCTTGCTTCATTTATCCTTCCCACCCCGCAGCGCCATCTATCTTATCTCTTTACGAAGGTATGTGCTCTTCGATTTCAAATCTAGGGTTTCTGATTTTTAATTACTTTTTTTTTTATTAGTGATGAACAATTGAAATGATAGGGCATTTGATTGAATTAGTTGGGGTTATGTTGTGATGAGGTCGATGAACATGGTGAACATGTCGATAATTTTTTTTTGGTCCCTCTTGTTCGATAATTATTGTAATTTTCTGAATCCCCGAAACCCCTTATTTATTTTTCTAGTAATTTTGATATTCAATTGTTTTCACTTAGTTTAAATTATGGGTTTAATTAGGTTTTACTAGCCTTAGCAGACTTGATAGTAAGTTTTGGGGTTTTAGTACCCATTCCTGTTCTGGGGAACTGTTTGGAGCAACCCTGTTTGATTATTTCCGTTGAGGATTCTTATTTCTTGTTGACACTTATTCACAATTGTTCATTTACCCTTATGTTCTTGAAGGATGGTTATGAGTTGGGGTTTAGATGTAGTATGTAGGCTAGAACGATTTGTAAGTGAATGAATAAGATGACTTGCATATATTTGCTTCTCTAATTTTTGTCCTTTCATAGTCAAATTTGAATTGTTGTTATGAGTTGGGGTTTTAATTCCTTTTTTTTTTTTAAAGAGTCTTCGACATTTGAATGCATGATTATTTAATTAATAACACATTACTCGTTGTTAGTGATTCTTTATAAGGCTAATTTAATATTTAGGGTCTCTATAACATGTTACAAATTATGTTCATTCATTTTTCATAGAATGCTTTCGACTCTAATTTAATAATTTAATCTTAACATCTAATACCAAATATTCAATTGACCTTAATGTTTGAGTGATATGGATTCATTGATTAAGGTTTTTAGGTAGCATAATTTGAGTTGGCAACAACCCTTTTTTTATAACAACTTGGTAATATGGATATGAGCTTGATAGTTATATCATTTTCTAATATTTTTTTATTTTATTTCTTTTTTGAATTTAGTCCTCTGTGTTTCTTAGCTTTGAATGAAAATTATTACAGCTTCATTAAGTATTAATGCATGCCTTTTATTTTATAATCTCTTATAAATTTTGTTACTACTTGTGGCTCATGGCAGTATATCAGACTGCTTTCAAAAGAAAGTGAGGAAAGTTCCTCCGGAAAAAAGGATCAAGAGCCTGCTTTGGCAAAAGGTGTTGAATGTATGAAGGCTAGCATGGAAGCTTCTACCGATTTTGAAAATAAGAGAGATAAACAACGTGAGTATGCATTGGAATGCCGAGAAAAGTGCTTTGTCCCTGAGGTGCCAGAGACACCGTCAACTACTAATGAGATAGAAGTGATCCAGTCTATACAAGAAAGAACTATTGCAAATGTTCCTGAAGAAATTCCCACTCAAGGACCTGAATATAAGTAATAATTGAGGTCTAGACACTTTTACAATCTCCCTCTTTATAATATTTGCATTCTAACATTGCAGTCCCAACCACTTTCTCATAGTCTAACAGACTCGCTCTTTATAGTATATAAGTAATTCCTTTACTCTCAAACTTGCAATTTTGATTAGAATAATTCTGAAATAAATCCTTGATAAAGTGGGTGCTTACATTATTTTGGGAATTCCTTTATCCTGTCTAGTTTTTTTTTAGTTTGCTACAAATTAAATGTGAATTATAGTTTGCATTAAGGAGAGCTCACACCATTAGTATCTTCTGAAAATGGATGTGTAATATATAAATTTCAAATATATATTGATTACTGTGATGATCTTTCATCTTGCGTGGAGATGATATGAATAGTTTGAAATATGCTTGCAAAATCAGGAGCTAGGAAATTGAAGGAGACTTTGCTTTACCTTATTAGATTGTGGAATTGACTGAGATATCCTAGAACACGAAAGAGTGCAGTAGAATGAAGTTTTAATGTCTTTTCTTGTCAAGGTCTTTTGGGCCTTGGGGGTGTCGTAGTAGGATGTATTTTGAATGTTCTCACATTGCACATTTGTAGCTTGCAAGTATATAAGTTTTCTTATACTCTTATGTAGTTATATGCTCCTAGTTGTTTGAAAATCATTTTTGTTAAGGGTCACAAGATTATCAAGCTTACGATATTAATATGAATGATCACGCAATTCTAACATTCTGAGTCCATGTTTCAAGAAAAAATGTCTGGCTTACCCAGTTACCCTTTAATTATTCTCTTCTTCATTAACTTCCTTCTCTATCCAGTTGGCTCTTCGAATTGTCCCCTATTTTTTAAATTGAATTGAAGGGGGGGTGGAAGTATGTGTGGCTGGGTCATCAAGTGTTTTCATTTCTGGCTTTCCAATTTTAAAAGGGAAATTGAGGAATCAGTCCGGTACATGTTCATAGGGGTATCGAAAAAATCTGAAGAATTAGCATCAGTCTTGTCTTATTTCATGTGGTTCAAAACTTGAAATATTGGAGAAGTGAAAGAGGGAGAGGGAGAGAGAGAGAGAGGGGGGGGGGGGGGGAGGGGGAGGGAGGTGCTTGACCATATTAGGAATTTTATCAGTTGTTTTGCAACACCAACTTTTGCCATGTAAGAAATATTCTATAGCTCCAATTACATCGTTCTTCTATTTGACACATAATTTAGAAGAATGAAAGACGTAATAGTTGATGATATAGTCTCCTTTGTGAGCTTTAGTAAAAATGCACATCTGCTAGGTTTTGACATTTGCATCATGAGTTGACCATTGGTGCTGATTTAACAGAAACCATGATGTTCTGTCTACATACTAGAAATTTTCTACATGTTGTCTTGATTTGTTTCGTGTCATGATAGGGAATGCTCTCATTCTGCTGAAAATGATAGTATTGCTGATTACCTTTCCAGTTTAAGTTGGCTACTTGAAGTTTAATATTGAGATTGCTTCGTTGCTGTCTCCTGTAGAGCTCCTATGGAAAGCAAAATATGGAAGATGAGAGCGCGTACATGGCTGAAGTAGAAGATAACTCACAGCCAAATCAGGGGATTTCTCCTGTTTCAGAATTGATCATATAGGAAAATGGAAAATTTGGCAATTCAATTCAAAATTTACAAACTCCTAAGAGTGATGTTGCAGGTAAATATACCTATACTGTTGTACATGATGCTGCCTCTAATCCATTAAACCAATTACATCTCTTTATTTAGTTTCTATTATCTTTTTTCTTTTTAATATAACATTTCTGCTCCATAGTTTTCTTGGAGAAAGATTTTAATTGTTGGATCAGATACTGCTGCGTGCAACAGTAACAATGTAATCAATGAAGATTAAAAGGTAGAACACCAAAGTTGTGAGGAGAATGTGACTTTCTACACAGAAGATAATGATATCATGGATGTTAACCACAATTCTTCAAGAGAAGCCCTTGATTTGATTGAAGCTCTAGATAGCCATTCTAATCACAACGTGTGCTTAAATGACGGTGAAAACAAATCAGAGCCCTCTCAACAGTTGGATCTCAATTTGAGGAGATTCTTTCCTGGTGTTATTGAAAATAAGAGTAGTAATGAAAATCAAATGCTGAATCATTTCAACGCATCAGCTTTTACACGGTGAGTTACTTCCTTCCTTCATGATGAGTCATGTGTAATATGCTTCTAGGCAGCTACTCAATGATATCGAACATAAAAGCTAGTAAAGAAATTAGTAGCAAAACAGGCTTTTATGGTTTTCAAATTTTCTAAATTATGTTGTTCGTTCTGTAGGTATGTGAACAAGGCATCACACATGTCAAATTCAAATCCAAGTTCCATTTCAAGTCCTAAAGACAAAATAGGCAAACCTGTTGATCACTCATTAGACAATGTTCTAGAGAGAAGCTACAGTGCTAAGGATCCTCTGCTTTGCAACTGTTCCTGAAGAAATTCCCACTCAAGGACCTGAATATAAATTCAAAGAAGAGCCAATGGAGGAGGAGAAAATACATGGCTATGAGAGGAAAATAACAGTTCTATGTTATGTCAGAAGATAGCAAAAAGTCTAAGCAAAGAAGTCTTGAAAAAGGGATAGCTTATGTCTTGTTCAAAACAAGGGTGTGCCTTATTCTTTGTCTGTGCAACCACTGCAGCTTCTGCCTCGAAAGGCTGCTGCCTCACATCACAAGGTTGCTGCTGCATGCTTCCATGATCCTGCTGTTGTTCTAGTCTACGCTGATGCTACTGCTACGCTCTACGCCACTACTGCTAATCTGCTCTACGCTACTATTGTAATATTATTACAGTCGGACTGTTTACAATATAAAACTATTTTTTGTGATTTTTTTTTGAATTAAAATTGTAATTTTACTACTTTATATATTAATGAAATTATAAGTTTAATATATGTATAAGTTTATATATCAATTTAAGTCATGTTACTGCTTTATATATTGATGTCATGTCAAGTTGTACGTTCATAACACTTTCCATTATTCACAAGATATACACAACACAAGCTTGCTTTAAAAAAGAACCTATATCAAAATTCATTTACCAAAATCTCCAAAAACATGATCATTTGCTTCACAAAAACCAAAAATGGAACAAAAAGAAACAAAAGGCTCAAAGTTCTAAAGATGTGGCTTGAAAAGAAGGGAAAAGGCTCAAATGGTTAGCAAGTAGGCAAATGTGAACCCAATAACTAGAATAAAGAAGATTAACCTAGAGAAAGAAAAATTATCACCCCGAAAAGATGCCTTTGTCCTCCCTTGATGGTTCGATCTCGAGTTTGAAAATTATGAGTCAAAATTCAATATTAGGTTTGCAAAAGTCAAGGATCCAAGCCGCTCATGCAAGATATGTATAAGGCTAGAAAAATATGTAAACCTCACATGGATGTAGTAAAAACTCACTAAAGGTGTCAAATCGACTATAGAAAGCAACTACCAAGCATGCCACAAACAAGTAGAATCGGCTTTCATGATCCCCCTAGTTCTTAGACATGCTACCTTAGCATATGCTATCCTAGAATAAAACAAGCATATTCTCAAACCGTGCATACCACTACCAATTAGGAAGATGTTCATTCAAAAGAAAAGTTCCATTGGTATATAGTCCAATTCACAAGAAAGTCAACAAAAAGAAAAAGGAAAGCCTCAAAAACATTATTCAAACCAAAAAAAAAAAAGAAAGAAAAATAAGGAAAAGTAAAGAAAATAAAAGAAAAATAGGAAAACAAAGATAGAGGAAAACACAGGAAAATAAAGAAAGGAAGAAAGATGCAAGTAGAACATGTAATTCCCAATCATGAAACAAGTGGTCATTTGACAACAACGTCAATGACCCCAAACACTCTAAGGTGTTACAAGCATTACATCCTCGAACATTTCAACTTCTCCTAAACTAATCCTAATCTATGCATCCTTGAAAAGAAAAGAAAAGAAAAGAAAACAAATAAGAATGATCTCACTCCCAGCATTGCTAATAAAAATAAGGCGAAAAGTCTACCGCCCTCATTAAGTTTCAAGAATCAATCTCATCATCAACAAAGCCAAGTGAGAAGAAGAATATACAGAAAATAGAGCTATAAACAAAAAAACTGTTAGTAACTTCAAAACAAATTAAAAGAAATTAAACTAAACAAAAAGAAACTACAAAGCAAACAGTAAAGAAACTATCGAAAAGAAAGTAAGAGAATTAAAGAAATCTAAACTACAGGATTTGGATTTAAGGGTTTTGGACATTAGGGCTTTGGATTTGCAGGAGCAAACAATATGCATCATCATCAAAGTAATCATAACAACAACATCATCATCAAGAGAGAAAGAGAGATGAAAGGCCTAAAGAAACAACAAGCGAACAATATCAAGAGGAGACTAAGGCATGCAAATGTCAAGCATCAAGGCAAGAAGTAGACAAGGAAATTTCCAACAACAAGATTGGCCACCGAGACAAACCCCTAAGAAAAACAAGTTCCCCCAAGCTAAACATGAATGCATCTCAACATCCCTCCAATACAAGGCAAACAATACATAATGTAAGGGATGGAGGAACAATGCACAAAGAAGAGGAACTAACTACCACTCGGCCCGACATTATCATTATCATCCCAATCGTAGGAAAACCCGGATTGGGGACCATAAGGATCCCATCCCCCGGTGTAACCGGGTGGCCAACCATAGTGCCCCTTGAAGTTTTCTTGTTGCCAAGGAGCGAGAGGAGCATATTACTTGGGCAAGACGAGCAGTAGTGGATGATCAGGGTGCACATAAGGGTCGTTGATCATAAATGCCTTCCAAATGAATTTGCATCCCCTTTATTTTCCTACTGAGAGCATCCAAATCAGGATTAGCAAACTCGTAATCTTGTTGATCTTGATGTTGTTGCGGTAGTCGTTGATGCAGATTTTGTTGTTGTTGTTACTCTTATTCTTCTTCTTCTTCATCACCTTCACCCATATCTATATTATTATCATCATAGGGAAGGCGGTGACTTAAGGGAACATGCCATACATTAGGCACATCCTCACGGTGGATAGAAGTCAAGGAAGGGTTAGGGAGATAACACCATTTTTGTTCTCCCTAAGCCAATCAAACACCTCATCATCTTCATTCTTTGCCAAAAATTACACTTGCTTCAATTGTGAAATATCAAGGTAAAGAGTGCTCGGACTACCTACCGGAGTACAAGAGGGCAAGTAGTCTAACTATAGAGTGTGATCTCCATTTTTGACGCGGGTTAAAACTAGGTCGTCGAAACGAATCCTCCCACAGTCAAAACTAAATTTTTAAACACATAACCAACCCAAATACTAGTATAGAGGCAAGTCAAGGGTCGAACCCAAGGGAATGAAGGTAAGCTAACTATTGCTAAAGTTAAGCTATCTCGAAATGCAAGAAGGAAAGTAGGTTGTCTAAATCAACTAAACAAACAAGTAAACACCAAGTAATCAATATATCGAATCACTAGGGAATTATTATCCACATATACTTGCAATGAATACACACTAATTGAGGTGGAGATTGATTAATTTGAGTATTGCGAGGGAAGATAGATAATGTAATCAAAAGAGCTCGAAAAGTTATCTCCTAGAGGTTAAACTAGCGCCAACTACGAAAGACTCTACTAGGATCGCCACAAGCCAAACTCAAGCGATAAATGCGAGTTACAAATCAATGTTCCGTATCAATGAAGACACACAATGCAAGCATGAAAAACAAGGTTGATCACTCCTTCCAATCCATACACATGCACAAAATCAATCAACCAATTTAATTACAATGCTAAATCAATCAAAAACCTCCCAACTAGCTAATAATCCATCACTAATACATGCTTCACCACATCCCTAGCAAGAAAACTACTTACAATCTACTAAAGAAATAAAAAACAAAGATATGCAATTCATCAAACACTAGTGGAAAAAACGCTATTAGCAATTGGCAAAAAGTGACTTTTAGCAGTTGGCATGTGGAGATGCTATTGCGGGGGCTACTAATGCTTATATTATTAGCAACGGGAACTTGCCAGTTGCTAATAGTGCTTATTCGCAACTGGCGTAAATCTAGGGCAGCTGGTAATAGTACTTATTTGCAAGTGGCGTAGAACTAGGCCAGCTACTTATAGTGTTTATTTGCAGCTGACATATAACTAGGCCAGCTGCTAATAGTTTATTTTTATATATAAAAAAAAAAACTATTAGGAGCTGGCCTAGTACTATGCCAGTTGCGAATAGTCATTTCTTTAAATTAAAAAAAAATATTTCAATGTTGCCAAATTGACATACAAAAATATTATATACAAAAATTTATGTTAATTTTGAAGTATACATTCATAACAAATTACAAAATATGCAAAATTTTTATTTTTAAAAAACTGACTGGTTGAAACATTTAGAGATGCTTTGATCACACTGTTGGGGTTTAATAAGTCCAACTTACTGCGGAAACGACCCCGACCCAAAGAACCACTCGCAATTAATAAAACCATAAAGCATAACAAATAAACATAAAAGGATAGAATCGTAATTTACCTTTGACGCGTCCTTCGCCCGACCTAATGGGCTCTTACTTGAAAGCTTTAGCTCCGAAAATACCGAGCCTCCAACGGTATCCACCCACAAAGGACGAACACCGACTTTTTAGGTCCGCTACCTTGGAGTTAGCAAGGTCCGACCAATACCCGAGTGATTAAATGAGTTCAAAGGTTTTCACAATGGTGAATCCTTTTTCAACTCTCACTCAAGTGATTTTACCAATACCCCAACTTGGGTATTTATGGGGAAAACAAGAGTGTGAAAAGGCTCTCCCATCAATGTAGGAGAATTTGATTTTTTTCATTTTATTTTAAAGCTAAAATAAAATAAATAATCAAACTAGTAATAAATCAACAAGTGGCAAGCTCTTTAGAGAGGTTAGGTGAGGACGATTTGGAGGAGGGAAGGACCAAACTTGCTCCCCACTCCCTCTCCAAAAACCGGCCACCTCATTCCTTAAGCCTCCCCTTACAATGCTCCACATAGCACCACACTTGGGCACCAAGGCACCCCAAGGTGGGATGCCATGTGCGGCTGCCAGCAGGCCCAGCACAAGCGTGCGGGCTACTTGGCGCTGCTGGCCAGCACACCCAGCACAGCTTGTGCAGGCTTCTTGTGCACTCGGCCAGCAAGCCGCGCATCAATGATGCGTGCAGCTTGCTGAGTGCCGATGCACATTGCGTGCGTTGGCCAGCGCTGCTAGCATGCTATGCTAGCACTGGTGCGCTAGCACGCACCAGCCGAAGGGTTCAGTCAAGATTAAGCTGTAATATTAATTATACATTAATTTACTGATCGGAAGCGGCCTCCACCCAGGCATTCCGATCACTTGACCTTGCTGAATATATTAGCTTTCTAATAATTTTAAACCCTCTATCAAAATAATACACTTGTTCGAAGGACACCATTCCTTTCAATCTCCCACTTTGTCGGAAGGACAAGTGAGCATTTAGTGTATTGCCTTTTTCCTATGTCTCTTCATGTCCTCTTCATGGACTATAAGGTAAGATTATTTCGTCATCCTTATTACGTACAGAAGTGTTTCTCGATTCCAAGCTTGACTGTCAATAAACAGATGATTTCTAAAATCCATCCGAGCACGACCATGCATTTTACAGTGTCGTTCTATGAGAGGCCTTGTATACAACAAAGACATCTTCCCTATTTTAGTAGGGGGACATTCCTAGTCTTATAATGTAGCTCCTCTTACTGAGAGTACCTAGCCGTCCGAGTGTTGCCGTTATAATCCCTTATTACGGCAAACCTTTGACAACATCAAAACGGACTAGTACTCAAACAAGAGAACTCACAATACTCATGGTCAAGGAATTAGGTTCCAATAGCCATAATGAGAAGTATACTTATGACGATTTTTAATCTCTTAAAGTATTCTCATAGGTCGATCAAGTACGGTTCTAAACCAATACCTGTGCAAATGATTTATGACAGTCATGTCCTCGTAGCACAAGAAACAGTGCTATAAATCAAACTACACAATAATCTCAATTGGTCATTAATCTTCCATCGTTTAAATGACCTCGATTAGGGACAATTTTCGATTATAATATTCAATGTTCACTTAATAGGTGTTTCCTTATCAAGACTGGTCTTGATACCCTATTTTAAATATTCCAAGAATCGAATGGACTCATTATTTAATCCTAAACCACAATTAAATAGCAAACGGAGTAATAAAATATTGTATGAAATTTATATTACTCCAAAACTTGAATGATTTTTCTTTGTGTCTTACATTAAGTGTTCAAAATTTAACTAAAACACTAAACAGGGAAATCAAAGCCAGTCTCCTACATGCCTGATTCCCATTGCCTCAACGTGCTTGTTGTGCTTCACTTGAGGAAAAGTTTTTGTAAGTGGATCGGCTACGTTGTCATCCGTTCCAGCTTTGCAAATTCTGATTCCACCTTCTGATTTCCATTCTCGAATCATGTGAAACCGCCGTTTGACATGATTGACTTTCTGATGTTCCCTTGGCTCTCTGGCCTGAGCAATAGCTCCATTGTTGTCACAATAGAGGGATATTGGACACTTTATGGAGGGTACAACATCATGTTCACCTATGAACTTACGAATCCAAACAGCCTCCTTAGCCGCTTCAGAAGCTGCTAAGTACTCGGCTTCAGTCGTAGAATCTGCAGTTGTACTCTGCTTGGCACTCTTCCGACTGAAAGCTCCTCCATTCAGACAGAACACATATCCAGATTGCAATTTGAAATCGTCTCTGTCTGTCTGAAAGCTTGCGTCGGTATAACCTTCAACAACTAATTCTTCTGAACCACCATATACCAGGAAATTATCCTTGTTCCTTTTCAGGTATTTTAGGATATTCTTGGCCGCAGTCTAATGAGCCTCTCCTGGATCTGATTGGTAATGGATCGTTGCACTCAAGGCATACGATACATCTGGCCTAGTACATATCATGGCATACATGATTGATCCAATAAGCGAAGCATATGGAATCAGGTTCATTCTTTGCCGCTCATCAGGTGTATGTGGACACTGCTTCTTGCTCAGGGTTATGCCATGTGACATTGGCAGGTGACCTCTTTTGGCCCCTTCCATGCCAAATCGAGCAAGTACCTTATCAATATAAGTACTTTGACTCAATCCAATCATCCTTTTTTTTTATCTATTCCTATAGATCTTGATGCCTAGTATGTACTGAGCCTTTCCTAAGTCTTTCATTGAGAGACATTTTCCAAGCCAGGCCTTTACAAACTCTAACAACGAAATGTTGTTTCCAATGAGCAATATGTCATCGACATATAAGACTAAGAAGGCGATGTCACTCCCACTGACCTTCTTGTAAACACAAGATTCATCTGGATTCTTGATAAAACCTAACTTACCGATGGCTTCATCGAATCGCGGATTCCAACTTCTGCTAGCTTGCTTTAGTCCATAAATGTACTTCTTAAGCTTACAAACCTTCACAGCATTGTTTCGGTCGACAAAACCTTCTGGTTGTGTCATGTACATAGTTTCTTCCAAATACCATTTAAGAAGGCGGTTTTGACGTCCATCTGCCATATTTCATAGTTATAATATGCAGCAATCGCTAGGAGGATCCAAACGGATTTAAGCATTGCAACTGGTGAAAAGGTTTCATCGTAATCAATACCATGAACTTATCTATAACCTTTTGCCACCAATCTAGCTTTGTAAATGAATACATTTCCATCTTCGTCGGTTTTCATCTTGAAAATCCACTTACATCCGATAGGTGTAAAACCTTCGGGTAAGTCAACCAAGTCCCAGACTTGATTTTCAAACATGGAATCCATTTAAGATCTCATGGCCTCATGCCATTTAGCAGAGTCGGTGCTTGCCATCGCTTCCTTGTAGGTTGCCGGTTCATCTACATCTATAATCAGGCTGTCCTTTGATATCTCGGTTAATACTAAACCAAGATATCTATCAGATTGAGATCTCGGCCTCTAAGACCTACGTAGGGTAATGGATTGAGCATTTGCATTGTCGGTTTGACTTTGCACATTTTGACCATTTTGACCTGCGTCAACAGATGCTACTTGAGCACTTTGACTGTCATTCTGATTTTGTTGCTCATCCTCACGAACTTCGTCGAGTTTGATTTTTCTCCCACTTGTCATTTTGGAAAGGTGTTCCTTCTCCAAAAATACACCATCGGGAGCAACAAACACTTTGTTCTCCGATTTGTTGTAGAAGTAATACCCTTTGGTTTCTTTTGGGTAGCCCACAAAGTAAACCTTGTCAGATTTGGGATGATGTTTGTCAGAAATCAATTTCTTGACATATGCTCCAATACCGCTGTTGGGGTTTGGTAAGTCCAACTTACCGCTAAAACGACCACGACCCAAAGAACCACTCGCAGTTAATAAAACCATAAAACATAACAAATAAACATAAAAGGATAGAATCATAATTTACCTTTGACGCGTCCTTCGCCCGACCTAATGGGCTCTTACTTGAAAGCTTTAGCTCCAAAAATATCGAGCCTCCAACGGTATCCACCCACAAAGGACAAACACCGAATTTTTAGGTACGCTACCTTGGAGTTAGCAAGGTCCGACCAAAACCCGAGTGATTAAATAAGTTCAAAGGTTTTCACAATGGTGATGCCTTTTTCAACACTCACTCAAGTGATTATCCCAATACCCCAACTTGGGTATTTATAGGGAAAACAAGAGAGTGAAAAGGCTCTCCCATCAATGTGGGAGAATTTGATTTTTCCATTTTATTTTAAAGCTAAAATAAAATAAATAATCAAACTAGTAATAAATCAACAAGTGGCAAGCTCATGAGAGAGGTTAAGTGAGGACGATTTGGAGGAGGGAGGGACCAAACTTGCTCCCCACTCCCTCTCCAAAAACCGAGCACCTCATTCCTCAAGCCTCCCCTTATAATGCTCCACATGGCACCAAGGCACCCCAAGGTGGGCTGCCATGTGCGGCTGCCAGCAGGCCCAGCACAAGCGTGTGGGCAGCTTGGTGCTGCTGGCCAGCAAGCCCAGCACAGCTTGTGCGGGCTGCTTGCGCACTCGGCCAGCAAGCCGCGCATCAATGATGTGGGCTGCTTACTGAGTGCCGATGCACCTTGCGTGTGTTGGCCAGCGCTGCTAGCATGCTATGCTAGCATTGGTGCGCTTGCACGCACCAGCCAGCCTAGGCTTGGCTTGGTGCGCATGCTAGCCACCATGCTATACCAAATGCTCCTAGCACTCGGTTTGCTCGGGGCATTCCGATGCTAGGGGTATTTTGGTCTTGTTGATTTATTATTTTCGTGTCTCGTCTTTTATTATTTAAACTCGACTTCCGACGCTCCGTTTCGACGCTCTAAGCTCAAATTTCCGACGTCTAAATATTTAATACTCAGGCAACGAATTAATTTCTTCCTAATTAATTCGTCAAGTCGGTTCGTATATTTTATAGGGTGTGACCCAAAGGGTTCAGTCGAAATTAAGCTGTAATATTAATTATACATTAATAAAACTGATCGGAAGCGGCCTCCACCCAGGCATTCCGATCACTTGACCTTGTTGAATATATTAGCTTTCGAATAATTCTTAACCCGTTATTAGAATAATACACTTGTTTGAAGGACACCATTTCTTTCACACACGACTACAATCATTTGTATGGATTGCATGATTCACATTAGAAGTATGCGCACAAAATTCCTTTAACGATTTCCCAGACTTCAATCCATGAACCCTGAGTTAAATCAATAACTCAAATTAGTGAAGATATTTAAATTTTAGAACACCAACATGGAGAGCCCATCATGCTAGACAATAGCAACTTTAAAAAAATTAGAAAAAAAAAATCTAAATTGCTAACAAGCCAGTTGGAAAATTCAGAGTAATTAATGGCCATGACGGACAAAGAAAGGGAGATGGGTCATATACCAGACAAAGAATATATGTAAAAACTGGCACTGATTGTAGTCTAGAAGTTGGAAACTCAATCTCCTGCAGAGTGTTTATGTTAGACGCAACACTATAGCTACTTGGGCGTATAAACCAAGTGAAAATAGACACCACATTACAAACCACCAACTGAATATTGCCCTTACTGCTATCTTAGTTGCTTCATTTGCCTGTCATCCACACAACACAGAAGGAGTGGAGACAGTGAAGTGAGAATCAAAAAATTGATTTACAAAATGATTACAAACAAGTCACTCAACAAGTAATCCCATGGATTCTAGATAATATAGAAGCACACATTTTGCTCACTAAGATATATTAGAAGCTTTTAAGGCCTATTTGCGATTCATGAACTACACTCTAATTCCTTTCGACTACAAGCCTCTATTGTGAATTATAACAAACGTCATAGTTATATATCCATCTATGAGGTACAATAGAATAATCTAGGGTAAAATTAAGAGAAACCATAAATAACAAAGAAAACAACACAAAACATTAGCCAGTTGTAGAACAACTAGTCAGAACTACATATGTGTAGACACCTAAAAATGTCTCCCCAAAACCAAACCCGATGATGAACAACCTTTCACCGACATTATTGGTCAAGTTGAGTATATAATCTTTGGAGTGCTTAAATCCATGTTTCCATTCAATACATTTTATAAATCAATCCATTTCCTAGCCCATTTCCCTACATCATAACTTGTTTTCCTCTTTTTGTGTCCACATCAGAAAACCTAAGAGAAACTGATTTTTGAATGAGTTATGTCTTCGATAAGTGCAATTACTAGATATATCAAGGATCACGGTTATGGAGATAAATATTTCATTCTATAGGGTCGTCAATGTTTGGTGCTAGATATGACAATTGATCTTTGGGCTAGCTAAATGGCCCAAAGCCTTATAGAGTGGATCCTACAAGGTCACACATAAGAGTATTGAGTTAAACAAGTTAGAGGCCCATTATTGGGCCTCATGAGTTTATGATATAACTTGTTGATCGTTGGTCTTGGATAGTTAGAAGAGTTTAATGGGTTTTGGACTTGACATGGTTTTATTTTTAGATATGATCTATAAATATAAACCATGCCTAGGGTTGCATGATATAACAATTAACATATAGTGAATTGTCACACAAGAAACCAATCTTCCCAAAACCCTAACTCTCTCTCTCTACTTGGCTCTCTCTCTCTCTCTCCTGCCTGTCCGTACGACCCTCCTCCTTGGGTGGCGCGTTAATGGTGTTGTGGTGTGCTTGTGGCTCAAATCTCCGTAGAAGGTTGATTGAAGTGTTCGGTCACAACTAACTAGCATTAGTGGAGGTTTATTCCGTGCTCGTGGACTTAGTAGAGGAATCACACGTGGGGTTCTTGTTTTCCTTATTATTCTTTCTCAATTACATGTGGAATCACGCTTTAAAGGTATAATTCTTACTCCTTTATATGTTATGAATGAGATCCTTGGTTTAGATTCTTTATGATTATGATTCATGTCTATTCTGCAATTTAGTACCTATATTCTCCTACAAAGGTATCAGTTAGCCTCTTGCAATTACATATATTGAGTATTAATTATTTGATAATCCACAATTTTAATTTAATTAGGAGGGAGAATAATTTAATTATGTGTCAATTATTATATTAAATAAGATTTAACAATATAGAATCATTAAAAGTTGTTTAATTTGCTCCATATTAGCCTTAATTTGATCCGAAAATTTCCCTAATTAATTCGAAAAATTCAAACCCCCCACCCTAATTTTTTTGAAAATTTCAAAATCATAAACCCAAATTTGTGAAATTTGTGATTTGGTTTTGATTTAATTCGATAGTTATGTGTTTAAAGAATTTAATCCATTTTGATTTCATGTTAAATTATGAATTTTTCATGATCAAATTGTTTAATTTAAAAGTTAAATTGAAATGGGAATTAAATTCATGAAGAACCTTAATTTTGAAATTGAATATGATTTAATTTTAAAATTAATAGGACCACATTAATTTAATTTCAATAAAATGTTTTGTTTTAATTAAAAATAAAAAAAGGGGATTTTAGGTGCGGCAGCCACGGCTGGGTGGCGCAGCCACGACGATTGCCGCACCGGTGGTGGTCCAGGAGGGAGGGCGGGCTAGGAAGGGGTCGAATAGGAGTAGCACAACAGTGCACCACCTTGTTGCGTGTGCTGCTGCTGCTGCTGCTGTTCTTGTGTCGCTGTAGGACAGTGTACACTGCAAGGTGTACGACCACCGTGGCCGGCTCTGGCTGGCCACACTACGGTGGCTGGCGCGTATTTCAAAAAAAATTAATTATTTTATTTTATTTTGGATAAAAATCAGTTTTCAAAATTAAAAATTAAAATATAAGTTTTGATTTTGGAAGATTAACAAAGTTAATCATGTTAATTTAATTAAGATAGGATAATTATGGAGCAAAAGATTCTATTTGGATAATATTTGATTTAATAATGTGATTATCCCATAATTATTTTATGGTATTAATTCATTTAAAATATGTGATTGGCAATTAATTTAGATAGAATCTCAATCATGGAAAATAAATATGATTTATCTTCCATAATTAAAATAAAATTTGATTTTATCTCATACCTAAATTAAATATATGATATTTTATAATTGGTCATGAATAATATATGATATTATCTAATTACAATAATTAAAATATGAGATATTTAGGAGCCATGTTTCCTTAATTGTGAACAGTCGACGTTGTAGTTTAGGAAAGCATGATGAGTGATTTATTATATGGCATTTTATAATATATGATGTTATTTATTGCTATATAGACTAGTATGTCCCATAGATTCTAAATACAATCTGCGCATCGTGATGTATTTTTGTAATCTAAATACAGTCTGCGTATCGTTAAGTATTTTAATTTGTAATTTTATTTTATTTTATTTATGTTGTAGATAGAAT
This sequence comes from Chenopodium album, assembly GCF_948465745.1. Classification (NCBI taxonomy): domain Eukaryota; kingdom Viridiplantae; phylum Streptophyta; class Magnoliopsida; order Caryophyllales; family Amaranthaceae; genus Chenopodium; species Chenopodium album. Next base: position 50,159,102 of record NC_137841.1, on the reverse strand, counting down.
AGAATAGTATTACAGGTTGCAATTAATCCAAGAAATCCATGGAGTGAAGGCCCATAGGAGCAAGATGGATGAGATCCATGAAGGTTCAAGTGGGAGCCTTTTGCTTTATTAGTTTTCTTAGGATTAAGGGGACATACTATGTCATGTTTTATTTTGCATTAGTAGATTATGCATGTTAGATTTATGTTGATTGATGATGCGCTAAAATTCACTAAATAATCACAACATAATAAATCTAGGTCCCGGTAATATTGAGGTAGCTTTTCCAATAAAAAACCCGATGAAACCTTCGATATTTATGATGAGTCATGCAAAAGCAGGGTGTCATATTATATCTTAGGGGAATGGGGGTAAAACAAATTTTACAATATTGATTGGTTATACTCAACAAGGTTAGCTAAAGAGTTTAGAACCTTGAAGCTAAGGGTAATAATTAAACATGTGATGGGTAATTATTCAACCAAGAATTACAAAAAGCTGTAATCTGTAAAGAATTTACTCACCTTGAAAATGAAATAGTTGATGGTAGGGCAAAAGTCCGGTCAATTATAGCACAAATAAAGGGTCTTGGAATCATTTTATTCAATAGGGATCAACTAAAATTGAATAAATGCTTTAAAGTTACCAGTTTTAAAATCACTTATAGTACTTTAAGTTTATTAAACATAATTATTGAATTTTGTCTCGTTTGTTTTTGTTTGTAGATGAATAACTTATACGACAACACTGTTTTACCAATGAAACTTAATTTAAGGATGAATCTCAAAAACTTCGGGGAATGGGAAAACGAGTTGAGAGACGTTCTCACAAGCCATAGGCTAGGATCTCGTTTATATATACCTGTAGAGAGCGAGTACACTAAGGGTTATAAAGCTGAAAGGCATGCTGAAATTATTTCAGATGCAGAGAAATTAGAAGACTCATTTTAGAATCTATTCCTTGGAAAAGAAGATCCAGGCACTATGAGCTAACCAACTTGCATAAATGTCTTCGTGCTATCTGTCGAGGTGGCATTGCGGCATTAGGAAGTGGAGGCTTCAAAGATCATAATGTAAGAGAGGTCGTTAACTTGATCCCTCAAATTTACTATTCATGGACTGACAGCATTAGGTATGAGGCTTACAATGTTCATTGTAAGATACTGGCTAAGAAACTCATGCCTGGTCATTCAGTAAGGGCCCATGTCAATGAACTGATTGAATTGTTCAATTAGATGAATGTCCTTGAGAAACTAATAGATGATGACTATGCACATGATATTATCATGTTCTCACTCCACGATTGTTTTGATATAGTAAAGCTCACTCATAATGATGAGGGCTCATCGGTGACATTGATCAACCTTTTACCCAACCATGCTGAGGAGTTCCTGAAAATGAGAGAAAGTGAATGCTTATTTTGTGGTAGTTGGCCATGCCATACACCAGGGTGTCCCCATCATACACCAGTGAAAACAGAAGGTAAGGAGTTACTAGATGTTTTTGTTGTAGAAATTAATCTTACTTCATCTTCCACTTGGGTATTCAATACCGGTTATGGTGCTCACATCGTTAATAACGTGCAGGGCTTGAGAGAAAGTAAGAAGTTAGCAAAAGAGGAAGTAACGCTTCGAGTAGGAAATGGAGCAAAAGTTGCTGCACTTGCTATTAGAAGTTATCACTTGAAACTTCCCTCTGGACTTATTTTTGTGCTTAATAACTATTATTATGTACCAACAATTACTAAAAACATTATTTCAGTTCCTGTTTTAGATTCTGAAGGATTTTCATTTGAAATAAGAGACAAATGTTGTTTTATTTCTACAGAAAATATGTATTATGCTAACGCAAAATTAATTAATGGTTTGTATGTCTTAGATTATATAACTCATGTCTACAACATTGATCATAAAAAGCAAAGAACAGAAATTACATAAGGATGGACTCCTTTCTTCTTTTGATTATGAATCATTTGAAAATTGTGAGTCATGCTTGCTTGGAAAAATGACTAAGTCACCCTTCACGGGTATAGGTGAAAGAACTAGTGACCTTTTGGGACTCATACATAAAGATGTGTGTGGACCAATGAGTTCAAAATTAAGGGGTGGATTTAATTACTTCATTACTTTTACTGATGATTTAAGTAGATATGGTTATATTTACTTAATAAAGAACAAGTCGGAAACCTTTGAAAAGTTCAAAAAATTCCAGATTGAAGAATAAAACCAACTTGGGAAAATAAATAAAGCATTACGATCTGATCGTGGTGGTGAATATTTGACCCAAGAATTTGATGAACATCTGATTAGTTGTGGAATACTTTCACAATTAACCCCTCTAGGAACACCCCAATTAAATGGTGTGTCAGAAAGGAGGAATATGACTTTACTAGATATGGTTCGGTCCATGATGAGCTTTACTGATCTTCACATATCATTTTGGGGATATGCATTAGAAGCAGCTGCCAGAGTACTAAACAGAAGCCCGTCCAAAGCAGTTGAGAAGACACCATATGAGTTATAGACTTGAAAAGTACCAAAGTTGTCTTATCTCATGATTTGGGGATGTGAAGCCTATGTAAAATGTTTACAAGGCGATAAACTATACCCTAAATCAGACAAATGTTTCTTTGTGGGTTATCCAAAAGAAACAAAGGGGTATTACTTCTACAATCGCGAAGATAACAAAGTGTTTGTTGCTTGCGATGGTATCTTTTTAGAAAAGGAATTCCTCTCTAGAAAGCCAAGTGGGAGTAAAGTGGTTCTCAAAGAAATTCGAGACGAGTAACAAATGGATGTGGATAACACCACATCAGAGCCAAGGGCGCATGAGTCAATTAATCATGCGTCGGAGCAAGCTAATTTGACTAGCGAGACTTTTATCGTCCCACTTGAATCTAATTCATGCGAAAATCTTCAAGGAGTTGGAGAGAATATTTCTATTGTTGCTCCTACCCCATGTAGGTCTGCCAGAATCAGAAACAAATAGTTTGTTGAGGTTATGACAACTGAAGATTATGAAATGTTCTTATTGGAGAATGAGGAACCTACAACCTACAAAAAAGCATTGGCGAGCCCCAACTCGGATAAATGGCTTGAGGCCATGAAGTCCGAAATGGAATCGATGTCTGAAAATGAAGTATGGACCCTAGTTGGCTTGCCTTATGGGGTAAAACCTATATGTTGCAAATGGGTTTATAAGATTAAAACATACAAGGATGAAAATGCCTACATCTATAAAGCAAGATTGGTTGAAAAAGGGTACAGATAGATTCATGGTATTGACTATGATGAATTCTTTTCCCCAGTAGCTATGCTTAAGTCCATTCGGATCCTTCTAGCAATTGTTGCATTTTTTTATTACGAAATTTGGCAGATGGATGTCAAAACCGCCTTCTTGATGGGTTCTTGACGGAGGAAGTGTATATGATACAACCTGAGGGTTTTGAAGATCAAGAAAATCCTTGAAAGGTATGCAAACTTCACAAATCCATTTACAGATTGAAAAAAACATCCAGGAGTTGGAATCTTTGTTTTGATAAGGTGATCAAATAGTTTTATTTAGTCAAAAGTGAAGAAAAACCTTATGTATACAAGAAGTCCAGTTGGAGCAGCATTGTTTTCTTAGTCTTATATGTAGATGACATACTACTCATAGGGAATGACATACCAATGCTTGAGTCAGTCAAGGAATGGTTGAAGAGTTGTTTCTCCATGAAAGACTTAGGTGAGGATGAATACATATTGGGGATCAAGATCCATCGCGACAGATCTCAAAGGATGATTGGATTAAGTCACGAGACTTATATTGGTAAGGTTCTTGATAATTATTCCATGAAAGACTCTAAAAGAGGATTTCTCCTTATGTCTCATGGCACTACACTCAGTAAATCTCAGTGCCTTAGTACGCCAGAAGAGATGAGACGTATGGTTGATAAATCTTATGCTTTGGCAATAGGATCAATCATGTATGTCATTATATGTACAAGGCAGGATGTTTCATATGCTCTAAGTATGTGAAGCAGGATTTAGGCAAGTCCAGGAGAAGCACACTGGACAACTGCCAAGAACATCCCTAAGTACTTAAGAAGGACTAAAGGAATGTTTCTAGAATATGGTGGCGAAAATGAGTTGGTTGTCAAAGGTTATACAGATGCGAGTTTCCAAATAGACAGAGATGATTTCAGATCACATTCTGGGTACATTTTCTATCTGAAGGGAGGAGCAGTGAGCTAATAGAGTTCGAAGCAAAGCACTATCGTAGACTCTACGACAAAATTAGAATATTTGCTTGCTGTTGAAGCAGCTAAGGAAGCAGTTTGGATTGAAAAGTTCCTAACTGAGTGATATATCTATTTTATATAGTGTTTTACCCCCGTCCTTTTGTTATAATTAGTAGTGTTTTTGGCTCTTTCGAGCCACTTTTATTACTTATTGGTGTTTTCTAGTGTTTTCTTAGTTTTGGTTGAGTTTTGTAGGAAATTTCACTTTTGGAGCATTTTCCCGGGTTTTCATGGATCAACTACGGAAATTGGAGGAGCACGACCATCTTTGAAGCCCAAGGTTGGTTAGAGTTATCAAGCTGGTGATTAAGGGCTCGGTAATCGGGATACCGAGGTATTTTGACCAAGTGATCAAGACCCAAAGTGGATATCCGGATCGGGCAAAAGAAATAAGCCTAATCGAAGTTTCAAGCCTTGAGGTGAAGCAAGGGCCCGATCGGGCAAGCATGTGCTCGATCGGGCAAGGTGTGCAAGAGATGTGTAGGCACGAGGCAAAAGGCACGCCCGATCGGGTGAGTTATCAGCTCGATCAGGCGCAGCTGTTTAGCAAGGCACGCGGAGAAAAAGGCTAGCCCGATCGGGTGGCCTTTAGCCCGATCGGGCGCGTGTTTCTGGAGCTGCTCCTTAGTCGAGTTGTTAGTTTCTAATTAGGAGTTGTTTAGAGTTTTTTTTAAGTACGTTTTAGGATTATTATTTTCAATTATCTCTTTTCTTAGATTTTCTCTCTCCACTTAGATTATTTTCTCTCTCTAGACTTCTCTCAACTTTTACTCTTGTTCTTAACTCAACTTTGTAGTTCCGTTGTTTTCGGTAACGATTTCTTCTTTATTAATTTCAGCAATTTTATTTCTTTATTTTATCATGTCTTCTTTTATTGCTTTGATTAGTTTAGATTTAATTATGCGTCAGTAGATTTCTTTCTAGGGTTTATGGGGATCCATAAATAATATGAAGGGGTAAATTATTGTTGTTAATTGTCAATGCTAGATTAATTTCCTATTGATTGATTTAATGCTCTGTGAATAGATTTGCGCAGATCTTTTATGCATGAGTTTGACAATATTGATTCGAGATTCGAGAGATGAGAATTGATGTTTAGGTCTAGTTTTAATAGGCAGGTTAACTTATAAATGGTTAAGTCGAGATTCGAGAGGTGAGATTTTAAGACCGGTAAATTAATTGTGCGATTGTAATACGTAGCGAAAGCCCTTTATGATCTGATTAATTTAAAGCATTGATGATTGATTCTTATGTTTTACCCTGGAATATTATTTATTGGTGAACGTATGCCCTAGATCTTTTATTCATTGTTTTCTTTTTACTCTACATCTCCGTAGTTTAGTTTCCTTTTATTATAATATATTGGTTACTTAATTTAGATTATTTTAATTAATTAGGAATAAAAATACTTGTTTCCCTGTGGATTCGACCCTATTTCCCTATCTACATTAGTTAGAGGATTTAGGAATTACTTTTGATTAGGTGATACGCCTTTAGCCTGTCAAAATTTTGGCGCTGTTGCCGGGGAGACGGTTTTTTTTAATTTTTGATTATTTTTGTAGTCTAGGTTATTTCTTTTTGTCTCAGAGATGCCTAGGTGTTCCAAATCAGATTACATCTATTCGATCCTGAGATCGAACGTTCCTTCCATAGGCAGAAGAATTTTCACAAGCAAATTCTGGCGAGTTCTGGTGATAATAATAATCACCGTGACCCTCCAACTGGTTCTAGCGATTCAGAGGTATCTTCAGATCCAAAATCAGAGATGACGGCTTCAAAGAAGATTAGTGATTATTCACAACCAAAGCTTGCAGATTTTCCACACCATACTCCCACTCCAGCTCTTGATGGGGTACAGTTTGAGATTAAACCCCAATTTATAACGATGATAGAAAGGAAGCAATTTAGTGGAGCTAAGGGTGAAGACCCAAATCTTCATATTGCAGACTACTGTAAGTACTGTAATACCATCAGGCAAGCTTGGGTCACACAAGACCAAATCAGGGAGATTCTCTTTCCTTTTTCTTTGACTGGAAAAGCCAAATTATGGTTTAATGGATTAAATAGAACTGCACTTGGTATAACTGACTGGGAAACTCTTTTTTTGAATTTTTATAACAAATATTATCCTGTAAAGAGAACAGCTGTACTGCAGTGCAATTCAGAACTTTGCCCAAGAAGCCGATGAAACTTTATATGAGGCTTGGGAGAGGTTCAAGGACCTACAAAGAGAATGCCCCCACCATAATCTGGCATAATGGCAGTTAATCCAAGCCTTTTACAATGGGATTGGAAATTCATCTAGAATAATATTAGATTCTACACCTAGTGGGAGGTTTATGAACCTTAATGTTGATGATGCAGGTTAAGTTATTGAAGATATGGCGATACATAATTCCCAATATGGTAATCCTAGAGGCTTTGCTAAGAAGAGGAAGCATAGTGTTGACTCTGTATCCTTTTTGCAAGCTCAATTAACCTCTATCTGCCAGAAGTTAGATAATCCTAGTACTGCAAATGTAGCTAATTTTTCTGCAATTAATAATAATGCTAATGAGGATTTCTGTGAAAATTGTGGAATTATAGGTCATTGGGAACAAGATTGCAGGATTCCGTGGAGCAAGTCAATTATTTTAAAACACCAACTTTTGCCATGTAAAAAATATTCTATAGCTCCAATTACATCGTTCTTCTATTTGACGCATAATTTAGAAGAATGAAAGACATAATAGTGGATGATGTGGTCTCCTTTGTGAGCTATCTGCTAGGTTTTGACATTTGCATCATGAGTTGACCATTGGTGCTGATTTAACAGAAACAATGATGATCTGTCTACATACTAGAAATTTTCTACATGTTGTCTTGATTTGTTTCGTGTCATGATAGGGAATGCTCTCATTCTGCTGAAAATGATAGTATTGCTGATTACCTTTCCAGTTTAAGTTAGCTACTTCAAGTTTAATATTGAGATTGCTTCGTTGCTGTCTCCTGTAGAGCTCCTGTGGAAAGCAAAATATGGAAGATGAGAGCACGTACATGGCTAAAGTAGAAGGTAACTCACAGCCAAATCAGGGGATTTCTCCTGTTTCAGAATTGATCATATAGGAAAATGGAAAATTTGGTAATTCAAGTCAAAATTTACAAACTCCTGAGAGTGATGTTGCAGGTAAATATACCTATACTGTTGTACATGATGCTGCCTCAAATCCATTAAACCAATTACATCTCTTTATTTAGTTTCTACTATCTTTTTGCTTTTTAATATAAAATTTGTGCTCCAAAGTTTTCTTACAAAAAGATTTTACTTGTAGGATCAGATATTGCTGCATGCAATAGTAACAATGCAATCAATGAAGATCAAAAGGTAGAACAACAAAGTTGTGAGGAGAATGTGACTTTCTACACAGAAGATAATGATATCATGTATGTTAACCCAAATTCTTCAAGAGAAGCCATTGATCTGATTGAAGCTCTAGATAGCCATTCTAATCACAATGTGTGCTTAAATGACGGTGAAAACAAATCAGAGCCCTCTCAACAGTTGGATCTCAGTTTGAGGAGATTCTTTCCTTGTGTTATTGAAAATAAGAGTAGTAATGAAAATCAAATGCTGAATCATTTCAACGCATCTGCTTTTACACGGTGAGTTACTTCCTTCCTTCATGATGAGTCATGTGTAATATGCTTCTAGGCTGCTACTCAATGATATCGAACATAAAAGCTAGTAAAGAAATTAGTAGCAAAACAGGCTTTTATGGTTTTCAAATTTTCTAAATTATGTTGTTCGTTCTGTAGGTATGTGAACAAGGCATCACATATGTCAAATTCAAATCCAAGTTCCATTTCAAGTCCTAAAGACAAAACAGGCAAACTTGTTGATCACTCATCAGACAATGCTCTAGAGAGAAGCTACAGTTTTAAGGATTCTCTGCTTTGCAACTATTCCTGAAGAAATTCCAACTCAAGGACATGAATATAAATTCAAAGAAGAGCCAGTGGAGGAGGATAAAATACTTGGCTATGAGAGGAAAATAACAGTTCTATGTTATGTCAGAAGATAGCAAATAGTCTAAGCAAAGAAGTCTTTAAAAAGGGATAGCTTATGTCTTGTTCAAAACAAGGGTATGCCTTATTCTTTGTCTGTGCAACCACTGCAGCTTCTGCCTCGAAAGGCTGATGCCTCACATCACAAGGTTGCTGCTACATGCTTCCATGCTCCTGCTGATGTTCTAGTCTACGCTGATGCTGCTGCTACGCTCTACGCCACTGCTGCTAATCTGCTCTACGCTACTATTGTAATATTATTACAGTCGGTCTGTTTACAATATAAAACTATTGTTTGTGATTTTTTTTGAATTAAAATTGTAATGTTATTGCTTTATATATTAATGAAATTATAAGTCTATATATATGTATATGTTTATATATCAATTTCATTAAAAAAAAAAATCCAAAAAAAATGCAAAAAAAAAAATAATTTGGGGGCATTAAGGGCACCGGTTTTGAACCAAACCGATGCTAATAACTATGTTATTGCCACCGGTTGTGAACCGAATCGGTGCTAATAACTATGTTATTGGCACCGGTTCTTAACCGGTGACAAAAGCTCTCACTTTTGGCATCCCTCAAATAAGCACCGGTTCAAACCGGTACTATAGGGGGGTTTTGAACCGGTGCCCTTTTATATTTTTCTACTAGTGATGGGACGAAGACTTTCAAGACTTATATGTCTCTAAGTATGCCGACGTCCCACCTCCATCTTGTTTACAAAATGAAACAAATGGAGCGCTTGATTGGGATCATTTCTTGAGGAACTCGCAAGATTTATCGAATCTCTCCTTGGATGAACAATAGCATTAAGCACTACTCATGGAAAATCTTGAAATGGAGGCACATCCAAAGCCTCTAGAAGAAAGTTGGTTTGTGAGTCCTACTACTAACCCGAACGAGCTGAGATAGATCATTTAACTCGTTCTGGCCGAGTCTACCAAGCACCACCACTGACGAGTGGAAAACTAGGTCGTTATCTAATCTTTACTCGGTGAAACTAAATTTATAAACACTTAACAAACCTAAATACGAGTATAGAGGCAAGTCAAGGGTCGAACCCAAAGGAAAAGTAATGTTTAAGCACTTTCAATCATGCGCCTAAGCTAGGTCGAAGAAAAAGGTAAGAGTGAATACTAACAACTAACGATACAAGCAACCAAACAGATAAAACACTAGGAACGGGGATCAACAAGTAATCATGTTAATGGCAACAACTTGTGAAGAGCAAACCAATAAAAGGTTGTGAGGTGTAGTGATAAGAGCAATAAATTGGAATCAAAGAGCTATCACCTAATTGTTAAGCTAGGGTTCACTATGAATAACAAACCAAAAGAATCACAATCCAAACCAATCGATAATTGCAATTCCTAAATCAATTGTTCCTGTCATTAGCAATTACAATGCAATCTAGCATAATTCTCAAGGCCTAATTGAATTACACACATGCAAACCTTCATTAATCAGTTTAATCTAAACAATCAATCAACACAATTCCCAAATTAATCACAATCAATCAATCATACAAGTTTCACCCAATTCCTAGCCAACAACTACTCAAATATCATCATCTACCAACTAACATCTATGGAAATCAAGAATCAACAATATATCAAAAACAACTACACTAATCAAGCATCAAACATCAAAATCAATCCAAATAAACATGAAATTAAACAAAGAAATAAAGTGAGATAGAGTTAAGAATGCTCATCGATAATAGAGAAGATCTTGAACACAATTATCACCCTTATATCTTCAATCTCTCAATCACCATTGAAATCCTTCACTTTCTCTCTCTGAAACTACTCCTAATCTAGAGAGAGGAACTCCTAATCTAAGCTAAACCTCCTTAGAGGAGAGAGAAACTATCATAACTTAAAGTATTTCATGTATGAAAAATAAAGAAGGTCGTACACTATATATACAAAAGGAGGAAATAAATGAAATCGCAAGTAAAACCCAAAAAGCCGCACCCGCGGAGAAATATGTCGCGCCTGCGGGGCTAGGCCCGTGCTCGCGGGGTTCCCACGACTAGACCTCTCCAAGTTCCTAGTCGAAAATGGGAAGAAATAGGTTGCGGCAGCCCCGTGCCCGCGGGTACTGTAGCCCGCCCCCGCGGACTGCCCGCGACAGATTTGAAGGGCCAACTTTGGAACGCTGTAACTCAGAATTTAAGAATTGTATGAAGGTGTGCAACCTATAATTGGAAAGCTCTTCAAGTCTAGTTTCCAACCCAACTTGAATATCCTCAATCCGATCTGTAGAACTCATGATATGGCTGAAACAATGCACAAAGGTCCTTTTTTATACTTTGCAAGCCTTCATTTTCCTTTGTTTCTTGGATTATCTTGACTTGCGTGATTGGCTTCCCTAACATGGCTCCGTTAAATTCCTTGAATGCACTTGAGCTTCCTCCTTGATTATTAAATCCGCAGGAGCTTGACGTACCTACAAAACAAAACAAAGAAACGGAGAAGCAAGAGAAATAGCCGAGAAATGAATAAAATGATAAGAAAACCATTAAAAGCACACATTTCTCTAAAATAACACAAAAACACGCAAATAGAGCATGATTCTCTAAAAACACAACATAAATGACTAATAACGAGCATAGAAATATAAAGAAAACATAGGCTAAAGGTGCCATTTTAGCAACTAAAGAAAAGCCATTTAAACCCCTAGATTGCCCTAGATGACGAGTGATGCTCTCGTAAAGGTTTCCTAAGAGATTAACCCATAACTCTCATAATAATACAATCAAGGCAAAGCATAAAGAAGGAAATCAAAAGAAAAGAAGATCAAACACATGTTCATGAAAGGACTTTTTAAACTGTACAAGCACAAATGAATGCAAATCTTTCAAAATAAGTAAGGGAGTGCACGCTCTAAGATACATAAGGTTGATTGAAACATAAATATGCTAAGCATAGGAACTAGTTATCACACTCCACTTTCATCCCAAACGGTCTTACCGCGTTCCCCCCTAATAATCTCATGTCTCCCCTTAGTGAGCATCTCATAAGTTCAACGAAGGAACCGAAAAAAGATCAAATTTATGGCTACTCGACGTCTTGACTACGCATTCCCTTTCCTTAGGCTATAACCCATGATTCCCTCCACTGATGAATGACTCAACCCCTAGGTCAAAAGGTCTTCCAAAGGTTGTAACGTAAGGCAAAAAGGGTTAAGGTTGGCTAAATTTAAAATTTTGTGGTTAACCAAAATTGTGAAGCAAAAATTGCGCATTTCTTTACACCATAACCAAGTAATCACCAAACAAAAATACCAACACCCCCAAGCTTATTCAAAGCTAAGATCACAAACATATACACAAAAAGCGTGAGAACGCTTCCCCCCAAGCTTAAATGGAGCATTGTCCTCAATGCTCAAAAAGGAAGAATACTCACATAAAAATATTTTTGCATTTTTCAATTTTTTTCATATTTCTTTATTAGTGCTTTGTCCTCGCCTCTTTTAACTTTGGACGGCTTTTTCAACTTTGCACTTGCTTTATCCTTGCCTTTTTTTTTTACTTTGGACGGATTTTTCATTTATTCACTTGCCATTATTCACAAAATATACACAACATAAACTTGCTTTCAAGAGAACCAAATATCAAAACTCCTCCACCACAAACTCCAACAATTATTGCTTCACAAAAACCAAGAATGGAAATGAAAATGAAACAAAAGACTCAAGATCTAGAGATGTGGCTTGAAAAGAAGGGAAAAAGGCTCAAAGGGTTAGCAAGTAGGCAAATGTAAACCCAAAAACCGAAGAAAATGAAAACTATCCTAGAAAAGAAAAATTACCACCCCGAAAAGATGTCTTTGTCCTCCTTAGGTGGTTCGGTCTCGATCTTGGGAACCATAAGTCAAGATTCTAGAATAGGTCCGCAATAGTCAAGGATCCATGCCGCTCATGCAAGTGAATGTTAAAGGCTTGAAAAATAATGAACCTCATACGGATGTAGCCAAAAACTCACTATGGGTGTCAATCGACTATATGGAGCAACTACCAATCATGCCACATACAAGTAGAATCCGGCTTCATGATCCCCCTAGTTCTAGACAACTACCTTAGCATGTTTTATCCTACAATCAACCAAGCGTACTCTCAAACCGTGCACACCACTACCACTTAGGAAGAAAAGCATTCAAGTTTACAAGTCCAAATGTTATTATATCCAAAGCAAGAAAAAAACAAAACACATTGCAAATTTGCCTTGATAGAAACAAAAATCTTTTTGGAGTTTTTCAGAATATGAGAACATGGAAAAGCATATACAAAGGTGCATGACATATATGAATCAACATCCCACCAAACATGATAGAATACCCTCCCCCAAGCTTGAATGAGACAACATGCTCAAACATAAATCAAATAATCCATGGGAGGGGAAAACAAGGAGATTAATCCAATCAAACCAACATATATGTCCAACAAGTCCTCATCCACTTGAGAAATTGCAAGGAAGTATATTACCGGATATTAGGTGGGTGTAAATACCCGCAAATGACCCAATTAAACCTGTCAAAACTAATTTCCTCAAGAATTGAACCTTGTTCCCATATGCTAGCAAAAATAGGAGTCAACCTTTCTTGATTCTTGATCCAAATCGAAGCATCAAAGTATATCAAGACATGTACCTAGGAAAAGGCACACAAACATTTCCATGAGAGAAAATATATTCAAAAAAGAAAAGAAAATGAAAGCAATAAAACACGGGTTACTTCCTGAGAAAGGCTTGCTTAAGGTCCAAGCTTGACCGCTCTAGTAAAATAATATTGCAACAGACGCAAGAGCTTGTCAAATGCACTACTAAACATTTCATATGAAAGCAAGTGTGCACATGACAAAAATAAGGCATGCAACAACCTTAGTGCACACCTATGAGGAGTGATATGCCAAGAGAAGGGAGAAGAATCAAAAGAAAACTCAACAAAATAAGAAAAGGAAAAAGAAAAAGAAGAAGAAGGCAAACTCTCCTCACAATACTTTTGGGTGGCAACATCACCCTTTTCCTTAATTTGGGACAAATGAGCCACATACAAATCATCATAGACAAGGGGGGTCCCAATAGGCTCATTAACAAAGGAAGGGAGGGATATAGGAGTGTAGGAAATATGGTTGAAATTGCTTGAAAAAGGGACGTGAGAGGAGGGAATAGAGGCTATGGTCTCACAAATGAACTCTTCTTCACCACCATGCCTCAAATCACCAATAAGAGTATGAAAATCAATCATAGAATCCTCAAAAAGAAGAACACTAAAGATCATCATCTCCGTAAAACATCTAACTTCCAAGAGGACAACAACTCCCTCAACTTCCTTAAACCCCAAAGTCTCAAAGCCATGCATGAATGGATGCAAATTCATTTCAAACTCATCTCTCTCCCATGAAGCATTCTTAATGAACTCACTTAAAAAGATATGGGTTTTCATTTGACACTCAAAGAACACATTGGTCATAACCTCAATCGAGCCAAAATACTCATGGATAGAAGAATCACAATCATGCATAAGAGATTCATCAAGATGGGTGGGAGGGTTGGAGTTTTCAAATTCAATACTCTCTTCATTCTCAACTCCTTCACCATCACAAAAATGCTCGTCGACGGTATCCTCACACTCTCTTGGTTGCTCAAAATCATCATCATCATCCTCAACACACACATTGGATAAGGATTTTTCACATACAAGCATCAAGGATGACAATTCGTTTTCAAACTCTTCTTTTCTTTTTAATTTTTTATTAAAAAGATCCTCACCCTCTCTAATCATCTCCAATTGGCTCCTTAAAGTTTCCATCATTTGTCTCTCTAAAGGCCTAAGATTAGGATTCATCTCTAACTCCCTCAAAGATTCATCAATTTGGCTATAGGGGACAAGAGACTCATCACAAGAGTTTGGAGAATGAAAAAGCAAAGAGGGTTGATCAATAGTAAAAGAAGAGTCACAATCAAGGGTTGGACCATGCACATTAAAATCATGAGCATTTTCATTAAATAGGGGAGAGGAGGCACAATTAAGAATATGAGATTCGTTATTAAGGGAATGAACCACATTACAAGAAGGCATGACAAATAATGAAGAAAATTGAAACACACCATTAGCATCCACTTGATCATGTACTTCATCATTATGAACAACAGAGAGAATAGAATCGAAAGCACTTGTTCTAGGTTCACTTAAGGGATCATGTGACAAATCATGGGAATTCATGCTAATATTAGAAGAACCAACACATTGCATATCAATATTAGAATCATGATTAACCCTATTATAGACATCCCTAGAAAACCATACATAAAAATCCCAAGCATCATCAATTGACAATGTTCTAAATTTACCATTATGCATACATTAAACTTCATTTCCTGTTTGCTCATTCAAACCAAAATTACAAATCTCACAAGCCTCCCAAAGACTACAACAATTATAATCCAAAAATCCCTCAAGTCTATTGAAATATTCACAAAAAGGCTCACAGTCAAATTGAGGAAATTATAGACATGCCATTTTTTTATTTTTTTATTTTTTTCACAAAAAAAAAAAAAATCAAATATAATAAAAGTATATACAAATACCTAGACTAAAGCAATAAAAAACACTCAAACATAGTCACCGTTCCCCGGCAACAGCGCCATTTTGACGAGTGGAAAACTAGGTCGTTACCTAATCTTCCCTCGGTCAAACTAAATTTATAAACACTTAACAAACCTAAATACGAGTACAGAGGCAAGTCAAGGGTCGAACCCAAAGGAACAGTAATGTTTAAGCACTTTCAATCATCCGCCTAAGCTAGGTCGAAGACGAAGGTAAGAGTGAATACTAACAACTAACGATACAAGCGACCAAACAGATAAAACACTAGGAACGGGGATCAACAAGTAATCATGTTAAGTGCAACAACTTGGGAAGAGAAAACCAATAAAAGGTTGTGAGGTCTAGTGATAAGAGCAATCAAATGGAATCAAAGAGCTATCACCTAATTGTTGAGCTAGGGTCACTATGAGTAACAAACCAAAAGAATCACAATCCAAACCAATCGATAATTGCAATTCCTAAATCAATTGTTCCTGTCATTAGCAATTACAATGCAATCTAGCATAATTCTCAAGGCCTAATTGAATTACACACATGCAAACCTTCATTAATCACTTTATTATCAACAACCAATCAACACAATTCCCAAATTAATCAATCATACAAGTTTCACCTAATTACTAGCAAACAACTACTCAAATATCATCATCTATCAACTAACAACTATGGAAATCAAGAATCAACTATATATCAAGAACAACTATACTAATCAAACATCAAACATCAAAATTAATCAAAACAAACATGAAATAAAACAAAGCAATAAGGTGAGATAGAGTTAAGAATGCTAATTGATAATAGAGAAGATCTTGAACACAATTGTCACCCTTGTATCTTAATCTCTCAATCACCATTGAAATCCTTCACTTTCTCTCTCTAAAACTACTCCTAATCTAGAGAGAGGAACTCCTAATCTAAGCTAATCCTCCTTAGAGGAGAGAGAAACTAACCAAAACTAAAGTATTTCATGTATGAAGAATAAAGAAGGTCGTACACTACACATACAAAAGGAGGAAATTAATGAAATCGCAAGTAAAACCAAGAAAGCCGCGCCCGCGGGGTGCCCGCGGCTAGCCCTCTCCAAGTTCCTGGTCGAAAATGGGAAGAAATAGGTTGCGCAGCCCGCGACAGATTTGCAGGGCCAACTTTGGAAGGCTGTAACTCACAATCTAGGAATTGTATGAAGGCGTGCAACCTATCATTGGAAAGCTCTTCAATTCTAGTTTCCAACCCAACTTGAATCACCTAAATCCAATCTGTAGAACCCGAGATATGGCTGAAACAATACACAAAGGTCCTTTTTGATAATTTGCAAGCCTTCATTTTCCTTTGTTTCTTGGATTGGCTTGACTTGCGTGCTAGGCTTCCCCAACTTGGCTCCGTTAAATTCCTTGAATGCACTTGAGCTCCCTCCTTGACTATTAAATCCGCGGGAACTTGACGTACCTACAAGACAAGACAAAGAAACGGAGAAGCGAGAGAAATAGCCGAGAAATGAATAAAATGATAAGAAAACCATTAAAAGCACGCATTTCTCTAAACTAACACAAACACGTAAATCGAGCATTATTCTCTAAAAACACAACATAAATGACTAAAAACGAGCATAGAAATATAAAGAAAACATAGCCTAAAGGTGCCATGAATGGCACGGATCAACCACCAAATGGATCTTCACCACACAAAATCAAACTCAAGGTCAAGTTCAAAATCCAATACCACCTCCACTTGAGGTTGAAGATCCATTGGTCAAACAACTTCGCCAATCCAAGGCGAATGTTATCATTTGGGAACTCCTAAGTACTTCTAAAGAACATAGGAATTCTCTCATGAACGCATTAACGGCTTTGTCTGTAAGCAGAGACACAACCCCTCATGATCTCGTTAGCTTGCTTACTGGCGAGAAATCCAACAAATCAATCATTTTCACTAATAATGATTTGCCTTCAAAAGACACTACCCACAAAAATGCATTATACTTAACTGTGGGATGCAAGGGATACAATATCCCTCTAATTTTGGTAGACAATGGGTCAGCTGTAAAAGTAGGCCCATTACAAACGGCAAAATACTTAGGCGTAAATCCAGAAAGAGATTTTCAATCAACAAAACAAAGTATTAAGGCCTATGACAATTTGAGAAGATCGGTGTGTGGAATTTTTAAGCTACCAATTACCATAGGCCCAATTCAAAAGATGGTTGAATTCCATGTTATGAACATAAAACCTACATTCAACCTTACCTACATTCAACCTTTTACTTGGACGTCCTTAGATACATGAGCTTGGTGCAATACCATCCTCACTTCATCAAATGATTAGGTTGAACTATCAAGGGCTTCCTATTACTATACATGCTTCTCCACTCAAAATAGCAATAAATGATCAATCACTCTTAGAAATAAAATCATGATAATGGTGAAGAGGACATGTCAGAATTCGCTGTGGAGCCAATCTTCACAATTGAAATGGAAGAAGACTTTGAAGAACCATTCAAGCTTGATCCATATTCCACTCGGATAGTAAACAACATCTTAATCAAAAGTAGTTACTTTCCTGGGATGCCTTTGGGAATAGGAATGAAGAAATCTTTCTTACTTCCTATCCCAAAGAAAAGCTTCTCCTTTGGATTGGGATATAAACCAACCAAAGAAGAATTAGAGTCTCACGATGCAAAACACGAAGCACGTAGAGACAATAATAAGAAAGGGATAATCCCTTTACTCCCATCCTATCAACAAACCCTTAATGGGCAATGAATCAAGAAGCCTGGATTTGAAATATCTCATGATTGCTACTTCTTGGATGGCGATCTTAGTATCGTTAAATTAAAACACCCAATTCTAGGGTGCTATGATGGGCAAGCATTTAACTTGCTATTTGGACTAGAGCAAAAACATGTCGCTACAATGACCATCAAAACGCCATTCAAGATGAAGCTTTTGACCCAACCTCGTTAATCACCCTTTCAAACGAAACTTTTGAGCATGGATGGAAGAAATCTTTCAAATGGACCAATCACAAAGGCGATAAGCTGAAAATCGTCACAGGCGAAGGGAAGATGTTTGAAGAATCGGATGATGAATCTATTGTAGACTCTAGGGAAGCTGAAAATATAGGTCTTGTGGCCATTACTAAGTCTTTATTTTCTAGTCTTAAGGACGAAGATCCCAAAAAGGATTCTTCTCTTGATGTACTCTCTTTTGATTTTAATAATATGAGCTCTATTTTCGAGTATATGCCTTCTCTTGAATCTTTCGAATGCTATAAAAATCAATCTAATGAAGATGATAACTGTAGGCGTCGCTCGAAGTGCGCCTACGTTAAAGCATGTGGTGAATATGCTTGGCACTCATAGGAAGTGGGAATTGACATAATACGATTAGGGACAAGGAAAGTAGGGAGCCGCCAACAAGTTTTTAAGGAACTTGTAAACCGTTCACGGATCATAAAAGGCAACCACGATAAAGGGACAACGAAGGCAACAACGATTGACCCGTGAAGGTTACACCCCATTCATAATCCATGAGATTACTAACTTCATATGGTTCGGAACCACGAAAGGAGGATCGGGGATGATGGTACGAAGTGAGTCATGGAGTCACATTCGCCCGTATTGGCCTCTACTCGATTCTTATTGTGAAAAGCATTCCTGCGATCTCAAAGGCATACAAACAAATATTCAATTTACTCCAAACTATTATTAAGCTAAATTGGTTGAATATTAATGCAACACATAATTCTATAAAATTTGTGATCACTTGAATTAAACAACAAGATTAAAAAGGATCCTAAACCGGTTGTCCAAATTATCTTATTAGGCGTGATTTTCAATTACATATTCCCTTTAAACATGCAATATGGTGATCATAAAAATAATAGAATAAACATTAATATTAGAAGCAATTTAACAATAAATTGTTAGTCAAATAAAATTTAAAATAACCCTAATCATGATACTAGCAATATAAAATAATAAGAGTAATTAAATTGATTAATTACTCACATTCTACGCGTTCTTTTAAATTGCTACATCATTAATAAACTGTTAGTAACTTCAATGAAAATATAAATCAAATGGAAATTAAATTAAACTAAATAAAAGTAGAGTTAATTTGGTCCAAACCCTCAGTTAATTATACCTTTCACGCCTTGGTTTAAGTAAAGAACTTCGGGTAAAGTATGGACTCCTTGGAGTGCTTAAGGAAGGAATGAAAGAATAGGGAGGCTAATGTTTAGGCTAAAGAGGGAGAAGAGAATTATTTGATGATCAAGCTTATTTATGAATCAAAAAGGGGAGATATGACCTCTATTTATAGAGAAAAAAAAGAGGGTTCGAATCAAGAAAAGATAAGAATTCGAATCGGATAAAATCCTTGCGATAGACAGCAGTTTTTGTTGTTTTGTTTTTATCATATCTTTTGATCCATAAATTGGAATAAGATGAATAAGATATCGTTGGAAATATCTTGAAGTCTAATTTCTAACCCAATTAAAATATATTGTAGAACAAAAGATATAGCCGAAATAGTGAGACGGTGTCAGTTTTGGATAGAGTTTGACATTTTATTCATATCTTTTCCGTTATAGCTCAGAATTGATATTATAATATATCATTGGAAAGATAATTTCAAGGGATATCCAACCATATAAAATTTGGATAAAAACTATAAGAAACAAAAATAATTTCTATCTATCTTTGAACGTCTTTCAATTCGGATATAAATAGGACTTTCAAAAAGAAAAGTTTTATTCAATTTCAAACTCTTTAATTTTATCTTTTCAAAAAGGATAATTAAGATCTTTTAGAAACTTATAGAATCTTCCAATTAATCCTAATTGGTTTAGGAATTGGATCAAAAAATTTGGACCCTCCACATGATCATTGGGCCGTAGGTAAGGTGGGCTTAGGTTCGATTTGGGCTTGTTTAATATTTTGGCTATAACTTATTCGTTATAACTCGGATTTGGGCTTATAATATATTGTTGGAAAGCTCTTTAAAATCCCTATACAACTATTCAATCATTGAAACCAGATAATGGACCAAAATAAACCGGATCAAACATTTTAATAAAAAGGACACGAAATGAATGATTTTAAAGGACACGAAATGAATTATTTTGGGTTTAAAGGCACAAAAAGAGGAAAATAAGTTATGGTTTGGGTAAATGGGCTAGGAATTGGGTTGGTTTATGAAATGAAAATATGGATTTGAATATGGATTTAAGCACTCAAAAGATTAAATACTAAACCCGACCAATAATGGCGGTGAAAGGTTGTTCATCATCGGGTTTGGTTTTGGGGAGACATTTTTAGGTGTCTACAGAAGCCCCCACTTTGACGAAGTTTGTAGAAACGTCAATTTCGAAAACGATAGTCAAAGTAGTCGATAGGGACGGAGAATGATTTAAGACGTTCTGCGATCCTAAATCATTTTGTACACGCCGATACCTACAAAAAAATGTTAATTCCACAGATAAAAGAGTAAAAGGATAGAATACGTATCTGGCACCAGTGTATCAGTGACAAATGAGTTTGGCAGCTTCCTATGCTTGAAGGAATCCACCGGATGACGTTTGTTGAAACGCTTTCCATGCCTGAGGAAAGCCGACTGAGGAGTTTGGTAGTTTTCTAAGCCTGAAGAAACCTACCGGATGATACTTTCCATGCCTGAGGAAAGTCGACATATGAATTTGGTGTCATTCTATGCTTGAAGAAATCCACCAATGATGCTTTCCATGCTTGAGGAAAGCCGACAAAGGAATTTGGCGGTTTTCTATGCTTGAAGAAAAATCCACCGACAACGCTTTCCATGCTTGAGGAAAGCCGACAAAGGAATTTGGCGGTTTTCTATGCTTGAAGAAAAATCCACCGATAACGCTTTCCATGCTTGAGGAAAGCCGGTAAAGGAATTTGGCGGTTTTCTATGCTTGAAGAAAAATCCACCGATAACGCTTTCCATGCTTGAGGAAAGTCGACAGATGATGAGATTGCAAGTCTCTGTGTATCGAGAACCTTGCGTCATGAAATGAAGGTGGTTCGATTGTCCCCGAACGTGGGCTGTAGATGGTTCGCTTGTCCCCGAACATGGGCTGTAGATGGTTCGCTTGTCCCCGAACGTGGGTTGTAGATGGTCCGCTTGTCCCCGGACGTGGGTTGTAAATAGTTTGCTTGTCCCGGAACGTAGGCTGTAGATGGTCCGCTTGTCCCCGGACGTGGGTTGTAACGTAGATGGTCCGCTTGTCCCCGGACATGGGCTGTAGTTGGTCCGCTTGTCCCCGGACGTGGGCTTTAGATGGTCCGCTTGTCCCCGGACGTGGGCTGTAGATGGTCCGCTTTTCCCCGGACGTGTGCTGTAGATGGTCCGCTTGTCCCCGGACGTGGGCTGTAGATGGTCCGCTTGTCCCCGGACGTGGGTTGTAGTTGGTCCGCTTGTCCCCGGACGTGGGCTGTAACTGAGACCTGCAAAATGAAATTTGACATGGGACTCGTATAGACTATGATTGACTTGACCAACCGACTTGATCAAGCTTTGACTTGTCATGACATGACATGTGTATGACTTGTGATTGTGTGTGTCTTGAGTGAGTGTGCGCTGACACAAGCAATTAAAAATGCAAAAGCAAAAATTTTCCGTCATTTTTGTCATGAGTGGAGGGTACCGACTTTCTCCCGAGAAAGAAAGACGTGAAAAATGAAGTTTTGTTTTTGAACTTCCCCAAAATAAAAGTCATGATAAGAAAAGGGAAGAAGTTTTGAACTTCCTTGTTGAGCAAGACGAAATGAATCACATGGATTTTCTTCTTTTCATATTGAACTGCCCGTCTTGAGTATAATGTATGCATGATGTATGTTCTTAGGCTAGGAGGCTAAGGACAATTACGTCATGTGACACGATAGATGAATGAACTTAGGTCATGGAGCTAAGCATCACATATGGTGTAAAGAAATGATCTTGAACGTTGCTTAGGTTTGGAAGCTAAGCACGTATATAGATGAAGTGATCGATGAGTATCGCATAATGAATGTCACATAGGTCAAGGAGCTAAGCACAATATGCGATGTATGAAACAATGAACATTGCTTAGGTCTAGAAGCTAGGCAAGTATACAGTGTCTCTTTTGATGTTGTCTTGAAAGATGACGAAACATGCGCATCGTTGAAGTAAGAAATCATGATAGAAGGTTCCTAGAAGGAAAGGTGATATGGATATGTATGTGTGAGTGAAGTGTGTGAATGTGATACTAAGGATGGCTGCAAGGGTTATGGTGATGGAAATAGATGTGAGAAGAGTCAAAGATGATGACTCTTTAGGCTGGGTAGGCTAAATGATGTGGGTTCAAGCCCCAAAGTCTAGCTCTAAAGGGGTAGGGATAAGCATTGGATATTCTTTGACTCGATCATGCATGGATATGAATATGAATGTGGATATGAATGTGAATGTGGCCGCACCTCGATGTGAGGTTGCCTACGTATCCGTTAGGAATCAGGCCAACGTAGCTCTAACCGAACTTTGCACAAGTGTGTGTACGCCTCAAAGAGGTCTTTCAAGGGTTGTAAGGTTGTTAAGCTGAAGGTTTAAGGAAGAAAGGGGTAAAAGGCTCAAGACCCAAGAGAAGCCCCCAAGATATGCAATTGTGTATTAGACTTTGCAAGTTTTATTTTTCATATATTTTTTTTTTTTTGAATTTTTCTTTTTTTTTTCGTTTTTCCATTCTTGTGAATCAATGTAGGCAATCTCAGATCATGCGGTCCATCACTCACTTAGCATTCATGTTTCTCAGGCACGGTACCAAGCACTCAATGAGAGACGCAATTTGAGACATGTTCATATCGGAGACATTGGAACACTTGCCTTTAGACATTTTTTTTTTATTTACTTATTTTTTTCCCTTTTTTTTTATTTTTAATTTGAACTTGCTTTCTGATTGTTACACAAATTGCACACCTTCCCATCCCAGGGTTAAGTGAATGTGGGTTGAAGAAATGAAGGTCAAATGTTAGACGAGGCTCAAAGTGGTTGATGAAAAAATGGATATTTGATTGAATGGTTAATGGAGAATGAATGGGTTGCAAAGGTTCCTCAAATCATTGGTATACCTTGTGTTTAGTTCGGCAATTGATGAATCTTTTTTCTTTTTTTTTTTTGCGCAGGACATGATCGAATGCAAAGGAAAGAAATTCTCATTGATGGAACATGTCATATAGACATAAGGATAAGGAGAACCTATGCTAGACTTATTAGGGGAAAAGGGATGAAACGAAAGAAAAAAAAAATGAAATCTTGTATAGAGACTTGTCTTGTGCTTCGTCTTCATGGTTGCTAATGAATTATTTGTTACCGCCAGAGGAACAAGAATTTTGTTATTGCTAATGCTTTGATTGGAAGAAAGGAAGGAAGGAATGACGTTCCCCTTATTCTTCCAACTCTTAACTAGTGATTCTTGAACTCGAGTATTATGGAACGAAATGAGCTCACTTAATGCATTCACTCAATACTAGGATTGGAAAGGAAGAGTGTATGAAAGAATTTTGAAAACCAATGGGGAATAATCCACCGATTCCTATTACGACGGAAAACGACGCATGCATGGTCCTAGTATACGATCATAAACAATATAGTGCATTACTCGAAGACAAAGTGTGTGCAATGACTTAACATGTGTGATTAGGTGAGTTTATTAAGACTCGTGCTATGATCGCATGGCTAGACATGAGGACGTTGTGAAAAACAAAGGACCCAATGACTTAAATAGCACGGAAGACTAAAAGACAAACTAACTTGATTAATTTTGTCCAATTTTAACGTTTATGCTATTTACTCGGTGAAAACGGTCCATTGGCAATCATTAGTCATAAATATGATCAACAACAATCAAATCAAAAAAACACATGTTAAGGTTAGCACAAAAAATCACAAGAAACTAGGAAGAGGACTAGAATTTTAGAAGAGTTATAACTCATGGGTATAAAAAATAAATAAATAAAAAATAAAAATCTATAATTCTATATTATATGAGTTGACACGGATTAAAGGACTTGGCTAATACTAGCTTGACACGAAAAGTTTAAAAAAATAAATAAATAAATAAATAAAAATGAATAAGAAAATTGATGCTAAAAAGACACCTAAACTGGACAGGTTGTAGTATATCGGTTATTACTTTTGATCTGTGACTCTGATTAGGACGAAACCAGCTCCAAGTGAAAGATAAAACTCGGGGCTACATATCCATAGGTTACACGTAACTCTTTCTAGAACTCTGGCTATGACCAAAACAAGTTGACTCTTGTGCAGGATACGAGAATAAAAATCCGGGTTGACTCAAATTTTAAAAAAATCTATGACTCGACTCTAAAAAAAATAAAAAGGGTTTGATAAGAGAAAAAAAAATTAATTAAAAAAAGTCAATAAAAAAAATGCACATATAAGCACATCGTCAAGCATGATGCAATGAAGTTCGCAACCTAGAGTCAAGTTCTATGTTCGACTATGGTCAAGCTTATTTGGGTGTCAAAGGGTACCATGGTTAAGAGTTTGGACGCGTTAGCAAGGCAGCCTCCCTTGAGGGTGTATGCCAATGGGCGGCTCCGCGAGTTCGTGATTAAATCAAACTCGACTCCATGGTTTGGGTGGATTTAAAAACTCGGATGAACCCTTATTGCCATGAGCGTTTTTGGGTTGATAGAGCTTAAATCCCCTGGGCTAGCCACATACGTAGAACACGTACTATTGTGGCAAAATAGGTAAGCTAAAATGCATATCATATGTGACAATGCCAGTTAAATTGCAGGAATACAATTCAAGAATCTTTTAATTCTCACCACTCATCTCAATTAAATACCGATCACTCAAATCGATAAAAAAACCAAGAATCCTCCCCAATGGAGTCGCCAAATTTTAGGCGTCGTTCGAAGTGCGCCTACGTTAAAGCATGTGTGAATATGCTTGGCACTCTTAGGAAGTGGGAATTGATGTATACGATTAGGGACAAGGAAAGTAGGGAGTCGACAACAAGTTTTTAAGGAACTTGTAAACCGTTCACGGATCATAAAAAGGCAACCACGATAAGGGACAACGATTGACCCGTGAAGGTTACACCCCATTCATAATCCATGAGATTACTAACTACATATGGTTTGGAACCACGAAAGGAGGATCGGGGATGATGGTACGAAGTGAGTCATGGAGTCACATTCGCCCGTATTGGCCTCTACTCGATTCTTATTGTGAAAAGCATTCCTGCGATCTCAAAGGCATACAAACAAATATTCAATTTACTCCAAACTATTATTAAGCTAAATTGGTTGAATATTAATGCAACACATAATTCTATAAAATTTGTAATCACTTGAATTAAACAACAAGATTAAAAAGGATCCTAAACCGGTTGTCCAAATTATCTTATTAGGCGTGATTTTCAATTACATATTCCCTTTAAACATGCAATATAGTGATCATAAAAATAATAGAATAAACATTAATATTGGAAGTAATTTAACAATAAATTGTTAGTCAAATCAAATATAAAATAACCCTAATCATGATACTAGCAATATAAAATAATAAGAGTAATTAAATTGATTAATTACTCACATTCTACGCGTTTCTTTAAATTGCTACATCATGAATAAACTATTAGTAACTTCAATGAAAATATAAATCAAATGGAAATTAAATAAAACTAAATAAAAGTAGATTTAATTTGGTCCAAACCCTCAGTTAATTATACATTTCACGCCTTGGTTTAAGTAAAGAACTTCAGGTATTATATGAACTCCTTGGAGTGCTTAAGGAAGGAATAAAAGAATATGGAGGCTAGTGTTTAGGCTAAAGAGGGAGAAGAGAATTATTTGATGATCAAGCTTATTGATGAATCAAAAAGGAGAGATATGACCTCTATTTATAGAGAAAAAAGAAGGTTGAAGAATCAAGAAAAGATAAGAAATCGAATCGGATAAAATCCTTGCGATAGACAGCAGTTTTTGCGGTTTTGTTTTTATCATATCTTTTGATCCATAAATTGGAATAAGATGAATAAGATATCGTTGGAAATCTCTTGAAGTCTAATTTCTAAACCAATTAAAATCAGATTAAAATAAATTGTAGAACAAAAGATATAGCCGAAATAGTGAGACGGTGTAAGTTTTGGATAGAGTTTGACATTTTATTCATATCTTTTCCGTTATAGCTCGGAATTGATATTATAATATATCATTGGAAAGATAATTTCAAGGGCTATCCAACCATATAAAATTTGGATAAAAACTATAAGACACGAAAATAATATCTGTCTATCTTTGAACGTCTTTCAATTCGGATATAAATAGGATTTTCAAAAAGAAAAGTTTTATTCAATTTCAAACTCTTTAATCTTATCTTTTCAAAAAGGATAATTAAGATCTTTTAGAAACTTATAGAAGCTTCCAATTAATCTTAATTGGTTTAGGAATTGGATCTAATAATTTGGACCCTCCACATGATCATTGGGTCGTAGGTAAGGTGGGCTTAGGTTCGGTTTGGGCTAGTTTAATATTTTGGCTATAACTTATTCGTTATAACTCGGATTTGGGCTTATAATATATCGTTGGAAAGCTCTTTTAAATCCCTATCCATCTATTCAATCATTGAAATCATATAATTGACCAAAATCAATGGGATCAAACGTTTTTATAAAAAGGACACGAAATGAATGATTTTAAAGGACACGAAATGAATTATTTTGGGTTTAAAGGCACGAAAAGAGGAAAATAAGTTATGGTTTGCGGAAATGGGCTAGGAATTGGGTTGGTTTATGAAATGAAAATATGGATTTGAATATGGATTTAAGCACTCCAAAGATTAAATACTAAACCCGACCAATAATGGCGGTGAAAGGTTGTTCATCATCGGGTTTGGTTTTGGGGAGACATTTTTAGGTGTCTACAATAACATTAATTAATTGGTTGAACTAATGAATGAACGAGAACAAAAGAACTCTATTGTGCAAGAAACAAAAATAGTTAATATAGGAACTAACGAAAATAAAAGCGAAGTCAAAATTGGCTTAACTCTAAATCCGGAAGAGCGATCGACCCTCATATAGATGCTCAAAGAATTCAAAGATGTGTTTTCTTGGTCATTCAAGGGCATGCCTGGAATAGATAGGGAAATTGTTGAACATACCACTCCCTTGAACCCTACCTCTAAACCAGTATAACAAAAACTTCGACGAATGAAACCTGATGTCGCATTGAAAATAAAAGAAGAAGTACAATAACAGTTAGACACGGGTTTTATTCACGTATGTAATTACCCAGAATGGGTACCGAACTTTGTCCCAGTCCCTAAAAAGAATAGACGAGTTTGCATGTGTGTCGACTTTAGGGACTTTAATAAAGCTAGCCCTAAAGACGACTTTCCTCTACCACATATTGATATATTGGTAGATAACACGGCTGAACATGCAATGTTATCCTTTATGGATGGATATGGAGGTTACAACCAAATTTTAATGGCAAAAGAAGACGAAGAAAAGACATGCTTTATTACCCTTTGGGGTACGTATTGCTACATAGTCATGTCATTCGGTTTAAAAAATGTAGGAGCTACGTACCAAAGAACGGCTACGACTCTCTTGCATGATATGATGCATACAGAAATAGAAATGTATGTGGATGATATGATCGTGAAGTCCAAAGATAGAATGGGACATATAAAAGCTTTACGCAAATTTTTCACTCGCATAAAAGAATACAAAATGCGATTGAATCCAAAAAAATGCGCCTTCAGAGTAACTTCTGGCAAGTTACTCGGATACGTAGTAAGCACACGTTGCATCGAGATCGATCCCTCTAAAATAAAGGCAATTGTTGACATGCCTCCCCCCTCAAACAGAAAATGAAATTAGGGGATTCCTTGGCAAACTACAATACATTAGTCGATTTATCAACAAATTGACTATGACTTGTGAGCCAATATTTAAAAAATTGAAAAAAGAGGAGAAACATGAATGGGACGATCAATGCCAAAAGGCCTTTGAGAAAATCAAAGATTATCTCCAAAGTCCACCAATTTTAGCACCACCAGTACCCAAACTACCTTTTAGGCTATACATTACAGTTACAGACACAGCTATGGGAGCCATGTTAGCACAAGAGGTAGAAAAAGTCGAGCGTGCAATATATTACATAAGTAAAAAATTCATCCAATATTAAACAAAATATAGCACCTTGGAAAAGTGAAGCCTAGCATTAGTGTGGGCAAAAAAAAAATTACGACATTAGATGTTACCACACACTACTCATGTGATTTCTCAGCAAAATCTGATAAAGTATTTGTTTGAACAACCACCCATACAAGGAAGGATATCTAAGTGGTTGGTGATGTTGGCCGAATTTTAGTTAAAATATATTCCTAAAACATCAATGAAAGGAAAAGTAATTTTCGACTTTCTGGCACAACATCCAATTCAAACAAGTCGTTCAGAAACTACTCATCTTCCGGATGAAGAGATTCTCATGACACAAGATGACAAATGGGTAATGTACTTCGACGGTGCGTCCTATCAAAAAGGATGTTGCGTAGGAGTGTTACTCATAAGGCCACCAGCCGATCCAAGAAGGAAATTCAAACCTAATTGGATAGGTCCCTACCGCATAATTGAAATCCTATCAGAAGGAGCCGTCAGATTAATAGATATCGGAGGAGATGAAATTCGCCAATTAATAAACATTGATCGACTTAAGAAATATTACATATGAAATCCGGATAAACTCGTTCACTCATATAACCAATTTTAATTAGCATTCAATTGAAAGATTCTAAGTGTAATGCACTTTCTCGAATAACACGGTAAAATACATAACACTTGGGGGGTAATTTAGAAATAATAAATCGTTCTAAGTGTTCAAATTTTTTCGAACATCACGAAAAAATCTTCACACTTGGGGGGGGGGGTAATAATACATAATTTAAATTTTTTTCTCTCAAGATATTCGTAGCACAGGTTTCGCTCGCGCACAACTGGAAGAGTTGCGTGCAGATGTCACGCACAACAGATTTCGTTGCGTGCGACAGGCTCGCGCAACTAAAGATTTTGCGCGCTCCACCTGATGACAAACTGCGAACCCGAATTATTACGTTTGAATGAAGTTGCGATTTCTACTTGAGGCAAAAAGAGGGTGTTTCTTAAATATAACATATAGTCGGAAAATAAAATTAAACTTTGATGTAATTCTTTTAAACAAGGTTTGATTAATTTTTCATTTAATTTCTACCTAAGAGATTAAAGAAAATTAAAAAAAAAACATAAATAGAACTACGCAAAGACATGATTTTGTAATGTGAATACGTAGGCAATCTTTAGGATTCGGTCATATCAAAATATAAAAATTTAAAGCTCATTTTATTTCATTTTATTTCAAGAAAAGAGAGGCATTGTTGAACTAGATTGTAAACGAAAAAAAAATAACATAGTAGTGATTATACTTTATTCGAAATAAACTAATGATAAAATTTTGTAACACTCTAAGGTTTTACTATGTCCTCGATTGTCACAAATGATGGAGGAGTAGTTTCCATTGCAGTATTTTCAGAATCCTTGGAGCTCTCCCCTACACTCTTCTTTTTCACCCAAACATTGTTTTTCAATTTAGGGATTGAAGCCTTTGCAACCTGTTTTCCTTTCCCTTTGACTATTGGAGCTTTCTTGCGAGTATTTGGTGAAGGGTCTTTGATTTTCACACCTTGTTGCACGTGTTAGGAGGGAGCTTTCCTTTTTGTCTCTTTTGAGCGAGCCTTAGGGGATGAGAAGTCTAATTTTCTTCTCATACCTTTGTTTTGGCCACTAGGATGAGTAGTAGTGGTTGAATGCATCAAAGGCTTAGGTGGATTACGAGCGGCGGCGGTTTGAAGTTGAGACCGAGCTTTGTTTAATTCGTCCTTATCCGCCGCATTCATCCAAGCTTTGTAAAAGGAAGATAATGCAATACTCGCAGTAGGATTTTGTACTACCCATCTAGGAAGCCTTGACCAATACTCCATCCAACGAAAAATTCGATCGGGTTTAAAAGTCACATCTCTAGGGGTATCACAATCTTGCGGGGGAATAATTTGTTTCATCCCTTATTGTCCCATTACCCTGCAAGGAAAAATATAAGTAGTACTAGATAGGCCTAAAAGCCTAATGTAAGGGAAGTTGAGACTATTCCCAATCATACTATTTATGTTCCACCAAGGAATCACAAAACGTATGTCCCATGACAGAAAAACTACATCCTCTCTTCGTTCTTATGCTTATACAGGATTCGACGTCCAAGGAATGTCCTTACTCCATTAGCCTCAAGGTTTTGTGGCTGATCAACAATTCGCAAGTGCTCCATGAACCAAATCTGAAGAAAAAAAAAATTCAGTTTGTGATTTTTACACAAGCAGGTGGCGCGCGCATCAAAATTAGTTGCGCGCGCCCTCCGCGCGCAGCGAAGAAGATTGCGCTAGTCATGCCAGCGCAAATTTGTAACTCGCGCTGATAAACAACAAAAAAAACATACATGTAATAGGAGTGGACTTCCCGTGACACTGTTTTTGTTAGGGTCTCCTCTAAGGCGATTCAAACATAGAACGATTTCCGCCAAAGCCTAAGGAGCGGGTGAATGACATCCCTCTATTTGCTCTATTATGGATACCATGGAATAATCTTTGTATTCTTTGCCTGTCCTAAGTAAACAATTAACAACAAGACAATAACATAAAGCACGAATTTAAAAGCGTTGTTTAGTCATGTTGTCATGAGGGGCGACAAAATATTCAATAAATTGAATCAAGTTCACGCCTTCTTCAGTTCCAATGTTGGTCATATCATTGTCGGAGAAGACAAAAAATCTTTGGAATATAGGTTTGGGATCCAACAAGGTAGGCAAATAAGTTACAGGGATAGTATTTGTAGGGAAACCTAGCAAGGCCTCAAACTCACCGGGAAGGGGGACAATTTCGTCCCCTTTAAACAAGAAAAGATGGTGGTTAGAGTCCCAATGATTTACTACGGCATGAAGAAAATCAAAGTTAACCACTAGTTGCATATAATACAATAGAGGGTCTAGGTGGTAAATTTTGAAAGCTAGTTTGTCCTCGGTTGAAAGGGAAGTGACCCATTGCTTCAAACGTTGTTCAAAGGTCTTCACCATTGTTCAAAAAAAAAAAAAAAAAAAAAGAATGAGAATTTAGAGAGATTAATTCTTTTTACTTTCTTATATCACTAAGCGAATGAATGCGAGATGATCAAAATACTACACGAAATCACGTTTAAATAGACCCAAGACCTTAAAGGAAAGTTCACCAACAGGTGGTGCGCGCAACTAATGAGTTGCGCGCGACATCCGCGCGCAATTCTCGAAGTTGTGCGCGTCTCCCCTGTCGCAGCGCATAAGTTGGACTTATTTCCGTATTTTGGCTCACATAATGACGGAATCTTCAGGAAATCTTAAGACGAATTATACGCTTGCCTTTTAACCCTTTGTGTCCCTTTTCTTGCCTACTTTCTTATTTTCTTTTTTCTTTTTTTTTTTTAATTATTTTCCTACTTTCTTATTTTCTTTTTATTCTCCTACTTTCTTTTTCTTTTTATTTTCTTTTTTATTTTCCTACTTCCTTGTTTTCTTTTATTTTCTTTTTTCTCTTTTTTCTATTTTGTTTTCGTTTCACCTTCTTTTTTTTCAAGTTTTGGTTATTTTTTCGAGGGTGGTAAGTCGGGAACCCTTTCCCTCTCTAGAATTTTTTTTTAATAATAACGTAAACATGGAAACAAAAAATAATAATAATGATGACATATATACAAATGTGTCATATGTACAACAATGCAAAAAAATATATTTGTTTCCTAAAATAAATAACAATATGTGTACAAAAAGAATCAGGGTGATGGCGACTACTAGACGGTTGCTGCACATCCTGCAAAATCCAAAACAAGATTAATACATGAAATTTAATAACTTCGTTGAAAATAAAAGAAATAAAACTTACCGCGATCATCCGATGATCAAGGCATGATAAAGTCAAGAGGGCTCTCCGATAAGCAACTCGGAAAGCACGTAAAGTCCTCACCATGCCTTTCACGGTTTCCCGCGGAACATGTTCTAATAATATAAGGACAGTTAGTAAACAAACGTATATAAAACAAAAAATAAATAGAAATATTTAATTACATATACACAAAAGACATACCGACTCAGCCGTCTTAAGTACAAACAGTATCCCCTCGTCATCCTCTGCTGCTAGAAAGGTCTCACGAATTATCGATCCGACAGCATCGTTATACGAGATCTCCGCTGTAGGAGGCACCCAACCACTTAGCTCGACCCGCTAAAATATATATATCAAAAAACGATAAAAGGGTCAAAGTTCCGAAAAATAAATAAAAACAAGGAAAAAAGAGAGTTAGAGTACTAACTGGAACAAAAGCCGGAAAAGGAGTCATCCTGAATGCTATGAAAGCCGGATAAGAAACCTCCGGCAGCACCACCTGCTCCGCTAGATAACCAAGGATCGCCTAAGCTCGATCCTCGGCCGACAGCAAGTCCGGACGTAGCATTCGGATCGGAGGATCCGCAGGAACCAAAGGCTCCTCGGACGAAAGCTGCCAGAGAACACGCTCGCCTAAAAACCAAGCGTATGTCCTCTGGAGCACCGAGAGTCCAGGATAGAGGGTCCGAAAATGACAACAAATCATGCCAGACTGGATAACCTCTGAGACACCGACGATCAAACTCCAAGGACGGAGATCGATCTATAAAACACAACCACTTGAAAAATCGTCAGAAAATAAATAAAATCAAAAAATGCACATGTAGTTGGAATACTTACCGACGCACGAGTCGCCGAAAGGACCCTCTGGCGAAAGTCGTCGGAAGAAGTGGCTCGTCTCTTCTTAATAGCGACCAATCGATGGGCGATAGGAAAACGAGTAGCCCCAAGCACCCTGGGGGCTAAGAAAGGCAGGTACGAATATCCCCAAGCCTGAAACCGAGAAAAGATAAGCCTAAAGGAAAAAAGCAAAAGTAATAACAGAAAAAAGCATAAAACACGAACCTCAAGGATAAGGCCATGCCACGTAAGCGAGATCCGAGGCACTTCAGTAGCTGCCGCGGAATCCATCACCCGTGTTGCTTGCCTATAGCTGTAAGCATACGGGCATACGACACCTCCGCCCAACTCAGATCACCTACTTGACCCAAATCGTTGAGGCAAATAAGTAACCCAATGGCAAAACGCTCTCCTCGATCACTCAAGATGGTGACGGAAAGCACGTGAGCAATGTATATCCGAGCCAGCTGCTCAAGTATACAATGTCGATCAATCTCGTCATCCGACAACTCGTCGGCAAGAACCGAGTACGAACAAGACTGCGAATACACGTGAAGGGCCGATGCAAGACGGTCCCCCACAAGGTCGTGCAGTCTCTCGTCTGACCCCTTAACGAACTCTATAACTACGGGCTCGCCTCCGAAAGGAAAACCCATAATCATAGAGAAATCGAAAGGGGTAACCGTCATCTCTCCCCATGGTAAGTAGAAAGTGTTGGTGGAATCCCACCAAAACTCCAGTAATCCACAAAGGAAAGCTGGCGATGCAGGCTTACTCGATAAATCACGAAGAGCCGCCAGGTGGGAGTCAATCCCCAAAAGTACTACAATCTCCTTTGCCACCTCGGGCAAACTCTCAAAACGGGCTCGCAGGTCACCAGAGCCGTATAAAAGCATGCTAGGCTCACTCTAAGGGAAATAAAATAATAGAAATAAAAAAAACGGTAATGGTTTAAAAAGGAGAAGAAACAAAAGGAAAAAAAGAAAGAAACAAAGGCGTAAAAAACTCACGATGCCGCGCCACCCTCTGATCGAAACATGATGGTATGGCTCCCACTTAAGGACCCTAGGGTCCCAGTTGGGAGGAGCCTCCCAAACCACATCCTCCTGGCGACGTCGATCGGCCGCGACGCATCGCTCTTGAACTTCCTCTCGAGGACGAGCCACCCTCTTCCAAGGACGAACTACCTCGTCCGGACCACCAAGAATCTCCTCAACATCGACGAATAGAGGCGAGTCCATGCTATGATGGATAAACTTTCTATAATTAGTTTACTTTATTTCCTAAACTAAACTAATATACGTATTCTAGACCCATTTCGACAGCATAACGGCTGCCGATATGGCAAAACACGAAAATCGAATGTCACCCCTACTTGATGTAGGCGTCGTTCGAAGTGCACCTACGTTAAAAGCATGTTGTGAATATGCTGGGCACTCATAGGAAGTGGGAATTGACATAATACGATTAGGGACAAGGAAAGTAAGGAGCCGCCAACAAGTTTTTAAGGAACTTGTAAACCGTTCACGGATCATAAAAGGCAACCACGAATAAAGGGACAACGATAGGCAACAACGATTGACCCGTGAAGGTTACACCCCATTCATAATCCATGAGATTACTAACTCCATATGGTTCGGAACCACGAAAGGAGGATCGGGGATGATGGTACGAAGTGAGTCATGGAGTCACATTCGCCTGTATTGGCCTCTACTCGATTCTTATAGTGAAAAGTTATTCATGCGATCTCAAAGGCATACAAACAAAAATTCAATTTGCTCCAAACTATTATTATGCTAAATTGGTTGAATATTAATGCAACAAATAATTCTAAAATATTGTGATCACTTGATTAAACAACAAGATTAAAAAGGAGCCTAAACCGGTTGCCAAATTATCTTATTAGGCGTGATTTTCAATTACATATTCCCTTTAAACATGCAATATGGTGATCAATAACAAATAAAAGAATAAACATTAATACTGGAAGCAATTTAGCAATAATTCCAACAATATAAAATCGTTAGAAAAGTAATAGAAATAAGAGGAACATAATTCTTGCTTTGATTCTGTTTGTTTGCAACTACAAAATAATAAACGAGTTAGTAACTTCAAGGAAATAATAATAAAACAACAATTAAATTAAATTAAATAAAGTAAAGTTGATTTGGGGCCAAACCCTCAAACAGTTCTACCTTTCACGCCTTGGCTTAAGGATAGAACCACGAGTAAAGTATGGACTCCTTTGAGCACTTGAAGAAGGAATTTTGAAATGAGAAGGGGAAGGCTAGTGTTTAGGCTAAAGCATAGAAAAGAGAAAAATCAACTAGAGAATTAATTGATGCCCCGTACAATAGAAATGAGGGGGTATTTATAGGGAAAATGTGCTGAGGGAGCACACGGAACCCTAAAATGATAAAAACCCTAAAAAAAGTATCCCGCGACACGGCAAACTGTACCGTGACACGGGAAGTCCCACCGTCAGACGGGAAACATTCCCGTGACACGGTGCATTTTTAGTGTGACGCGGGAAATTTTCAGTAAACGGGGAAGAAAACGCGTTAAGGGTTTACGCGGAAAAGACACGGAATTTCCCGTGTCACGGCAGATTTCCTGTGTCATGGGAAATCCCACCGTCATACGGGAATGATTCCCGTGACACGGTGGATACCTGCCGTGGCGCGGGAATTCCCAGCCCGCTTTTCCATCTAAATACATTTTTAACCCTAATTTCATTCGGCATTTTAAGTGTCGATTGATAATTTCGGGCCTTTTCTGACTTATTAATAATTAAATTAAATAAATAAAATGTTTGGGCCAAAAATAAATAATAAAACAATAAAATAAAAAAGGTTTGGGCTAAAATTAAATAATAAATTTGGGCTGAAATTAAAACTATGCTTTTACCAAACATCAAGACTAGTCCATGGACTGTTAAAAAATCTGAATTTAATCAAATACGATTTTTTAAGCACTCTCGAGGTTAAATACTAAACCCGACCAATAGTGGCAGTGAAAGGTTGTTCATCATCGGATTTGGTTTTGGGGAGACATTTTTAGGTGTCTACAGAAGCCCCCACTTTGACTGAGTTTGTAGAAACGTCAGTTTCGAAAACGATAGTCAAAGTAGTCGATAGGGACGGAGAATGATTTAAGACGTTCTGCGATCCTAAATCACTCTGTATACGCCGATACCTGAAGAAAAATGTTAATTCCACAGATAAAAGAGTAAAAGGATAGAATACGTATCTGGCACCAGTGTATCGGTGACAAACGAATTTGGCAGCTTCCTATGCTTGAAGGAATCCACCGGGTGACATTTGTTGAAACGTCTTACATGCTTGAGGAAAGCCGACTGAAGAGTTTGGTAGTTTTCTAAGCCTGAAGAAACCTACCGGATAATACTTTCCATGCTTGAGGAAAGTCGGCGTATGAATTTGGTGTCATTCTATGCTTGAAGAAATCCACTGAAAATTCCTTCCATGCTTGAGGAAAGCCGACAAAGGAATTTGGCGGTTTTCTATACTTGAAGAAAAATCCACCGATAACGCTTTCCATGCTTGAGGAAAGCGGACTTGGCGGTTTTCTATGCTTGAAGAAAAATCCACCGATAACGCTTTCCATACTTGAGGAAAACCGACTTGGCGGTTTTCTATGCTTGAAG
The DNA here is from genome assembly GCF_948465745.1 of Chenopodium album. Classification (NCBI taxonomy): domain Eukaryota; kingdom Viridiplantae; phylum Streptophyta; class Magnoliopsida; order Caryophyllales; family Amaranthaceae; genus Chenopodium; species Chenopodium album. Next base: position 50,122,681 of record NC_137841.1, on the reverse strand, counting down.
AAAAATCCACCGATAACGCTTTCCATGCTTGAGGAAAGCCGACTTGGCGGTTTTCTATACTAGAAGAAAAATCCACCGATAACGCTTTCCAAGCTTGAGGAAAGCCGACGACTACTGCATCATTGAAATTTTCAAATGTATGATTGTTTGATTATCCCCGAACGTGGGCCGCAAATGATTCACACCTTTAATCGATTATCCGACCATATTCTTGCTAGGGGTAAAATGGTAATTTTAGTCCCCTTTAAGTATCAGTTAGAATTTTCCGCGTAATTCCAGCGAAAAAATAACTGCCCAAAAGCCTCGAAAAATCATTCAAACTGGTCAAAAACGCCAGGAATATTCGCTGACAACACGCAGAACTACCGTGCCACGTGGCATTATGCCATGACACGGTAACATCCCCCGTCAGACGGTATGTAACCCCATGTCACGGGGTATTTTTTTTTTTTTTTGTAATTTTTGTTGTTTGAATTTGTCAACGCGTGGATTTTTATGCTTTTGACCCACAAATCCAAGCGCGCCACGTCATCATAGTACCGTTACACGGTAACGGTCACCGTGACACGGTGAACGGGGTGCTTTTTCTTGCTTTAAATTCAAGCTTCTTCTGCCATTTTCTCCATTTCCGCACTCCCCTTCTCCATTTTCTTCTTTTTTTCTCTGCTCAACTTATCGAGCCACGGCAAAAACACACCGGCACCAGAGTCGTTTCCCGTCAGACAGGGTCACTTACCGTGTCATGGCATTTCTGTGTTTTCGTCTTCTTCTTCTTTTTTTTTTCGCTGCAACTTGCTGCTAGTCGTTGCTGCTTGCTGTTAATCGTCGTGCTGTTGTTGCCTGAAGTCGCCGCTGGTGTCGCCGGAGCTCCGTCGTCGTCTCAGAGGCTCCGTGACACGAATGATAACCATCGTGTCGCGGCACTGCTTCCTGTGTCGCGGTGAGTGAGCTGGGTTGCCGGAGTTATTTTCGAGCTTTTGTTGCTCGATTTTTCACCAAATTCACTCCAAAATTTTTGCTATACTCCTCATATTCGAACCTTTACAAGGATCTATGTAAGTTCCTCTTAATTTTGTCTTGAATTTGCCTCAAATGAGTAATTTCATTAAAAACCTTTAGAAATCAATTTGGGGATTTTTTATTTTGAGGTTTTATGTTGAAATTCTTGCCATGAATTTACTTGTATATGTATGTATGTGTGTTTGTGAGAAATTTAAGACAAAAATTGCATGATTTGATGGAGAATTGAGCAAATCACCATTTTTTGTTACTACTTTTAGTGAAATGATGTTCTTGTTGTTCATGTTACTTCTTTGCACTTGAAATGGTGAAATATTGGTGGTAGATCTTTGTAAAATATGTCATGATGTGTTAATTCATCATTTTTGTGCAATTTCGAAACATATTTCGTGTATGTACTATATTGTCATGGAGAACATAGTATCATGCGGCTAGGAGAATTGTAGTATTAGTTTGTCATGGAGAAACTAAATACTATAAATACTTCCATAATTTTCCCAATTTTTAGCCTTGAGGTAAAAATTTAACGTATAATGCGATAAACAACTAAATAACTTAGGAAGTGATGCTAAGCATTTAGATTTTTTATTAAAATGCAACTCGAATTAAATGTCTTAGGAAATGATGCTAAGCATTTAGATCTTTATTTTTACAATAGCATGCCTAGGCGACGGGATCGCGATCTTTCCACCCATGGCCGGCGTCAGGCTTTTCGGGAGGACACTCCCCTATTCCCGAGGGTATGGACGACGATGTCTTAGAGTCCGAGCCTCGGGCTTCTACGAGTAGAGGTAGGTGGGTTCCACCTCTGTGGACTCCAGACCAGTTTGTTTTCTGTCGTGAGAACCACGTTTCTCATCGCTCACTCTCCGGCATAGTTGACGGCACGCTTCGCCACCACGGTTCTAGAGCTGTAGATTTGATTCCTCGACTTCATCAGATCATTACGAGGGATCCTGCTACGAACGCCTTATGGGAATCGGCTGGTTTAGCGGATTTTTACTCGGCGGTCGTAGGGTTTTTCAGCCCCCGGGGTTGCGGTGCGACGGTTGTTTGCACATTGTTAGAGTATTTTTGGGATACTACCAAAACCTTTCATTTTGCTTGGGGGGAGATGACAGTGACCCCTCTGGACTTCAGCATGATTAGCGGGTTGCGCTTCACTGACCGGGCCGTAGCTTAGATGTCTGATCTTTCTTGGGGAGCGGCTAAGGCAGCCGATTTGTTAGGTCCGATCGTTCAGCATATCAGGACCCGACCAGTGTCTCGAGGTAATCCTAGGAGCGGGCGATCAGAGTTGGCTTCAGTTCTAGCTCGTGGCTTCGACATGGAGGAGACATCGGCTGAGCAGCGAATGCGGATCTTCATTCTGATTCTGATCTCCATGACCCTTTCTCCTGATAGGAGTTCACGCGCACTCCTTTGCTACCTACCTTCTTTAGTCAGGATCAGTGAGATAGGATCCTATAGCTGGGCCAGCCTTGGATACGCCGACCTTCTCTTGTCGCTACGTCATGGCTGTCGGCAGCTGAACGACGAGTCTCCCATCACTGTCTACGGTCTGTGGAGAGTCGTAGAGGTGATGATCTTTTCCTCTTCTTGTTTATTTTAATTTGTTCGACTCATGTGCTCAAAGATCACTTTTCATTGCAGCTATGGTTCTACGAGTACTTCCCAGTCTTGGCTCCTCGACGGCGTCGTGGAGCAGTTCATGATTTCCCTGTCGGCGCCAGCTGGCGTGACCGAGGAGAGTCATGGATGGAGTCTGTCTCTGCGCTACGCGGGCTGCTACGCCGAGGCACCTCTTCTGTTGGTGTAAGAATTAGTTTTGTTGCCTGTCATTTTCTCTTTGACGTTATTTCCAGTGTTTCATGCCAACTTTTTATGGTTTTCAGGTTGCCATTGATGTCCAGTATCGTCCTTGGGCTGGGATGACTGATCTTTTCGAGGCCTTGCGTCTTTCAGCGCACCGCACCATTTTTGTTGGTACTGGACGCTTTGTCTGGTATTTGGGGGAGTGTGTCGTTCGTCAGCATAGCGGTGATCGTTCGTCAGCATAGCGGTGATCGTTTTGTGGTGCCCTCATCTCCACCGGAGTCGATGCTGGACTCGCGCCTGCTTAGGGAGTTGATAAACAGGGGAGAGCGCTACACTTTTCCTTGGCAGGAGCTTGTGCACATGGAGGGTGATTATGCGCAGGACATGCTTCCCTCTCTGGCTCCTCCACCCCGTCTTCCTGAGGTATGATTTCTCTTGAGGATTTTGTTACTATTCTCTGTTTAAATAGTCGAATAACTTGATTATTCGATCATATTTTCAGACGATTGTTCGCCTTGTGGGGAGGATTGAGATTCCGACTCAATCTGTCCGCTACCCGGGGCCGATTTGTATTACCGAGGACCATATTGCTGACGCGCCAGAGGGTTACAAACAGGCGCAAGAGTCTCTCCCCGAGGTCTTTGAGCCGGTAAGTTTTTTTTATGCATTATTCATCCTTTTATCATCGCTTGTTACTGATTTTCCTTTGTTTTATCCTCAGCCTAATCGCTCGGAGATGATGGGATTCATGAAGCTGGTTGACGCCCTGAAGTACTGCATCATCAAGCTTCGGTGTGGTGCGAGTTGTCGGAGCAGTTCTAGCGATGTTCTTGAGGTATGTTCATTTTTTTCCACTTCTACCATTTGTTTTATTTTGCGTTGTTGACGTCTTTTGATTTTGAATCTTTCAGGAGCAACAGAGGTCCCGCTCGTGCTCGAGGCATAGAGGCTATGACCAGAAGGAGCTTGGTCGTGGTAGACGATCTCCAGGGATTCACCGGCATTCTCAATACCTGCATTTAAACTCAGTAAATGGGGGCTTCTAATACCCACAAAAGCCATCCTATACCAGCATTAACTATGTATTCAAGGGAGTGTATTTCAAAAATCTCAAAGAATCAACTACTTCTAAACGAATAATATTAATATAAACATGGTTATCGTCTACCAAAATAATTTTGAAGTTTGAACATGGCAAGAGTAAGTGACGAGGGGTCGGGCTAGGTCGTTGGACTAATCCTCCCTAAGCCAAACAAAATTTATAAACACTTAACTAACCTAAATACAAGTATAGAGGTAAGTCAAGGGTCGAACCCAAAGGAACGGTAATGTCTAGGTGCTTTCATTTATGTGCCTAAGCTAGGTCGAAGTCTAAGGATAAAAGGTGACACTAACAACTACTTAAACGGAGAAACCAAACAAATAGGAATCAATATAATGAAACACTAGAGTTTAAGATCCTCAAATATTAGCAATGAACATAGCTAATTGGGATAGGAATTGACTAAGTCGAGTGATGCGAGGGAAAATTAATCATGCAACAGAAAGAGCATATCAGGCTATTTTCCTAGAGGTCTAACTAGCGTCAACTACGATAAACTCTAGCTAGGAACGTTATAAGACACCTCAATCGTTAAATGCAAGCCACAAATCAATGGGTCGTATCAATGTGAACCTACAATGCAATCTATTGTGAATAACTAGAGTGATCAAGCCTAAATCAAACACACACATGCACATAATAAATCAACCAATTTTATCACATCATCAACTCCATCAATTATCCCCCAATTTACATCAATCCATCACATCATATAAGCTTCACCAACACCCTAGCAAGCAAACTACTCTAGCAACATCATCGAATCAACTAACAACTATAGAAGACAAGAATCAACACTTAAAGAAGAACAATTACTCTAATCAAATATCAAAGATCAAAATCCAATCAAAACAAATCAAACAAACAGGAATATTAAACAAAACAATAATTGAGATAGAGTTTAGAAATGCTCATTGATAATAGAGAAGATCTCCAATACAATTGTCACCATTGAATCTTCAATCTCTCAATCACCATTGAAATTCATCACTTTCTCTCTCTAAAATCTACTCCTAAAACTAACCCTAAAACTAGAGAAATAGCTCTCCGCTAAGCTAAGAATATGATCAAAATCTAATATGAAACTTATTCTAAACTTGCCCCAAAAGATTACAAAGATATTTATAGAGGCGCGAAAACACCAAAAACCGAGCAACAAATACTCAGGGAGGCGCGCCCGCACAGCAGGGGAGGCGCGCCCGCACCATGGGGAGGTGCGCCCGCGCCAAGGGGTGGTGCGCCTGCGTCACCTTGTGGTGCGCCCGCGCTTCTCTGGGTTTCTTCGAAATTCTCGCGGCTTCGTGCGTTCGCTACGGTTGCACGACTATGATGATGATGAACACTAGGAGTGGCAGTAGATAATGCCCTTTATTAGTGGTTACACCACTTCTTAATGGTAGCACGACATGAAAGCGCAAGAGGCAAGACTTGGAATTTCCACTTCCTTTCATCTTGAGCTTTCCAAATGCCGTGAGCTTGCTCCAAAGGCTTTCTCCACCTTAGTAGATCACCAATATCAAGACCCGAACCTCGTACAATAGCTACAACCACGGAAATATAGAAAATAAAGGAGCAAAGGCTAGAAAACCAACGAAGTACACAAAAACTACAAAATAAGAGAGGAAAGGTAAAACTAAGCAACAAAGCATAAAACTAAGCATTTATTGAGCAAGAAAGCTATGAAAAGAGGATGAAATCAACGTAAATGTTCATCAAATTGGTGCCATTTATGACACCCATCAAATGCCCCCAAGCTTATCTTTTGTTCGTCCTCGAGCAAAACATAACCAAGGTAGTGAAAATCACGAGCTTATTTAAACAAGCTAAAGAGGAGAAGAGACAAGAATAAACACTAACTCACTTTCGTAGGAATCACGGTCAATTTTAGCAACTAATGACAAGCCATTTAAACCCCTAGATCGCCCTAGAGGACGAGTGACGCTCTCGTAAGGGTTTCCTAAGAGTTTAACCCATAACTCTCATAATAGTACAAACAAGGCAAAGCACGAAAAACAAGTCAAAAGGAAAGCAAAACAAACAAATGTTCATGAAAGGACTTTTCCAAATGTACAAGCACAAATGAATGCAAATCTTTCTAAACAAGTAAGGGAGTGCACGTTCCAAGATACCCAAGGTTGATTGAAACATAAATATGCTAAGCATGGGAACTAACTTTCACAATCCACTTTCATCCCAAACGATCTTATCACGTTCTTCCTACTAGTCTCATATCAACCTCTAGTGAGCATCCCAATGATTCCTCGAAGGAACCGAAAAAAGAGAATTTTTAGGCTACTCGACTTCTTGACTATGCATCCCTTCTCCTTAGGCTAAAACTCACATTTCTCTCCACCAATGAATGACTCAACCACTTAGGTCAAAAGGTCTTTCCCCAAGGTTGTAACGTTAGGCAAAAGGATGAGGGTAGGCTAAAATTTAAATTTTGGTGGTTAACCTAAATTGTGAAGCAAAGATTGCGCATTTCTTTACACCATAACCAAGTAATCACCAAACAAAAAAAAAACACCCACAAGCTTATTCAAAGCTATAAATCACAAACATATACACAAAAAGCGTGAGAACACTTCCCCCCAAGCTTAAATGGAGTATTGTCCTCAATGCTAAAAAAGGAAGAATACTCACATCAAAATATTTTTGCATTTTTCATTTTTCACTTTTTATTTCTTTAATAGTGCTTTGTCCTCGCCTCTTTTAACTTTGGACGGCTTTTCAACTTTGCACTTGCTTTGTCCTTCCCTTTTTTAACTTTGGACGGCTTTTTCATTTATTCACTTGCCATTATTCACAAAAATATTCAAAACACAATCTTGCATTCATTTGAACCAATAACCATACTAATACACCACAAACTCCAAAGTATGACCATTTGCTTCACAAAAACCAAAAATGGAACAAAAAGAAACAAAGGATCAAGAATCTAAAGATGTGGCTTGAAAAGAAGGGAAAAAGCTCAAATGGTTAGCAAGTAGGCAAATGTAAACCCAAAAATAACAAAAAAGATGAATACTATCCTAGAAAAAGAAAAATTACCACCCCGAAAAGATGCCTTTGTCCTCCCTAAATGGTTCGGTCTTGGTCGTAAGAAATATGAGTCAAGATTCTAGATTAGGTCCGCAATAGTCAAGGATCCATGCCGCTCATGCAAATAAATGTTGAAGGATTGAAAACGTATAAACCTCACATGGATGTAGCAAAAACTCACTATTGGTGTCAAATCGACTATAGGAAGCAACTACCTAACATGCCACATACAAGTAGAATCCGATTTCATGATCCCACTAGTTCTAACCAACTACCTTAGCATGCTTTATCCTAGAATCAACCAAGCATACTCTCAAACCGTGCACACCATTACCATTTAAGAAGAATAGCATTCAATTATTCAAGTCCAAATGTTATTATGTCCAAAGCAAGAACAAAACAAAACACATTGCAAATTTGCCTTGATAGAAAAAAAAAATCTTTTTGGAGTTTTTCAAAATATAAGAAACATGGAAAAGCATATACAAAGGTGCATAGCATATATGAATCAACATCCCACCAAACATTATAGAATACCCTCCCCCAAACTTGAATGAGACAATACGCTCAAACATAAATCAAATAATCCATGGGAGGGGAAAACAAGAAGATCAATCCAACATACCAACATATGTCCAACAAGTCATCATCCACTAGAGAAAGAGCAAGGAAGGATATTACCAGATATTAGGTGGGTGTAAATACCCGCAAATGACCGATTAAACCTTTCAAAGCTAATAGGAGTCAACCTTCCTTGATTTTTGATCCAAATCGAAGCACCAAAGTATATCAAGTCATGTACATATCAAAAGGCACACAAACACTCCCGTGAGAGAAAATCTATTCTAAAAACAAAAGAAAATCTAATCTAAAACACTGGTTACTTCCCAATAAAGGCTTGCTTAAGGTCCAAGCTTGACCGCTCTAGTAAATAATATTGCAATGAACGCAAGAGCTTGTCAAATGCACTACTACACATTTCATATGAAAGCAAGTATGCACATGACAAAAATAAGGCATGTAACAAGCATAGTGTACACCTATGAGGAGAGAGATGCCAAGAGAAGGAAGAAGAATCAAAAGAAAACTCAATAAAATAAGAAGAAAAAGAAAAAGAAGGCAAACTCTCCTCAAAATATTTTTGGGTGGCAACATCACCCTTTTCCTCAATTGGAGACAAATGAGCCTCATACAAATCATCATAGACAAGGGGGTCCCCAATAGGCTCACTAATAAAGGAAGGGAGGAATAAAGGAGTGTAGGAGATATGGTTGAAACTCCTTGAGAAAGGGGCGTTAGAGGAGGAAATAGGGGCTATGGTCTCTCTAATGGACTCTTCCTCACCACCATGCCTTAAATCACCTATAAGAGCATGGAAATCAATCATAGAATCCTGAAATGAAGAACACTCATGACCACCATCTCCCTCAAACATCCAACTCCCAAGAGGAACCACAAAATCTCCTCCACTACATTCATGAACAACTACACCCTCAACTTCCTTAAAGCCCAAAGTCTCAAATCCATGCATGAATGGATGCAAATTTAACTCAAAATCATCTCTCCCATGAAGCATCCTCAATGAACTTGCATAAAAGGCTATGGATATTCCTTATACACTCAATAAACACATTTGACATATCCTCAAACGAGTCCAAATACTCATGGATAGAAGAGTCACATTCATACACTTGAGACTCATCACAGTCAACAAAGGAAGAGATGTCTAGACTTAAAATATCATCAAAATCATCATCACTCTCGACTCTCTTTCCTTCACTCCAATTCTCAACAATAGGATACTCACACACTCTTGGTTGCTCGAAATTATCATCATCACCCTCAACACACACATTGGATTTGAAATTTTCCCATACAAGCATCAAAGATGAGAATTGGCTTTCTAGCTCTTCATTTCTCTTTTTTCCCTCCTCAAGACGCTCCTCACTCTTTTTCATCACCTCCAATTGACTTTTCATAGAATTAAGAATCGACTCCTTTTTAGGCCCAAGATCGTCACTAAGCTCAATATGCCTAATTTTAGTTTCCAAAGTAGCAATAAGAGATTCAAAAGGTGTGGGAGATTGAGGCTCAACAAGAGAAGGAGAAGTCCAACCAAAGGTAGGATCATCATCATTAACAAACATGAGCATTTTCATTAAATAGGGGATTGGGAGCATTTTCAAATGTATGAGATTTGTTAGCTTGAACATGCAACTCATATCGTGAACAAAAGAGAAAATAGAATTGGAAGCATTTGTTCTAGGTTCAACTATGGGATCATGTGACACATAATGGTAAATCATGCTAACATTGGAAGAATTAACACATTGCACATCAAAAATAGAAGCACAATTACCCTTATTATAGAATTCCCAAGAAAACCAAACATAAAATTCCAAAGCATCTTCAATAGAAAATGCTCTAAATCTACCATTATGCATTCCTTCAACTATACCCCTAGTTTGCTCATTCAAACGAAAAATAACAAATCTCACAAGCCTCCCAAAGACATACCATTTTTACAAAGAAAACAAAAACAAATAAAAGAAAAGTGAAAACAAAGACACCGGTCCTTGGCAACGGCGCCATTTTGACGAGGGGTCGGACTAGGTCATTGGACTAATCCTACCTAAGCCAAACAAAATTTATAAACACTTAACTAACCTAAATACAAGTATAGAGGTAAGTCTAGGGTCGAACCCAAAGGAACGGTAATGTCTAAGTGCTTTCAATTATGTGTCTAAGCTAGGACGAAGTCTAAGGATAAATGGTGACACTAACAACTACTTAAACGAAGAAACCAAACAAATAGGAATCAATATAATGAAACACTAGGGTTTAGGATCCTCAAATATTAGCAATGAAAATACCAAATTGGGATAGGAAGTTGACTAAGTCGAGTGATGCGAGGGAAAATCAATCATGCAACCAAAAGAGCATATCAGGCTATTTTCCTAGAGGTCTAACTAGCGTTAACTACGATAAACTCTAGCTAGGAACGTCACAAGACACCTCAATCGTTAAATGCAAGCCACAAATCAATGGTCCGTATCAATGTGAACCTACAATGCAATCTAGTGTAAATAACTAGGGTGATCAAGCCTAAATCAAACACACACATGCACATAATCAATCAACCAATTTAATCACATCATCAACTCCATCAATTATCCCCCAATTTACATCAATCCATCACATCATATAAGCTTCACCATCACCCTAGCAAGCAAACTACTCTAGCAACATCATCAAATCAACAAACAACTATAGAAGACAAGAATCAACACTCAAAGAAGAACAATTACTCTAATCAAAGATCAAAGATCAAAGATCAAAATCCAATCAAAACAAATCAAAAAAACATTAATATTAATCAAAACAATAATTGAGATAGAGTTTAGAAATGCTCATTGATAATAGAGAAGATCTCCAATATAATTGCCACCATTGAATCTTCAATCTCTCAATCACCATTGAAATTCCTCACTTTCTCTCTCTAAAATCTACTCCTAAAACTAACCCTAAAACTAGAGAGAGAAGCTCTCCAATAAGCTAAGAATATGATCAAAATCTAATATGAAACTTATTCTAAACTTGCCCCAAAAATCGGGTTACAAAGATATTTATAGAGGAGTGAAAACACCAAAAATCGAGCAACAAATACTCAGGGAGGCGCGCCCGCGCAGCAGGGGAGGCGCGCCCGCACCATGGGGAGGTGCGCCCGCGCCGCCCAGTGGTGCACCCGCGCCAAGGGGTGGTGCGCCCGCACCCGAGCTCTGCGCGCCCGTGCTTCTCTAGGTTTCTTCGAAATTCGCGCGGCTTCGTGCGTTCGCTACGGTTGCACGACTATGATGATGATGAACACTAGGAGTGGCAGTAGCTAATGCTCTTTATTAGTGGGTACACCACTTCTTAATGGTAGCACGGCATGAGAGCGCAAGAGCTAAGACTTGGAATTTCCACTTCCTTGCATCTTTAGCTTTCAAAATGTCATGAGCTTGCTCCAAAGGCTTTCTCCACCTTAGTAGATCACCAATATCAAGACCCGAACCTCGTACAATACCTATAACCACGGAAATAGAGCAAATAAAGGATAAAAGGCTAGAAAACCAACGAAGTACACAAAAACTACAAAATAAGAGAGGAAGGGTAAAACTAAGCAACAAAGCATAAAACTAAGCATTTATTAAGCAAGAAAGCTATGAAAAGAGGATGAAATCAACCTAAATGCTCATCAAATGGGTGCCATTAATGACACCCATCAGTAAGCTAAGAGTATGTTTCGCGCCATTTTTCAACAATTTAAAATTCACAAAAATGAATTATGAAAGTAATATTAGTTCGATCACTATAACATACTTCATAATCAGCAATTATAACATAATGAGCAAGAAAAGGCAATAAAATCAATCAAAATTCGATGAAAAAGAGCAAGAACGAACTTGAACAAAGAAATGCTCATACAAGGTTCAATACTTAACCATTTTTCATGAAATTTGTTGCAAAAAAACTCCTTAAACATATCTTAACAAGATGGAACAAACAATTTCAAGAATAAGACCAAATTAAAAGCCCCCAAATTCGAAATTTAGGGTTCAACGGTTCAAAAATCGTCCCAATTAAGCCTAAATCAAACGCAAAATAACAAAAAAAACTTACATTGGATTATGGCAAATATGAATTAAGGACGAAATTTGCTTCCTTTAGCTTCGAAAATCGCAAGAAACCAAGCTCTTTAGAGAGAGAAAGGGGCGAAAATAGATGAAGGAAGGAGAGAGAATGCGAAATGAAAAATCGCGTTTGCAATTTTCTTTTTGCTGAACTGAGTGTCGAGCGCAACTAAATCAGATGCGCGTGACATAACAGCGCAACTCAAAATGATGCGCGCGCCTGGCCAGCGCGACCCCCTGAGTTGTGCGCGGATACTGGTCACTAAAATGACCGGAATCTTGATTTTGATCCGTTTGATCATTTTTTTAAAGGTTTTTTCTCGTTATTAGACGTAATGGCGCGCAAATTATCAAAATCTTTTTAAATTGCTTTGCATATTGTAGTTTGTTTTTCTTCTTTGTTAGTTTTTTGCATCATTCTTGCATGCACACCGTGCTTTGTGCCTTCCCCAAGCATATGTATTGAACGTTTTTCGTAAGAGTGCCTTAAGACGTTCCGTGGTGGTGCTTTACGTAAAAGCACCCATAGACAGGTTTGTCATTTTACTATACTGACGTTACAAATGTCCGGGTTTTCTTTTTTTTCACGTCCAAAGCAAAAAGAAAGGCGTTTTCATGCAGCGTAAAAATGCAAATGGCGTAAAGTACGGCGCAAAATTGTACGGCATAGGTGTTGCGTAAAGTTTCACTTCAGTCCAAGCTTTGCGAGATCTACCTCTCTATCTAAAAGGTAGAGAGTTACTGTAGGCGTTAGCTCACGAGTCGACAGGCGCCCTGAACCATCAGGAACATGCACTTCTTGAATGGGAGCAAATACGGTAGTTAGTGCGCTTACTAACTTACCGGACAGTTAGGGTATCAAAATCATCCCCTGTATAAAGAAGCGACGAGACGATGTCGCGCCTATGTAGTCACGTGCCCCCAGTCCTGAGACACGTGTACTCATCTTGTGGACAAAACTGCTGAGAGAGCTGTTGACTTTCTTCCCTCTCACTGGATTTGGATATATGCCTCCAATCCTAAGACATGTATTTCTATCTTGTGGACATCCAGCTCAAATACCGGACCCAGCTCGAATACCGGACCCTTTCGGCTCAAATACCAAAAACCCCTTTTCATATTTTTACTTTATTAAAATCAGGCTAAAGTTTCAATGACATATCGAGGGACTTTAGACCAACGATGACACGATTGAGAGGAAATCTTCCCCTTTTATCCTTTTAAAACCGATCTCTTCTCATGACTTGACATCACCCAAGAACACCTTTACTTATAAAAGTGTTCTACAATTGCAAAGGATCAATCTAAATTCTTAAGCACGTTAAGACTAGGAAAAACTTTTTCTAGCCTTAATAGCTACTCGTTTCAAACACTTAGCAAACCAAGGATTGTTTCGATATCCTTAAACATTACTGAAAGATTCTCTATCCTTAGAGATTTTTGCAGAATGAGTCTCGGATTTATTTCCTTGACTACTTTGATCATCGTCTATTCTAGGCTCAATCAAAGTGGGGGCTAACTGTAGACATCTACTTTTGGCCACCTGTCCCGACAGGAAGTGCAATGACGATAAATAAAACCATCTTCGTGTTAGATCAAAGTGAAGAACACTTATGGATAATTGGTTAAGCCACAAAACACAAAAGCCCAAATTAAAGATAAAAGCCAAAACAAAGGTCCAATTAACTAAACCCGATCATAATTAGGCTTAAGCCCGTGCTTAAAACCCAATAATGACAGATTTAGGAGCGCCTAGGTTGAATCTTAGTGCTTCCGCAGAAAAATCTGCATGCATCTCAAACAGTCGTGCTGGACACCCAGTGCAACCTCCAGAGTTGCGCTGTTGAAGATTCACAATTATACAGAAAAAATAAAATCGAATCTTACCATAAAGCCGTGCGCAAGACAATTAGTTGTGCTGCCCATAGCAGCGCAACCCAATCACTTGCGCAGGGATGCCGCGCGCAACTCATCTTGTTAAGCGCAAAACCTACTGCGGCAGAATGCTCGATACCTAAACCAAATCATTCCCTATAAATAAGAGCTTAAACCGAGGCTTAGACAGATAAAAAACAACCTAAAACTCTGGCAAAATACTTGTGAACTTGTGCAACCTAACCCCTCTTGTCCTAAACACTCACCCTTTTGATATTTTGTTACTACGGTGGAGGTTCCCCAACAATAAGGAGTCCCTAAGTGTTCTAAATGGAGATCTAGCAAAATGAAGTGGTTAATTCCCGAGCAATTAGTTAAATCGTATTTATTTTCTTGTTTAAAAGAACCTTAATTAATTAAATAGTGTTGTTTGATCACCTTTAAAATAATTAATTAATCTATTCCACATAGTATCTTGCGTTAAATAAAGATTAGAATTAAATTAAATAATTGTTGGTTGATCACTTAAGCCAAGGCGAATATTGTTTATTTTCTTGTCCTTTTCACGAATTTGATTAAATAAGAATAACGATTAATTCCTACGTGAATTAATATGTGTAAAAAAAATCAACTAACATAGTTTTAGGTATCGCGTTGCATATATTGTTTGGTGATGAAATTGTAAAAAAGGAAGAGCTAGTAGAGGCCGCACTAGGGCTAGGATAATGATTCCCCTCTAAAAAGGAACGTTATTTTAGTACCCTCGCTCCCGAACTCATTTCTGGTTTATAAACCAATTTAGGCATGGGTGAACTTATGATTCGTGCTAATTATTCCATGAACTCCATATGGAAGAAAGGCATGAATGAGGTTTATGAGTTTTCCTAAAAATCATTGGCGACTCCCTACTTGTTTCTTACAAAAAAGCGTAATGATAGAATCAATTCTAATTCAAGGTCCCCAAAACAGTCAGGAATTCAAATCCTACTACACCCTAACAAGTGTAAATTCCTAGGCTTTTAAGTGGCTATGGGCAATTAGGGAGAGTACCCCTTACGATGGGATCACCCTCCTTACAGTGGCGACTCCACTGGGGACTTAGAGCTTACATGATTAATTCGTAGTTAAGGTCCTAGGTTTCCAACACTAGGTTGCCTATGGGTTGTAACGAGAATTAACTTGGATAATCTCTAGTTAGATAGCGAGACTTGAACGCATAATATCTTCCTTATGCACAAGATTAAAAACTAAACAAGCAACATTGCATCAAGCATAAGCATAGCACACTTAAACAATTGGTGATTGGCTCATTAACTAGGGGTCGCCAACACTAGGCTTCTATCCCGAAATTAATAACAATCATCCCACCCATATCGCCAACAAAATGTTGGGAGGGCGATGCCATGAGTCAACACGTTGAGTGATTGATTTGTGCTTTGTTTCTTAAGATATGGTTGCCTACTCATGTTTCCATTAGATCCCCTTGTGGAAAAAAGATGAAGAGAAGATAACATTCGTCACTGATCAGGCGTTATTCGGTTATACTGTGATGTCGTTTAGCTTGAAAAATGCGCCTGCTACTTTCCAACGGATGATTAATATTGTCTTCATTAATCAAATTGGGAGGAATGTAGAGGCTTACATAGATGACATGATAGTCAAATCCAAGCAATAGACGGATCACCTTACTAATCACCGAGAAACCTTCACCACACTCTGGCAGCACAAGGTCATGCACAATCCCAAGAAGTGTGTATTCGGTGTTGAGTCTGGGAAGTTTCTCGGATATTTAACTTATCAAAGGGGCATCGAGGCTAACCCAGAGAAGATATAAGCGCTGATTGACATGAAGTCACCCCGCACTTTAAAGGAAGTTCAAAAACTTACCAGTTGTCAGGTGGAATTAGGGAGATTTCTTAACTGGTCAAGTGACAAGTGCCTCTATTTCTTCCAAGCGATCAGAAAGAAGATAAGGTTTGAATGGGGGGATGATGCTGAGGTAGCCTTCTACCCAAAGAGATGCTCTAAATGTACTTTGCTGTTTAATATCATGCCCTCAGTGTTATTCTCCGTATTGAGAGAGACATCATTCAGCTCCAGGTCCATTTCATTTTCCATGTACAAAAAAAAATTCTGAACTACAGTACCTTATGATTGAAAATTTTGGCCTTGCTTTTCACATGGCTTTCAAGAAGTTGAAACCTTACTTCCGGACACATCTAATTGTTGTCTACAAAGACCAACCTCTCAAGGGCCAATGAAAACTCTGGAGTCATCCAGTAGAATTCTCAAATTGGCTATTGAAATGTAAAGTCTGCAATCAATTTCAAACCAAGAAAGGCAGTGAAGGGTCAGGCGTTCGCCGACTTCATTATCGAAATGTCAAGGCCGGTTGCACCGGATAATACTGATCAGGTTTGAAAAGTGTATGTAGACGGGAGTTCTACCATGAACAGCTATGGTGCAGGCATTATCTTTCAATCTCCTAAAGGGGACAAGTATGAGTATGCACTACGGTTCAAGTTTCATGCCTTAAATCATGAGGCTGAGTATGAAGCCCTGCTAGCCAATATCCGTATATGTAAGACGGCAAGGGAAACCAAAATTGACGCCTTTTTTGATTCAAAATTGGTCGTTAGCCAATACCATGGTGATTATAAGGCCACCCATCCGGCTATGATGAAATACCTTCAGGCGGTCAAAGCAGAATCAAGGATACTTGAAGAATTTCATCTAAGTTAAGTGCCTAGGTCTTAAAACAATCAAGCGGATGCATAATCAAAATTGCCATCATCCGCCTCCTTTGATATGCCTCAGTAAGTCTTCTGGGAAGTTATGGAGAAACAAAGTTTTGTTGAAGAAGAACCTATTGGAGTACTTGACCGAAGCTTTACCTGGATGGACGGCATCCGAGCATACTTACAAGATGACATGCTGTCTGATTCACCACATGAAGCGGCTTCCATGAAAAAACGTGCTGCAATCTTCGAGATGAGAAATGGAGAACTCTTCAAAGCAGGTTTCTTAAAGCCTATGTTAAAGTGTGTTACCCCAAAAAAGGGGCAGGAAATTCTCAAACAATTGTATGCGAGACATTGCGCCTCTCATGTAGACGACAGATCACTAGCAGTCAGGGCGAGGTGGCATGGGTATTTCTATCCCACTCTTGAGTTAGACACCATGGAGATGGTTAAAAAATGTGACAATTTTCAAAGGTTTGGAAAGCACATCCATCAACCAGCCATTAAACTAACGGCAATCCATAGCCCACTCTCATTAGCTAAATGGGGCATGGACATTTTGAATCCGTATACACCTGCACCAGGTGGAAAACGGTACATCCTCATGGCTGTGGATTACTTCACCAAGTGGGTGGAGGCTGAAGCGGTCAAAAACTTCAAGATAAAGGATGTCATCTCTTTCATTTTGAAGAATATCATCACCCATTTTGGGGTACCTATTTCTATGGTTTTTTAAAATGGCCCTCAATTTGAGACGTCTCAGCTCAAAAATTGGTTGAGAGATCAAGGGATCTCACATTGTTTTTCATCAGTCGGCCGACCCCAAGCAAACGACCTAGTTGAAGCCTTTAACAAACTCATCTCAAACGACATTAAAAAGAAAATTTAAAAAGGGGCAATCAGTGAGACTTCGTTCCTCATGGTTTACGATGATGAATCTGTCTTGACCATCGAGCATTATGATCCGAATTTTTAGGTCATCCTATACAATGAAGATGCAAACTAGGATGCCCTGTGGCAAGCATTGGACTCACTCCTGGAACGCAGGGGCAATGCCGCCTTGCATCATGAGATTTACCGTCTGAGTATGACATATGGCTACAACAATAGAGTATACAAACGACCCTTAAAAGTGGGTGATTTTATGTTAGGAAAAATGGAGGCAACCAGTAGGGTCAATGAGCAAATAAAGTTAACTCCTAATTGGGAAGGTACCTACCGGATCTATAAAGAAGTATGAGATTGCACCTACCGCCTGGATACTCCAGACGGTGGGCAGTTGCCTAGAACTTAGAATGTAGATAACTTAAAAAAGTACTACTTCTAAGAGTTGTAAATATTTGTAAATGAATAGCCTATTAATTAAAAGTTGCTTTTTGTTTTAAATTCTTTTATTTATTGCTTCATATACATGTAAGATATGACTGAACAACCGCTTGAACAATGTACAGGCAGCCCAATATTATGAAAATATAAGCTAAGTTAAAAACCTAGTTGCTAAATGGACGTCTTGAGAAGACATGAGGCCAATGTCTGGATGATATTGAAATTTATAAATTTGTCTGCTCCAACATGAGTATGGCGTCCGGCGACACCCATTCGGGTGAATTCGTTCAGAGAGAATCTCCTATTTTGGTGGCACATTGCTCTATAAACGCTTATAGACGACTAAAATTGAACGCCTAATTAGCCAACTCATAGTCGTCGAGCCTAAGTAAACTAAAAAGAACTTAAGTACACAAGAACCGAATGTTTAAACACATCAGCCAGTGACCAAGCATAGTTCTAACTTATATTGTTTACTGAAATTATACAAATCCTTCCAACGGACATAGAGTATGATTGGATTGCTAACACCCTAGAGGTTGGAAAAATAGTTCAATGTAACTATTTATATCTCCTGGGCCAACGACTTGTCCGCCTGTACGATAAGACGGATGTTTACTTGGTTTGGGGCCATCACTATTGTGGACGATGACTTAGGAGCATCTCATACTCTTTAAAGTATCAAAATTCCCAAGTCAATCAATCAAGTTTTGAAACCAACCACATAGCTGCCCAGGAGCAAAGCACAACCAATTTTCTAGTTGTCGCATGTATTAAAGTTTTAGGCAAAAAAATCAAGTATATATGCAAAAATTGAAAGTGCAAAAAATTGAATCAAATTGAACAAAACCGACTCAGTCAGCACATTTCATAGGTATAACCCGACCAAATGGTCGGACGATAATGTCAACTTGATACGCATCCGGGCAAAGATAAAAAAGAAGATTGTTGAATTACCCGACTCCTTAGTCGGTAAAAATACAAGGATACTCGGAATGCAGGCCAGAAAAAGTGTTGGGTTTTAATAAGTCTGACTCATCGCAGAATAAAACCCGAGCCAAGATCACACTCACAATTAATATAATCAAAAGACATAATTAATAAGAATTAAGTAAAGACCTAATTACCTTTGACGCGTGCTTTGCTCGTACCCCAGCTCTTAGTTGAGAAAGTTTAAGTCTTGTAACGGGCGAAAACCTCGTAACGTCGTACGGTATCCACCTGCAACACGACCCCGACTAGGTCTATTGCTTAGAGGTAGCTAAGCCCGACCAAAAGTACTCGAGTAATTATGAGCTTAAAGGTTTTCTTAATGGAGATGCCTTTTCTAACTCTTACTCAAGTGAGTTTTCCCTCACCCCAACTTGGGTATTTATAGTGAAACTCATGAGTAAAATCCTCTCTCCCATCTGTGTGAGATAGTTGGTAAAATCAATCTTTTTCCTTTATTTTTAAATCAAAAATAAAATTAAGTATCTAACAACTAATTAATTATCAAGTGGCAAAGTTAGAGGAGGGGTTAGATAAGGACCACACGGAAGGGGGGATAAAACTTGATCCCCAAGCACTCCCCATAAATGGCAACCTATACCAAACAAGGCTCTAATGAGGCACAACCACGTGGCAGGCCAAGCCTCGGCACCCAAGTTTCCTAGCAGCGCTTGGTGCGTTGGGATGGGCTTGCTGCTGTCCACTTGGTGCTTGCAGCGTGGCTGCCGCGTAGCAGCGCCGGCCTAGCAATCTTGCTTGCTGCTTGGTGCTTGCTGCTGAACGTGGCGCGCCAGCACGCACGAGCTGCTAGCTAGCTAGCACTACACGCTAGCGCGCTGCCAGCTAGCTTGAACTGCTAGCTTGATGATGCTGGTGCTAACACATGCTGGCTACGCTTGCTAGCCATGGCCAAAAATCGTGCTAGCAATGATGGGCTAGCACGCATCAGCCAGCCTTGGCTTGGCTTGATGCTCATGCTAGCCACCCCAGCTATACCAAATGCCCCTAAAACTCAGGGCATTCCGATGCTAGGGGTATTTTGGTAAATTGTTGATTAATTAGTGATATTACCGTCTCGTCTTTTATTATTTTGACTCAACTTTCATCGACCGGTTTTGACGCTCCTAGCTCGAAAAACCGATGTCCAAATATTAATTACTCGAGCGACTCGTAAATTCCTTCCGAATTAATTCGTCATGTCGGATCGTTTGTTGCTTGGGTGTGACTGTAGACACCTAAAAATGTCAACCCAAAACCAAACCCGATGATGAACAATCTTTCACCGCCATTATTGGTTGGGTTTATTATTTAATCCCGAGAGTGCTTAAAAAATCGTATGTAATTATAATCAATTATTTGAATAGTCCATGGATCATTCTTGATGTTTAGTCAAAGCATAGTTCATTTTTAATTTTGGTCCAAACCTTTTTATTTTATTTATTTTCCTTTGTTTTATTATTTTGGCCCAAACCTTTTTATTTTATTTAATTTATTTTATTTAATATTTTGGCCCAATTAATAAATAACAAATCAGAAATGGCCCGAAATTATCAATCGACACTTAAAAAGACTGAACAAAATTAGGGCAAAAAAATGAATTTAGACGGAAAAATGGACTACAGATTCCCACGTCACGGCAGTAAGCACCGTGTCACGGGGCACAATGCCGCGCCACGGTGTGCTTTCCCGTGACACGGAGCCTGTACAGTGACACGGGGCCACTCTGTGTCCTTTCCGCGTAAACCCTTCACGCATTTTATATCCCGTAACCTAATTATTTCCCGAATCACACTGTTTTCCACCGTGTCAAAGGATTTTCCCGCATCTGACGGTACCTAGCACCGTGTCACGGTGTGCTCTACCGTGTCGCGGTGTTATTTTTTTAGGGTTTTATCTTTTTAGTGCTCCATGTGTTCCCTCTACTCATTTTTTCATAAATACCCCCTCATTTCTAATGTACGGAGCACCAATTAACTCTCTTTTACTCTCTTCTATGCTCTAGCCTAAACACTAGCCTACCCTTTTTCTTTCAAAATTCCTTGTTCAAGCACTCCAAGGATTCCTTACTTTACTCATGGTTCTGTCCTTAAGCCAGGGCGTGAAAGGTAGAACTATTTGAGGGTTTAACCCCAAATAAACTCTATTTAATTTAATTTAATTATTACTTTATTACTTTTCCTTGAAGTTAGTAACTTGTTTATTATTTTATAGTTGCAAGAAAACAGAATCAAAATAAGAAATATGTTCCTTTTGTTTCTATTATTTTTCTAACGATTTCATATTGTTGCTAATATTATTGAATTGCTTCCAGTATTAATGTTGATTTTTTTTATATTTGTTGATCACCATATTGCATGTTTAAAGGGAATATAAAATTGAAAATCACGCCTAATAAAATAATTTTGACAACTGGTCTAGGTTCCTTTTTAATCTTGTTGTTTAATCAAGTGATCACTAATATTTTAGAATTATATGTTGCATTAATATTCAACCAATTTAGCTTAAGAATAGTTTGGAGCAAATTGAATATTTTGTTTGTATGCCTTTGAGATCGCAGTAATCACTTTTCACTATATGAATCGAGTAGAAGCCAATACTGGCGAATGTGACTCCATGACTCACTTCGTACCATCATCCCCGATCCTCTTTTCGTGGTTTCGAACCATATGGAGTTAGTAATCCCATGGATTATGAATGGGGTGTAACCTTCACGGGTCAATCGTTGTTGCCTATCGTTGTCCCTTTATCGTGGTTGCCTTTTATGATCCGTGAACGGTTTACAAGTTCCTTAAAAACTTGTTGGAGGCTCCCTACTTTATTTGTCCCTAATCGTATTATGTCAATTCCCACTTCCTATGAGTGCCAAGCATATTCACACATGCTTTAACTTAGGCGCACATCGAACGACGCCTACAATTTGGCGACTCCACTGGGGAGGATTGTTGGTTATTTATCGATTTAAGTGATCGGTATTTAATTAAGATGAGTGGATGAGACTTGAAAAATTCTATAAAAATATTCCAGTGATTAATTTGGAATTTTTTGCATAAGAATAGACGTTTTAACGTTGCATTCAGGTCTTTCCCATAGGAAAAATTTAATAACTTGATTGCGAACGTAGAAAAACAGGGCACCAGTCAAATTTTCTAACTGTCGTGCCATGGCAGATTCTGTCGTGTCCCGGTGCAGTACACCGCCAAGCGGTGTGCAGCATCGTGACACGGTGCTCTCTGTCGTGTCACGGTACGTAGTTCTTAAATCAGTCCGGTGGCTTATTTTCTCTTCTCACAGTCAACTTCCTTCGATTTTTCTGAAAAAACGTGTGTGTTCTACATGCATCTTAGCCCTGGGGAATTTAAGCTCTATCAAATCAAAAACGCTCATGGCAATAAGGGTTCATCCGAGTTATTAAATCCACCTAAACCATGGAGTCGATTTTGATTTCATCACGAACTCGCAGAGCCGCCCGTTGACATACACCCTCAAGGGAGGCTGCCTTGCTAACGCGTCCAAACTCTTAACCATGGTACCCCTTTTGACACCAAAAGCTTGACCAATAGTTGAACTTAGATCTTGACCTTAGGTTGTGAACTCTTTTTACATCATCGTGACTAAATGCTACGTGGTTTATTTGGTGCTAACCCACATGTGTTTGCTTATTTTGTTTAACTTGTGACCGAGGGTTTTTATTTCCACATAGTAATTAGTACGGACTTAAAATTGATTAAAACCTAGAAAATACGCAAAATTTAGGCTTGGAATTGTGCACCGTGTCACGGCAGGTTTGCCGCGCCACGGTGTGCAATGCCGTGACACGGTGCAGTTTGTCGTCTGACGGTGCACTGTACCGTGTCACGATAGTCAGCACCGTGACACAGTGCCCAGAAGGCTTGTCCAGCCAGTCTATTTTGGTATTTGTGCATGCTTCTGTGGTTCGTATGTCCGGTTTAATGTCATGTCTAGTTGTACGGTCATAACACATGTCCATAACCTCAATTAATCACTCACATGTCGTGTCAAGTTCACACACTTTTCCTTTAGTCGTGCACCATTTTATGACTGTACTTTAGGATGGTCTTGTGTCGTATTTTTTTTTTCCGGAGTAAGTCGGATGGTATCCTCCCATACATTTTTTTTAAAAAAAATAAAGCAAATTTCAAAAAAAAATAAAAGTTTTTTTTTCTTTTCCTTATGGGTCAAGGTTAAGTCTAGTCTTTAAAGGTGTGTTTATTTCGATGTCACAGCACTTGGTCAAGAAGCAGGGGTAGATTGTTACGGTTTGAGTCAATACCTTAACAACCTCTTATACCAAAGAGGAATACAAGGAAACCACCACAATCATCTCCACAAAGTCCGTCTCCAGTCTACTTTCAACCAATGGCTACTAAGGAGGATATTGAGAACATCAACAGGACCATTGAGATGTTGTCTAACATGATGCAAACACTCACCACTAGGGTTAACACGGTAGAGCAAGACAACTAAAACAATGTCATTGTCGCTGCAATGGTCAAGATAAAAGAACAGATGAGTAAGATCTCTGAAGAGTTCACTTATGTGGAGCAACCTGTCACCTCTTCGTCCATAAGGGAAAATCTTCACGAAAAGTTTTCCACTGCTGAAATTCCCAAGATCAAGCCTATTGATAATCCGCTATTCCACTTGAAGGCTTTTTCTGAGACCGTGGCTCTTAAGGGATTGAATGTGACAATCTTCCCTACTGTGTTCCCTCTTTCCTTAGAGCATGCCTGTCAACAGTGGTTCTACTCTCTGGAATCCAAACATGTTGCGACCAAGGAGGATGTTACTAAAAGCTTCATGAACCGCTAAAAGTGTAACATCCAAGCCCCCGAGTAGGGTTTACCGAACCACGAATATTGTGGTTTATCATCCATTGAAAAATTAATTAAATTCATGTCCTTTAACTTTTTCAAATAAGAGGAATTCAAGTGTCCTAAACGGTTGTGCCAAACATCAGAAGACTAAACAATATAAGCAAAAGAAGTACTTCCATTCTCATTCATAAAATTCAAAACAAACAAACCACTATTGAGGTAACCTTTCCCAACAAAGTCTCCATTCTTAGTCATTACAATCTTGTCGGCCTCAAAGACAAGTTTTAGGCCGGCTTTGTTGAGAAGGGCTCCCGAAAAAAGATTTCTCCTAAGAGAAGTAACATACAACACATTATTGAAAAATAAATTTTTCCGGAGGTGAGTTTGAGATGGACCTTTTCTTTGCCAAGGAGTCCAGCGGTGCTACTATTGCCCATGTAGAAATGATCACCATCGGTAACATCTTTAACTTGGTCATCAAGGCCTTATTAGCATAAAAGTGCCTAGATGCTCCGGTGTCCAAAATCCACTCCACTTTGTTCTCCACCAAGTTAGCTTCTACCACCACTGCCGCAATGATTTCTTCTTTTCCACCACATTGTCTTGGGAGGTGTTGCCATCTTTCTTTACACCATGCCTCCGGTTCCATTGGTATGCTTTGTGTCCAACGATCCCGCACACATAGCAAGCACCCTTTGGCTTTTGGATTTTGTTGTTTAAAGTGAGATTGTTTTTGGACTAGTTGTTTCCCTTCTTCTTAGAATTGTTCCTGTTTTTAGACACATTCAAAGAAGACTCGACAAGATTAGCTTTAGAAGAATTAAAAGACAAATTCTCAAACTTATCCTAAAGGTGATTAGCCTCTTCGGTTCTCATGTGACTTATGAGCTCTTGGAGGGTCATGTGCTTCATCTTGTGGTTCAAAGAGTTACGATAGTCATTTCAAGAGGGAGGGAATTTCTCCAAGAGAACATTAGCTGGAAGGGTCTCACACATCTTCATGCCTTCACCAAGAATTTCAGTCACCATGTTCTCATACTCATGGACATAAGACATGATAGGCTTCTCATCATCCATCTTGAAATTGAGCCACTTACCCACCACGTACTTCTTTTTCCCGGCATCATCTGCTCCATACTTTTTCTCCAAAGCGTCCCAAATAACCTTGCTTGACCTGAAATTGACAAAGAAATCCAACAAAGTATTGTTCATATGGTTGAGGAGATGTCCACGAACAAGCTTGTTGTCCTTCTCCTTCTTCTTCAAGGCATCGGTGATGGCCGCCAGAATGGGATCCGTTGCAGTCTTGGCCGCTTCCTCCGCCTTCTCCAAAATTTCAATGACATCTTCATTCAAAACATAATCTATTTCCACTTGTTCAAAAAAGATTAGTAGCTTTTGTGACCACCTCTTGTAGTTGTTACCATCGAGAGGTTCTAACTTAGAGAGGTCGGGAAGAGACTTCATAATACTATTACCAATAGACATAATTTTGTTTTCAAATTGTTGTAAATATAGAAGAAATGTATAGTAATAGCACTACGTGAAAAAATGAAATTGGCACCGTTTCAAACCCAGACTAAGGCACCGATTTGAACCAGTGCCAATGTAGGGGGTGCCAATAAGTGGTTTAAAAAGGCACCGGTTCAAACCGGTGCCAAACTCGGAATTGGCACCGGTTCAAACCGGTGCCAAACTCGGAATTGGCACCGGTTAACTGGTGCCAAAAAATCCCAAAAAATTTTAATTCACTGTTTTTTGCACCGGTTAACCGGTACCAAAAATGCCAAAAAATTATTTTTTTTTTTTTTACTTAAAAATTAAATAAACTAAAATTAAATGAGAATACAAATTATAAATTGAACATCACAATCAATGTAATCAAATCTGTTCAATATATATATAATCAAAAAAAATTTACACTATAGATCAATAAAAAAAATTACAACATATAAATCAAACAAAAAAAATTACGACATATAAATTAAAAAAAAAATTACAATATAAATCAAAAAAAAAATTTACAACTTCACAATCAAGAAAAACCCATACAACATCTAAATCAATATACTTGCATCTTGATTCTTCAATTTAAGATCTAAATCCATATACCTAAACCAATAAAAACAACCAAAATGAATCGATTAACATGATTTAGCTGCGAAAAAACTAAAAAATCAAAACCCAAAAAATCAAAAAAAAAAGAAAATCAGTTCAAAAACCCAGAACATCAGTAAAAAGAATTGAACCCAGAAAATCATTTGAAAAGAAAATCAAAAAATAAAAATATAAAAAAAAAACCTGAAAAAAAAAACCAATTAAATTAAAAACCAAAATTGATAATCAGAAGAAAAAAAACCCAGAAAAATTAAATAATTTCGAGAGAAAAAACCCAGAAATTAAAAAAATCGAACTAAAATAAGTTTAAAAATCGATTAACCAAACCAGAAAATCGAAAATCACTTAAAAAAACAAATTAAAATCGATTAAAATAAAAAATAAATCGAATAAAATAAAATAAAATTCGAAAATCAGTTAAAAACCCACAAAATAAAAAAATTTGAATTAAAATCAAGAAATTATATCCTAACCTTGCTCATGCATGTGTTCGTGGTGGATTAAACCAAAAAAATTTCGAAGAAACCCATAAAAGATTTCAAAGACACTCATAAAATCAATTAAACCCAAAATCAAATTCGAACAAACCCAAATCAACTTGTATTAACTCAAAATATGCAACTTCGAACAAACCCATAAAACCCAATAATGCATGCATTAACCCAATAATCGATTATTGTAACCGAAAATTAACCCATAAATCGAAAAACAATGAGGAAATCGAGTTACAACATCGAAATTTGTGGTGTTGATGTTACGGTGGTGGCGGCGGCTTTGCGGTGGTGGCGGTGGTGTTGTTGTTGTTGTTGTTGTTGTTGTTGTTGTTGTTGCGGTGGTGTTGTTGTTGTTGCGGTGGTGTTGTTGTTGTTGTTGCGGAGATGATCAAAGAAAAAGAGAAGAGATTGGGAAGGAGAAGAGATTGGGAAGGAGAAGAGATTGGGAAGGAGAGCTATAGGAGAGAGAAGGGAGAGTAGAGGAGAGAGAAGGGAGAGGAGATAGTAAAGAGACGGAGTGAGAGGAGAGAGAAGGACTTAGGGTTTTTTAGGGTTATAAGTAAAAGGCCGGTTTTTTTAAAAATAATTAAAAGGTCCGGTTCACAAAGGCACCGGTTCAAACCAGTGGCCTTTATGTTTTTGGCACCGGTTTGAAGTGAACCGGTGCCTTTTATTCTGGTTCAGCTTCCCACCAATTTTGTAGGCCATTTTTGGCACCGGTTTGGACTGAACCAGTGCCAATTAGGGGGTGCCTTTTTGATATTTTCTACTAGTGTAGTATAAAGAAATAACAAGTAAGACCGAAAAATTGATCTCACAAAACAAAGGAACAAATGGTGTGTCGTGATGTAAATCACTGACTTGAAAACGAAATTCCGGCGCAACCACGGTGCTCAATTGTATTCGCCGGCACGTTCCATAAGGTTAACACACCTCTTCCACACAAAGGTACTTTTGGGTGGAAGGTTGGAGTCAAGTATCTTATGCCCAAAGAGAGATGTGTTTAAGCTATTGTGTTTGAATGTATTCTCAAGTGTGTGCAATCTGAAAATCATTCTGTAATTTATAATAGAGATTGAGATAGATGAAAAGATCATAGAGAGAATATTCTTGAACAATAAGAATGAAATCAGAATTATTATGGTGATTAAAACACCATAATCAACCTCTTAAATGGGGTGTTACAAGAAATCAAACTAGAAGAGGAATCCAAGGGATCCGTTGGAATCCAACGGACAAACACGTGCCCGATCGGGCCGACACTGTTTTTTTTTTCAGACGTCTTCTCGCGCCCGATCGGGCGGCGGAACTCCAGAAATTTTACATCTCTTCTCGCGCCCGATCAGGCGGGCTCGCCCGATCGTGCGCCCAGTCTGGCGCCCGATCGGGCGGAGCTCGCTCGATCCGGCAACGGAGCTCTATAATTTTACGACTCTTCTCGCGCCCGATCGGGCGATGCCTGCCCGATCAGGCGCCCATATCTGACCCTTTGAATTTCCTTTCTTTATTTCCAACAATATGACCCTCCGTTTGGGTACTGATTTAATCCAGCTGAAAAGAAAAAAAACTGTGGAATCTTGTATTAATGTTACTGACAGATTTAAGTTAGATAAAGAATATGCTCGTATGATTTATCCTTGACAGCCCTCGATTGATCGATTTCGCGAAAATTGGTCAATGGGTGTGGATTTCTCGGCGCTTTAAGAAATGGTGGTGAATTTTGCGGCAGTTAGGTATGGGTTTTGCGGTAGTTTAAAGGGCTTAGGGTGGATTTTGGGGTGGGGGAAGGGGAGAAGAGGTGGAGCGGCGGTTGAAAGGGTGGTTTTTGACGGTGTGGGGGCAAGGGATGCTGGCGTCATTCGCGACTAGGGCTGGTGCAGGGCGGTGGGATGGTTGGGTTATGGGTAGGTTTTTTTTCTTTTTTTTTTAATTAATTTATTTAAACCTCTAGTTACATGACACATGTCTTCTAGGGCCCCATTAACAGATTTCATCCAAAAAAAACCATTAAGTGGTGGTGAAATTAATTTTTGGGATTTTTTTGTTGTGTTATAATAAAAGTTTTGTTTATTGTGGTTTTATAATTAAAATTGGGGGGTTTTTTTGTGGTGTTATTTTCTAATTTTTCCTAAAATTAATTAAAAATTTGATCTTAAATAATAATTATAAAAAATTACCTAATTAAAGCTAAAAACGTGGGGAAAAGGCAAAAATACTCAATTATGACATAAAGGAAGAGAATAAGCAAATAAGTGAAAAAAAAGGGAAATAGAATGTTTTTTTTTTTATAAAAATAAACTAGAACCAACTGTAAAATAATACCAAAAAATAACACAGTGTCAATTATCACTTATTCAAATAATTCCTATTAATATAAATAATTTCATTGTAGCGCCATTACTAGAAAACACATCATTTGCAGTTAACCTATATGTATAACATTTTAAATCAACCTTAATTAATGAGGGTCAATAATTTAATGACCTATAGTGTGTAGTATTTTGTACCCCTTTGTGTTCCTTTTTAATTAAGTATTACACTTAACAAATGCGACAGATTTTTTTTTAATTTTTTTTTTATTTATAAGAGTTGCACTTAACTTTTTTCGACAAAAAAGTGAAGATGTAAGTGTAAAAGGATAAGTCATCCAAGCACATTCTTTATCTAACTTAAATCTGTCAGTAACATTAACACAAGAATCCACAATTTCTTTTTCTTTTCAACTGGATTAAATTAGTACCCAGACGGAGGGTCATATTGTTGGAAATAAAGAAGAAAATTCAAAGGGTCAGATATGGGCACCTGATCGGGCGGGCATCGCCCGATCGGGCGCGAGAAGAGTCGTAAAATTCTAGAGCTCCGTTGCCAAATCGGGCGAGCCCGCCTGATCAAGCGCGAGAAGAGTCGTAAAATTCTAGAGTTTCGTCGCCCGATCGGGCGCGAGAAGACATCTGAAAAAACAAAGAGTGTCCGCACGATTGGGCGAGCTCCGCCCAATCAGGCGCGTGTTTGTCCGTTGGACTCCAACAGATCCCTTGGATTCCTCTTCTAGTTTGATTTCTTGTAATCCCCCATTTAAGAGGTTAATTATGGTGTTTTAACCACCATAATAATTCTGATTTCATTCTTCTTGTTCAAGAATATTCTCTCTATGATCTTTTCATCTACCTCAATCTCTATTATAAATTACAGAATGATTTTCAGATTGCACACACTTGAGAATACATTCAAACACAATAGCTTAAACACATCTCTCTTTGGGCATAAGATACTTGACTCCAACCTTCCACCCAAAAGTGCCTTTGTGTGGAAGAGGTGTGTTAACCTTAGGGAACGTGCCGACGAATACAATTGAGCACCGTGGTTGCGCCGGAATTTTATTGTCAAGTCAGTGATTTGCATCATGACACACCATTTGTTCCTTTGTTTTGTGAGATCAATTTTCCGGTCTTACTTGTTATTTCTTTATACTATTACTATAGATTTATTCTATATTTACAACAATTTGAAAACAAAATTATGTCTATTGATAATAGTATTATGAAGTCTCTTCCCGACCTCTCTAAGTTGGAACCTCTCGATGGTAACAACGACAAGAGGTGGTCACAAAAGCTAATATTCTTTTTTGACCAAGTGGAAATAGATTATGTTTTGAATGAAGATGTCATTAAAATTTTGTAGAAGGCAGAGGAAGCGGCCAAGACTGCAACGGATCCCATTCCGGCGGCCATCACCGATGCCTTGAAGAAGAAGGAGAAGGACAACAAGCTTGTTCGTGGACATCTCCTCAACCATATGAACAATACTTTGTTGGATTTCTTTGTCAATTTCAGGTCAAGCAAGGTTATTTGGCACGCTTTGGAGAAAAAGTATGGAGCGGATGATGCCGGGAAAAAGAAGTACGTGGTGGGTAAGTGGCTCAATTTCAAGATGGATGATGAGAAGCCTATCATGTCTTAAGTCCATGAGTATGAGAACATGGTGACTGAAATTCTTGGTGAAGGCATGAAGATGTGTGAGATCCTTCAAGCTAATGTTCTCTTGGAGAACCGATGAGGCTAATCGCCTTAAGGATAAGTTTGAGAATTTTTCTCTTAATTCTTCTAAAGCTAATCTTGTTGAGCCTTCTTTGAATGTGTCTAAAAACAGGAACAATTCTAAGAAGAAGGGAAACAACAAGTCCAAAAACAATCTCACTCCAAACAACAAAATCCAAAAGCCAAAGGGTGCTTGCTATGTGTGCGGGATCGTTGGATACAAAGCATACCAATGCAACCGGAGGCATGGTGCAAAGAAATATGGCAACACCACCTAAGCCAGTGTGGTGGAAAAAGAAGAAATCATTGCGGCGGTGGTAGTAGAAGCCAACTTGGTGGAGAACAAAGTGGAGTGGATTTTAGACACCAGAGCATCTAGGCACTTTTGTGCTAATAAGGCCTTGATGACCGAGTTTGAAGATGTTACCGATGGTGATCATGTCTACATGGGAAATAGTAGCACTGCGGGAGTCCTTGGCAAAGGAAAGGTCCATCTCAAACTCACCTCCGGAAAAAATTTATTTTTAAATAATGTGTTGTATGTTACTTCTCTTAGGAGAAATCTTGTTTTGGGAGCCCTTCTCAACAAAGCCGGCCTAAAACTTGTCTTAGAGGCCGAAAAGATTGTAATGACTAAGAATGGAGACTTTGTTTGGAAAGGTTACCTCAATAATGGTTTGTTTTTTTTTGAATGTTATGAATTAGAATGGAAGTACTTCTTTTGCTTATATTGTTTAGTCTTTGGATGTTTGGCACAACCGTTTGGGACACTTGAATTCCTCTTATTTGAAAAAGTTAAAGTACACGAATTTAATTAATTTTTCAATGGATGATAAACTTGACTAATTTGATATTTGTGTTGAGGCCAAACATACTAAGAAACCATTTAAGCAAGTGGTCTCAAGAAGTACCAAATTATTTGAATTGATTCACTCAGATTTAGCGGACTTTAAAAAATGCACTAGTAGGGGTGGTAAAAATTATTATATTACTTTTGTTGATGACTTTTCTCGTTTTACCAAAGTTTATTTGCTTAAAACTAAAGATGAAGCCGAAAGGGCATTTTTAAAGTACACGGCCGAAGTTCAAAATCAATTGGACCTTAAAATCAAAAGAGTTAGAACCGATAGAGGTGGTGAATATGAAAAAGATTGTTTAAAAGATTTTTGTGAAGCCAATGGCGTCATACATGAAACTAGTCCACCTTACACACCCCAATAAAATGGCATTGCCGAAAGGAAAAACAAATCTTTAAAAGAGACTATGAATGCTATGCTTCTTAGTTTCGTTTTATCCGATAACTTGGGGGGAGAAGCAGTTCTTTCCGCTTTTTATGTACTCAATAGAGTTCCCCATAAGAAATTGGATGAAACCTCCTATGTATTGAATTTGGAAGGGATATAGTCCAAATTTTAGTATTTTAAAAGTATGGGGGTGTTTGGCTAAGGTGGCTTTACCGGACTTTAAAAAATCCACTATCGGGTCTAAAATTTTTTATTGTGTGTTCATTGTAATGCTCGTAATAGTGAAGCCTACAGGTTCATGTTATTAAGTGATAGAACAATTTGTGAAGCTAGAGATACGATATTTTTTTAGCATATTTTTCCTATGAACAAATCTTTGTCTTCTAATGTAGACATGCATGCTAGTAAGTCAAGTATGGATGTGCCTTTAGTTGATTCTATGCCTAGTTATAGTCTCCCTTCTTCCTCTACTAAAGTGGTAGTAGTTGAACCTAGGAGAAGTAAGAGACCTAGAGTAGAGTCTTCCTTTGCACCGGATTTCTTGACTTCTTTTCTTGTAGAAGACTTTGATGTGGATTCTTTAAGTGAGCATGTTGTGTCTTTGTTTCTTTTAGAAGAAGACCCTAAGACTTATGATGAGGCAATGAGGTCCATAGATGCTAGTTTTTGGAAAGAGGCCATTAAGAGTGAACTAGATTCTATCATGTCCAATCACACTTGGGATCTTTGTGACTTGCCTAAGGGTTCTAAACCTATAAGTTGTAAGTGGATTTTCAAGAAGAAACTTAGATCGGATGGGACCATAGAAAATTTCAAGGCTAGGCTTGTCATTAAAGGTTTCACCCAAAAAGAAAGGTATAGATTTCTTTGACACCTATTCTCCTGTGACTAAGATAGCCACCATTAGAACCTTGGTAGCTCTTGCGGCAATTCATGATTTAGTGGTTCACCAAATGGATGTTAAAACGGCTTTTCTTAATGGAGACCTTGATGAAGAAATCTATATGACCTAACTGGAAGATTTTGTGGTGAAGGGACAAGAACATAAAGTGTGTAGACTTAGAAAGTCTCTCTATGGTCTTAAGCAAGCTCCTAAGCAATGGTTTGAAAATTTTGACAATACCCTTAGGAGTTGTGAGTAATGTGTCTAATTCCTTGGATTCTTGTTTGTATTCTAAGGACTTTGGATCATCATGTGTTATAATCTGTTTATATGTTGATGATATGCATATTGTTGGTACTAATCTTAATGTTGTGAATGATGCTAAAGCTTTATTTTCCACTAAGTTTGAAATGAAGGATATGGGAGAAGCCGATGTTATTCTTGGAATTCATTTAAGGAAGACTAAGAATGGTTTTTCCATAAGTTAATCTCACTATGTGGAAAAAATACTCAAGAAGTTTGATTCTTTTGATGTTGCTCCTAGCACTACTCCATATGATCCCAACTTAAAGCTTGAGAAAAAAAAAGGGGTACAAGTGTATCTCAAGAGCTCTATGCAAAGGTAATTGGTAGTGTGATGTTCTAATGAATTGCACACGACCCGATATTGCTTATGTGGTAAATAGACTTAGTAGATATACTCACAATCAAAGTCAATATCATTGGATTGCACTTCGTCGGCTATTAAGGTATCTCAAAGGTACTATGGATGTATGTTTGCATTTTAATCGCTTTCCAAATGTTTTGGAAGGCTATTGTGATGCTAATTGGTAACCGATAATGATGAAAATTTACCCTATGCTGGTGATCTCCTTCCCGGAGTTTCCTTTAAAATTTTCTCCCCCTCCTCGTCTCATGTATCTAAAAATTCTCCAGGCAAGGAAATTCCTATGACTATCCATGAGTTCTCAAAGTCAAAAAATCAACCAAAAAATAAACAACGATCAAACCCCAATTCGCCAATCAGTCACCAAGCCCTCGATTACGTTGCTTCTGGCCAATAAGACAGATGTCTCGGTGACCCATAACCAACAGGAACCCACCCGCCCCGCCATAAACACAATTCCAACCCAAATTCAACATTGTTCCTTTATCCTCCAGCCCGGACAGGTTTACAACCCTCACCCAATCCTATTTGCCCTGCCACCCCACATAATTTCTCCTATAATTTTACCCCATGTTCCAACAATCAAACCATTTCTTCAATCCTCTCTATGCGGGGTTCACCACCATATCTAATGCATCATCTCTTCCTAACCTTCTCAGCACCAGCCATATGGCCAATCTTGGCAGAGTCGCCAATTCCAGTAGAAAAAATAAGCAAGGTAGATGCAGGGATGAAATTTCTGATGAATCAATTTGT
The DNA here is from genome assembly GCF_948465745.1 of Chenopodium album. Lineage (NCBI taxonomy): Eukaryota > Viridiplantae > Streptophyta > Magnoliopsida > Caryophyllales > Amaranthaceae > Chenopodium > Chenopodium album. The sequence continues at coordinate 50,089,060 of NC_137841.1, read as the reverse complement.
CCCTCCATCTCCCTCTAATTACGGAACAACTCTCAACTCAATGTTGCAATCACAAAAAAAACCCCCCGAACTTCCCGTTGCAATTAGCTAGCATAAATTTAAATCTCATGCTCCCTCAAAATCTCCTAGTAGTTCTGGAGTCTCGGAAGGAGGTAGTAGGAGCAGAGTTGGTACTCAATCACATTCCAACTGGGAATCTGATGCCGGAAATCAGATTAGCAGCTAACCCTCTATAATTGGAGGATGTGTGGGCATTAGGGAAGATGAATTTATGGGAGGATTGGAGGAAGATGTTTCTGGCCTCGACAACTCTCAATGAGCTCAAGTTGGGAGTTTTTCCAGATATCAATATCAATTATATCTCGATGAAAGTTATCCAGTGGAATGTCAGAGGTGCAGTTAGCAAAGAATTTTTACCTCATGCTCGAGAGGTTCTGAAGGCTCATAACTCGAATGTAGTTGTCTTCCTAGAAACAATGGCTAAAGACAAGGTAGCTAATCAAGTCTATAAGCTGCTAGGGTTCGACAATTACCATACTATTGAGGTAAATGGTATTAGTGGTGGCATCTGGCGTTTTTGGAAAAGACCTGTCGAAGTGCTAGAATTTGTTGTTAAGTCTCCTAATCTTTTCCACTCTTTATTCAAGATTAGTCCGGGCAAACCGGAAATTTCTTTCACTAGGATTCACACTCCATCGACAACCAGGGATAAAGATGAGTTGTGGAGGGGTCTTAAAGCTGATATTCCTCCTTCGACTACTCCTTGGTTAGTAATGGGGGATATGAATGAGGCAGTTGGCCTGTCAGAGAAAGCTGGTAGAAGGTCGGTCACTAACTCCCAAGGAAGGGAGTATGTGACTTGGACGGATGCGGCTAGAATCATGGATCTTGGGTATAATGGGCAGAACTTTACATGGGATAATGGTAGGGATGGAATAAGCTTGATTAGGGAAAGGATCAATAAAGCTTTAGCCAATGCTGAGTGGTTGAACGTCTATCCTCATTCTCAGGTATTTCATCTTGCAAAAACTTATTCAGATCGTTGTCCTATCTTAGTTAGTACTAATTCCTTGAGTCATAAAGGGTGTTTTCCTTTTAGATGCAGGGAGTCGTGGATGCATAACACTAAATTTGATGATTTCTTTCGAATAACTTGGAATAAAGGAAATAATATTTTTAATAATTCTAGAGATCAATTTATCCAGGATGTCAAAATTTGGGATAAAAAAGTCTTTAACAATATTATTAATAATAAGAATAGATTAATAGCCAGAATTCATGGCATTCAGATATCACTGTGTCATAAGTACTCGTCTTTCCTAATAAACCTAGAGAAGCAGTTACTTCATGAGCTTAATGATGATTTGAAATTAGAACGGATTAAATGTGCGCAAAAGGCGGGGATTGATTAGCGAAAATATGGAGATTGGAACACCAAATATTTCCATATTTTGGTTAAAGTTAAAAATAGCAGGGGAAAATTTTTGAGCTTAAAAGATAATAATGATAATTGGGTAAAAGATCAGGAAGTGCTTAAAGCTATGTGTGTTAATTACTTTAGGTCCATTTTTTCCTCCAAACAATTGTCTCAGTCTAGATTAATTAATTTTATCCCTAATAAAACTATTTCTATCTCGAATAAGTCATTCCTTGAGAGTAAGGTCAGTATTATGGAAGTTAAGAATGCTTTAAATTCTATGGCTCCCGTGAAATGTCCTGGTCTGGATGGTATTCAACCGATTTTTTTCCAAAAATATTGGGATATTGCGGGCAAGTCTATTTATGACCTAGTTTATAAGAGCTTTGAAGAGAGTAGAATCCCCCCGGACTTTAATGAATTATATATCTATCTCATCCCTAAGAGTGAGCATCCTGCTACTATGAATGACTTTAGACCAATAGGACTTTGCAACTCTATTTATAAAGTTATCACTAAGGTAATAGCTAACCGGATTAAGCCCCTTTTGGGTGCTCTCATTAATCCGGTGCAATCTAGTTTTATAGAGGGGAGAACAATTGATGAGAATATTTAGTAATCAAAGAGGTTGCTCACTTGTTTAAAAAATCTAGTAAAAGGCATCTTATGGCTTTTAAAATTAATATTTCAAAAGCTTATGATAGCTTGGAATGGGGTTTTATTAGGGAAACGTTACTTGGTCTCAATTTCCCTGATAAATTGGTTAATCTCATTTTAAGTTGTATTACTACTCCCTCGATTTCCATCCTTTGGAATGGACAAATCACGGATAGTTTTACCCCTTCTAGAGGTATTAGGCAAGGTGACCCTCTCTCGTCTTATATTTTTGTTCTTTGTCTTGAGAGACTTTCTCTTTTGATTGAACAAAGAGTCGATAGTGGTCAATGGAACCCAATCATGATTGATCAAGATGTGATATCTCATTTATTCTATGTCGATGATGTGTTCCTCTTTGCCAAAGCTTCGGTGGAGAATATGGAGGTCATCAAGAATACTCTTATGGAGTTTGGAGCTAATTTCGGTCTCTTTATTATTCAAGCTAAGTCTAAGGTATTTTTCCTCCAAAGATGAGCCTTACTCTTAAACTTGCTATTCTTGAAGCCTCACACATCAAAGGAGCTCCCACTTTTGGGAAGTACCTAGGAATTCAAATTAGTCCTAATAAACTCAAAAAAATGGATTACAGTGATCTTCTTAATAAAACCAAAAGTAGGATTAAAGGGTGGCAAGCAAATCTTCTTAACATGGCCGGCAGATGTACTCTAATAAAATCTGTTATTAACTCATACCCTCTTTATGCCATGCAAACCACCCTTATTCCCAATTCCATTCTAGTTGATATTGATAAGACTTATAGGCAGTTTCTTTGGAATAAAGTCGATAAATCTCACTATCTTTCTAGAATTAGTTGGGAGAAAAATTGCCTTCCTTTGGGGATGGGGGGTCTAGGTATGAGAAAGCTTAAAGAGTGGAACCTTGCTTCTATGGCTAAGTTAGCTTGGAAAATTATCAAGGATCCGGATAAACTTTGGGTAAAAATTTTAAGAGCTAGATATTTCAAAAACTCCACCTTTTTTAATTGCTTTCCTAGACCTACCGATTCTCTCCTTTGGAAGGATATTCTTAAAGGAAGAGACATTCTTCTCAAGGGTATCACTTATAGGATTGGTAATGGAGAAGATGTGTGCCTTTGGTATCACCATTGGGTAGGGGAGAAACCAATTTACTTAATGATTGACACTCCCATTCCGGATTCCATAGCCCATTAGCATGTGAGTAACATCATTCCTAATGATAAATGGAACTTAAATAGAGTTAGGCATATTATTCCGGAAGAGTTATGCAATCAAATCGAAAGCATCCCCCTTCCCTCGGTTGCTAGTATGGAAGATTCCATTAGTTGGGGGTTGGAGGCTAATGGGCAATTCAACATTAAAAGTGCCTATAACTTCTGTTGTAATTTTGTCAAACATCCCACCTTCCCTCCAATTAACTGGAAGCATATTTGGCACCTTAGTATTCCTTATAAGTACAAAATGCTTATGTGGAATCTAGGTCACCAAATTCTTCCTGTAGGTACGGTGTTAGCCATCTCCATTTCTGGCTTTAATCCCCTTTGTAATAGATGTAATTTGGATAATGAGAGTCACATTTACCTATTTAGGTATTGTATAAACTCGAGGGTCTTATGGTCTAGAATTTTTGGAGGAAACAAATTGGACCCCAAGTTTAATTATCACCTTTTCTTTAACTCTAATTGGAAAGATTGGATTATGTATAATTTGTTCTTGGATAATAATTGGAAAATCATCTTTGCTGTGGCTATGTGGCACATTTGGAAAGCTAGGAATATTACTGCTTTTCAACAAGCTATGCAACACCCTATATCCATGTTTAATAGATATATGGTGGACTTGGTTGCAAACTTACACATTTTTCAGGTTAAAGCAAAGGCTCCAGCCAAGTTGAAGCAAGCTATTACTTGGAAGCGCCCTCGTGAGGGAGTTGTGAAGATCAATACTGATGGGGCCTGGCGTGGAGAGGGCTTTGCAGGTGCAGGCAGCATCATTAGGGACGCTGAGGGCATTTAGTTAATGGGGAAAGCATGGAAAACCAAAGGCAGAAACCCAACTAAAGCAGAATTATTGGCTATCAAGGGAGGGATGCAAATGGCAATCGACGCGGATTTCAAAACAGCCATCATTGAGACTGATGCTCAATCTCTCAAGAAGGTCATCGAGGACATTTGGAAGATTGGTACTAGTGAATTGGCAGCCATCCTGGGTGATATGCAGGGTTTAATGAAGAAGGGCTGCGAGTTCGAGTTCATTTATATACCAAGGGAGGCTAATGCAGTTGCTCACTACTTAGCCAAGTTGGCTGTGGAGAAAGAAGGTATCGATGGTATGGGAACGTTTTTTGATGTTGCGCCTCAAATCGTAAAGGACATATATGAAGGGGACTTTATTGCTAGTACTAGTGCACCATGATCTTCGGTAGTCACTCTCCATTCCCATTAGCAGTTGGGTACCAAGTGATTTAGGAAGTTGGAGTAGTTTGGTTCTTTCAGTTTTTGTTGCTAGTGTTATGAATTTTGTTAAAGCTAGCTATTGCTTGTCAGTTGTTTTGGAAACTCTTGATACAGAGCTTGGTTGCGGTTTTATTAATTAATTAATCATCCTTTTATCCTAAAAAAAAATAACCTTCGTTTTTATATTAGTTTTTAACAATAGAAATAATTTTTTAAATTAAAAAAATACCCCTTACAAAACTTGTTGCATTTGTTATTACATAAAGCATTTGTTTTTAAATCCAAAATAGTACTACTCGCATAATTGTACATTTTACAAAATAATACTCACGTACATTTTACTGAATGAATGTGAGTAATTAATTGACTTTTAGGAATAACACTTTATGACACCGTACCAAACCTTAACTAATACGAAGTATACATTGTTTTTTATACGTTAACAGACATATTTTTTTATATAACATAAAATGAATGAAATAAACATAATTACTTAATAATAGAAATTTATATAGAAAATGAATTATATTGCAGATAGCAATGAAATTTGTTTACATTTTAGTGCCCCCTCTAACAAATATAAGATCATTTACAATAATAATTGTTCTTCAAATTACATTATGCTACAACTTTCAGAATCCCTGCACATGAATTTTTGAAAATGACTATTAGTGGATTACATAAATATGTGTTGAATATATTAGAGGCATAAAGTAGTTAAAAATGAAATTCCTTTTACCTTTTAGCATCTTCATAGTAACTTATTTTCTCTTGAAATTTCAGCCACATTGGACATGTGTCCTCAAGAGTTACATCTTTAGGTCCGAAAATGAAAGCTTTTACAATAAATTGTGGAGATCGTTCCCTATCATGTGAATAACATTATTAGCAACTATTATCCTTCAAAAAACATTACCTTTATTGTTTTATGTTAATAAAACACTTGAGTTTACCTTCCTTCATATTCCGATAACCATGTCACATATGCTGCACCAAAATACATTGATACAAAAGGCTTTTTTAAATCCTCTACAGATTCTACTTTATATGCCTTGTAGCCAAGCGCACTAAATAAAAGATAACCAATTACACAGATGTCAAAAAAATTATAGTACATAATCTTAATTTTTAATTCAGATAACCAATTACACACATCTAAAAAAAAAAAGATAACCAATTACACATCATGTTTAAATAAGCGATAATCTAATTTAATATAAGTAAATTGGTAAATAAAATGTATTAGGTAAACCTATCAATCTGAATTAATAAATTGCGATAATCTAATTTAATATAAGTAAATTGGTAAATAAAATGTAATAGGTAAACCTATCAATCTGAATTAATAAATTGATATAGAATTAAACCACTAGATAACTGATTAAAATTATGTTTATTGTAAGAAATATAGTTTGATTGAAATTGTACATATATTATCATTGGCAAAATCAATAAAATCTTATAAAAAATTTTGACAAAAAAAAAAAAAAAAAAAAAAATTCGAAAAATATGTCTTCGATTATAAAAGACACTGCTTAAATAATATGGATTATATAACTTAACACAATCAACGTAAGAAATATGATCATGTAAACCTTAAATTCCAAAAGAACAAGTCTAACTAGGGGTGAGCAAAAATTTCGGGTACCCGGGATTGGAACCGGAACCGATTAAGAACTGGCGGGTCCGGAACCGGAATTGGACCCGGTGGTTTCAATTCTGGGTAATAAATTAAGGACCCGGTTATAACCAATTCCAATTCCAATTCTCAACTTTTTGGACCCGGAACCGGTTGGGTACCCGGTTACCCAATATATGCTAAACTAAATTAAATTTAAATAATAAAAATACATTGAATGTATCTAATCTGTAAAATAAAAAAGTATTATTAATACCTAACATAATTACAAATAGCTTAATGCACATATAAATATAAGTGTTAAATGCTAAAAGTGAACCTAACTAAAATAAAATTATAATTTGTATTATATTTTAAAAATTACATACACAAGTGGGTACCCGGAACTGGAACCGGTACCCGGTGGTTCCAATTCCAATTCCTAAATTTTAGGACCCGGTTGAACCAATTCCAATTCCGGTTCCGAATTTTAGGACCCGGTTCCAACCAATTCCAAGTCCGGGTCCTAAAATTTTAACCGGGTACTCGGTTTGCTCACCCCTAAATCTAACTATTAATTTATTTGCTTGTTTTTGTCTTTTATTACTTGCACTCATCACTTTCACAGGTAATGAAATATTTCAATCAAAATATATATTTTTATAAGGATTTTTTGTATGAAAAAATGGAAAAGAATAATCCCACCTTTACACGGTCTTCCGAAAATAATCCCACCCTCAATTATTCCAGAAATAATCTCACCTTTCACATCAATCTTCTTCTAACAGGCGATGACCTGTTTTGTTGGGTTGACAACCGGTTAGAGGAGGTAACGTAACACCTGTCACTTTGTACTTGATTATTTGAATAATAATTGAAGGAAAAAAAATGCTCCCAGCTTTCCCTTCTGTTCTCCTTTTCCTCTTCCTCTGCCCACCGGAACTATAGCCTCCCCACATGGCAACCACCCGCCGACCCCACCCCCACCTTCCCGCCGGTTTGACCAGCCCTACTTTCTCGCCGGTTTGATTAGTCCCAGCCCACCCCACCCCCTTCCCTTTCCCTTTCCTCTTTTTCACCGAAACAATATCATCACCCCTTTTCCTTCCTTTTTCTCCATTATTGAATTGTACTCCAAGTTCTCCATTAAAGAAGCTTCTGAGTTATCTCACCCCCATTAAAGCAACTTCTAAGGTAGCATTTTTTTTTTCAATTAATTTATTTATTTATTAATACTGGTAGGCCAGTGACAGCCAGTATAAAACTTCGTCACATCCCATGACATGAGCCAAACAGACATTGATTTATTAATACTTAAGGGGTGGCATTAGCAGTGGCAATAGGTGGTGATTGTGAAGAGGAAAGATATTTAAGAAAAAAGAAAAAAAAAAATAACCAGTCAAATAGGTAACCAGTCAAAAGGCTTGTTAGTAGAAGATTGACATCAAAGGTGAGATTATTTCGGAAATAAACAAAGGTAGGATTATTAACGGAAGACCAAACAAAGGTAGGATTATTAACGGAAGAGCAAACCAAGCCTTTGTTGAACTAATCACCCTTTTTTTTCGAAAATAAAAATTACCACCCTTAAAGTCAAAACTTGAAGATACCACCACCCTCTCCATTTCGGCCAGTGTTCCAACTTAGGGTATACATGCACCACGTGTTTGGTAAAAAAAATTAAAAACTAAAAATTAAATTAAATTTTAAAAAAAAAAAACCTATCAGCTACCCACTGCCCCATCTCCTACCACCCCACCCAAATCACCCACTTGCTGGATCACCCCACCCCAACTAACTACTTCTTCTACCAGTGAACCCCACCAAACCCTATCCCTTGCTCGCAAAACCCCCACCAAACCCCCACTCATGCCCAAAAAACCCCACCGCCCCCTCCCCTGCCACAAAACCCCATCCCTAGCCAACCTCAAAACCACCCCATCCCCAAATGGCGGTGGAGATCGATGCTTCAATTGACTCAAAATTCACGTTGCTCGTTCCCCCGCGTTTTCGCTTCCTCTGCTAAAAACGAGGTTACATTTATTAAAAATTTTAACTTTTTTTTTTTGTTTATTAGGGTTTAATTTGTTCGTTTAATCAAATAATTTTTCTAGGTTTTATTAAGGTGGTTGAATTTCTATTTGAAGTTGATTCTAAAGAAAGGTGATTAATAACAAGGTTGAAGGCTACCCCCAATTCATACTTATTCTAAAAGTCTTGGCTTGAAATAGAGATGAGGAAGGAAGGGATTGCTGGAAACGAGGATGGGGAAGAGAGAGGGTGTTGAAATAGAAAATGGGGAAGGGGAGAGGGTGCTGGAGGTGGAAAAGTTGTTGCTACCGAAGATGGTAGGGGTGGGTTTGGTTTTTTTTATAATAATTTAATTTTAATTTTATATTTTGTGAGCCCTTAACTCAGAAAATTTGTCGGACTAAGTCGAAAAAATAGCCGAAACTAGGGAAGGTTGCGTATCCAATGGTTTTGACTTTTAGGGGTTGTTAATTTTTTTAAATTTGGGTGGTTAGTTAACAAATGGTGCTTTCAAAGGTTATTTTTTTTAAAAAAAAAATAAATAAATAAATCATTTTTATAATAATAAAGTAAAAATTTTAAAAATTTGTAAAAGTATAACACGAGAAGATCTTGCAAGATCGCACATAACTATATCAAAGAGTTGTAACTAAAAAGAAATGTGATAAAATATTTTAATATTGCAGTCATCATGTCAAGGATAACAGGTTTTTCTTTATCATGAAAAGTTACTTAATATACCATGTATGTACTAGAAACAAATGTAATGTTTACATCTTCATAATACAATAACAATAAGTACTTCATAAGTGATTTTGCGCAAAATTTAGTATATTATCAACTCTCCTTCATTGGTGTAATGACCATAATTAAATAAGTGGAAAATACAATTAATTATTATTTTATTTTTCTATGTTATGTTAATGATGGTTGTATTCTTAAAAAAATACATACACAATTCTCAATTTTGCAAAGACATATACTCTCTTTGTTTTTAAATACTTGTTCCATTTCTCCATGCGCGGAGTTTTAGGAGAAATTGGAGAAAATAATAAAATATGAAGGTAGTGGGGTAGTTGAGAAAATAAAAAATTGTAAAAAGCAAAAGTAGTGGAAGAATAGGAGGAGAGAGAGTATTATGTTGGGTCCACTAAGTGTGAGAAATGAATTAAATATTGTAAAAACTTTCCAAAAAAGGAAATGGAACAAGTATTTAAAAACGGCCGGAACAGGAAACTAGAACAAGTATTTAAAAACGGAGGGAGTATCTATGCAAGTCACAACCCTAACAAATTAGAATAGATGCAAATTTAACGTTAGGTTAAGCCATAATAATAGAATAAGTGGTCAAGTGAAACTTAATTAGTTGTAAGTAGATAAGGTATTTCTATGCCCTTATGAGGTTTATTTGGCCTTAAAAAAGGATGAGTAGGATCTAATTGAATATGCATGTTTTACTATTAGGTGTTCAACTGTGATTTATGAACTTTAGAAAATTTTCAATTATGTACATCATATTTAGGAATTATGTACTTCCTTCGTTCCTGAAAGTTCTACTCATTTACTATTTATGTAGTCAAAATAAAATAACTTTGACCGTAATCTATGATTTAAACAATAGAAAGAATAAGCATATGAGATCTTATTGGATTTCCCTTATTATAAAGTTTCCAAATATAAACTTTTTATAATTTTCACTTATACAAAGCCAAATATATTTATAGTCAAAGATGTTCATTGGACACCGTGCAAATTGAAAGTGAGTCAAACTCTCAAAAACAAAGAGTATACATCGGATTCAAGTCAAAAATATTTTCCCATTTAGTTCGAAAGATACACACATTTAGTACTAAACATAGGCACATAAAATCATTTTTATCATTCTCATTTTAAAGATCTTATCATTTAACCGTACCTTAATTTAGCTGATTTTTATTCAATGTACATTTTTGAAATTTTAGTTCATTACTTTCAAAATGTTAAAACTTTATTTTATTATTTTTAAATGATAATATATGTGATTAAAGATGTGTACTAGCAAGCGTGAAAGTCCAAATGTGCAATTTTCTCAAACAAAATATCTATATTGAATTACACAACCATGTGCTTTTAAAAGGGATGATTGTGTGCTTTGTGAATGGCATGCCATATAAATTGAATCATTATGTAAATTAGCTACACTTTATCGTTTGTTGTTTTTTTTTTTTAGCTTGATTTATGTTAAGGTGTAGTATCTATAATTATATTTTATATTATACGAAGACAGCTAACGCGCACGTTATGCGTTTCATAGCTAATCATGCTGGGGGAGCTCTTTTAGTTTGGCCTTATGTCACAACTGTAATTCTTGACAACATTATTGAGAGAAGATATGTAAACCAATATATTTAGGGGTATAAATGTCCGCACACTATTTTTAAGAGTTTTTAAAAAAATAGGTAATTAACAGTTATGAGGGCAAATAAGTAAATACTTCCTCGGTTTTCTTAGATAAATCACTTTCAATACAGAGAAGTTTTAATTTAGATGTAATAGCATAACACCCAAGATCAACATGAGCCCACTAGTATTGTTCTCTCTAAGCCCTAACCAGTAAGGACTTGCTTTGGTAAATGACAGAAGTCCTACAAAAATATGGTGGTACCTCAACCTATTAGAGGCCTTTTGGGTAGGACTTATGTCCTACGCCAAAGGAAATCCTTATAAGCTAGGCCAAGCTAGAGATGACAATATCTACTAGTGGGTTCATGTTTACCTAGGGTAATACAAACATTTTCCCTTTTAGTCCATAAATTCTCTCTCCTATTATGTAGGCAATTAAGTAGTAGTGAAACAAGTGAGTAGAAAAAAAAATGAAGAGACTAAAATGAGAACTTAATAAACCAAAAAAGAAATATAAAATTTATATTTAGTGTAGAATTATTTGATAATGATCTACAATTGCAATATGAGTTACCAAACATTATTATTCATTATTGCATACCTTAATGTATGTATTTGTGTTGTTCTCCAAAAATAATTGGTTTTTTTTTTAAGGGCCTCTTCTCATTGACTGAACTCAGCTAAACAGAACTGAACTGAAATGAATATTTTATAAGAGAAGGAAATTAGGAGCTGAACTGAAATGAATATTTTATAAGAGAAGGAAATTAGGAGCTGAACTGAATTGAACTGAACTGAGCTGAGCTGAACTGAACTGAACTGAACTTCAACGTATGAGAACAGACCCTAGTATTAGCTTCAACTTTTTCAAATCTTTGTCATTGTATATTGATTTATGAATTGAACTGAACTGAGCTGAACTGAACTGAACTTCAACGTATGAGAACAGGCCCTAGTATTAGCTTCAACTTTTTCAAATCTTTGTCATTGTATATTGATTTATTTTTTTCTAAAAAAATATGGAGAAAACACAAGTTTATCTCTTTGATAAACAAAATATGTTTAACAGGTAAAATTATAAATATGTTTAAATCAACAACTTTTTTTTTATTAAAAATGGACCCACAATAGTTGATTTATATACAAACATGACATGATGTCAAAAAATGGACCCCATACTAGTTGATTTATTTACAAATTTAATAACTAGGCAAAATTGATGATTTATTTATTGTTTGATACACAAACTTTGTTTATCAAGGAGATAAATTGAGGCTTCCTCATAAATATGTGTAGTCAACTCGATTCTCAACCTACCCTCTTTTATTTATTCATGGATGACAGTTGGATCAGAAGTTAATATTGTTTTTTATAAAAGATGAAAGAGATTGGTGGTGGTGCATAGAAGACTCATGAATGGATGTGAGTTTAGCCTCACTTGTTTCATTGCTAGTTATAATAAGTAGCTATGATTTAATAGGAAAACTTCTTGTCAATAAAAGTAATAAGAAATTAAGTGGGCATTCTAAATAGCACTAATTTGGTTCAATATTTTGCGGGTAAAATCAAATTCCCTTATTACTTGTCACCAGTTCTTTGAATTGTAAGCCTTATTATAAAATTGGTAATACCACCATTCATATGAAAATTATTTTCACACCTATCATGATCTATGCAATAGCTTCGTATAAAAAAAAATTCATTGTACAGTTATATGATCTACAGTTTGAGAAGTTAAATTTGTTAATTGTTTATAAATTTTATTCAATAAAAAAAGGTATGGAGTATGTGATAAGAGTTTAATAAGTTTTCTAGCTACTAATATAAAGTGAGACCCTAAAATTCAAGTAGTAAGGAGAAGTCGATATTCATGTATTAGAGCCTGTTCTTATAGACTGAACTCAGCTGAACTGAACTGAAATAAACTGAAATAAACTGAACTGAAATAAACTGAACTGAATTGAGCTGAACTGAACTGAACTGAGCTGAAATGAATATTTTATAAGAGAAGGAAATTAGGAGCGGAGCTGAACTGAACTGAACTGAACTGAATTGAGCTGAACTGAGCTGAACTGAACTGAATTGAGCTGAACTGAACTAAACTGAATTTTAATGTAAGAGAACATGCCCTTAGTAGAATCAAAATAGAAGTATAAATAGTATTTTTAAATAAATAGCTAGTAATGCATATTTTATTTTGGGACAAAATATATACTCAATACTTTACAGATTTGAAGTTTCTAAATTGTTATATTTCGTCCTGTTATTGATAATTTTAATTAGATGTCTATAATTTACCTTATGCAGCTATCTTTGCACAGAAAAATAGTTAATAGCTTAAAATTTACAATATATATTCAACATTTTTATTTACCATTTCATATGGTGGATGCAAGCGTGAGTTTGTGAAGAAATGAGTTTCACATTAATTTTTTATGTGCGGCCCTTTTGTTTTAATAACTTTTCTTTATGCAATATGATGGTATAGTGCAACTATGGACAAAAAATTAATAAAAAAATAAAATAAAATAAACCATACTTGTGAAGCCATTCGGCAGTTGAATAGTCAATCCCCATTAATCCAACTCTTGAACCCACTCTATTTAGAAAGCGTCCACTAACCATCTCAACTATAGCACATAAAAAGGCCTAAAAAATATAAAATAATTAAATAATTATGAGATGCATATGATCTTGTAATAATGAATTAAAATTTACTAATATAGAATATGAGTATGACTTATAAAGCATAAATTTACTACTTACAGGTTTAATCACATGTGTGCTAAAATGCTTGGAAAGAAGTATTTCTGCAATTGTCTAGCATAATAGAAATATATAAAAAGGATTATAAAGTGTTGAAGATCACTACAAACATAATAAAATAAAGTAAGGTAGAGACATAAGAAAAAATATCTCCATATATTTATAAGTAAATTTTTTAAACATTTATATAAATATTGTACTCCCTCCGTTTCATAATGTTAGTCTCATATACTATTTTGGGTGTTTTAAAAAGTTCTACCCATATTGAATATATTTCATTTATGACTTGATTTTTTTTGACTTTAATTGATTGTGGATTGATGACATGACTCTAAGTAGGGAAATTTTTACCTTAAATTATGCAATTATGACTTGTGCTTTCCTAATAAAAAATAAAAAAAGTTAAATGAGGTAAACTAATTATGAAATCTGTTGTACTTTAATGATAGATTCCAAATATATTTGTTTTCTTATTTTATGTGATTGATTCCATATGAGACTAACATTATGAAACGGAGGGAGTATTTAATATGAAAGACGATTAAAGGAGATCATTAACATAAGAATTGTCAAATCTCATTATAGTAGAACAATTAAAATATGAAGGAAAAAAATAATAACTATAAGCAATGTTAATATACTACGAAACTTTATTAGTGCTTCATAATTCAAATCTCAAATCTCAGAGTCAATTTAATAATTTCACATATCATTATTAAAGTATAATTAGAAATGATTACTAAACCTATATAGTCCAATCTAAATTTGGTCAAATTGAAATTGGATCTTTTATAGCATTTGTAAATTAGACATTAAACTTAGTATGTAGGTTTTCCTTATGGATAATTTGATGATTTAACTTTTAATCAAATTCTTCACTTGTAAACTAATTAGCCAATTCCACTTATAAAATCAATCATTCTATGATACTCAAGTACTCAACAAACATCTCAATTGTTCACCAACTTAATAGTTAGGCTTTTTCCAAACGATAACACCTTCTTCGTGCCAATGAAATCTTTTATAGAGCACACACACAATTTTTGTAAGTAAAATATTGAGCACGAAAATTATCATAATTTCTAAGTCTTCAAGCAGATTAATCTCTAAATGGACATCATATATACTTGATTTTTCCTTTCAAATGAGCCCCAACACTCCATGCTTCATTTTATGCCAAGATCGATATATTTAAGGGATCGGTGTAGCAACCTCTCTTTTACGCTAGATATATTTCAATTTTCATATTCAAATCATCAAGGAACAACATAAAAGTATTCTTGGTTAACTGATGGTATAAGAATACAACTTCAATTATATATATATGATCTTTTGTTTATATATTGCACTATTGTTTTCTTATCATTGCTCTTTTGTTATTCTCTATTATTATTGTTTTATCTTCTTTTCCATTGCTTCTATAACTATTGTCATGTAACTTCTATTGACATTTATGCAACCTCTACGACCTTGCTCATGCTTTGTATTATGTAATAGATGTAGTGTATATATGCAAAATCTTGTAATAGTAATTAGACATCTCTTTCTCTTAACCTCAATTTGGATGCTAAACCACCCTTATGAATGTAATTTGACTCATTCAAAGTGGACACAATCTCACAGAGCATTATTTGCTAAATTGAAAGCCCACCTTTATACTATGTTCAAAATATTGTTTGTAAACAAATGCTTTGAAAAATACACCTAACGATTGGAATAAGTAGCCCATTTCCAAACCTAAGCTATTGTAGTCAAAGACATACTATGCTTTATTCAAGTGGAGTTTATATTGAGGTTTTCATCAGGTCGTCCCAATAAATTTGGAGGCCTAGTGCAATTTAAATTAGACAAATATAGGCCCTTTAATTTATTCATATTCTATATTAAAGATACGCAATATACAAAACTAGATCCAAGTAGTGTAGTTAGCTTTTAAATAAATAGTTACAATTAGTCATTTGATTAAAGAGTATGGGAAAAAAAGCCTAGAACAGAATTTTTTTTTTAAATTAATTAAATATATTGATGACTTTTTATAATCGAAATAAATAAATTAATGAATAAAAAAAAACAAAGAAAAAAATACGAACTACCATAAGATTCGAACAGTTTGATCTATTTGCAACAAAATAGTTATATTCAAGTTTGGGGGGCCATCAGATTTTGGGCAGAGACCCTTAATGGCCCAAACATATATAAACCCATACACATGAAAACTAATTTTTTTTTTTTTTTTTTTTTTTTTTTTTTTTTTTTGTCATTTATCGAATTGCATTTTCATTAGCAGTATAATATTATTTACGAACGATTTCCCTAGAAATTGTTTAAATCAAAATTAATTCCCAATTTGCGTCGTTTAAAAAACTTATTCCCTGGATAATGTCCACGTAGGATCGGGTATTAGCTTTTTTTTTTTTTTTGGTTCAGTTTAAAACCGCAATTGGTGATAGCGGTTTTACATTTGCAAAACCGCAATTGTTGGCAACGGTTTTATGTTCTTTCTGCAAAATTGTTTGAAGTTCTTGAGGTTGATGTTGAGATATTCCCCTAAAATTAAATCATGAAGTAAAAAAAAAAAATGGGAATTCATAATTGTATAAAATTGCCCAGAAAATAGTGATATTAATTCGCAGCAATTTCAATGGCGTCCAAGCTCTCAACTTCATCCATGAATTCCGTCTTCTTCTACTCTACTCAAGTTCAACATCATCTTCATCTTCAATTTCATCATAAGTCGGCTTTGGTTTCAGCGTCTTTATACTCTTAATAAACTTGTGTTTCAAATAGTATGATTAAATCAAAACAAAATTATCAAAAAATAGTGAGATTATATCAAAATAAAATCACCCAAAATTTTTATTTGTATGAAATTACTAAGAAAATCAATACAAAATTACAAATAAAAACTGGTGTTTTAGAGAGAGAAAGAAGAGAGAGAAGATCTAAGAAGAAAGAAAAGGTTTGAAATGAAAAAACAAAACAACATTGAAACTTGAGGAGAGAGAAATGGGAAGAGTGGAAGACAAGGGAGATGTCAGATGTGGTAAAATACGTGCGTAAGAACTACTTTGTATAACTGCTATCATTGATTGCGGTTTTACCCTTAAAAAATATACAAAGCTAATACCCGATCCTACGTGGACACTATTCAGGGAATAAGTTTTTTAAACGACGTAAATTGGGAATTAATTTTGATTTAAACAATTTATAGGGAAATCGTTCTATTATTTACATTTGTACTTTTTGGAATTTCTTTTACATATTTAATTGTAAATACTCCCTCCGTTTTTAAATACTTGCTTCACTTTCCTTTTCCGGCCGTTTTTAAATACTTGCTCCATTTCCTTTTTTAAAAAAACTTTTACAATATTTAATTCATTTCTCACATTTAGTGGACCCAACATAATATTCTCTTTCATCCTATTCTTCCACTACTTTTGTTTTTTTACAATTTTTTATTTTTTCAACTACCCCACTACCTTTATATTTTATTACTTTCTCCAATTTCTCCTAAAACTCCGCGCATGGAGAAATGGAGTAAGTATTTAAAAACGGAGGGAGTAACTCTTTTTAAAACTAATAATTAGAATGATTATACACTATTTTAAATGAACTCTTACAACCTCATCTTATCATGTACTTTCTGCATCACAATATATTGTGTTCACTTATCAGAGTATATAGTTATAAGTTGTAGATCAGTGTTTGTATATGAAATAATTTATATAGTATGGTATCATATTTTATGGAATGAAAGAATGTATGAGACCATAACTTTAAGTGGCAGAAAGAGTGAATATTAAACATAAAATAGGTTCTTACAAAAAAAAAAAAAAATGAAACCAAATTGGCACACTTAGTATAACTTTTTGGTAACAACTTAATACCTTAGGCAGCATTTGGTTATTGTATGCTTTTTTCAACTAAAAAATGTTTTTTTTTTTATTTTTTTATTTAATTAAGTTTTCTAATTTTCCAAAACTAAAACTATTTTCGTACTTGGGTTACCCCTTCAAAGTCACTCATTTCATCAGATCTCCATGTCACCATTTTTTAGCTTTCCTCCCATTAACATCACCTTTCTGTTGTAGCACCCTTATCATCCCAAGAACAACTTATCATCCCAAGAACAGATAAACACAAAAATAAAATTACATCAACTCAACAAAACCATGCTTAATTTATCCTATATAATTGAACAATTAGCTCAATGATTATTCAATGTTAAAAAATTTAACAATTAATCACTCTCCCGAATAACTTGAGTTTCAAACTCCCTGTTTCATCTTATTATACTCTATTGTTCCTAATTCATTATGATGCTAAATTTTCACATGTATGGCAGGTCACTACTTTCTGTGCCATTAGATGTGAGAGAAAGATAAAAGGGATAAGGAAAAAGATGGGAATGAAAAAATTAAATAAATCATTGTTAATATATACCCAAATTAATTACATTAAAACACTCAAAGGGAAACTGAAAAGCAAGGCTCATCGAGCTACAGTTTGATAAAAAGAAAATTAGTGTAGCAATCTAGATGAAAAGTAAGTGGGAAAAAAAAAGGATAATGTTTTTCACATAACAATGATTGTGATTAAGATAGAGAAGGAGAAAGAGTGAAAGGGTGGTTCTAATTTCGCAAAACATAATTTATAAAACCATGAATAGTGTTTTCCATGTTATCATTGTAGTTTTACACATTATAAGAAAAAGTTGTTTTTTTGTAACAATTTTGACAAACATGTTTCATTTTGCACTGGTTCTTATCATACTCAATTGCTCCTGCAGTCTTGCTAATATACTTCCTCCGTTTTCTTTTACTTGCAACACTTCCCTAAAAAGGAAATGTCACAATACTTGCAACTAGGGGTGTTCAAAAAAACCCGACCCGAATGTCCCGACCCGTTGTCCCGCTATCCCAGCAAATACCCGATGGGAATTTTTAAAAAAAAGCCTGTTTTTTCGGGTCGGGTACCCAACCCGGGAAAACTGCCTTCAATCCGGGTCGGGACATGTGGCGGATTTTTTCAAAAACGGGTACCCGATTACCCGAATTAAAAATTAAAAAAAAAAAAAAATTACCCCCTCAAACTCCTCACCTCGTCAGACCCCCAAAGGCCAAAGCCCAGCCTAATTTTCACGGGTTAGGGTTCTTTCCCCTCTCTCTCTCTCCGCCGCTCCCTCTTTCCTCTCTCTCTCTTCCTGCCCCTCTCTCTCTCTCTTCCTGCTCTTTCTTCTTGCCTTCTTCTTCCTGCCCTTCACTAGTTCCAGCGAGTTCCAGTGAGCTCAAGGCTTCAGTCTAGGTAATTTCTATTCTCATGCTATTTTAATTTCGTTGTAATTTGTGGTAATCCAATTGGTAGTGTATTTCGTGATAACTGATAGTGTATTTCGTGCTAATTGATAGTGTATTATGGTGATTAATTAGATGACAAATTCATACATGCTCGAATTCTTTCTTATCCTTATTTTTCATTTTTATTTTTTGCTGATTTGCTCGAATACAAAATTATGATGCGTTATTTTGAATTATTTCATTATTTGATGATTAAATTATCATGTGTGACCTGAATTTCAGTTTCAAGATAATATATAGATTATCAATTCGGTATTTAGGCATTGACAGAATAAGTGATTAGTGTACAATGTAATTTTCAGTTTTAAAATGAATGGACTGATTTATGTATGTTTATTTTTTTACCAGAAAATGTTAGATTCAGATGATATGATGGTGACAAATTCAAATGAAACAGTTGGGAACCAAAGATCTGATGATAGTGATGAGGCAGAAATTTTGGAGAAGGCTCCGAAAACATGGCATAAGAAGAAGAGAGCGGGGAAAAAACCAAAAGTCGAAAACAGATCCGGGTACCCATGTCCCGACCCGAATAATCCGGGTACCCGGATTATTCGGGTCGGGACATGGGACACGCTAACAAGTACCCGAAAACCCGGGTACCCGGATTTGAACACCCCTACTTGCAACACACTATAAAATTAGGAAAGTTACTTTAGGGAAAAACTATATTATTTCCCTTATTTAAAGCATATGGCCCACTAAATTACACTCCTAACAACCACTCATCCTATTTTAAAGTTTATTATATCATGTAAACCCTACCTTTCTTAATTACCGCGCTAAAGAGTGTGATGCATCTAAAAGAAAACGGAGGAAGTATGTATGTATATATATATATATATTTTACCATTAATATCTTTGACTATGTATAAGTGAAAGTTTTAAAAAGTTGATATTTAGAAAATATACACTAATACAAATCTATAAAATACCATGGTAATTTATTTCTTTCATATAAATCATAATATGTTTTCAAAGCTAAGTTATTTTATATTAAACATATGAATAGTAAGTGAGTCAAATTTTCAAAAACGGAAGTCATATTAATAATACGAAATACTACACTACTCACTAGCTAATTAGCTATAATATAGTACGGAGTAAAAATAACAATGAAGGGAGTGCATTATTATTATTATTATTAGTATTATTATTATTGTTATTATTATTATTATTATTATTATTGTGTGGTGTGAAGTTGATACCTTTAATTCAACTCTTGATATATATAAGCCTTTATTATCATCCATAAGAAAGCGTACTTGTCCTTGCGTCTCTCGAGATTTGATCCATTGCTTTTGAACCTCACGATGATTCCACATTTCTTCCATATCTTCAGGAGAAGTTCTCTCATCCCAAAGTACATGTTTAACATCTATATTATTGTTAGATCAGATGACATAACAAATTTGGAGGATAAACAACCAAACTAGACAAAATTAAGTATTGTAAGTTATCTAACAATTACAGTTAGTCCCACTTCTTATAAAAATAATAATCATTTAAAATATAATAATCTCAAGAAGTATAATTTTTTTTCAATAAAAAAAAACTTAATGTTTCCAAGGTCAATTAAGTTTAATAACAATTAGTAGATTTCAGCAATATTAATAAAAATAAGTTGCAAGTTGTAAAATTAGTAACATAAAGGGGCCAATTAGCCAAATTGGTATAAAACTTAGCACCCTTGTGACATATTAGTATAAAAGTTATCGCCGGCGACAAATTGGTATAAAAATTAGCAAGTTGTGACAGATTGGCATAAAAGTTAATCACCGATGACGTATTGGTATAAAAGTTACCATATGATGACATATTGGTATAAAAGTTTATTAGTGATGACAACCCTCTTTCTTCTTAGAATAATAAGCGTATATTGTACAAAAGATAATTCTTATTTATTTATTTTTTTTATAAGAAAAAGATAATTCTTATTTGTTGTAGCTTAAATCTATTGTTTTCCTTTACCTTTTTTTTGCTTTAAATATTTTATTTTTGGAAACTATTAAAAGCCCCCAAAATAGTTAAAGAATAAAAAAATAAAAAAATAAAAAAAAAAGAGGAAAAAAAAGGAATATATAGAGAAATATTCTAGATTATGCAGAAGAATTAATCAAGAAAATTTACAAGATCAAACTCTTTGATTAAATACTTTAAGATTATATCGAGCTTTTTTGTTTCAAAATTTCAATTTTATATAAATATATTTTCTCCCAACTTCATAAATATCTCAACTTATTACATGACAATTTTCACTTTTGAGACACTAAATTATAAAAATGTCTCTTTCCATTCATTTTTGAGATTTTTTTTGAACTCACGATTTTTTTGTTATTTATCGATTATCTTAAGTGAATGAGCATGAAGGAGAAAATTATTTATCATAAAATGAGAATTAACAACAAATTTATTTATTTTTTTATTTAAAAAAAAAAAAAAAAAACTCATTCGGCAAGAAAAGAAGGGTGAAATGTCACAACTTGTTAATTTTTATACCAGTTTGTCGCAATTTGTTAACTTTTACACTAATATGTCGCTGGTGGCTAACTTTTATACCAATTTGTCACAAATTGCTAAATTTTATACCAATATGTCACCGGCGATAACTTTTATACCAATATGTTACAAGGGTGCTAACTTTTATACCAATTTGGCTAATTGGCCAACATAAAGGAGCACATAAAATATTAAATTAGTAAAGTAAGTGTAAATCTATATAATTATATTAATTTCAATTGTATTTATGAGAATTTTATCAAGGCTGAAACTCCACTTATTGTGAAAACACTTTTAATAAATGTCAAACTCTTACATTAACTATTGGTTCCTTTTTTTTTTTTTTTAAGATTTTTTTTATTTTTTTTTTATTTTTACCACCTTAAAAATATCTCAGGTTGTGTTTTAGTACATTAATAAATAAATTTTTTTATTTTACTATCATAATAAAAGTTAAAATTTGGATTTTACCACCACCAAATGTGTTTATGGACGACATTCGAAATTAAATTTTAAATTTCTATTGTGGTAAATTAAAACATTTTATTTAATATTATCATGTTAAAACACAAATAGTGGTTTTATAAGGTGGTAATAATTAAAAATAATCCTTACTTTTACGATAGTAATGGAGTAATAAATTTTTAATATAATTTCTTTAGGTATTTTATTCTCTCTTTAAAAGAAATAAGACAAAAAAAATCCTTTAACTAAGGGTTTGTTTGACATTGCTGTGATTTTCTATTTTTTGTTTTTTTTTTTTAAAAAAGTATATGATATATGTCCCATAATGAATAAAAAATTATTTAAACTTATTAAAATCATGATATTTTTGAAAACTGATAACAGAATAGTGGAAACACCTTTTTTTGTTTCATGTTTTGATTTTCAAAAAGACAGAAAGCTGAAAACCAAAAATGATGTCAAACAAGACCTAATCTATTTATTTTCTATGTAATGATATGAAAAAACCTACACAAACATTTATTAGTGATGAGAATATATAGTCCCTAGAATAAATTAATTTGCGTTAGGATATAGTACAAATGAATAAGGACTAGATTGATTCACTAATTAGTTTCATCAATCCATGTAATAATTAAATGTTAACTAGTATCGGGTTCATTAATGAACTTTTTTCTCCGCATTTCTTATAAATAAGTATTCCATCCGTCCCTAAATTACATTCTTCCTTTCTATTTTTGGTATTTCAAAATTATATTCCTCCTTTCTATTTTTGGTAAGTTTTTTTTAGTAAATCAACTCTCTTTTTCTGTTTTATATTTAATGCTTTCTCACTCATCCTTACCTAATCTCACTCATAATCCTTGTGCCAAATAACAATGAATATGATTGGTTAAAAATTTTCAATTAAGAGCATGTGATTGGTCCTTTTTTTTTTTTTTGCAAAGGATTGATGACATGTCATGAGTAATAACTAATTTATCTTGTACTTCACATTGCATTATCTAATTATTGTTATTTGTCTTATTCTTTCCTCCTTAATTCCCGTGTAAATTTCCAAAGAGAAATGTAATTTAGGGACGGAGGGAGTAACAAATTCGCTAGTAAATGATTTTTTTCCTCTATTTATCTGGATAAATAAGTTTTTAGTTCATGGACGAAACTGAAACAGGAAAGAAAGTTAAAGATCATCAATGGAATCAAGGGAAAAATAAATCATCCATATAATATAAATTATCATGGATTAAGTTTGGTAAAGACCATCGTTTCTTTAACGAAACGTGGATTCGGTTTTTTTTATGACCTTAGTTTTCTCCTTAATATATATAAACGAATTAAGTTAATTGATAAACCTCTTCCAGAAGAGAAAGTTGATAATTATAAGTTAGTGACATTATGAGAGGAAAGAAAACCAAAGTTATTTTTCAATGACTTTGTAGAGGATATTGAATAGGATAGAGTAATTAATAAAGACGCAATGTGATTATTGATATCATTAATGATTGGTCAAGGTAAAATTAAATCAATATAAGATGGTTCCTATGTATGAGAAATTTTCACCATATATATGTCCTACACGCTTTTTTTTTTTTTTTGTCTAATTCCATTTATTCTATTTTTAGATGTTATTATACTCACTTATAGTTTTTTTTTTTTTTTTTTTTTTTTTTTTTTGACAAAAGAACTTACAAATAAACAAACAACAAACATACTAAAAAAAAAACAAAGTCAATCACGCCGACGCGCCATCCCTGCCAAACAGTGAGCTTGAGCAACCTTAAATCTTGGAACCTTCTGAACATGACACACAACCAAAGCCCCAATAATTTCCAGAAGCTCTTGCTGAATCCAACAGACAGAAATATTCTTGGGAACCAAAGACCGAAGCGAATCCACCACCAAAGAACAATCAGTAAGGATCTGTAAAGAGGAATACCCACGCTGCCTGGCATGGCGTAAAGCAAACAAGCAAGCTATCATTTCAGACTGGAACGCAGAATTAGAGCTACAAGCCTGCGCCCCACCCCCGAGTTGAACATTAGAAGCCACATCCAAGAATACCCATCCAGTACCCGCATTATGATTGTCAGAATTCCAGGCCCCATCAAAAGTAAGACTGACTGTACAAACATCCGAAGCATTCCCTCTAAGAACTGCAGAAGACATAGCAAAAGAAAACCCAGGGGCAAACGCAGGCGTAATATCATATATCTGAACAATCTAGTCGCAGAACACCCGTCCACCCAACTAGAAGCTAGATCCATAATAGAATCAGGAGAATAAACCGCAGAACGAAACCGCAAAGAGTTCCGAGTAAGCCAGAGGGCCCATAACAGACTTAGAAAACGATCTAGCATCAACCAGTCCTTATCATAAAGAAACCTAAAAAGAACCTCAGGAAACCACTCTTCAAAAGACTGATCCTGGGACATATTCAAGGCAGAACCACAAGGTCGGTCTTCCCATAAACTCCAAGTAAATGGGCAGTCTCGGAAAAGGTGAGAAAGAGTCTCCACATCCTGATGACAGAACCCACATCTGGAATCCACAGGCAAACCCTTCCTAGCAAGTAACGAAGCAGAAGGCAACGCATTATGGATAATTTTCCAAGCAAACATTTTCCATTTCGGAAGTAAAGGCGAAGCCCAGAAATGCCTCCACCAACTTGAGTCAAGAACCAAAGGTGACCGTTGGTCACCATTCTCATAACACAAGGAGCA
Organism: Chenopodium album; assembly: GCF_948465745.1. Classification (NCBI taxonomy): domain Eukaryota; kingdom Viridiplantae; phylum Streptophyta; class Magnoliopsida; order Caryophyllales; family Amaranthaceae; genus Chenopodium; species Chenopodium album. Next base: position 50,064,714 of record NC_137841.1, on the reverse strand, counting down.
CACATACGTAGTCTTCGTGGAGAACCTCCCATCCCTAGTAAATTTCCCATAAACAAAATCATCGATAATTTCCTTGGGCCGTTCAAGGCCTAAAATAAGGCAAGCCGTACCAAGAGAAAATAACCGATGAATCATACTCGTATTCCATGCGTTTGAACGCACATTAATTAGATTAGAAACAAAGGAAGGGGCACCCACCCTGCTCACAGACTCCTTAAACTGAACTTGAACCCCAGGCACCCAACTATCATCAAGAATCCGAATGTTGGTACCATCCCCCACCTTCCACATCAAACCATGACGAAGGGTCTGAAAACCATGTAATACACTACGGCAACCCCAAGATGGGCTAACCGTCTTCGCAGTACCATGGGAAGCCAGCAAAGACGGATACTTTGCTCGGTACACCCTAGAAACAAGAAGCCGCTCTCCTAGCTAAGCAGTCTTGGCGGCTTATGCATACTCACTTATAGTTTATTCTAGTAATTTTAGCAAATCAACTTTACCATCCAACTCCTTATATCACAACATTGAAATTTTTTTACCCCTCCATCTTTTTATAACTTTCACACACGCCCTCACACACATACAAACACCCCTAGGGGTATGCAAAAGAGGACCGAGATTGAAAATTGGATCGGAATTGGACCAAAACAGACCACACCATTGGATTTTGGGTCGGTCTTCAATCCTTACAAATTGATGATTTTGAGTTTCCTGTCCGGTACGGGTAAAAATTGGATAAATATGGTCTGCACCAAAAACTCGAGAAAATGTAACTTTATTCTGGTGATGAGGGTCATTTATGGCACTCGTTTAGCCTCTTTTAGGGTGAATTTTGAATGCTTTTACATCTCTTTTATCTCTTTTTCTTTAGTTTACTTGTAATTTCTCTATTTTGTATTTTCCTTGGTTGTTTTTCTATTTTCTTGCATTTCTTAGTTTATATGCCTTTTCTGCTTTACTTGTTTGCTTCTTTTGTATTTCAGGAGATTAGTGATGCTCAAGAAACTCAATGGCGTTTTCTCTGTGTATATAAAGCTCAAGATGCAAGTTGGACTCTCCCCTTGAATCTCAAAAGAGAAGGAGTGCAAAATCCAAGTTTTCAAGGTCGCGCTCTCATGCAGCGTGGACATTAAAATCGGTGTTGAACCCACCGTGAAGACCTTTAGAGACTGCCTCCCGCAACATGTATCAAGTGGAGTGCACAAGAGCATCAACAACCGCACGAGGAAATCTCCCCAATTACCAAGCGCGGGTGCTCGCGGCTATGGCATGGCCGCACAACCTTCCTCCCCATGTTCTGCATCCATTTCTTTGCGGCCGCGCATTGAGAATAGAGGTCGTGCCATTTGGGGTTCTTTTTGGACGTCTAACTAACTTCTCCTTAGTTAGTTTTACTATATATTAAATTTCTTTATTTCTCAAGAGGGAGTTAGTTTTTCAATAGCTTAAAATTAGAATTTTGGAAAAAGAAGCTCAAGATTTTGGAAACTTTGTTAACTGACCCGTCCTAGTTGTCAAAGCCCATGCGTGTGCCTGCATATAATAGTGTAATGCAAAAAGGCCATCGTAGATTTTATAAAGAGAAACTCGGTATTTTATGATTGCTACATTTTGATCTTCATTCAATTTGATATAGATCAAAGTTTTGTAAGAATTCTATCCTTTTTAACGCAATTTTATGTTTGATTCTTAATATATTGTTGAATTTCTATAGTTTGTTTGATTTGATTGTTGATATTTGGATTGCAATGTTGATGATGAAATTGATGATTAGTTTTGTTATGCTTTTCAATTTTACAATGTGTAGTGAGTAGTTCCTTTGCTAGGGAAGTGGTGAAGCATGTATGAAAAATAAGGTATGGCTAATTTGGGGGTTTTTGATTGATTTGATGATGTGACTAAATTGGTTGATGAAATTTGTGCATGTGTTTGATTTGAAGAGGAGTAGCTAACCTTGATTATCAAGTTAGATTGCATAGTAGTTTTCAATGACACGAAAAATTGATTTGTAAGCTATTATTATCGATTGATCTTGTTTTGTGATGTTCCTTTGAAGTCATTTGTAAATATATCTACCTTGACCCTAGGAAATATCTATTTGAGTGATTTTGATTGCAAATATTGTTTTCCCTCGCATCGCTTGATTAATCGAATTCCCGACAAATTAGCAAATTTATAGTGAGTGCATGTGGATCCTAAATTCCCTAGTACTTTGATAATTGAATTCTATTTGTTAGTTTTGATTGAGCTAATTTGCTAGCTTAGACCTACCCTATTGTTTAAGACTTTGGAATAGCTTAACTGGAGACTTTAGCTAATACTACATTCCCTTGAGTTCAACCCGGAATTACCCCTATACTTAAGGTTGGGTTTGGTTTTATAAATTTTGTTTTGATCGGGTATACATAGTAATCAACGACCTAGGTTTCACCCGCACAAAAAATGGCGCCGTTGCCGGGGAATGGCATCGTTATTTGCTATTGTTGATTAAGTCTATTCCACTTTATTTAAAATATACAAATATATTTTCTTTCTTTTAGGCTGCATTTGTAGCCATGATGTTGATATTTTCCTTTGATATTTGTATGCGTAGGGCACGAGATCGAAATTTAGTGCCATTTGATCCGGAAATTGAGAGGACCATAACAAGGATAAGGGTTTCTAGCTAATCGTTCCTCAAGCTTAAGTCCCACAAGAGAGGAAATCCATAATAAAAAAGAAGAAGAACGACGAAGCATGGGTGCTAATCAGAGAGTAGCATTAAAGAAGTTGGGAACTCCGGGAGCTTAAAGGTTTAAAAGCGGAATTGCTCCCCCCACAACACCGACAAATGACTTTGAGATAAGACCGGCGATTATTACTTTGATAAAGAGTTGTCAATTTTGTGGAGCCAAGCATGAGAATCCCCTCAACCATCTTAAAGAGTTTGAGAAGTATTACAATACCATCAAGGTGAATAGGGTTTCTCAAGAGTTCATTCGACTTAAACTTTTCCCTTTCTCTCTTATTGGACGTGCTCTAGAGTGGTTGGACAAAGAGGTGAAACCAAATTCTTTGAGAACATGGGATGAAGTGACTAAGGAGTTTCTATCTCGGTTCTATCCACAAAAGAAGACGGTCGAAGCAAGAGCTTTCATTCAAAGCTTCAAGCAAAGCCAAACAAAAGTATTTATGAGGCATGGGAAAGGTATAAGGAATACCAAAGAGAATGCCCACACCATGGGATTCCCACCTATCAAATCATCTAAATCTTCTATGGAGGTCTAAGCCCCCAAGGAAAGTCTTGCTTAGATGTCGGTGCCCAAGGCCCTATCATGAACAAAAAGGAGGATGAAGTGGTAGACCTAATAGAAGATGTGGTGAGTTATCACATGGATTGGAAAGAAGGCGAGAGAGAGTCGACAAGCAAAAGCGGTGCTACGATATATTCAATCGACCATATCAATGCCATCAACAATTTGTCTTCACAATTCTCGAACTTGGGAGAGGAGATGATCTTAGTTAAAGCAAAGCTTGAGAGTGCTTCTTCATAAGAACTAATTCTTCCCTCCCACAATAAGGGGAGAGGTACATCTTCTAATTTACTCCTACTTCTACTTCGAATAATATTCCAAATGGATGTGTGTTTTGTGATGTATGTGGGTTATATGACCATGATGCTTCTAGTTATCCACATTCATTTGATAATTCTGATGATGTTGATAATAACGATGTGAGCAAGTGAAATTTGTTTCAAATAACAATGATGGACAAAGATTTGATGGATCAAGAAACTTTGGGAACAGAAATGCTCACCAATAAGGGAACTTTGATAATTATAACAATGGTGGTTATAGGAACCAAGGAAATCAAAATTTCCGAGGTAACTATGATAATCAAGGCTATAATAATCAAAGTCAAGGTCAAGGGTATGGAAACCAAAGCCAAAACCAAGGCTATGGTAACCATTACCATAATAATAGCAAAAATCAAAACCAGGGTAATTGGAGAAACCAAAATCGAGGAAATTTTCAAAACCACAATCAAAGAGGACCCCCACCCAGATTTGCTCCTAGAACTAAAGCAAATGGTGAGAATTCCTATGCTCAACCTTCATTTTCTAGAACTACCTTGGAAGAAATTATCGAGAACCAAACTAAAATTTTATAAACTTACATGTTGATAAGTGATAAAAAGTTCAATGAGATGATGACACACAACAAGATGCTTGAAATACAAATCACCCGATTAGAGAACACCTTGAAAGAGAGCGTGAATGCTAGCTCTTCTTCTTTACCCTCACAAGAATTTGATCCTAAGAAACCCGTGTATTCTAACACCACAAGGAGTGGTAAAGTGCTTGAAGAGAGAGTTTCTAGGAAGAGTGAGGAAGGTGAAAAGGTGAGTGATTCAAGTGAGGAGAAAGAGCTTGATGTGTCAAAGAATGTGAGCAAAGATGCCCAAGATAAAGAGAAGATTGATGAAAAAGTGCATGAGGATGTGATCAAACCTAAAATTCCATATCCCCAAAAGGTTTTGAGAAACAAAATTGATGAACAATTTGGGAGATTTCTTGATATGCTTAGGGAAGTTCATATTTCAATCCTTTTCACCGAAGCCATGACCCAAATGCCAAGATATTCTAAGTTCCTTTACAAAAATCTTAAGTGGAAAGAGATAGTGCAATGACATTAACTCGGTAAAGGTTGGGGAGTGTTGTAGTGCTTTGATTCACAATGATATTACCTAATAAAATGAAAGATTCGGGTAATTTCTCTATCCCTTGCAAAATCAATGGAAAATTGTTTTAAAATGCTCTTTGCGATCTTGGTGCAATAGTGAACATCATTCCTTATTCGATCTTTAGGAAGCTTAAGCTAGGTGAGTTGATTCCAACCAACATGACCTTAAAATTGGCCGATCAATCTATTAAGTTTCCAAAGGGAAGAGTTGAGGATGTCCCCCTCAAGATAGGAGAGTTTACTATTCCGGTTAACTTTATTGTGCTTGAGATAGCGAAAGATGACAACATACCTATCATCTTAGGGTGACCTTTCTTAGCTACTTTGGGAGCTTTGATTGATGTGAAGAATGGCCTTATTACTTTGAGGGTTGGTAACAATAAGGCTAATTTTGAGTTAAATCGATGCATGAATGCTTATCATTTGTGAAGGGAATTATGTGCATAAATTCACTTCACTCCAATGATAATGTATGCATGATTGTTTCTTTAGCTAACAATGTTCTTGAAGTTTGTGATGATGTGCCTTCGAGTGTTGAAAGCAAGAAGGTTAGTGAAGACAAGATGGAGCCTTCAAAGCTTGTGGATGAGGAGGTGATTGATATACCTTTATGGTTTGAGCTCTACCAAAAATAGGATGAGATTGACTCCAAGAGTATTGATGGTGATAAGTCGTCCACTATAAGGAGCAAGAAGACAAAGAAGAAAAAAGAGCTTTTATGAAGATGAAAATGAAGTTGAAGCAAAGTAAACTTGATTCGGAATTTTCAACAAAAGAGAGTAAATCCAACAATGATGAAAAGTTGCCAAGCAATGACAAGAAGTTTGTTTCCTCTACCACTTTGAACAAGGTGGTGTTATTTGACCCTCCATGATTTGGAGGAAGGGTTGAGCTTAGGACCTTAAGAAAGCAGTTCCCAAGAGGCAACCCGGTTTTCTAACTTTTTCTTTTGATTGTATCTTCCTTAGTTTTCTTTAAATTGATTTTCTTTCTTTCACTTGTTTTGTGTTTGGATTAATAAGTTGTATTCATCGGAAAACGGACCCCTCAAAGGAGCATGAGCACAATGGGAAGGAGTTTCGTGATAAATGATGAGATTATGCTTGATTTTATTGAATTTCGAGTTAAATGGGTAAGGTAAACAAGGAGGCAGATTGGAAAAGTTGTGTTTAAATGAGAAGCAAATTTGTGATTGGTGGGTTCATTATGGTGCTCTCATTAATTCCGGATGTTGAACCCACTGCCAAGGCGTTTAGAAATTGATATGTTTAGTGGGTTCCCTAATCCTCGGATGATAAAGACCATAGAGCCCAAGATTAACTCACCAAAACAAGAAGTAAGTAAAGAAGAGGAGCAGCAGGGGCATGAGCGCACGGGCATCATGCACGCGCACACCCCTACTGCGCGACCGTGCAGGTGCCTAGGCCGCATCTATTTCTTCTTCTTTCTCCTTTCTTTCCCTTATTTCTTTCTTACCCTCACCCTCGTCCGCACACTCCTTTCTCCCAAACCGAAACCCTAACCCCTCAAACTTCGAATTTCATCCCTCAAATCCTCCAAACAACTCACAAAATCAACAAATTCTTACTCTAATTTCATCATTTTCGTCAAAAATCATACTACTTTCATCCATTTCATATTATCCATTCTCTTTCCTCCATTGAAGAGAAATTTGAAGATTTTTGTTTTGGTTGATTTTGGAGCTTAAAACTTGATCAAACTTGCTTCTTGTATGGTATAATTATCTTCTTTACCTCTATTTGACATTATTACATCAATTTGTAGCAAACATTTTATTATGCACACTTGTGAATAGTAGTAGTATTGTTTTGGTTGAATATGATGATTGATTGAATAATTTGGTTTCTTATAAGTGTTGTTTGTTGACTGAAATTGCCTTACATTGTGTTGTTGTTGTTGATTGTATAGATTGGTTGTTAATTTTGGTGGCTATTTGTGGAAGATTAAAATTTGGTATTGTTGGTAGTAGGTTGGTGATTGAAGTGTTGGTTGGTTGAACCAAGTGGAGTGGTAGTGTTGTGGTTGTATTGTGATTGTGGTGGATTGTGGAGTTGTGATTGAATTTTTGGTTGTGAATTTTGAGAAGCAAACATGTCAAAAATCATGAAAGTTCCTCACTTCCAAAAAAATAAAAACTCAAATAAGAATTGAAGAAGCTTCACCCTCAAATTCCCCTCATCTCAAACACAACAAAATCATGACCCTCTACCATTACCCAAATCACGGTTTGCCAACCAAATCCACAAACATCTTTGGACCAAATTCAAGAAACGAACCATAAATCCCTCACTTCACTATCATCAAGAGAGAATGATTAAGTAGGGAATCGATGAGAACTTGTGGGTTTTGTTTGAAAACCTTCGGTTGGGTAGCTTTGTCAACAAGTGCTACCGAACCTACCTTGAGCCGACTAGGGAGTTCTTAGCTTCATTGACTTCCACTTCGATTAGTGAAAAGGACTACCAAATTTCCTTCCAACTCTTCAATGTGGAGACTACCATGGCTTTAGCTGAATTCAATGTGGCCCTTGATTTTAATCCAGGGGCGGATATCCTTTTTCCCTAGCATCAGTATTATGATGGGTAATCCCAAAATTCATGGTGGCATGATATCTCGGGGTTTTGGATGAGTTCACCGCTCGCTATTCTCCTGCCAGTGACATTTTCCAAACGTGCCTTCGAGTGATTCATCGGTTGTTGGGTTACTCAGTATTCCCAAAGCAAGACTTGGAAAAGATGTCACAGGCCGAGTTATGTGTTCTTTGGATTGCAACTAGAGAAGAGTTGTGTGTTAATGTGAACTTTGGGAAAATCTTTTTGAGAAATTGCATGGACATGCATGGTAAGAAGTCGTGGGACATTCCTTGTGGTATCATGGTGACTAGATTGGATACCAAGCTTGGTTATGGTCAATATCACCATTCTTGTACTCCGATGAGAGACACCGGCACTCTCTTCCTTCACATCGCTCAACTTAAGCAAGTACAATTCATAGCAAAGAGCAATGACGATGAGGTTTTTGATTGGTTATTAAGGAATGCTCTTCGTTGTTACCTTCTTAACCCCTCTTTGACCTCCCTCCACCAGCATGTACCAAATGTGTGGTTTGTTCCCCTAAGAAACCGCATCCCCGGTGAAGATGAAGACATGCAAGATGTCCTCAATGAAGAGCAACAAATCCAATAAAATTAATGTTAACGTCAACAACAACAACAACAACAACAACAACAACAACAAGATCAAGAACCACCTCAACCTCAATATCAACATCCAACCTCGACATGGAGGCTTTAAGTGCCCAAATGGCGGGCATGCAAGTTCGAATGAACGGGATGTATAATCAAGACTTTGAGGTGATTCACAACCAAATGAGAGGCATCTCTGAAATGCAACAAGGTATGTTTCTCCAACAATAACAACTCTATGATGCTAGTGTTAACCATGGGGAGATCAACCCTGCAGTTAACTACCCGTATTTTCCTCCTCAACTCGGTCCCGTACTTTCTTGGGGAGATTATGGGAGGGCTACCTACCCATATTGGCAAGGAACTCAAGGGTCAAACATCGAGAATCGCTCATTTCCGGATGAGCACGGTAACTATGATTACCGTGTTCCCGATGGGAGCGATTATAGGGGTGATCCTACCTACCCCTATGTCGATCCCACCCATTCGTTGCCACTTGAGTTGCCCAATCAATATACTCCCTTGGAAACAAGATAATTTTAGGGGTCACTATGGTTGGCCACCCGGTTACACCAGGGGATGGGATCCTTATGGTCCCCCATCCGGCTTCTCATATGATAGGGAGGATGATGATGATGGTGCCGGGCCTAGTGGTAACTAGTTCCCCCTCTTTGTGCTTTTACCTTCATCCCTTTTATTATGTGATATTTTTTTTTATATTGATGAGATGTATTTTTGTTTAGCTTGGGGGGACACTAGTCTTATGGAAGGGTCTCGGTGGCGAATTTTGTTGTTGTTGGATGTCCTTGGTTTTTCATGCGTCGATGATTTATGATTGCTTGTCTTGGTCTATGATTGATGTAATTGAGTGTTGTTGCTTTCCATGATTATATCATGTTTTTCTTGTTGAGATCTTTTGATGTTGATTTTGATGATGATTGTTATTTAATGATGAGTTGATGATTTTGCCCCCTTGAATCCAAAACCCTTGAATCCAAATCCCTTTGATCCAAATGATCGTAGCTTAGGTGTATAGTTTATTTTGCTATTTTGAGTGTATAGTTGATTTTGATATTTTAATTGGTTTGTTTTGATTTCGATGTTGTTACTTTGTCTCTGTCTTTTTTATTTTTGATTTTTCTTTCTTGTTATTTTGTTTTGAAGTTACTAACCGTTTTCTTTGTATATAGTTCCATTATTCTCTTTTTCACTCTCACTTGGTTTTTACAATTCATGCTAATGCTTGATTGGAGCTTCGTGGAGGTGGTATTTTCATTACCCCGCTTTTCTTAGCTTAACTTGGATAACCCGGTGAGATCTTTCTTATTTCCATCTTTTCTTTCTTTTCTTTCATTGTTTGCATAGAATAGGATTAGTTTAGGAAGAGTGGAACAGTTTGAGGATGTTTTCTTTGTAACACCATAGGTGTTTGGGGTCATTGGCGATGTTGTCGAATGACCACTTGTATGACGATTGGGATTTATATGACATGCATGCATCTTTTGTACTTTTCTTTATCTTTTCCTTTTCTTCTCTTTTCTACTTTCCTGCTTCTTTTCATTCTTTTCAAAATGCAAAATTACAATAATATGATTTTGAGGCTTTCTTTTCGTTTTCATTTCATGTTATGCTTGTGTTTTGGACATAATATCATCCGAACTTTTGCTTTTGAATGAATGGTTTCCTTGTTGTATCGATGTGCACGGTTTGAGAGTATCTTTGATTTATTCTAGGATAGAGTATGCTAAGGTAGTATATAGAACTTGACTCTTGTCTCCCGAGATCGCGACCGAGCTATTTAGGAAGGACAAAGACATCTTTTCGGGGTGGTGATTTTTCTTTTTATAGGATAGTTTTCTATTTCTTTATTTTGGGATTTCATTTGCCTACTTGCTCACATTTTGAGCCATAAACCAATCCATATATTTAGTTTTTAGTCTTTTGTTTCATTCTTGTTTCCATTCTTGGTTTTTGTGAAGCAATTAATCATTATTGTTGGAGATTATGGTGGATTAGTTGAATATTAGTTCTTATAATGTATATATGCAAGTTTTTGTTGAAAATATCTCGTGAATAAAAGGTAAATGCCAAGTTGAAAAAGTCGTCCATAGTTAAAAAAAGGAGAGGACAATGAAATAAAGTGAAAAATTAAAAATGAAAAACTGAGAAAAATCTTAGCAAATTCACATGTTTTGGCAAAAGTGAAAAAAAATGTGAAAAATGAAAAAATTCAAAAAAATATTTTGATGTAAGTATTTTCTCCATATTTTAAGCATTGAGGATAATTACTTCATTTTAGCTTGGGAGGAAGCGTTCTTACGCTTTTTGAATATATGTTTGTGATTTTGGCTTTGAATAAGTTTGGGGGTGTTGGTGTTTTTGTTTGGTGATTGCTTGATTATGGTGTTGAGGATTGATCACCCTTCGCTTCACAATTTAGGTATACCACCAAATTTTTAATTTTAGCCTATCTTCACCTTTTTTGCCCTTACATTACAACCCTTCTCAACACCATTTGACCTTTGTGGTTAAGTCACAAGTCAGTGAAGGGAGATGTGAGTCAAGCCTATGGAGTGGTGTGGATTAGTCAAGATTTCGAGTTGCTTTAAATCTCTTTCTTTTTCGGTTCATTTGAGGAATCATTAAGATGCTCACTAGAGGTGGCTTTGAAGCTAGTTGGGAGATTGTGGTGAAAATGTTTGAGATGTAGGTGAATTGTGTCTCATTATTAATCTATGCTTAGCATATCCTATGTTTCAATCAACCTTAGATATCTTGGAACGTGCATACCCTTATTGTATAGAAAGTTGTTTATTCACTTGCATTTAATCATTTGTAAAAGTCTATTTCAAAATCCAGTTGTTTGAATTTTTTATTTTACTTTCTTTTATTGATTTGCCTCATTTTTACCTTCAAGATATATGGTTCAAACTCTTTGGATACCCTTACAAGACCTCAGACGTCCTCATTAGCGACTTCGGGGTTTAAAGGGATGGTTGTAGCTAAAAACAACCGTGATTCCTACGAAAGTGAGTCTTAGTGTACATTCTTATCGCTTTCATTCCTTTTTCTTATTTGTATAAGTCTTTCATCCTATTTCTACTTGCTTTTGTTTTGCTCGAGGACGAGCAAAAGTCTATCTTAGGGGAGTTTGATGAGTGTCATTTATGGCACTCATTTAGCCTCTTTAGGATGAATCTTGATAGCTTTTACATCTCTTTTATCTCTTTTTCTTTAGTTTTACTTGTAATTTCTCTTTTTGTATTTTCCTTAGTTGTTTCCTATTTTCTTGCATTTCTTAGTTTATATTGACTTTTCTCCTTTACTTGTTTGCTTCTTTTTTATTTCAAGATATTAGTGATTCTCAAGGAACTAAATGGCGTTTTCTAGGGGTATATAAAGCTCAAGATGCAAGCCGGACTCTCCCCTTGAAGCTCGAAAGAGAAGGAGTGTAAAAGCCAAGTCTTCAAGGCCGCGATCTCATGTTGCGTGGACATTAAAATCGGTGTTGAACCCACCGTGAAGACCTCTAGAGAGTGCCTCCCCCAACATGTATCAAGTGGAGCGCACAAGAGAATTAATGACCGCACGAGAAAATCTCCCCTGTTCCCCTATACTTCGGGTTGGGTTTGGTTTTATAAATTTTAATTTATTTTGATCGGGTTTACTTAGTAATCAACGACCTAGGTTCTACCTAGCCATATGGTTAAAATTTTTAATTTTTATATTTCATTTTTTAAAATCCTAAATTCCTTTCTTATGCCTCTTTTCTATTTTCAGTTTCTCAATTACTTTCTCACTCATTTTTCTCTCATCTTCCTCTTCTTCTCTCTTTCAATCTCAGCCCATCACACCAGAGGAGAAGACAAGCGACCACCATCGTACTACACACATCGCCTTTAATTAAGAAAACACGAGTAATGACTCACAAACCACCGACTAGCGGCTTCTCTAACTCGCGAACCACTGACTAGCGGCGTCTCTAACTCGTGAACCACCAACTAGCAGTGACTTGGACTCGCGAACCACTAATTGGTTATTGGAAGATGCTGTCGGAAGCATAGTCATCAATACTAATCATCTGCAGCTTTAGAATTTTTTTTTTTTTAATATGTTACTTTTATGTAGTTTATATGTTTTCATTAATTTCGAGTATAATTAGATAATATACTCTATTTCATAACTTTTATATTAAATTTCAAACAAACCTAACAATTTTTTTAAAAATTCAAATATCTAAATATTATGGTCTATTGAGTCTAAAGCCGGACTAGACCGTAAAATTCAATTCTAGACCGGAACCCAAACCAGTCAATTACGAGGCGATCCCCGGTCCTTACAAATAGGTAATTTTGGTTTCCGGACCGGTTTTAGACCATTGCACAATCTTACTCACACCTACTTATTTACTCCATCTATCTTACTTTATCCCCTAAGTTATATACCCAAATACATTACAAAATTTCATTCATGAATTTTAAGTTAAGTAATTGAACAAAATAAATTGGGCTTATAATAAGGTTACCATTATTTTTTGTTGAAGCGGTAGGAATGTCATCAGAATTTTGATCTGTTATAGGGCGTTGACTAATGAGTTTTCTGTAATGAAACAAAAAAAAAAACTTCAATACGATTAAGCATAAATTTAAAGGAAATATTATGTAAATAAGAAGATAATAGATTGTCTTATTTAATAAAAATTAGTTAATTAATTATTATTATTATTATTATTATTATTATTGTTATTATTATTATTATTATTATTATTATTATTATTATTATTATTATTATTATTATTTTTTATTTTTATTTTTATTTTTTTTATTATTATTGTGGTAGTAGTTGTTGTTGTTTTGTTTTTGTTGTTGTTGTTACTAATATTACTTCTATTACTACGTACTATTACTAGGCACACCTCATGTATTACAATATTGCTTTTATTAAACAAAATACTTTTATTTCAATGTCTTATAATCATCTAACACTATCTTTGTTTTCCTAATTTTGCCCTACTTTATACTCTTGTAGTCAAACTAACAAAAATTTAATGAAAATTTGAAAAATACCACCTACTATTATACTCGTTTTACTAATAACTACCAATATTTTTTAATCTTACCACCAACAATTCTTAAAAACGTTCAAAAATCAACGCCTGTTTGCCAAAACCTTATATAGTGACGTCATGTGAGCCCCATTAACTATCTCCCTCCCTAATCTCCCTATCTATTCTCTTGATTCTTACCGCAATTATTCATTCTTCATCATCTTTCTTCTATATTTGCAAAAAAGTTGCAATCAATGAGGTAATTAGAATTTTAATTCACTACTCTAGCCAAACAACAATGCAACACCGAGTGCATAATCATCTTATAAAAAATGTATGTTTAATAAGGATTTATGAAATCATTTTGGGGGTTTTGAAGTAAAAGTAGGGTCTATGAAATAAATTTTGGGAGTTTTTTTAATTAAACTCAAGGTTCATGAAATCAATTTGGGAGTTTTTAAATTGAAATTATGGTTTGTGTATGAAATCAATTTGGGATTTGATTTTAGTGATACTTTGTTGCAAAATTAATTCTTATTTTGTGAATTACTGCTAATTAGGAACAAAATAAAGGTTGTAATTTGTGTTTTTTAATTACCATGCATTATTGTTTTGCATTAGATCTTAGAACTATATTCAAAGCTTAATCCCCTTCCAATGTTGTAGTTGTGCTTCGTTGTTGGTCCCCCCTCCCCAACCCCTCTAAGATAACTTTTAGACAACAATGATGAAGACTCAAATTTGAAAAGGAAAGAGGAGAGAGAGACAAAAAAAAAAACAATGAAGAATCTATCCATTGGGGGGAGGGGGTGGAATAAGTTTGGTGGGTGAGCATAATATGAAGGTTTAAGAAGAGAAGGAGAAGTGAAGTATGTGAATCGAGAGAAGAGAGGGAGAAATTGAGGAAAACGGAAAATGGTGAAGTCAGTGCATGTAAAGGATTTAGGCAAATAAGTGGCGATTTTTTTTTTTTTTTTTTATGTGTTGAAGAATTGTTGGAGGTAAAGTAAAAAATATGATTTGTTGGTTAGTTATTACTAAAACGAGGGAGTATAATAGTAGGTGGTATTTTTTAATTTTTTAAAACTTTAAACATGTATTTTGATAAATATATATTATCATCTAGAAACTTATTAGATTTATTTCGATAATGTAAATTCAACGTACTCCATAAAAAAACTTCTATGTATCCATCGAACAACACATAAAATGCAAGTAAGTAAAATTTAGGAAAAAGGAAGGAGTAGTTAATGTTGGGGTCCTACAGTTTTGTAGTGATGACACCACCTAAACTAGTTGTTTTTTAGATGTGCAGCAAAAGGTTGTCATTTTTTGTTTTAAATTATTTATCCAATTTGTTAAAGATTAAGAAAGAACTGAATTGAGGTGTCTCTAGCTAGGGAACGCTTCAAGACTTGAAGTACATGAAGATAATAACTGGCTAGATTAGAGTTTTTCATTTTTAGTCTCTAAGTATGGTATCTGTGTGTAAACATTTGAGAAATTGGCAAATTATTTCTATAAAACAAGATAAATATTCTGAATGCTAGAATCAATCCAATTGGTATTCAAAACACTACCAGTCTGAACAAAAATTCAATTTACTATAAAAATGCATTTTCATTAGTTGGCGATTATCCATTTTTCTAATGTCTATGAATTATCTCCTTAAAGTATATTTAGCTTAGAATATATTCTCTAACTAAGAGAGTAAGAGATTACAGTTATACTATTTATAGATCATATAAATTCTTGAGACAATATTTAGTATATTTATGGAGACAAAATAAAATATTATGTACCTTCTGTTGCACGATTATATGTTTTAGAAAGTATCTTTGCATCATGACATGATCGTTTAACTCGTGAAATAATTTTTTTTTTTAGCTTACTTTTTTTACATAAAACATTATTATTTTAACATCTCGTCTATTTTATAAACTTTTGAAAACATCCCATTAGTTTTTGTCTTAAGAACATTTCATCTGTTTATTCACGTTAGTTTATAACACTGTTAATATCTTTACGAGAAAGCATTTTTTAGAGAAAATAATGTGTGTTTTAAAAGGAAAACTAAAGAGCTAGTGATCATCTAACATTTGTGACATCAAGGACAATTGCTTGTGAGGCCAAGACGCCAAGTGCACATATAGAGTTAGATGTGGGCAATAATTTTGTCCTGACTTGGATTAGTAATTATTATTATAATTGTTTTTGTGATTTGAATGAAACAAATTAAATATAAAAAGTGATTAGGGTAAGGAGGACAAAGACTCTGAGCTTAGTGAAACCTCAATAAATTCATGTGTTCTTTAACTTTTTTTTTGTTTTTATTTTACTATTACTTTGTGAAATAAAATTTTATCAGTTTCCTGAAATAAAAACATACTACTACATTTTTTATCAAATGAGATGGTTGAAGTAGAGCTAATGCAACGGTAAGTTGGAATACCGTGGCAATAGTTAAATCTAATACAACGGATACCTACTAGCCGTGTCAATAACATCCTCTAATACAACGAATACACCGTAATATAACTGGGCGTTGTATTATGGTTCAGAGCCGTTGGGATAGGGTGGTCTAATGCAACGGCCAGCCAAATATATGAAAATTTTATACAGGCGCGTTAATTTCCCTCTTATATTTCCCCCCAAACTTTGAATGTCCTCGTTCCTCTACCCTCTTATTCTCTCTCCTTGTAGCTACAATACAACCATAAATCTGGTTCAAATCCTCTCAAATAACTTAATCCCCAATAGTTGAGAAAAGAGAAATTCGCTGAGAAAATAGATCGAAGATCAGGCATCGAAAATTGCATCAAGGTAATGCTTGATGATGAGATCATGGTTGTTACGATTTTTGGGGAAATCATATGAAGAACCCGGGCTTGAGAAACGAATAAGGCTTGGGATTTGGTTTTAGGTTTGTGTACGGGTGCAAATCTCAATCCTAGATTTGAGATTATGACTGAAGATTTCCAAAAGGTTGAAAGTTTTCTCGAGTCCAGCCATGGAGGATTTGAGTTTAAAAGCTTCTAGATCGAATAGCTTCATTACGCACAAGAACATCCAAAAATTAGGGTTCGTCTTGTTCTTTGAATTGTCTGGATTTTGAAGATCATTATAATTTTTTCGCTATCACTGTCACCCCAAATAATAAAGCGTACTCTAATCTCCATTGAAGCAATTTCTATGTTCCTCTTCAATTGAAATGGCTCCTGGGTAAGATGTTCATTCAACCTTTTATAATTATTATTTTTATTATTTTGTTTGTACTACATGTCGTTATGTTGTTGCTTACCTGGTATTTCCCTCTGTTGCTACCCTGCTATTTTATCTCTGCATGTCTTGATGATGATGTTCATAAAGTTAATTGAATTACTCGTATTAATCAAGTGAATATTGTTTCTTATTGTGTGACTAATTAATTAGATCTTGAGTTATAATGTGATTAAAATCAGGAATAATGAGTAATGATAAGTTTAATTTTGATTAAAGAATATAAAAAATAGTGTAATGTGTGTAGTGAAGATGAGGAGGATGTTTCCCATGCCTTGCTTTATTGCCCTCGTGCTGTTAATATTTGGCAAGAGAGTAGTTTCGGTTGGGTGGTGGATGGTAAGTGGAGGTCGTTCTCAGATTGGGTTGCTCTGATTTTTGTGAAACTGGGAGTAGAGGAGAGAAGGTGGGTTATGGTTATATGTTAGGCAAGTTGGGGTGCAAGGAACAGGGGATTATTTGAGAATGAGTGGAAGTCACCTACAGAAGTTCTGGAGTATGTGAGCAAACTTATGCTAGAAATGGAGGGAGATGGGACTGTCAGAAGAGCTGTGACGCAGGCAAGGGATTGATTATTGCTAGATTTTGGATTATAACATCTAGACTAGTTTCATAATATCCTGTTCAGAATTATACTTTCCTGATGTGGGTTATAACATCACTACTACTTCTATTAACTAGATTACTATATATGCTTCAAGTATTGTTACTCATTGTTGAATTATGAATGTCATAAATATGATAATTACTACTTCTTAGACATGTTTTACCTTTCAAGTATTGTGACTCAATATTGAAGTGTTAATATCATAGATATGATAATTTATTGTTATAATTTTCTCTGTGTTCTTGTAGGCTCTTTGGGATATGGCCCTTGAGCTCAGGTTCTTATTACAAAAACTGTATTCTAAATCAAATAAGCTACCACAGGTTTTCATGTAAATTCCTCTTAATTAGTTGATAATCCCATTTGGAGTTCTGTTGTAAATTATTGCTTTAATTATAGGAACCAATTTGGTCATCATTATGTGATGCAGATGACGATGTCTCTGCTGCATATTCAGATCTCATTGCAGCATCTAGTGAAGCAATAGAATCCCTTGTGCAATTACAGGAGGTATTTCCTTGTAACACTTATTCATTTTGATACAAAATCTAGCAATGCTCTATTAATCCTTAATAATCGGAATTTGATCACTGAAAGGCGCTTATGTCTTTGATGCAGACTCTACTTGAAAATAATCCTTCCATTGTTGAAGCCACAGAAGGTATATTTTAGATATTATGTCCTTGCCCTACTAATATGCATTGATTGACCTGTGGGGAGGGTAAAGTTTAATGTAGATGCTGGCAGCCTTGGTGGGATGGTATGTGGTCTTGGTATGGTTGCGAGACGCTTAGGGGGAAACTTTGTGGTGCGCCAGCAAGAAGATGCGAATAATGTTGCACATGCTCTTGCTCATGTGCCTCCTTGGGAGTTAGGTAGTAATATTTGATTTGTTGATTTTCGTGTTCCTATTAGCTCCGTACTGTTTAATGATTTTTTTTCTTTAATTAATGATATTTGAGCCGCCCCTTCGGGGTTTTAATCACAATTCACAAAAAAACAAAAAAAAAAAAGTTGATTTTGATGTATAGAGATTTACATTGATTAATTTGGAGTTGGTTCAATGGTATCGGAGTATTCAACCATAGGAGTTGATTTTAAGGTATTTGAGTCTTCAGCTGTATGTATGCATCACAAATTAATTTTGGTCATTTCTCGTTTATAGATCATATTTCAATTCATCTTATGTGTACAAGGTACGAGAGTAATTCCTAAGCTTGATTTCTCATGTATTTAATATTTCTGATCTCTAATATTTTATAAATATCGAATATCAATTTCACAATCTAGGTGGTAATTTTAGTCTCTATATCAATTTGGGGCCTTTATATTGTTAGTAAGAAAAACAGATTAACGTATTAACAGGTATGCAGCGTATTCACATATTGGTAGGTCTTGTAGTTTAGAACTTTGCAAATTTCATTGGTCTTTGGTGTGAAATTTCTACAAATATTGTCTTAGTGAATATTATAGAAATTTTTTTTTATGTAGTACTATATAAGTTGGGATCAATCTGTGGTTACCATCATAGCAGTCTCTCTGTTAATCTCAGCATTCTTTTCTGCATTACTTTATAAAATATTACCAACCTGTCATGAATTCTATGCTAGCTAGTTTGTCTTCTCTTTCCGATGATATTAGGTGTACCTCTTCTCCTTCTACAACGGGTACGGGAAATGCCATCATAAATGATCTTTTATGACGAGTTTACAACGGGGGTTTCCCATCGTTAGTGAACTCGATTCTAGTATTGTGTTTCAATTTCATGTGCAAAAAACAAATTTAAACATCATGTTCTTTTTCTTAGTGCTCGATTATTCTATAATTCCATTCTGATTTATTTGTGTGTTTTGTTATCAGGGGATTTAGATCAATTGGATATATGTAAACAGTGCTAGAGAGGTGGATACTGAAGCTGAAGAAGAAGATACTCCCGGAATTATTTTGGATTGCTTTACTTGAGAAATTGGAGAAGTAGGAGAAAGAAATGATAATGCGGTCACAAAAATGCTGTAATTATTGTTTGGGGACAAAATGATTTAGTTATAACTTTTATTTGTTTTTTTTAGGATATCTTTTATTTGTTTTTTACTTATTTTAACTAGTGATAGTTTAATTTTGTAATTTTCCTTTAGATAACAATGTACAAACTTTTAATTTACATTAATAAAATTCTTTTTTTTTTTTTTTTTCTAGAATTCCTGATTTTAATTGCATTATTATTATTATGGAATTATTCTGAATTGCTTTACTTGAGAAATTGGAGAAGAAGGAGAAAGAAATGATAATGCGGTCACAAAAATGCTGAAAATATTGTTTGGGGACAAAATGATTTAGTTATAACTTTTATTTGTTTTTTTTAGGAAATCTTTTATTTGTTATTGTTAGGGCCTGTTCACATTTACTGAGCTGAACTGAACTTATTGGAACTGAACTGATTGGAGCTGAACTGAACTGAACTAAGCTGAAATGAATATTTTATGAGAGAGGGAAATTAAGAGCTGAACTGAACTGAACTGATTGGAGCTGAACTGAACTGAACTGATTGGAGCTCAACTGAACTTAGGTTTAGGCCTAATTCCACGGATTTTGACGCCTAATGCAACGAACTTAGGGGTTGCAATAGGTAAAAAATGTAGTAGTGATATATAATGACACAATTATTGCATTAATATTAACCTTTCTTATTTTGTACTAGATACACTTGAAGTTAATGTAATGTTACTTGTTATAGTTGTTTTAGTTTCTTCAAAAAAAGGAAAAACAACATTCTTCCTTTTTACTTCCTCTGTTTTTAAATACTTGCTCCATTTCTCTTGGACACGCATGTCGATGCTAATCTTTGATCACTAATATCTTTAATTATCAATAAGTATAAATTCTAACAATTGAAAATTAATAATCTATTCATTGAGATGATTCCAACAAGTACCCACAAGACTATTTTTTCTTATGTATAAATCACAAACATTAGTCAAAATAGGACAAATAAATAGTGCAAAAAATAGAAATGGAGCAAGTATTTAAAAACGTAGGGAATGTTATTTAGTTATAAATTTATAAATTAAAAAATATAGAATTAATTATATTTTGTTTCTAATTTGAATTTTGAGATACAATTATTGCTAAATTAGGAGCAAAATTTTTAACAGATAATTTTTGTTTAACTAAAATATAAAGAATTGCAATACTGTTTAGGGTTTTAAAACAATAAAATTTATGGCAAATTTTTATATGTGGCTGGCCACATGGTGTGGCCAGTCCGTTTCATATAACGGACTCCGTTATACAGAATGGGTCCGTTATTTTAAATTAAAAAAAAAGGTGTCTTTCTTTTTTTTCATTTTATTACATCAAAAGGTTCTTCTTTCCCAAAGTTTTCTCATTTTCTCTGTTTCCATTTTCTCTCTCCTCAAACTATTCTTCTTCCATTTTCTCTCTCCTCAAATTCTTCTCCTCAAATTCTCTCTCCTCTAAATTGTTCTTTTTGTTGATAATGACTAAAATCAAGATAATCTTCCCCAAGGGAAAGAAAGGATCGACATATACGCTGAACTCTCCTACTTTTGATATAAATCAAACCCTAATTTTAGTAATTTTTCGATTTTTCTGTCATCTATGCTCTGCAATTTGAACAAGTATCGTGAGATTGTTCTTGGTGGTGTGAAAGAATTCGTGAGTAGAAATCAAGCAATTTATGAAGAATTACTAGAGAATGAAAAGAAAAAAAAGGCAGATGAAATGGAGGTTGCTAAGAAGATGCTGGAGGACCTTGCTAATGTAGAAGATACAACAATAGTTACTTTTTTCATTATGTAGGGATTACTTTTAAAAATTACAGTGTACTTGTTTTAGAGGTTACTCGTTGGTTTTATAGGGAGGGGTTACTTGTTGATTTTACAAGGGTTATTTGTAAAGTTTTAGGGGGTTATTACTTGTTACTCGTAGTTTATTAGGAGTTACTTGTTAGTTTTACAGAATTTGTTGTTAAGTTAGAGGGGTTACTTGTTTATTTTTGTTAAATTTCAGGTGTTACTTGTTAGTTTTATAGGGGTTACTTGATATTTTTAGGAGTTACTTGTTAATTTTTGTTAGGGTTACTTGTTTATTTTAGTGGTTACTTGTTAGTTTAACAGGGGTTACTTGTTGATTTTTGTTAGGGTTACTTATTTATTTTCGGGGTTACTTATTAATTTTTGTTAGGGTTACTTGTTTATTTTAGGGGTTACTTGTTAATTATACAGGGGTTACTTGTTAATTTTTGTTAGGGTTACTTGTTTATTTTAAGGGTTACTTGTTAATTTTATAGGGGTTACTTGTTAATTTTTGTTAGGGTTACTTGTTTATTTTAGGGGTTACTTGTTAATTATTGTTAGGGTTACTTGTTTATTTTAGGGGTTACTTGTTAATTTTTGTTAGGATTACTTGTTAATTTTATAGGGGTTACTTGTTAATTTTTGTTAGGGTTACTGGTTTATTTTAGGGGTTACTTGTTAATTATTGTTAGGGTTACTTGTTTATTTTAGGGGTTACTTGTTAGTTAAACAGGGGTTACTTGTTAATTTTATAGGGGGTTACTTGTTAATTTTTGTTAGGGTTAATTGTGTTATTTTAGGGGTTACTTGTTAATTTTTGTTATGGTTACTTGTTTACTTTAGGGGTTACTTGTTAGTTGTACAGGGGTTACTTGTTAATTTTTGTTATGGTTACTTGTTTATTTTAGGGGTTACTTGTTAGTTTAACAGGGGTTACTTGTTAGTTTAACAGGATTTACTTATTAATTTTACAGGGGTTAGTTATTAGTTTTACAGGGGTTAAATGTTAATTTTACAGGGGTTACTTGTTAATTTCTTCAATTTCATTGTATCTGTTTTCATCTTCCAGATCCAATACCTGATTACTGGTTTGGAGTTCAAGATTCATCAAAGAATCTTCAATTTGTTCGATCTCTAATGATTCTTGTGAATCAGGTAATTTTCGAATTCTTCTGCCATTGTTATTCTTTAATTTCTGGAAGAAAAATTGTGTGAGGTTTCGCTCAATTTTCGCATTCGTTCCTCGTAAATGAGTTGTTACGGGTTTTAAGGTTTAGAAATTTGCGCGTGTTTGGTAGAGCTATTTTGTTCAGTGCTTGTTTCCTAATCCCGTTATACGCGCGTCGTTCTCCGTTATTCTGCTGACTTGGAAGCAGGCCACACGGTGTGGCCTGCTGCACCAAAAAGGCGCCGTAAATTTATTTACAGAAAGGTGATTTGGTTTGTTATATTTAATCTCTTTTATGAAATTCATCAGATGAAAATCAAATTTCATTTAGCGGCCTCGTCATGTCTTTTATGTATCTTTTCTTCCCTTAAACTCCAAATCTCTTTTTTAGAGAGTACCATTAACAAAATTTATATTTATTCACAAACTTTCTATTATATGTACATAATAAACCTCCATTCTTTAATAGAAAGATATTTCTACCTGATAACATAGATCAAAGTTCCACATTGACAAATGTGTCGATCAAATTGGGGCATATATGTTGAAATGGAAGGAGTATTAAAGTTTCTTAGTATAATAAATTGGTGAAAGACAAGTCCTACTTATGAAAAGTACTCTAGGAACTTATATGCATTAGTAGTTTATTTGGTTAGGATTATTTTTGTATTGTGTCCATTTTTTGCTCTATTAAACTCGAGTTGTTTGTGTTTTCTATAGCTATTTTTGTGCTTCTGGTGGGATTGTTAAAGATGAATTAGAAAATGATCAAATGTATCAACACTATTAGTTGGATCGATGAATGAAAAATATGTGCTTGCAGAAGTTTATCTCAGTTTCATAAGCACATAATGGAACGTTGCATCCACAAGGGTAACTAACTATCTTTTGAAAATAAACTTGAGTTGTAAACGAAGCAAATGATAGTTTTCAAAGTCACAATATCTATCATTGTCCAAGATTTTTTTTATAACTAGTGTTCAAGATTCTAGTTACGTTAGAATATAGACTTAAAAATTTTCTAACAAAAGGTTACATACCCTTAAAAGTTTCCTTATTTATTCCCTTACCTTTGTCTTACGCTTGTAGCCACCTTATTATATCTCCCCAACACTAAACTAGGTGATGAATGACCTTTTACCGACATTGGTCAGGTTAGGCACTAGAATTAAAAATTGCTTGAAGTATTAGCCCAATTTTATTTTAATCCACCTAATTTAATCCAATCGTAGCCCAAATATCCATTCAAACCCTTTTCCTAGTCCAAAATCCACAAACCATTTTTTTTCCTTGACCACAGGCCAAAACCGAGGAATATTAATTTTTGTGGGCCATAATTTTGATTCAAATATGAATTGGTTGAATAGGTCTTGAAATAATCTTTCCAGTGATATATCATAAACCCAATTCCTATTTAAAACAAAGAAGATATGAGCAAAACACAAAAACTTAGCCCAAAACCGACATTCTTGTAATCAAATGGTCATATTTTTAAATATAAGAAATATTTGACCTAATTTCAATTGGTTTGGAATGTAGATTTCAAGATTTTTTCCAGCAATGCATTAATATATGCCTTATTATGAGTTGCGGATCAAAAGTTATGGAAGTTTTTAAATCGTGTAAATTATGCCAAAAGTAATGCTTAACGGTACATTAAACCGCGCAACGGTTCACTATATTGTGCCACGATACAAAAATTATTTGTACTGACACTTCTTTTTTCACCTTCTAGCTATAAATATGACCCTAATTCTAGGTTTTTCGGAGAGGAAACAATTTTTCTTATTTTTTTTGAAGAAAAGAGGAGATAGTGTCATACAAGTAGAAATCCAATAATTCAAGCTTTTGATAATAGTTATATCTATTCTAATCATTGTTTTCAATTAAATTGAAGTTCCTTTGCAATACTAGGAGTTCTACTCATCAACCTAGGTGTAAAAGGTTTAATTTTTAAGAGTCTGGACAAACCTAAAATTTTATTTTATTTTAATTTAATTAATTTGATTTGATTTACATTTTTATTGAAGTATCTAACAAGTTATTCATGATGTATCAATTTAAAGGAGCACACACAATGTAAGTAATAATTTTAATTAATTGCTTAACTTATTTTTTTTTTTGCTAGTATCATGTTTAGGTTTATTATTGTGATTTGGATTCTTTGACTAACAACTTATGATGTTGCTTCAAATATATATACCGCACTAACTTATGTATTATTGATCACCCTTTTGCATATTTGATTAGGAATATGCAATTGAAAACCATGCCTAATATGATAATTTTGACAATCTAATTAGATTCCCTTTTAATCTTGGGGACTTAAATAAGTAATCACAAAATAATCAGAATTATGTGTGGATTAATATTAAACTAATTTTGCCTAATTTAGTTTGGAGAAAACCAAATAATATAGGAAGAGGTTTGAATAACACGAGGGTGTATTTTAAAATATTTTAGTTGATTTTCTTGAAAATGATATTGAATTTTAATTAACACTTCGTAGTGTGAAAGAATTAAAAGTTTAAATGCATAGTAAATTTAGATACCTTGATGGGAGACTTTCTTTAATTGAAACGTATTGTTTCCAATAAGGCAAAGTGGATTTATGAGTTGACTTCTTCATGCCACCATTAAAAGCTCTGACAATGAACTCTTCATCTATTGCCCTATTCATAATTATTGAATTGTAACATATAAATCATAATTGAATTCATAGATAAGCATAACCAAAAGTGTAATAGATATAATACTACTTTGTATATAATAATGTACCATTAAGTGTTATAATCCTGTTATTTTTAATCTTAAAACTATTTGTTTTGATATAATCATTTTTTAAATTCCTAATTTTTGTTTTTTAAATTTTTTTTTTTTTTTTGGAATGAAATAATTAAATCTTGCTTTTTATCACATCATACCGCTACTACGCGGTCTACTATATATAATAAAGATACTAATGTCTTTTAACTCCTTTATCTTTCAACCAAAAAAGTAAAAAACAAAATCCATTTTCCAGGTTTTATTTCCAAGGTTAAGTAATTACATTAAGTAAAAGGAATAGAGAGAGTGATTACTTTATATGGCATTTAATTAAACTTACCGATGGTCAAAGTTAGATAACCACTTCAAATAAGCAACACCAAAATATACATTTACAAAAGGTCTATACAAAGTAGAACTTTCTTCTTCCAATGCACATGCTCGATATCCATGTTCTCTATCACAAAGAAAATTTAAAACTTATTAGATTTCCGTCCCAAAATAATTGGGACATCAGACTTTTTTTTATCAACTTTGATCATCTTTTATTATGTAATACTTCCTCCGTTTCTTTTTACTTGCACACAGCCTTGTGGCACGTGTTTTGAGGTCGGGTTTATGTAATGTAAACAGATAAATTATTCATTATAATTTTTACAAATGATACTTAACCCTATTCTAATCTTCGTGTAAAAATTATATTGATAAAATAGCTCGTTTACCCTCACTAATCATCTCCTAAAATTGCGTGCCTAAAAGGTGTGTTGCAAGTAAAAGAAAACGGAGGAAGTATAACTTTAAGAAAAGCTAGATATTGTAATAGGATAAAAATAAATATGGTAAAAGTTTTGAAAAAATATCAAGCGTGTCAATTAATGTATGAAGGATGGAGTAAAATATTACATATAAGATTAGCTATTATAATGTTCACCTGAACAACCAATTAGAAATTTGGGGAGAAATTTGCATGATACCGAAAGTCCTCTCTTTTGTTTTCTTTATGTATCGTGTTGCAAGGACTTGTCTATCACTTTCTAATTCTGCAATAGCACAAATCATGTCCTGTGGTACAATAACAGTTTTAAAGGTAAAAAATATGTGTATCTCTTAAAAAAAATGTGTATATACATCTCTCTCTCTCTCTCACACACACACATATATATGTATGTATCTCTTAATAATGTATTATATATTTTTCATTTCTTCCTACTATAGTACAAACCTAAAAGGTTACCAAACAATTATCAAAATAAATACTTTCTCAAGTTCATTTTTACCTTAACTAATCATCACTGTAATAAGAACGCCTTGGACAAAAAAGAATATGAATGAATAAATTTAATCTAAAATGTGTAATGCAGACAAATACTCTTAGCTCCCTAATCCGAACAAATAATTGCAATGCATGATAAGACAAGAACCGACTTCCCAACTAGAGCTTATATGGAATTTAAAATATGAGAAAAGGGGGACATAAAACGTTTTCCAGCCTAAATTAAGGATGTCCCTTAATAAATCCAATCTAATTAATAATTGGGCCAAAGTGGCGCTAAAACGCACTTTGTGCCTAGATAATAACAAAACAAAGTGTGTTAAAATACTGAATATCATATTTTTTGCCAAAAACTACCTGATAAAGCCTAGAATTTCTAACAAACTACCTAACATAAAAATTGTTTTAAGAAACTACAATAAGAACAAGAAATTTCATCTGGGTATACGGAGTATAATAATTTGTAGGAATTTTACAACTTTTGACCCAAATTAGGTGAAATTAGGTGAAATAAGAACAAGATATTTCATCTGGGTATACGGAGTATAATATTTTGCTACAAAGCAATATTGTGTAAGTCTTGTAATTTTTTTTTTGACAAAATGTAGTCTTGTAATTGGGTATGATCTTTGTTCAATTTTACTAGCTGTAATAAATAAATAAATATGTAATTACTCACTTAAATTATCTTGGAGTGTTGATTGTCTTGCATTATTTAACCTCTACTTCAAGCCTTCAAGGGATTGGATTTTGGAGAAACTAAGCAGTGGATGGTTGGCAGTGCACACCCATAAAATCTTGGATCTTCCACTTCTTGGGGGTGTTTTGTGGTGGGTTTAATGCTAGAAAATTAGGTTAACGGTGGAGATCCGACCAAAGGTAGTCTCTTACAATATTTTACCTTTTAATAGGTGGTTTCTTACAACATTTATTTTATCAGGTAGTTTGTCATATATTCTAAGTTTTATTAGGCAGTTTCTGACAAAACAACTTAGTATCTTAGCACAACTATCAGTGTCATGTGCAACATTTACGTGCTACCCTTAGGATTTTGAACGGATGTCAAAAGAGTCAATGAAATCCCAAGAAAGTAGATGATATTTTAAATAATGGTCTTTATATTAATAAGAATGTCACTATGTTAAAATAAAGGTTATTATGTAAAAGAAATTCATGTGTTAATAAAAGGTTACTAGTAGAGATTTGTATATTTCATAATGAGTTTCATTGTATTAATCAATATGAACAATAAAGGTCTTTATGTTAAAGTTAGGGTCATGTTTGCATATAATCATATATCTCTCTGTTACACTCCGTTTGTGTTATAGTGATCTCAAGTTCACAATAATATTATAGTGATCTGATGAGTCATATTCATACAGGATTTATAAGCATGTTATGCTACTTTTGTAGTAACATTTTAGGTTTTTTTTTTTTTTTTTAAATTTTTTTTTGTCGTTTTTAGGTTCATGTTTGCATAAGTCATCACATATCTCTCTATTACACTACATTTGTGTTTTTTATAACGTTTCTGGTGATTTCATATATATAGCCACTTAGGCGCATTCAATTTAAAATGTTTAGAGTTAATTCAGATGATATTTGGACGCAAGATTGATGAATTGAGGTTGATCAATGAGAGAGATGTGTTTTTTAAATCTTAGGTCTAGATTTATATCGATTAGAAATAAAAATATATATTATCCAAAAGAGTCGCTTTGTACCTTTAGGAGATGAATTTGAGTATGAAACGAAGAAAAACTATGGATCATAACTTGAGTTTTATAGATCCAATTGGAGTAATTCAAGTTGCGTTGGAAACTAGACTTAAAGATCTTTCCAACAATATGCTGCATGCCTCTACAAAATTCCTAGATCTTGAGTTACGCCATCAAGACTTGATCCAAAAGAGTCGCTTTGTACCTTTAGGAGATGAATTTGAGTATGAAACGAAGAAAAACTATGGATCATAACTTGAGTTTTATAGATCCAATTGGAGTAATTCAAGTTGCGTTGGAAACTAGACTTAAAGATCTTTCCAACAATATGCTGCATGCCTCTACAAAATTCCTAGATCTTGAGTTACGCCATCAAGAGTTGAATCTGTGAAGCTGCCAACCCATAGCCCAGCCACCGGATGATGGTCGTGCTGTGCGTGAGGGACGTAGCTACTAATTAGAGGGATGGAAAACCAATGCCCTTTGGTCAAACTCCTTCCTATACAGCTTATCCGACCATCGCCCAATGGGTGGGGTGTGTGCACATATGATGAGGAATCATATGTGGACTATAACTCTATATTTCGACCAATCATTAAACATCTTACTTTTATTTTCCTGTTTTATTTTGGATTAGGAATAATATAAATACTCAAGCGTAGGGGTGTGCAAAAAATGATAGAGGCTGGAAACTGGACCGGAATTGGACTGGACCGGATCGGACTGTTGGATTTCGGTCGGTCTTCGGTCCTCACATCTTGTATTTTCTTATTAATAAGGTGAAAATTTAATATATTATGTTTAAATTTTAAAAATTTAGGTATAAAAATTATAATTTATAAATTCTAGGTGCAAAATAGGAAAGCACGCGTACAAAAACAAGGCGTTAAAAAATAATGTATACATAAAAATATTAAAATGCAAAAAAAAAAAAAAAAAGAAAGAGTATAATAGGTCCATTCTGGTCCAAAATCGGACCAAATCGGAATAAACAGGTCTAGATCGGAACCTGGACCAATTGATTATGATTCGGTTCCGGTCCTTAAAATATAGTGATTCCGGGTTCCAGCCCATTCCGGTCTCGATCCGGTCCGATTTTGATTGGTGCACAACCCTACTCAAGGGATATTATTTTTCACTTAGGCAGTTTATGCTTTTATTTTATACATTTGTTATAGTTTTCTCTCTAGCCTTAGTTTTTCATGGACAACTTCATGGACTCCATGGATTTGTTCTTGAGTTTATTACTTTAATTTATCGATTTAATTTTATTTCTGTACTTTAATTATGCTTTCTTTATTAGATTTAATTTTTTATTTATTTATTTCATGATTAAGTAGTTTAATTTCTAGGGTTGAGGAATCCATGATTGTATTGTAATTCTTGATTGATATTATTTATGGTTTGATTAATGGTTGACATCTCTAATGTATAAAGCTATACTATTAATCTTACAACCAAGACAATTATTTGATTAATTATTGTTAATAAGAGTTGGAGTCGAAATATCATACTTTTAGATGCTTACTTACAATAAACAGCTCTGATTATTTTAGCGACCAAACTACATATTTGAATAGAGAGTGTTAAGACCCGATTGTAGGCTGAGAAATTGCTCTAGATACTTGATTAATTGAATTGTTAATGGTATTTTGATAGATTTAGAGTTATAGGTGTGGTGAACCATAACCTTGAGCCTTTTTTTTTTTTAAAAAAATTCGTACTTTCATTAGTTTAGAATTTTTATCTCAATTTCATGACATAGTTTATTTCTCCGATTTCTTAGAGGTTAGATTAAATAATCATCTCTTTGTAGATTCAACCCTACTTACTTTGTTCGTTGGTTTTGTTAAGATTTTATCTTTTGACAGGTATACGACAACATGATCGTAGTCCACACAAGTTTTAGTAAAGGATTTACCAAAAAATGTTAATAATAAAGGTTACAATATTGAAATTAGGAACACTATGTTCAATATACCATTGGCTGGCATTTGTGGACCTCGGGTCCACACAAGTTCTTTCCCTTTAATCTACCACCATTATGTTTATTATTTCTAACTTGTCCCCAATTTCATCCTATTTTCTCTAATATGTCAATAATGTATACCTTCACCTAAACCTAGACATGTAAATCGAGTTGACTGGTGCAGGTCACTCTAAATCACAATCATTTTAGGTCGGGTCACTTTGGGTCACAGATTGAGAAATACATTTCTTACCCAAATTTTCGGGGTTGGGTCAACCCGGGCCAATGGTTTAAGAACAATTTTTAATTTACTTTATTTTGCCTAATTTTTTATAAATATTTGATTTATTAAGCTTTCTTTCCTATTTATTTTTTAATTTTAGTAATCGAACAATTTCGCCAATATTAATTTTAGGCATTGCGTACTTCCTATGCGTCAAATATTTTGTCTAATTGCTAATTGTTGGGTCAAAGTTGGATAGCTTTGACTATACATTCTGGTTAATATGTAAGAGAAATTATACACAGTCATTTTTTTTTAAAAAAATTTCTACGCATCTTGGATATTGTAAAAAAAGAAAACAATTAGGGATGGAGGAATACATAATTTAAATCGTCACCAAACTAAAAACCATCTTATAGCGGTTGGTGTAGGCCACTGATGGTGATGTGGCTTATGCAGATGCAATTAATATGGGTTGATGGTTGGTGTAATGGTAATTTGTGTGAATATGAGAGAGAGCTATATGAGATAAATTGATGACAAATAGAATAAATGTAGGATCTTGGACAAATGATCAATTTGTATAAAGAACTAGATTCGTTAAACAGAAAAACCCATAACAATGGGTCAATGGGTGGGGTTTGACCTGCAAATGTATGGGTTAAACAGGTTCGGGTTAAACGAGTTTCGTTTTAATCGGGTTTCGAGTAAAAAAAATTGTTCAGGACCCGCAAAAATGAGTACAGGTCTGGTTGAAAATTTTATAGGTTTACCTACACCCACTTGTTGTCCCCAGCCGAATAACCAACATTAAAATCAATCTTTATGGAGACAAATTAAATGATAATTGTTATCATTGAATGGGTGTTTACTAAGAAGTACTTCGTATATTTTTTAATCTTAACATCGACTTGGAATTCATATCTCGATCTCATTCTCTATACTATCTTTCTAACTAGCTTCTATCTTTTCTTCAAACTGCTCATGGTATTAATTTTATTGCTTTAAGTACATACAGGGTTGTGGTCGAAGAAGTTGTAGGGTAGAGTTGCAAATTCTAGTCAATTCACAAAAACATCATTTATCTTCTCTTTTTATTTGATTTATATGCTTATTTGATATATATTTGAGTAATATAATTTACATAAAACCTTAACATTCCTTGATGTGTCTCCAAAAAAATTAGGAGTAATATATATCCTTAACAAAATGGTGATCCTCTCATGTTCATGGACCTGTGTTAATTATTGCACATTCCAACATCAATGTCACTACAAACAAAAAAAAAAAAAAAAAAAAAAAAAAAAAAAAAAAATAAAAAATGACAACAATATTGTGTTTAAAAGATGATGATTCACATTAATGATAATTAGTTATTTTCAATGTTACTAAAAAAAAAACTATTTATGCCATCTTTTTGCACATGTTTTTAAACTTGTAATGTTGATTTTAGCCCTAAAACTTTGGTTTTAGAAAATGGAGACTCTCACTTACTCTAAATTCCTCTCTATTTAACACATTGTTGACTCTCATTTACTTAAATGTTAATAAATACATCAACAACTAAAAAATTTTAAACAACTCACAAATTGATTTAGGTGGATCCCCCATTTTAGGCTAAGACTTCGAGTTGGCCCCCTTTTGGGCCACGAGATCACACTATATTGACAAAATGATAGTGGACATTTTGTGCCAAATTTGGGCCGTGTCAAAATCAAATAAAATATATAGGCTACCTAATACCCGTAAAAATTAAAAATCAAGTCGAGACAAACTGGGTCCAAAAATCAGGCCAAAAAACCACACAAATTCGACACTTTTTAGGCCTTATAAAAGGATACTTTGATCAAGTTTATTACATATTCTTTGATACACAAATATATAATTATTATGGATGTCCATTATAACTTGTAACTCCATCAATATCATGCCTCTATTTGTAATCTCTTTGTAACCCCCATATGTCATTACTAATTCACATTGTAACCCCATATAAATGGAGTCTTAATTGTCCATGGAGGTTACAATATTCTCATGATGTATATATACAACATGGTTTAATGAAATGATAGAACAACACATTACAATCTATATTTTTCTCCAATATTCTCTATTATATTTATGATATGTAAGAAATAAAAACGCTTATATTTATGATTTACAAGTTTATTTATATATATGTACATATTTAACGATGTATTGATACTAATAAAACAAAAAGGTGTATAACAAATTGTTACTTATTATTTAGTATTTTTATGAATCAAAATCAAGTTAGATAGTACATACCACATCCATTTGAGAATGAAAATGTCTACGATTAACAATCTCTGCAATGGCCTGAAATAAAAGTTTTGTGTAATGATAAGTAAAACTGGTATACTAGATTGAATATTTACTTAGTATTTATATTTTAATTTTTTATTTTTGATATCTATACTCTAAGAAGAAATTTTATTTTATTATATTTTTCCAAATATAAATGTGAAATGTTGAATACAATAATATTATTCTTGAATAAACCCAAAATTTGATATTATAGGTTATTTGGTTAAAGTAAAAGATTAGATGATTTTCCATTTATTACTTGTAACACTTTACTTATTCACTAATAAACTATGTTTGACTACATTTATTTCTATAATTTATATATAAAAACTAAAATTTTGTGAGATAAAGTGAAGTTATAATTTTTTATAATCTTTATTTATAAGTAATTAAATGTAATGGTGTAAGAATACAAAATTAATATTATAATAGTGAAAAGCTTTTGTGAATGTGGTATATATTATCTCGAAGTATTACAAAACAAATGAAACAATATCTAATTATCATAATAAAGCAATTATGTTTAGTAATGTTTCGAGGGAAAATCTTTCTTTAACCAATCTAAAAGGGGAAAATGTTATTAGATCAAATATCAATTGTCTAGCAATCTCAATAGTTTCCTTTCATTCTTTAACTTGAAAAAAATATATCAAAACTATCATTTAGAGTTCTTTCTAAGGCCCTGTTCTTTTCACCTTAAAAAAATAATATTAAGTAAAAATAATTTCAATTTAGTAAAAATAAGTTCAGTTCAGTAAAATTAATTTCAGTTTAGTAAAAATAATTTTAGTTCAGTAAAAATAAGTTCAGTTCAGTAAAATTCAGTTTTCTTAAAGAAGAATTATAATAGAAAATCAGTAAAAATAATTTCAGTTAAGTAAAAATAATTTAAGTTCAGTAAAATTAAGTTCAGTTCAGTAAAAATAAGTTCACTTCAGTAAAAATAATTTCAGTTCAGCAATATTAAAGTGAATCAAACAGGACCTAATGCTTCCTCCTTATTTAACTTATAATGTTGTGCCATGGAATGCACTTTAAGGAAACAATTTAAAAAGTTAAACAATCAACTTTTACAAAATTATCTTGCAAACAATTGAATTAGAGAGGAAAAATAAAGGTATTTGGTGTTTAAATATGTTGACAAATTTGATTGTTTATTACCTTCTAAATAAGTTTGTCATGAGACAAGGTTGCTAGTTAAAAAATTAAAGCAAGTATATCATAGGTAATATTTTGAATGAGATCAAGTGATAAGTAATTTAAAACTACTAACAAGTCTTTTATGGAAATAAATCTTAAAAAAATGGTATTGAGTAACTAAAGATGTTGATTGTAAAATGGCAGTACGTTAGAAATCACGTGGTTCATCAACTTCAACTATTAAAAAAATAGAATATCTAGAAAATCTTTTTCAAAATTATTAATGAGATTGGATAATAGATAAATACTAGTTTTAAGTCCCGTTCCATACACAATAATAAATTTTAAAAATATCATTTTAAATTATTTTTTTTAAAAAAATTATTAACAAATTAAATTAAAAAAAATATATAAAAGTAAAGCAATAGTTCAATATATAAAATTACTCGGTTTTATACATATTTAAATAGATAAGTTCAAACACGCGACATTTAAAACTTTATTGGAGCATTCACATTGTATCACTATTTCATTCCCTTTGGTTTTTTATCATCTTAAATTCGGCTAAGTTAATCTATGTCTCTACCAATTTTTTTTATTATTATTTTTTTATGGATACCATCTTGAAAGACGTATTAGTTGGTGAGACTTTAGAAAGATATATATATTCAAGAAAAATGAAATCATTACTACTACTTCATAAAATTTTAAATCAAAACCATGGATAAAAAAATCTTTCCAACTGCCTCTACAACATAAATGAAGATTCTAATTTTAATTTATTTGCATATCCTTTTGGGTTCATAACTTCCTGCTTTCCACCGATTTTTACAACAATAAAATTTAAATTGCACTCCCTCATAGTTTACTTATTCCTTAATTAAAAGCTAGAAAATGTACGTATGATGACGGTATGAACAAAGACTTATTTACACATGTCTACTTTTTTTTTTTGTTTGAAAGATACATATGTCTCTTTAATATTTCCTCTATTATCTCATAATATTTTACACAATTAAAATTTTCTAATACTTATTGAAATGATTTAATTAATATCAATAATTATTTTAAAAAATGCACACATAGATTAGCTATATTAGCTGCATCCAAAGCCCTTTTTTTTTTTCCCAGATTTGATCTATGAAACTATTAATTATTTTATGTGTAAAGACAAAGTCATATTTAGCTAGTATTGATGTAGTATGCAAAATGTTTAGTATAACACAATTTTTGTCAAGCTTTAATTTAAAATATTTAATATTTTGTACAGATTTGTAAATGGTATGGTTCACTTATTTATATTACTTATATTGTATGTTATTAACTTAATATGTTCCACCTTCCAATTGTTTTCCTTAATTTCCTTAAATAAAAGATAGGAGAAGAAAAAAGGAAAAATAAAAAGGCGGAAAAATTATTCATAATGTAGTGACAAGTGTCATTACTTATTTGCTTTTAGTATAGGTTTATAGATAGTTTAACTAGTTTATGGATAACTTAGTATAAAATTTGATCAATAATATGAAACTTAGTTATGCTCATTTAGCTTTATTAATACAAAAGATGAACAAATAACACACAAATCACGTTAATTTAGATGAGAAATTCCCCGACAAAGCAGCTAGTACCAGGTAAACTCATATTGGCTAAAGTGAAAAAGAAGAAAATGGTTTAAAAATAGTTTAAAAAAAAATAGAAATTATATTAGTATGTTACCTTCATCTCTGTTTGTGTAAGGAAAGGTTGTCCATCTGGATCTCTTGAGAGGTGAACTTTTTGGCCTCTAATTTCACCAGAATCAAGCCATTCAGTTCTAACTTGAGGATCTAACCATAAGGCTTCAATGTCTAAAGGATGAACACAATCATCCCAATATTTGAAGCTAGTTGTCATTTTCTCTGTTGTCATTTACAATATTATATCAAGGTAAATAATTATATATTGATTTACAATGTCTTAAGTTTTTGTAGAATAATATTATTTTTGTGATAGAACAGATGATGATTATTTATATATATGGTTATATGCATACCTTAACTATTGTAAAATAAAAAATAAAATAAAATTTAAGAATATAAAATTGATGGTATAAACAGATAATTGGCACTTTTAATGTAAGTTTTACCAAATAATATATTTATTTATGATAACAATATTTATGTTAAACAAATAATTTTAATTAGAAAGATGGAATTCAAATTAAAACATACTTTACCTTGTAATGATTTATCCATAAACATATAACATACATTTATGATCTATATCTTTAGATAGGGAGCATATCTGGAAATGCATCAATGAGGATAAAGAGTCATGAGTGATTAGTTAATAGCCATAAAAAAAAGTTTCACATTCAACCTAAAATATCATAATAATGATAAAAGCAATGTGATGATTAATTACCTTTGATAAATTTAAAACGAATGAGTTACATATATAATATCAGATGAATAATTTTTATAAAAATAACCATATCCATGCACAGGTAATGCTGCACATTTTATTATGTATTTCAAATTAAATGCAATCAATTGCATTTACACCTTTTTCTTAGCAAATAATACGCACATTGCCACGTTGTATGAGAAATTGTGTGGTTAAAATGTTGTTACATTTACAGTTGTTATTATGGTTAAGAATCAGAAATATGATTCATATATTTTTATTAAAAAAAAGTTAGTAATAAGGTAATAATAAGAAAATTTATAATACACCCTTTATTTCTCAATGTTCTTTTACTTCTCCTTTGATTATTCCTTAAAATTAAATATTTCACATATTCGCTTTATTACATTTTCATCCTTTCTTATTTGACATGTTTCTTTTATCACGGTTGTCGATTGACGTACAAGTTTAATGATTATTATTATCTCTAATTATCAATTAGTTAAAATTGTAAAGTACTATGTGTAGGGAATATTTCAAGCATCCCACACTTGAGCCCCACTGTGATCATACACTTAAGCATGGTGGCGTCCAACGGGAAGGAAGCTAGAGCAAAAGAGTCGCCAATAAGTTTTAGAAACTTGTAAACCGTTCACAGGGTGAAGGTTACACCCCTTCACAATCCATGAGATCGTTAACTCCATAGTGGTGTGGAACCATGACTAGTTATTCGGGGATTAAGGTACGAATCCAACCATAAAGAGATTGAACCTGCCCTAAAAATAGAACTCTACATTATTCTTCTCTTATTCATGTGCGCTTTCTGACTAACATACAATCAATATATTAACCCTAAACCTGTTTAATCTATATTGTTTGAATATTAATGCATAAACAAATCTATTATTGGCGATCACTTGAATTATAATATGATGAGTGTCATTTATGACACTCATAGGGTAGTGTTTTAGGATATTTTCACTATATTTTTCATGCTTTTCTTTTATCATTTTGGTCATTTCTCCATTAGTTTCTCTATTTCTTCTTCCTTTGTGTTTTACTTTCCTTTATGTGCTTTTCTTCGTGTTTTCCTTTTATATTGCTCTTTTTCTCTTCTATTTTCTCTATTTGGTTTCTCTTGTAGGTGCTTAAGGACTTAGCTTTGCAAAGGATTCAAGAGGAGCAAAAAGAGCTAAGCAAAGGAGATTCAAGCCTCGTGGAGAGGGCGCTCTACATCTTCTCATTGCCGTGGGTGCGGGACCTGAAGGCCGCGGTCGCGGGTTAAGTGCTTCAACTTGGTGATTTTAGGCAGGAACTCTCCGCGTCCTAGCCGCGGGCGCGGAGAATCTGGAGAGACTGCTCCAGATAGAGAGACCGCGATCCCCTGCTTCTTCTGGAACAGGGCATCTGCCGATCCCAAAGCCGCGGGCGCGGGTGGCTTTTCCGCGGGCGCGTGCTACAGTACCCGCGGGTGCGGGTCTTACCTTGATTGCCCGCGGAGTTAGTTATGGGTTCCGTACCCGTTTCTGCGCGCCCGCGGGGTCTTCTTGGAGAGGGCGCGACCGATCAACTTTTCTTCTTTGTCTATTAATACTCTTGTAAATCCTTTTGAAGGATAACGTTTAGATAATATTTCATTTGCTTAGTTTTTAGAGAGAGAAACTAGAGAAAAGTTAGAGAGAGTAGAGATTGTAATCCTTGGATTTGATTTGTAATTCAACATTGCTTCTTCAATCAAGTTTGGAATTCTTCTTCATATCAATGAAAGTTTGTGAGATTTCTTTCCTTTGAATTTAATTCAATTGCAATTTTCTTTTATGTTTGAATGTTTGGTTTGGATTTTGATTTAGCTTTGAGAATTTGTTGATTGATTGTATTTCTTTTTGATTTAGCTTGAGATGAATATGTTTGTTATTGAATTTGTTTTGGCTTTCAATTTCACCATGATTAGTGAGTAGATTAGTTGCTAGGGAGAAGGGGAAGCATGCTTGATTGATAATTTTTGCTAGTTGATGATCATTGATTGATTGAATTGTTGCAATTAAATTGGTTGACACAGTTGTGCATGTGATTAATTAGACTAGGAGTGATCAACCTATAAGATTAATCTAGATTGCATTGCAAATTTCAAAGACACGAACAATTGATTTGAGAATTGCTTTAATTGATTGAATTTGATTGTGATTCTCCTTGTTAGCCATTTATAGTGAACCCTAGCTTGGTTTATAGGAGATAACCTTTGAATTCCTTTGATTGCAACTATTGTTTGTCCCTTGCAATGTTTGAATCAATTGGGTGATCTATCAATTAGCGTGATTGTTGAGCTTGCATGTGGAACCTATATCCCTAGTGTTTAGTATATTGTTCGATTACTTTGATTTGTCTTGATTCTTGTTATTCTAGTTACCAACTCAACCATTGATAATTCTTCGATTTAGCTTAATATTAGACTATATCATAACTCCAATTCATTCCTTTGGGTTCGACCCTTGACTTACCGCGTACTAGTATAAGGTTTGTTAAGTGTTTACAAATTTAGTTTGACCAAGGGAGAATTAGATGATGACCTAGTTCCAACCCTTGTCAAAATGGCGCCGTTGCTGGAGAATGTCATTGGTGCTTTGTTATAGCTGTTGAGTCTATTTCATTCTTAAAAATAAGACAAAAATATTTTCCTCTTTAAGGCTACACTTGTAGCCATGCTACTAATCATTTCCTTTGAGTTGTATGCGTAGAGCACGTGGTCATTTTCTAGTGCCATTTGATCGAAGATTGAGAGGACTATTAAAAGATTAAGGGTTGCTAGGTGTACAGAATATTTCAAGCACTAACCCCTAGCTTGAACCCCACTGTGATCATACACTAAAGTACGGTGGCGTCTAAAGGGAAAGAAGATAGAGCAAAAGAGTCGCCAACAAGTTTTTAGGAGCTTGTAAACCGTTCACGAGGTGAAGGTTACACCCCTTAACGA
The DNA here is from genome assembly GCF_948465745.1 of Chenopodium album. NCBI lineage: Eukaryota > Viridiplantae > Streptophyta > Magnoliopsida > Caryophyllales > Amaranthaceae > Chenopodium > Chenopodium album. Next base: position 50,026,093 of record NC_137841.1, on the reverse strand, counting down.
TCCAAGAGATCGTCAACTCCAATAGGTCTTGAACCATGACTGGTAGTTCGGGGATGAAGGTACAAATCCAACCTAAAAGAGATTGAACCTGCCCTAATAATAGGCCTCTACTTTATTCTGATCGTATTCATGTGCGCTTTCTGACTAACATGCAATCAATATGTTTAACCCTAAACCTGTTTATCTATGTTGGTTGAATATTAATGCACAAATAAATCTATTATTGGCAATCACTTGAATTATAATTATATTCACCCTAAACAAGATTATTAATTATCTTATTAAGCGTGATTACAAGTCCAAATTCCCTTTAAACATGCATAAAAAGGCGTGATCAAGCAATAAATAATAAAAATCAAGCAACATAATAAATAATCATAACAATTATAATCATAAATCATAAAAATAATCATAATCATGATATAGCATAATAATAGCAAGATCCTAGGCATGATACTAACAAGATTAATAACAAACCCTAGCATGTCACTAAACATTAATGATCAAAGCTTTAATCCTAACATGACATTAACATTATATTAGGAAAGAATGTAGGAAGCATTGTAGGAATCATAATTGATATAAGAAAATCACCCTAGATATCATACTAAAGAAAGCATCCTAACATGATACTAAGAACATCCTAAACATGATACTAGGAATCAATAAAACATCCTAACATGAAATTTATATCATAATAACAATGTAAACAATTAAAGCACTTACTTGGATTCCTCGTACCTCTTTCTAATAAAAAAATACACACGTTAGTAACTTCAAGGAAAATAATAAACAATTAAATTAAATTAAATAATTAAAAGAGAGATTTGGGACCAAACCCTCAGAAAATAAAACCTTTCACGTCTAGGGCGAAGGCAACTTCGAACTTGGCTAGGTGTGCCTAGTGCTAATGTATGAGAAATTGTGTTTGTAATAGGCTAGGATAGAAAGAGAGAGAGAGAGAATCAAGAATTTCTTGATGAGAGTTGATGAGAAGAAAGAATTAGAAAGAATAAGAATTGATGAGAATTGATGATTTAAAACGGAGTTTTTAGGAGGCTATTTATAGAGAAAATCAGCCAAAAGATAGAAAATCGAGCCAGAGCTTCAACGAGAATAAAACTCCATTAGCGCCAAACGCTGGCCATTAGCGCCAGGCGCTAATGCTTAGTGCCAAGCGCCAAGCCTTTGCTTAGCGTCAGGCGCTAATAATCAGTTTCACGCGTTTTTGTTTTTATCATATCTTTTGATCCGAAAGTCTAAATAAGTCATATAATATATCGCTGGAAATCTATTAAAGTCTAATTTCCAACCCAATTAGAATAAGATTAAAATATTTTGTAGATAAAAAGATATGACCTAAATAGTGGAAGGGTGTCAGTTTTGGATAGAGTTTCATGTCTAATTCATATCTTTTCCGTTATAGCTCAGATTTTATATTATAATATATCATTGGAAAGATAATTTCAATATATATCCAACCATATAAAATTTGTATAAACATTATGAGGCACGAAAATAAAATCTGAATATATTCCACTTCGTACAAAATAAGGATTCTAAAAAGGAGTGGTTTTATTCAATTTCAAACTCTTCAAAACATAATTATCAATCCTAACTCCATTAGGATTTAAAAGAACCTTCTAGAATATTCTAGAATACTATAATAAATCCTAATATCTTTAGGAATGATAATTAATAATAGGCCCTCCTCTAGATCATTGGGCCGCATATAAAAACCAAACCGGGCCCAGTTTAGTATTTTGGCCATAACTTCCTCATTATTCATCGGAATTGGGCTTATAATATATCGTTGGAAAGGTCTTTTCAAGCCCCATCCAACTACACCGTTATTGGACCCTTATCATGGACCAAAATAAACTGGAATGCACGTTTTTCAAAAATAAGGTAAGAAAGGAAATATTTTCAAAAATAGAAAGAAGAGATATTTTAATAAAAAACATCCTCATCACTAGATTTTTCACACTTTCGCTTTGTTCGATAATCAAATGACATGAAAGGTATTCATCACTGGGTTTGGTTTTGGGGAGACACATTTGGGTGTCTACAGAAGCCCCCACTTTGACTGAGTTTGGAGAAACGCAAGTTTCGAAAACGAAAGTCAAAGTATCGATAGGGACGGAGAATGATTCAGAACGTTTTGCGATCCTAAATCATTCTTGTAACGCCGATACCTGCAAACTAGCGTTAGTTAAACAGATAAAAGAGTTAAGAAACGCGTATCTTGCACCGTCGAGCACACGCCTCTGAAAGTAACCGATTTGTTGTATTTTGCTGTTGTGACAACCTTCCACAATCTATGGAACGCCATCTTGTTGTTTTGATGTTCACTCGCCTCTTAACAATAGAGCCTTTTGGATGATATGCCCACGCGTCTCTAGAGTAAAAGAGCTTGATGATATGTCCACGCGTCTCTGAACAAAGAGCTTTTGAATGATATGTCCACGCTTCTCTGAACAAAGAGCTTTGATGATATGTTAACGCGTCTCTGAACAAAAGAGCTTTTGAATAATATGTCCACGCGTCTCTGAACAAAGAGCTTTGATGATATGTCCATGCGTCTCTGAACAATAGAGCTTTTGATTAATATGCCCACGCGTCTTTGGAGCAAAAGAGCTTGATAATAGGATGCCCACGTGTCTCTGAGCAAAAGATCTTGAAAGAAATGTCCACGCGTCTCTGAACAAAAGAGCTTGATAATATGTCCACACGTCTCTGAAAAAAAGAGCTTCGATGCTTGAATGTTTGTTGCGATAATATTCCGAAGAAAAACTTCCGAAGACCAACACTTATCGATCTTTAAAGCTCGCTTGAACTTTGCTTCTGCTATGCCAGTACGTCAGCGCTTTTGCTTCTTGTGAACCATTATGTCGGTGCCTCGCTCTGCTGTTTATGAACCAGTATGTCGGTGTCTCTGCGATGAGCCAATGCTTAGGCGCTTTAAGCTAAGTGAGACGATCTTTCGTCAGGTCGATCACTTATTGCGATTGTAATCAATTAAACTGACTACTTAATCATGTCAAATTGCTTATAGGGGCTAACTGGCGTACCAAGGAACCCGAAATTGCTGAAAGAGGTTGAAATAACCTTCTCTGAGTGGTTAAGCGTTTTGTCGCTGCTGAAATATCTCTGGCGCCAAGAATTGGCTCTGTCGCCAGACGCTTGGATCTAGCGCCAGGCGCTAAAAACTGTTGCCAGACGCCAGATGTTGTTGCCAGACGACAACCTTGTCGTCTGGTGCTGGAGTCGGGTCTTCCCTATTCTGTTCTTGCTGCCGTTGTTGCTTGGTTTTGCTCCGAACTTTGAGCTTGGTCGTTTCCTTTCAACCAAATTCGCTCAAATCTTTTGTAAATTAAAGCTTTTCATCTCCAATTTACCGATCAATGTAACTCCTCTTATCTTGGAAGAATCTTATGTATCATATTCGCGGTTTTTTCAAACAAAAAATCGGGAATGTTCTTGCTTGTTGGGATGCACCTGCATTTAATCTTTGACTATAGGACTTTGCTTATCTTTCTTTAGGGTTGACCTAAGGTTTAATGTCGCTTGACTCATTAACTTGACACGACTCAAGGAATAAACTTGACTCGCTGTGATTGACTCGAGGTTGACTCGACTCGAAGAGAAATGACACGTGTGACTCATGACCCGTGTGCGCATTGTATTATGATTGTGCGACTCGAAAATGCAAAAAAGAAAAAATTTTCTGTGGAGGGTACCGACTTTCTCCCGAAAAAGAAAGACCAAAAAAGAAAGAAGCGAAGTTTTTGAAGGTGCATGTTGAATGAGCTTAGTCAAATGTTGTTTTATACTATCTCTCAAGGTGCAAGGATTAATTCATACTAGGCTATCTCAATGGTTGACTCAATGATGAAAGTATTTGGGTAATTTAGGCACGGAGGCTAAGCACTTCATACTTTGTGATGCAATGACAATTATGATTGATGAGTGATGTTGATATGACAAGACATGCTTCAGCGTTGTGTTAAGATTTCATGACAAAGGGTTCCTAAGGGAAGTATATTTGGTCATGTATGTGTGCAGTGTGTGAAAGTGATACTAAAGTTAGGCCGCAAGGGCTAAGTGTGTGGGAAAATATATTAAAAAGAGTCAAATGGTGGTGACTCTTAGGTTAGGTAAGCTAATGATGTAGGGATCAAGCCCCCAAGTCTAGCTCTACATGAATAGGGATGAGCATTAGAGATCCCTTGATATGATCATGGTTTAAGTGTGTGAATGTGAATATGAATTCATTTTATTACGGCCGCACCTCGATGTGAGGTTGCCTACTTATCCATTAGGAATCAGGACAAACGTAGCTCTAGCCGAACCTCGCACAAGTGTGTGTATACCTCCAAAAGGTCTTTTTAAGGGTTGTAACATGGTAAGGCTAAAGGTTATAGAAGAAGGGGATAAAGGCTCAAGACCCTCGATAAGCCCCCAAGGTGTGCAACCTTGCTTTTTCATCTTTATAATTTTATGCTTGAGGCTTTTAATTCTTTTTTAGCTCTTTTTTTATTTTTATTTTTTTATTTTTTTTTTCTTTAGCATTTATTTTATTTTCTTAAGTGTGGGAAATCCCGATCATGCGGTCTATCACTCACTTGGCATTCATGTTTCTCAGGCACGGTACCGAGCACTCGATAAGAGATGCAATCTGAGACATGTTCATATCAAAGACATGTTAATATCAAAGACATTGGAACACTTGCCCTTTTGTACACTTTTATTTATTTTTATTATTTTTTATTTTTTTCTATTTTAATCTTTTGAATCACTCAAGCTTTTGTTCTTTGAAAATTGCATAAGTTACACACCATCCCATCCCAAGGTTAGGTAGATGTAGGTTGAAAACTGAAAGGTCTGTTGTTAGACGAGGCTCAAAGTGGTTTATGAATAAAGGATTGTATATTTGAAGGGTGAAAATGATATGATGTGGCTACAAGGGGTGCCTCAAATCATTGGTATACCTTGTGCTTAGTTTGATATGTTTTTTTTTTTTTTTTTTTTTTTTTTTTTTTTTTTTTTTTTTTGCAATGCAATGATCATATGTAAGGAAATAAATGCTCATTTTATTAAAGGAAAAGAAATAATGATCCTACAAAATTGATCTAAGGAAAGAAAAGGTGCCTATGCTAGACTTATTAGGGAAAGGGTAAAAAAATAGAAAAATGATCATGAAATCTTGTCGTTGAAGTTTGCGTCTTGTCCCTTGGCCTATCATTACTTGGTGTTCTTGCCGACTGGAGGTATTGGAAGCCCGTTATTGTCGATCAAATATTGGATTGCTTCCTTTAGCTTCCAACATCTCTCAGTAGTATGACCCCTACCTTGATGGTACCTGCAGCGTACATTTGGGTTCCAACTAGGCAATCTCTTCTCAAGTGGGGGATCTTGAATGGGTTCAATAGGAGTAATGAGTCCCTTTGCATGGAGTCGATCGAAAGCATCATCGTAGCTAATTCCAATAGGGGTGAAATCCTTTCTTAGTTGCTTTCTAAATCCTCGGTTATCCATGGCTAAGATTTCATTAAGGTCAAAAGTACCAATATTGTTACTAGAGTAGGTGTTTTCGGAAGAAGAAGGAAAGTCGTTCTTCTTTCCTTTACATCCACTGTTACTATTGTTACTAATCTTGGCCTTCTTGTCGCGCGGGGGAACATGAAGGAGATTTGAATCAATGAGGTCTGGAACACGATCCTTGAGGGCGAGACACATTTCAGTAGTATGACCACGACCTCTATGGTATCGGCAATAAGATTTTGGATCCCAATTGGGATACCGTTTTTCAAGCGGAGGGTCTTGATTGGGACCAATGGGGTGAATAAGACCTTGATTGTGAGGACTGTCAAAAGCTTCATTGTAAGTCATTCCTATTGGTGTGTATTCTTCAATGGTCCGTTTTGCCCGTGGCTTAGGAGCATTGAGTTCTTCATTAAATCCTTGGCGAGAATTTTGTTCGATAACCACCACCCGATTTGCTAGTCCTTCTACCACGTTCAAGAGCATGGCAACGACATCTTGCAGTTTCCGAACGTCCTCTTTTAGACTTGACGAGTCTTCCCTAGTATTATCTAAGACAAGACTTTCATTCTCCTTGATCATGGCCACTTCATCAAGAGAGGTTATATAAGCTGTTTCGATCACGGGCTCACCTACAGGTGTGATAAGAAGTGATGGATCGAAGGATGTTTGATCTTCTTTGATGGCTATAATCTCGGAAGTTTCATTGTTGCCGATCAGATCTTGAATAGCTTCTTTGAGTTTCCAACACTCCTCAGTATCATGACCCTTTCCTTGGTGATATTTGCAGTGCTTATTAGGATCCCATTTGGGTGGCCTGGCTTCTGGAACTGAATCTTTGATAGGCCCTATGGGCATGACTAGTCCTTTGTGGTGTAGCTTCTCGAATGCTGTTTCATTACTCATACCAAGTGGAGTGAACACTCTTTTCGACCTTTGGATTCGTGATTTAGAGGCGTTCGTATCATGTACTTCATTAATGGGAGAGGAAGAAGAAGGATGGTCGTTCTTCTTTCCTCTCGCACTATTATCTTTCAGAAGGTCATCTTCAATGTCAATGCCTATATCATACACAGCCTTGAAAGTATTCAAGTTGTGTTGGTATTTTAAGTGCTTTGAATATTTCCCTTGGAGATTCTTGATAAACATCCTCATAGATTCGTTTTCGGTAGGAATCTTAACCATGTTAGCGGAAGTTTCCTTCCATTTGTTGAAGAAAGAAGTGAAACCTTCGTTTTCTTTTTGTTTTAACATCTCAAGTTGTCCGTGGTCTGTTTCGTCTTAAATGTTGCACTTATATCTATCTATGAAAGCGTTTGTTATCGACTCCCAAGAAGAGGTTTTCTCTTTATCAAGGGAAAAGAACCATTGTTGACAAACGGTCTCAAGAGATAAAGAAAACAAAGAATGAAAGACTTTCTTATCAATCCCCTTAATGTTCATTATGGTTTCAAAAGCTCTTAGATGAAAGTAAGGGTTATCTGTTGCCTTGAATTTTGGGATGTTGTTGGCATTGAACTTATGCGGGAGAAGTTCTTTGTCCAGCGAGACCCCTTGTGAACTAATGCCCTGAAATTTATAGTCACTAGATAGCTTGCTCAAGCTTTCTCGCATAAGGTTCATTTGTTGTTGCTTCACAGGGTCATTGATTTTGAGGGTTAAAGCCTTCAATGTTTCAATCACGTCAGCCAACTGCTTCTTGAGTTCATTGACTTCTTCTTGACTTGCCATTATCTTCTTAGCTTTTCTTTTCCGACTCGTTGGTTTATCAAAAAGTAGAACTTGAACAAATATGTTGTCCTTGATTAATCGCCTTTCTCTCCTCGACCAAGTACTGTGGAAAAAGAATTTGGGGATATTCATTGTTAATTGTTTGGCTCAAACTCTATTCAACATGCAATGGATGGAGGAGGTGAAGAAAGATGATGTAGATGGAGGGATATGAAGAATTAGGAATGAAATGTACCCCCAACTTAAATGACGGAAAAAACCGACTCATGCATGAACCTAAGACATGGTCATGGTGTGAAAAGAATATGTAAAAAGTGTGTGCTAATACTAGTGAGTGTAGGTGACATGTTAAGACTCATGTCATGACCATGTGGCTAGACTATGTGACTAGACTCAAACAAAGATTAAGTTAAGACCTCACGTATATGCATTAAACTGGACAGGCTGTGGTATTTTAGTCATAACGTTTTATCTGTGACTCTGATTTAGATTAAACCAACGCCAAATTAAGGATAAAACTCGGGGCTACAGATCCATAGGTTGTACGACTCGTAGTTCTTTCTAGAACTCCAGCTATGACCAAAACAAGTTGACGCTTGTGCAGTATACGGGAATAAAAATCCGGGTTGACTTAAAGGAACTATGACTCGATTTTAGGTATATTTATTAGCTCTAATTAATTAATTAATTAATTAATTAATAAAATGAAGTAGTCATTAATTAGTTTATTTAGGCTTAATCACAAGTCAAACAAACGGTTAGGAAAAACACATAGAGTATGCACAACAAATAATGCACAATTAGTCAAGTAGGCACAATATGATGCAATGAGTTTGCAACCTAACCATGGCTCTAGTTCTCTAAAGTTTGGGATATGGGTTATTCATAGAGGGTCCATGGTTAATTGTCCGGATGCACCGCGCGGAAGCCTAACCGTGAAGGGTTGGTGCGAGTGGATGGGACACCGCGAGTTAAGAAAAAACTCGCTTCCATGGTTTGGTGAATTCAACATTCTCGGATGTACCCTTTGTTGCATAGAGCGTCCAATCAGGTAGATGGAGCATGAATTTCCAGAGGGTTATGTCCATATATAGAACACATATGGGTTTCACAAAAGTGAGAAAAACGCAATCAGGAAGTAGGATCGAGCAAACAGTGCTAAAAACTGGTCAAAATTAGAACGCATATTTCTGGCTCGGTATTGGAAGAACTTGGAGCCAGCAAACAGAGGCTGGCGCCAGCTTTTGGCTTTAGCGCCGGCGACAAAGGCTGTTGTCTGGCGCTAAAGTCAAAATACTGGCGCTAATCTTTGTTCGCCGACGCTAGTTCCTACATGCCTCAGCAGCTTTCTATGCTCGATAAAATTTTTCAGTTTCGTGCAGTGTTATTTCGATTCTAGTTGTGAAAGATATTCCTCAAATTTTCTACGTGTAAAAATCCTATGTTTTAAACCATTACGGATGGTCTTTCCAATGAGATCTTTTTTTATGCATATGACAATAATGTTAATCAAAATTACGCACATGAAATACGTAGAACTTTTTGAGTCTCATCCACTCCTTCTAAATCATTGCCGAAATAAATTTTAGGAATTAAGATAGAAATCCTCCCCAGCGGAGTCGCCAAAAACTGTAGAGAATATTTCAAGCACTAACCCCTAGCTTGAACTCCACTGTGATCAGACACTAAAGTACGGTGGCGTCCAAAGGGAAAGAAGATAGAGCAAAAGAGTCGCCAACAAGTTTTTAAGAACTTGTAAACCGTTCACGAGGTGAAGGTTACACCCCTTAACGATCCAAGAGATCGTCAACTCCAATAGGTTTTGAACCATGACTGGTAGTTCGGGGATGAAGGTACAAATCCAACCTAAAAGAGATTAAACCTTCCCTAATAATAGGCCTCTACTTTATTCTGATCGTATTCATGTGCACTTTCTGACTAAAATGCAATCAATATGTTTAACCCTAAACCTGTTTATCTATGTTGGTTGAATATTAATGCACAAATAAATCTATTATTGGCGATCACTTGAATTATAATCATATTCACCCTAAACAAGATTATTAATTATCTTATTAAGCGTGATTACAAGTACAAATTCCCTTTAAACATGCATATAAAGGTGTGATCAAGCAATAAATAATAAAAATCAAGCAACATAATAAATAATCATAACAATTATAATCATAAATCATAAAAATAATCATAATCATGATAAAGCATAATAATAGCAAGATCCTAGGTTTGATACTAACAAGACTAATAACAAACCCTAGCATGTCACTAAACATTAAAGATCAAAGCTTTAATCCTAACATGATACTAACATGATATTAGGAAAGAATGTAGGAAGCATCATTGGAATCATAACTGATATAAGCGAATCACCCTAAATATCATACTAAAGAAAGCATCCTAACATGATACTAGGAACATCCTAAACATGATAATAGGAATCAATAAAACATCCTAACATGAAATCTATATAATAATAACAATGTAAACAATTAAAGCACTTACTTGGATGCCTCGTACCTCTTTCTAATAACAAAATACACACGTTAATAACTTCAAGGAAAATAATAAACAATTAAATTAAATTAAATAATTAAAAGAGAGATTTAGGACCAAACCCTCAGAAATTAAAACCTTTCACGTCTAGGGAGAAGGCAACTTCGAACTTGGCTAGGTGTGTCTAGTGCTAATGTATGAGGAATTGTGTTTGTAATAGGCTAGGCTAGAAAGAGAGAGAGAGAATCAATAATTTCTTGATGAGAGTTGATGAGAAGAAAGAATTAGATAGAATAAGAATTGATGAGAATTGATGATTTAAAACGGAGTTTTTAGGAGGCTATTTATAGAGAAAATCAGCAAAAAAGATTGAAAATCGAGCCAGAGCTTCAACGAGAATAAAACTCCATTAGCGCCAAACGCTGGCCATTAGCGCCAGGCGCTAATGGTTAGCGCCAGGCGCTAATGGTTAGCGCCAGGCGCTAATGGTTAGCGCCAGGCGCTAATGGTTAGCGCCAGGCGCTAATGCTTAGCGCCAGGCGCCAAGCCTTTGCTTAGCGCCAGGCGCCAAGCCTTTGCTTAGCGTCAGGCGCTAATAATCAGTTTCACGCGTTTTTGTTTTTATCATATCTTTTGATCCGAAAGTCCAAATAAGTCATATAATATATCGCTGGAAATCTCTTAAAGTCTAATTTCCAACCCAATTCGAATAAGATTAAAATATTTTGTAGATAAAAAGATATGGCCTAAATAGTGGAAGGGTGTCAGTTTTGGATAGAGTTTCATGTCTAATTCATATCTTTTCCGTTATAGCTCGGATTTTATATTATAATATATCATTGGAAAGATAATTTCAATATATATCCAACCATATAAAATTTGTATAAACATTATGAGGCACGAAAATAAAATCTGAATATATTCCACTTCGTACAAAATAAGGATTCTAAAAAGGAGTGGTTTTATTCAATTTCAAACTCTTCAAAACATAATTATCAATCCTAACTCCATTATGATTTAAAATAACCTTCTAGAATATTGTAGAAGACTATAATAAATCCTAATATCTTTAAGAATGATAATTAATAATAGGCCCTCCTCTAGATCATTGGGCCGCATATAAAAACCAAACCGGGCCCAGTTTAGTATTTTGGCCACAACTTCCTCATTATTCATCGGAATTGGGCTTATAATATATCGTTGGAAAGGTCTTTTCAAGCCCCATCCAACTAAACCATTATTTGACCCTTATCATGGACCAAAATAAACTGGAATGCACGTTTTTTAAAAATAAGTTAAGAAAGGAAATATTTTCAAAAATAGAAAGAAGAGATATTTTAATAAAAAACATCCTCATCACTAGACTTTTCACACTTTCGCTTTGTTCGATAATCAAATGACATGAAAGGTATTCATCACTTGGTTTGGTTTTGGGGAGACACATTTGGGTGTCTACACTAGGAGATCTTTGAGCTCTAGCACTTCAAGTGAGGAAGAACCACAACAAGAGGAACAAGCAAGAATTGAAGAGAATTCGAGAGTGGCATTGAAAGAATTGGGGATTCCCCGTGCATATAAATTTGAGAGTGGAATTGCTCTGCCTACAACACCGGCAAATGATTTTGAAATTAGGCCGGCTATGATCACTTTGATAGAGAGGCGACAATTTAGTGGAGCCAAGCATGAGAGCCAGCTAAATCATCTCAAGGAGTTTGAAAAATATTGCAATACTATCAAGGTGAAAGGAGTTTCCCAAGAATTCATCCGCCTCAAGCTCTTTCCCTTTTCTCTCATTGGGCGTGCTTTGAAATGGCTAGACAAGGAGGTTAAGCCGAATTCTCTAACTACATGGGACAAGGCTACAAAGGAATTTCTAACCTATTTCTATCCACAAAAGAAAACGGCGGAGGAAAGAGCTTTAATTCAAGGCTTCAAACAAAAGCCAAGTGAGAGCCTCTATGAAGCGTGGGAGAGATACAAGGAGTATCAAAGGGAATGTCCTCACCACGGGATTCCAACCTATCAAATTATCTAGATTTTCTATGGAGGCCTAAGTCCCCAAGGCAAGTCATACCTAGATGGAGGAGCTGGAGGTCCCATCATGAATAGGACGGAAAAAGAAGTGGTGGACATCATTGAGGATGTTTTGAGGTACTATTGAGATTGGCAAGATGGTGAGAGAGAATCAACTAGCAAGAGTAGCTCTTCGGTGTACTCGGTTGATCTTAAATGCAATCAACAATCTCTCCTCACAAATGGCAAACTTGGGGAAGGAAGTGAGTGCAATCAAGGAAAAATTGGAGAGTTCTTCTTGCCAAGCTCCTAGTCTTCCTTCCCAATTTAAGGGGAGAGGTACTCCTTCTAACTCTTATCCCCCTCATTCTTCTAGTAATATGGCTAGTGGTTGTTTGTTTTGTGATGTGTGTGGTTCATATGATCATGACTCTAGTAATTTCTGTCATGCTTTTCCGGATGGTAATGATGATTTTGATAATAATGAGAGTGAACATGTGAACTATGTGTCAAACAATAATAATGTGCAAAGGTTTGTCAAGTGTTTACAACTTTAGTTTGACAAAGGGAGAATTAGATGACGACCTAGTTCCAACCCTTGTCATAATCATATTAGCCTAAACAAGATTATTAATTATCTTATTAAGCGTGATTACGAGTACAAATTCCCTTTAAACATTCATAAAAGGCGTGATAAAGCAATAACAATAATATATCAAGCAATAATAACAACAATCATCATAATAATAATAATCTCAATAAAGCAACAATAATATTAGCAAGATCCTAGGCATGATACTAACAAGATTAATAATAAACCCTAGCATGTCACTAAACAATAAAGATCAAATCTTTAGCCCTAACATGATAATAACATGATATCAGAAAGAATAGAAAACAACCTAAGATTGATTCTAGGAACATACATGATATTAGAAGTCTTAGTTATTACCCTAAACATGATACCAGGAAGAAATAAAGGCATCCTAACATGACACAAAACAAAAGTCAAAGTAGCGATAGGGACGGAGAATAACTCAAAACGTTCTGCGATCCTAAATCATTCTTGTAACGCCTATACCTGCAAACTCGCATTAGTTAAACAGATAAAAGAGTTTAAAAATGCGTATCTTGCACCGTCGACACACGTCTCTGAAGTAACCGATTTTTGTTGTTGTATTTTGTTGTGAAGACCTCCACAGTGCCTTGTGAACGCCATCGTTGAAGACCATTGCTTGTAACCATCTTCAACTGCTTGTGACAATCCTCCTCAGTACCTCGGGAGCATCGTCGAAGGTGACTGCTAGTTGCCATCTTTAGGGTTGTTGTGACAATCTTCCACATCCTAGGGAACACCGTCTATCATTGCTGCTACATCTCGAGCTATTTTCTTGAATAATGGTGATAACCTTACCAATCATAGCGAATGTCGTCGAAGACCGCCCATTTTGTGCCATCTTCTCAAATATAGGTGACAACCTCCACAATCTTAGCGAACGTCATCAAAGACCGCCCATATTGTGCCATCTTCTCAAATCTGGGTGATAACCTCCACAATCTTAGAGAACGTCGTCGAAGACCGCCCATCTCGTTCCATCTTCTCAAATCTAGATGACAACCTCCACAGTCAAAGAGAACGTCGTCGAAGACCGCCTATCTCGTGCCATCTTCTCAAGTCTGGGAGACAACCTCCACAATCTTAGCGAACATCGTCGAAGACCGCCCATCTCGTGCCATCTTCTCATATCTGGGTGATAATTTCCACCATCCCAGCAAAAGCTATCAAAAACCGCTTCATTTCGAATCGTTCTTTTCTCAAATCAAATACTAACGTCCCCAATCATAGTGAAAGCTATCGAAGGTCGTTTCATCTTGAACCGTCTTTCTCAAATCTAAGCGAGATACTCTTTTAGAGCCTTCTGTTAAAAGCTTCTTTATTTTTAATATTCAAATCTTCTTGTCCTTACTTTTAGGAGTAATTGACCTTTCTGGCTTTGGGAAGAACCTTATCTTAAGATTCTTCGATCTTCAAGTCAATCTCTGTAGAAATCTCCATTCTAGGGATCCTTTATGATTATAATCAATCACTACTCAAATCAGTTTTCAAATTTTCTTAATCAATATGCGATCGGTAATTTGATCGTCATTAGGCCGATCTTCAATCAAGGTGTAATCGGGCCAATTACCAATCAAATATCTATCAATCAAAAATATATTTTTGTATTGTAATAATAATTTATTTGCATTGCAATATTTTTACAGATGTGGCTAATGGAAAGGCTAGAATTAATTAGCCCTCCGGACGATATTGAGAAGTATACTCCCAATTGCTTCATGAGGAGGAAGAAACGCTTCCCTAAAATTGGGCGCCATGGGTGGAGAAAGGTCTTCGAATCTCGTGATTTTGCTATCAAGTGGGTCGTCCCATGGTGGAAAATAGAAAGGATGGTTGGTGTCAACAAGCAACCTTTCTGCCGTCTTCCAAGTTTGTCTCGTATGACTTATTATTACCCCTGCAGGGTAAAAAGACAATACGACTTGCTTCAGAATATTCCTTCCAGGGATCTTCGTCCTCCCTATGAGTACCCTGTTTCTCAAGAAGTAGACAGATTTGATGCTTACTGGAGTGCTAGACCTTTATGGGAAGTGATTACTCAAAAGGTTCCTCCTTCTTTGCCCAATGATGTGAAGAAGTGGTTGCTGAAGAAGCCTTCGAAGGATTCGAAGAAAGATCAGGGTAAAACTGATGGGAAGAGTCGTCTAGGTGACAGGGTGATTCCTGCCAAGGAACGCCTAGGTTCAAGAGTTGAATTCAAAACACCTACAATGCCTAGGAAGAAAAGTGCTACCAAAGATAAAGGGAAAAGGAAAGCTGACACCACAGATAAAAAGGCTTGGGTGGAAAAGAAACATGGAGTACTAGCTGAAGGGGAGACTATCTACTCTAAAATTGAATGTAGGTCCTCTAAAGGATGCCTACTAGCTAAAGTTATGGATGAGGAGGAAGAAGCAGACAAGAATTGGAAAAGGGCTAGAAACGAAAATAAAGATTAGGAGCATTGCTTAATTCCAAATTATTAGACTTAGTTTAAAATTTTCATTTAAAGTTAATTTATTTCAGCTTTATTTAAATTCCATCAATAATGTAATTTTATTTTATTAATGAAATTTCAGCTTTTAATTAAATTATTTACTTTAAATTTGTTTTATTAAAGCAATGAAAACCGAAAAAAAATTAATTTTCCAGAAATCCTTCGAGTACGGAAGTCGAAAATTTTCCGAAAAACACCGAAATTTGCCCAGAATTTATTTTCCAATTGGCGCCTCTTATTTGCGATTGGCGCCTGCCAGGGAAGTCTGGCGCCAGGCGCCAATTTCATCGGCTGGCGCCGATGGTCGTTGACTAGCGCCAGGTTCTTCTTTGTGACGTCGATATTTTGCCGATCTTCTGTCGAATTTTTGATCAATTCTGGGACGTGAGAATGTCGAAAAATAAGGTGGCCGCACCTTTAAAGGGTTGCCTACGTATCCTTTCTTAAGGAATCAGGCCAAACGTAGCTCTCTTGAGTATCCTACTCAAGTAATTATGGGTAGTATTTCTTAAGTTGGTCAAGACTTGTCATGTTCGAGAATTCATTGCCATCCATATCAGTTAGTTTTGCTGCACCTCCTGACAAGATTGTTTTGACAATGTAGGCTCCAGACCAATTAGGTCTAAATTTACCCCTTGGATCTAAAACATTTTTCCTTAGTGCTTTTAACACCAAGTCTCCTACTTTGATGTTTCTTGTCTTGACCTTCTTATTAAAATGCCTAGCCATATGAGTCTGGTAACACTGAGTGTGATGTAGAGCTTCTAGTCGTTTCTCATCGAGTAGAATTAATTCTTCATATCTTGCCCTAGTCCATTCAACTTCATTGAGTTTACTCTCTAATGCAATGCGTATAGATGGTATTTCTAGTTCTACAGGTTGTACCACATCCATTCCATATACCAAGAAAAATGGCGTATTTCCTGTTGATGTACGAATTGACGTGTGGTAACCCCTCAATGCGAAGTGAAGTTTATCAGGCCAATCCTTATAATTCTCTGTCATTTTCTCGATGATAGTCTTTAGGTTTTTATTAGCTGCCTCGACTGCTCCATTTGCCTTAGGTCTATAAGGGGAAAAACGATGATGTTGAATGCCGTATTTTTGTAGCAATTCTTCACATTCGGCTTGAAAGTGAGTTCCATTGTCACTTATCATTTCATGTGGGACTCCGTATCGACAAATAATATTTCTCTCGATAAAGAGTGCTACATGTTTTGTAGTGAGTTTAGCGTATGATTGCGCTTCGACCCACTTTGTGAAGTAATCAATTGCTACTAAGATATATTCGTGGCCTCCTGTTCCCGGGGGAGTGATTTTGCCAATGATGTCAATTCCCCATGTAGAGAATGGCCATGGAGATGTGTAGGTGTAGAGCAAGGATGGAGGGATATGTTGTAAATTGGCATAAATTTGGCACTTAGGGCATCTTTTTACGTATTGATGGCAATCCCTATTCATTGTAGTCCAATAATATCCTTCTCGCATTATCTTTTGGACTAACATTTTGCCATTTATATGAGTGCCACAGATTCCTTCATGGACTATTCTCATTGCTCTTTGTGCATCCTTCTTTCCTACACATAAGAGAGCTTGACCCTTAGGTACCCTTTTATGTAGCTCGTTGTCTATGAGTACATATTGGGAAGCCAAAAGCCTTAATGCTCGTTTTGCTCTTTTTTCAACATGAGGAGGGTATTCTCCTTTGGTGACATAATTGAGTATGTTCGTGTACCACGGTTCTTCTTCTTCTTCTTCTTCTTCTTCTTCTTCTTCTTCGCCTAGGACTACTTCGTCGTCTTCTATAGCCTGGATGTATGCTGGTTTATGTCTTTTTTTCTATAGTTAGAGGCATTTGCTCGATATCCGTGGGAATCCTATCCATTGAGGCTAATCTTGCCAAGGCATCAGCAAATTGATTTTCCTCTCTAGGTAGATATGTATATTCTACTTTGTCTAACTGATCGGTAAGAGTTTCCAGATAGGTTTGGTAAGGGGCTAGACTTTCGCTCCTTACTTTCCACCTTTTAGATATCTGATTGATAATCAAAGAAGAGTCTCCGAATATTCTTAACTTTTTTTACTCCCAATGCCAAAGCTGTTTCAAGGCCTACCACACATGCTTCATATTCAGCAGCATTGTTGGTAACGTCGAAATCAAGATTTGTGGAGATTAGAACATTCTCTTCTTTAGGTGATACTAGTAGTACTCCAACGCCACATCCCTTTTGGTTCGAGGCTCCGTCGAAGTACAAGGTCCAAGTGTCATCTTCAGTAACCATTAGATCTTCGTCTGGAAATTCATTGTCTTGTATTGGCGTCGAGTCTTCTATTGGGAAATCTGCTAGAAAGTCTGACACTACGGATCCTTTGATAGATTTTTGTGGCATGAACCTTACATCAAACTAGGCTAGATTGACTATCAATCTTGATATGCGTCCGTTGAGTGTAGATTTCTCAAATAAATACTTGAGTGGATCTAATCGGGAGACTACGAAGACGGTATGCACTAGCCTGTAATATCTTAACTTGGTTGTGGCCCACACCAAGGCGAGGCACAATTTCTCGAGCGGTGTATAGCATGATTCGTATTCGAGCATCTTCTTGCTTAGGTAGTAGATTGCGTTCTCTTTGCCTTCTACTTCTTGTGCTAGCATAGCTCCCATTGTCTCTTTAGTAACCGTCAAATATAACCTAAGAGGTATTCCGGGAAGTGCTTGTGCTAATACAGGAGGGTTTGCGAGATAGGCTTTGATCTTTTCAAAGGCTTTTTGACACTCATCATCCCATATTACTGGTACATTCTTCTTGAGTTTTTTGAAGATTAGTTCACATATTGACGTTAATTTTGATATGAACCTGCTTATGTATTGCAACCGGCCAATAAATCCTCGAATTTGTTTCTCAGTCTTGGGCAGTGGCATTGACATGATTGCTTTGATCTTGGTTGGGTCTACCTCTATTCCTCTAAAGCTTATGACATAACCCAAAAGCTTGCCTGAGGTGACTCCTAAAGCGCACTTAGATGGATTTAACCTTATATTATATTTTCTTAGCCTTTCGAAAAATTTCCTTAAGGCTATTTGATGGCCCGGACGGTCTTTTGATTTTACAATCATGTCGTCGACATATACCTCGACTTCTTTATGCATAATGTCATGGAGTAAGGCAGTTGCTGCACGTTGGTAAGTAGCACCCGCGTTTTTCAACCCGAATGACATTACCGTGTAGCAGTAAGTGCCCCATGGTGTTATAAAGGTTGTTTTCTCTATGTCTTCTTCTGCCATGAGAATCTGGTTGTAACCTGCATACCCATCCATGAACGAGAGAAGCACGTGATTTGCCGTGTTATCTACCAGAATATCGATGTTTGGAAAGGGGAAGTCATCCTTTGGACTTGCCTTATTTAGATCTCGATAGTCGACACACATTCTTACCCTTCCGTCTTTCTTTGGAACTGGGACGACGTTGGCGACCCATTCGGGGTATTTGGATACTTTGATGAAACCTGCAGTTATTTGTTTTTGAACTTCTTCTTTTATTTTAAGAGCTACGTCAGGTTTCATTCGACGTACCTTTTGTTTTATGGGTTTCATTCTTGGAATTAGTGGTATAGTGTGTTGAGCTATTTCTCTTTTAATTCCTGGCATATCTTCATATGACCAAGCAAATACATCGATAAATTCTTTAAGTAAGTTAATTAAATCGGTTCTTTCTTGTTTATTCAGTGTTAATCCGATTTTAAATTCTCTTTTATGAGTTGAATCATTTGAGATATCAACTGTTTCAGTTTCTTCAATTATCGGTGTTTTCTTTTTGAGTGTTTCCATTGCTTTAATAATTTCTTTGTCTTTTTCATTGTTAGTTAAGCAATGCTCGTCATCTTGGGTTAAAGAAGAACACGAGAAGTAAGGAGAATGAGAAATATTATTATACTCTGAGATCATTACATCAAAGAGTGATATGTCCTCAGGGACTGGATCACTAACTATCCTAGGAGAAAAAATAGGAGGGGGAGGTGTTACTACTAAAGACTTAGAAGACTCTAGGGGGACGGGCTCTGATTCAGACTCTGACTCAAACGACTCTTCAAACATCGGTCCTTGCCCTGTCGTGATGGATATCTCCCTTCCGCTTGGAGTAGTCACCTTGATAGTCTTGCGCCACCCTTGTAGGGATCCTTCAGCTGGAGTGATAAGCTTTGAGGGATCGAAGCTTTCACTTTGTAGGACTGTTTGAATGAGCGAGGACTTATCCTCTTTCCAAGTTGGCTCATTCTTTTCTTGCCCAAACAGTAATCCCATGACGTTAAAGTTAAAGCATGGGGGTGCTTTCTCCTTGTAGGCAGGAGTTGGGATTTCATCAGTGAAGTAGCAATCCAAGAAAATCTCGAATCCCGGTTGTCTTATGCCGTTTACAACAAATGGCTCGGGAAATTCATGGCATGGATAATCCTCTCCTTTTTTTTATAAATTGACTATTAAGCGTAAGAGGGTACTGATCCATTGGGATTGCTTTCTTTTGAATGCGAGCATCCCTACGTGCTTTTGACTTTTCCTGGGCTCGCTTGAGATCTTTCCGAGTCGGTTCGAAACCAAGTCCGAAAATGTTTAACTTAGGGAGGCCAGGTGACTTCAGCGGTTTTGCCATTCCTTTCTTCTTTCCTAGGGTCTTCCCAGGAAAATGTCCTTGTTTCTTCAGCATGGCATTTACAATCATGTTGGAATGGGGGTCATGGCAAAGAGGGGTCCTTTTATCCTCCTGGATTTAGGAGACTGCTTCGTTAAAGCCCCATAAATCTTCATCATTCTCGTCGTGCTCCACATTAATGATTGGATTCTCTATAGATTTGATCCTCATAGGCGAAGCATCGATGGTGATTGGAATTTCCCCAACTATAGCTTTTACTTGTTGGTGGAGAAATGAAGGGACGGCCTTTAGATCATGAAGCCAAGGGCGTCCCAACAACAAGTTGAACGAAGCTTTAATGTCTACTACTTGGAAAGTAGTAGCATGTTCTATTGCTCCTGCCGTTACATTCAGGGTAATTTTGCCAAGAGCTTGACAACGAGTGTTGTCGTAGGCCCTTATTCCTTGTGTAGATGGAGTTAAATCTTTGTCCCTTATGCTGAGCATCCTCACAGTTCTAAGTGGACAGACGTTGATGGCCGATCCATTGACTACAAGAGTCATAGGAACATTCATCCTCTTGCAAACTACTGTGAGGTTTAACGCCTTGTAATGTTTGTCACCTTCTGGGGGTATATCTTTGTCAGAAAAAGTGATCAAATTAATCGGACTAGGAAGGTCACTTGTAAGGAAGTTCGCTAATCCCTCAGGAGTAGTGTTAGAATCTATCCCAATTTTGTCCAAGGCATTCATTACAGCCAACCTATGTTCTCGAGATGTTGCCAGAAGTTTCCATACATTCATCTCAACTTTTGTCTTCTTAAACTGTTTAACAATATCATTGTCTTCAATGATAGGAATGGGAACTTGTTGTGTGGTTGGCATAGGTTGTGTTGAAATGGGAGGTTGCATTCTCCCAGATCTTGTGAGGACATCTATTGATGAGTCATCTTCAACCCAAATGTCATATGTGGTGTATGACACAGAAGGTGGAGGTCCTACTAGGTCCTTTAGATAGACATCTTCTTCATCACTGTCCCAAACTCCATAAATGGTTGCATCCTCTTCTTGTTGAACTTGGACTAATTTCTTTTCATCAATCATTTTCTAAACCAAATCCTTGAATTTGAAACAGTTCTCTATAGTGTGACCCCCTGATTGATGATACGGAAAGTAATATCTATCTGTTCTTTTCAACGATTCGAATGGTCTCGGTTCGAGAGGTTTGATCTCGCCACTCTCGGAGAGCATTTCGAACATTTGTGCATATGGGATCCCAATTGGAGTGTAGATTCTATTGCTCTTCTTGGTTTTTTCATTGACTTGTAAAGGAAAATGCTTTGCCTCATAAGTCGTTCTTACTGGTGTGAATTCCCTTTTAGGTTCATCTTTCGGAAGTGGAACCTCATCACATTTCTTTTGGGATTCCTTTATAGCCTTGAGAGCTTCACGTAGTAGATGCGATACCTCCATCATAGACAGTGTGAGCAATTGTATATCTTCGTTACTTGCCGGTTCTGGAAGGTTATCCTTGACATCGAAAAAGATTTCCTCTTCCTTTTCTACGACATGGATTTCTTTGACAGGTCTAATGAGAGATGAGGGGTCAACCTTGTTTTCTTCATCAGAGATAACCAGGGTATGAGAGAAAGGTGCATTGTCAATGCTTGACTTCTTACTGGCATGGGGCAACGATAACTTTTTGTTGTCGATTAAGTCTTGGATGGCTTCCTTAAGCTTCCAACAGTTTTCGGTGAAATGGCCCCTACCTTGGTGATACTTGTAGTGTGCATTGGGGCTCCAATTAGCCGACCTCTTCTCGACTAGTGGGTCCCCAAATGGTCCAATAGGAGTTATAAGACCTTTTGCATTTAATCGATCAAATGCGGTGTCATAACTCATGCCAATAGGAGTGAAGTTCCTACTAAATGGTTTCTTCTGTCCTTGATTGTTCATAGCAAGGACTTCTCCTAAATTAAAAGTGCTAACGTTGTTTGAGTGGGCGGTTTTGGAAGAAGAAGGATTGACGTTCTTCTTTCAATTCCTTTCCAGCCACTGTTGGAGTTATTGTTGGCATCTTTTAACTTAGCCAAGTCGTCTTCAATATTGATCCCAATGTCATAGACGGCCTTGAAGGTATAGAGATTATTTTGATACTTGAGATGCTTGGAATATTTTTCTTGAAGATTTTTGATGAAAAGCCTCACAGACTCTTTTTCACTTGGCACCTCAATCATCTTAGCTGAGGTTTCCCTCCATTTGTTAAAGAAAGAGGTGAAGCCTTCGTTCTCTTTCTGTTTGAGGATCTCAAGTTTCCTACGGTAAGTCTCGACTTGAATGTTGCACTTGTACCTATCAACAAAAGCGTTTGCTATGGACTCCCAAGTAGAGGTCTTTTCTTTCTCGAGAGAAAAGAACCATTGTTGGCATACGGTCTCGAGAGATAGTGAGAGCAGAGATGGGAAAACCTTCTTATCGATACCCTTAATACTCTTTATTTTTTCAAATGCTCTTAAATGAAAGTAAGGGTTGTCAGTTGCTCTGAATTTTGGGATGTCGTTGGCGTTGAACTTCTGCGGAAGAAGATCTTTGTCCACCGAGACCCCTTGTGATGTAAGTTCTTGAAACTTGTAGTCGCTAGACAGCTTGCTTAGACTCTCTTGCATGAGGTCCATCTGTTGTTGCTTCACGGGATCATCGATCTTGAGTGCGAGAAGCTTCAGTGTCTCAGTCACGGCAACCAGTTGGTTCCTAAGATCATTGAATTCTTCTTGTGTTGCCATTATAGTCTTAGCTTTCCTCTTACGAGCTATGGGTTTGTCGAAAAGTTGGACTTGTACGAAAAGGTTGTGTTTGATTAACCGTCCTTCCTTTCTTGACCACGCGCTGTAAATTAAACCATTTTGCGTTTTAATTACTTGACTCGAATCAACTTGACTTTACGGTTTATTTTAAGGAGGAAAAAAGAATAAAGTAAAAAATGGGTGCCTATTTTTGACAAAAATAATGTACATATTTATAGTTTTTTTTTTATTGGAGGATTAATATCCGACTTACCCCCCTAAAAAAAATGACGGAAAAGAAAACGTGCACACAAGACTCTCTTAAACATGGTCAAAGTATGTGTATTAGTGTGTGCGTTAAGTGTAAGCGACATGCTTGGACTCTTGTGTAAGACCATGGGACTTAGTGCCTAAACTCGATCATCGACTCAAATAAGTACTATTGACAGCAAAACTTAACCGAATTAGTTAGAAAACTGATTAATTAGACTCTAGGTGATGACTCGACCAATAATCCGAACCGTCGGCCAAACGACAGGACTGGGGTCACATTATGGAGCTTGGCGCCAGACGACAGAGCTGCTACAACTCAGACCTTGGCGCTAATATTGGAGCTTCGATCTGGGACTGTTTTCGGTGTTATTAGTCAATTGGGGTATGCCTAAAGTCGTACTAGGTCAATTCCGATTAAAATATTAGACTTTATTGACTCAAATTAATTAATTAATTAGGCAAAGTTCTTTAAGTCATTAATTTATTTAGTCTCAACACAAGTCAACAAACGGTTAAGAGAAACATAGAATATATGCACAACAAATAATGCACAATTAGTCAAGTAGGCACAATATGATGCAATGCGTTTGCAACCTAACCATGGCTCTAGTTCTCTAAAGTTTGGGATATGGGTTAGTCAATAGAGGGTCCATGGTTAATTGTCCGGATGCACCGCGCAGAAGCCTAACCGTGAAGGGTTGGCGCGAGTGGATGGGACACCGCGAGTTTAGAAAAACTCGCTTCCATGGATTGGTGAATTCAACATCTCGGATGTACCCTTTGTTGCACGGAGCGTTCAATCGGGTAGATGGAGCATGAATTCCCAAAGGGTTATGTCCATACGTAGAACACATATAGGTTTCAGAAAAGTGAGAAAAAAAAAATTCAATCAGGAAGTAGGATCGAGCAAACAATACGAAAAACCGGTCGAAATTAGAACGCATATTTCTGGCTCGGTATTGGGGGAGGTTGGCGCCAGCAATCAGAGACTGGCGCTAGCTTTTAACTGTAGCGCTTGGCGCCAATGTTGGCGTCTAGCGCTACGGTTAAAATGCTGGCGCCAATGCTCTGGCCCCTGACGCTACTTCCCACATGCCTCAGCAGCTTTCTGTGCTCGATAAAATTTTCCAGTTTCGCGCGGTGTTATTTCGGTCCTAGTTGTGAAAGATATTTCTCAAATTTCCTACGTGTAAAATCCTATGTTTTTAATTCATTACTAATGGTCTTTCCAATGAGATATTTTTTATGCATATGACAATAATGTTAATCAAAATTACGCACATGAAATACTTAGAACGTTTCGAGTCTCATCCACTCATTCTAAATCATCGCCGAAACAAATTCAGGAATTAAAATAGAAATCCTCCCCAGTGGAGTCGCCAAAAACTGTAGGGAATATTTCAAGATTTAAACCCCTAGCTTGAACCTCATTGTGATCATACACTAAATTATGGTGGCGTCCAAAGGGAAAGAAGATAGAGCAAAAGAGTCGCCAACAAGTTTTAGGAACTTGTAAACCGTTTACGAGGTAAAGGTTACACCCCTTAACGATCCAAGAGATCGTCAACTCCATAAGGTCTAGAACCAAATAAGGGTTCGGGGATGAAGGTACAAATCCAACCTAAAAGAGATTGAACCTACCCTAATAATAGGCCTCTACTTTATTCTGATCGTATTCATGTGCGCTTTCTGACTAACATGCAATCAATAGGATTAACCCTAAACCTGTTTATCTATGTTGGTTGAATATAATGCACACAAACAAATCTATTATTGGCGATCACTTGAATTTATAATCACATTAACCCTAACAAGATTATTAATTATCTTATTAAGAGTGATTACAAGAACAAATTCCCTTTAAACATGCATAAAAGGCGTGATCAAGCAATAAAGAATAAATGTCAAGCAACATAATAATAAATATCACAATAATAATCATGAATAATAATTATAATAATCATAATCATAATAATCATCATAGATAAAATAATCATAATAATCAAAATAATAATTATCATAATAATAATTATAATCATAATCATGTTCATGTTAATATTAAAGCATAATAATAGCAAGATCCTAGGCATGATACTAACAAGATTAATAACAAACCCTAGCATGTCACTAAGCAATAAAAATCAAAGCTTTAACCCTAACATGATACTAACATGAATAAATATTAGGAAGAGAATAGAAAGCATCGTAAAAATCATATTTAGTATTAAAATTACCCTAGACATGATACTAGAAATATCATAATAACAATTTAAACATGATTTCTACATCATAATATCAATTAAAACTATTAAAGCACTTACTTTGACGCCTCGTACCTCTTTCCTCAGAAATTAAACCTTTCACGTCTAGGGCGAAGGCAACTTCGAATATGGCTAGGTGTTTCTAGATCTTGCGAATGCGGAGTTTTGTATGTAAAAAGCAATTTTAGAAAAGAGAGAGATGGTGAATGATTAGAGAAGAGAATGAGAGAATTAATTGAATGAAAACTGATTGTAGGTGAACATTAATTAAAACTGACTGTTGATGAGGACTGGTGAATGAAAACGGAGTTTTTACTACGTTATTTATAGAGAAAATCAGCCAAAAAGATAAAATAAACAAAACAGAGTCTGGCGCACGAAAAACAGAGCTGGTGCCAACCCTGGCTAACTAGCGCCAGGCACCAACACTAGCGCCAGGCGCCAATGCCTGGAGTCAGGCGCCAAGCCTGTTTTTAACGTGTTTCGAAAATCAGATAAGTTTGCCGTACTGGAGGATAAAATCATATATTTTCCTTGAAAATGCTATTTGATTTTAATTAAAACTCTGAAAAGTCAACAAAAGTCAATTTATCAATGCTAATTGAATTAGGAATGAAAAGAACCTTCTAGAAGAATTTAGAAGACTAAAACCATTCCTTATTGCATTAGGAATGATAAATCATATTAGGCCCTCCCCTAGATCATTGGGCCGTATATAAGGCTCAAACCGGGCCCAGTTTAGTAAATTGGCCATAACTTCTTCAATATTCATTGGAATTGGGCTTATAATATATCGTTGGAAAGCTCTTCTCCCTGTCTTCTTAAAATAAGTTTTCAAAAACAGAGAGAAGAGAAAAGAAATAAAACTATCCGCAACACTAAACTTTCCACACTTTTGCTTCATTCGATTATGATTCACGTGAAAGGTACTCATCACTGGGCTTGGTTTTGGGGAGACACAAATGGGTTTTTACATATAAAATTCCGCATTCATTAGATCTAAAAACACCTAGCCATATTTGAAGTTGCCTTCGCCCTAGACGTGAAAGGTTTAATTTCTGAGGGTTTGGTCCTAAATCTTTATTTCCATTATTTAATTTAATTGTTGATTATTATTTTCCTTGAAGTTACTAACGTGAGTATTTTGTTATTAGAAAGAGGTACGAGGCATCAAAGTAAGTACTTTAATGGTTTTTATTGATGTTGTTATGATATAGAAATTATGCTTAGATTGTTATTTTGATTCCTAGAATCATGTCTAGGGTAAATTTAATATCAAGTATGATTAAAAGTATGATGCTTCCTATGTTCTTCCTAATATTTATGATTTTTAGTATCATGTTAGGGTTAAAGATTTGATTTTTATTGTGTAGTGACATGCTAGGGTTTGTTATTAAT
Organism: Chenopodium album; assembly: GCF_948465745.1. NCBI lineage: Eukaryota > Viridiplantae > Streptophyta > Magnoliopsida > Caryophyllales > Amaranthaceae > Chenopodium > Chenopodium album. The sequence continues at coordinate 49,999,858 of NC_137841.1, read as the reverse complement.
CTTGTGAGTATCATGCCTAGGATCTTGCTATTATTAAGCTTTAACATGATTATTATTATGATAATGGTTTTATTATTGTTATGATTATAATTATTATTTATGATTATTATCATGTTGCTTGATATTTATTTATTGTTATTGCTTGATCACACCTTTATGCATGTTTAAAGGGAATTGGTATTTGTAATCACGCTTAATAAGATAATTAATAATCTTGTTAGGGTTAATATGATTATAATTCAAGTGATCGCCAATAATAGATTTATCTGTGCATTAATATTCAACCAACATAGATAAACAGGTTTAGGGTAATCCTATTGATTGCATGTTAGTCAAAAAGCGCACATGAATACGATCAGAATAAAGTAGAGGCCTATTATTAGGGCAGGTTCAATATCTTTTAGGTTGGATTTGTACCTTCACCCCCGAACCCTTATTTGGTTCAAGACCTTATGGAGTTGACGATCTCTTGGATCGTTAAGGGGTGTAACCTTTACCCTGTGAACGGTTTACAAGTTCCTAAAACTTGTTGGCGAATCTTTTTCTCTTTCTTCTTCCCTTTTGGACGCCACCGTTCTTTAGTGTATGATCACAGTGGGGTTCAAGCTAGGGGATTAACGCTTGAAATTATTCCCTACAGTTTTTGGCGACTCCACTGGGGAGGATTTCTATTTTAATTCTTGAATTTGTTTCGGCAATGATTTAGAATGAGTGGATGAGACTCGAAATGTTCTAAGTATTTTATGTGCGTAATTTTGATTAACATTATTGTCATATGCATAAAAAAAGATCTCATTGGAAAGACCATCCGTAATGAGTTAAAAACATAGGATTTTACACGTAGGAAATTTGAGAAATATCTTTCACAACTAGGACCCAAATAACACTGTGCGAATCTGGAAAATTTTATCGAGAACAGAAAGCTGCTGAGGCATGTAGGAATTAGCGTCAGGGGCCAGAGCATTGGCGCCAGAATTTTAACTATAGCGCCAGACGCCAGCATTGGCGCTAGGCGCTACAGCTAAAACCTGACGCCTGGCGCCAAATTCTTCCAATACCGACCCAGAAATATGCGTTCTAATTTCGACTAGTTTTTTGTATTGTTTGCTCGATCCTATTTCCTGATTGAATTTTTTCTCACTTTTCCGAAATCCATATGTGTTCTACATATGGACATAACCCTCTGGGAATTCATGCTCCATCTACCTGATTGAACGCTCTGAGCAACAAAGGGTACATCTGAGATTGTTGAATTCACCAAACCATGGAAGCGAGTTTTTTCTAAAACTCGCGGTGTCCCATCCACTCGCGCCAACCCTTCACGGTTAGGCTTCTGCGCGGTGCATCCGGACAATTAACCATGGACCCTCTATTGACTAAACCATATCCAGAACTTTAGAGAATTAGAGCCATGGTTAGGTTGCAAACTTATTGCATCATATTGTGCCTACTTGACTAATTGTGCATTATTTGTTGTGCTTATACTCTATGTTTTCTTAACCGTTTGTTTGACTTGTGATGAGATTAAATAAATTAATGACTTAAAGAACTTCGCCTAATTAATTAATTAATTAATTAATCCGAGTCAATAAAGTCTAATATTTTAATCAGAATTGACCTAGCACGACTTTAGGCATATACCCCTGTTGACTAATAACACCGAAAACAGTCTCAGATTGAAGTTCCAGTATTGGCGCCAAATTCTGAGCTGTAGAGCCACTCTGTGGAGTGTGGCGCCTGGCGACAACTCTGTCGTCTGGCTCTACGTTACATAGTGCGACGCCAGTCCTGTCGTTTTGCCGATAGTTCGGATTATTGGTCGAGTCATCACCTAGTGTCTAATTAACCAGTTTTCTAATTAATTCGGTTAATTTTCGCTGTAAATAGTACTTGGTTGAGTCATTAATCGAGTTTAGGCACTAAGTCCCATGGTCTTAAACAAGAGTCCAAACATGTCACTTAAACTCAACGCACACACCAATACACACACTTTGACCATGTCTAAGGGAGTCTTGCATGCGCGTTTTTTCCGTCACTTTTCTAGGGGGTAAGTCGGATATTAATCCTCCAATTTAAAAACTATACTTAGTTCCCGAAAATAAAACATGTATTAGTTCCCTAAAAGTAAATATGCACATTATTTTTTGGCAAAAATATGCACCCATTTTTTTGGCAAAAATATGCACCCATTTTTTTTTATTTCCTCTTTTAAAAAACCGTAAAGTCAAGTCGATTTGAGTCAAGTGATTAAAACGCAAAATGGTTTAAATTACAACGCGTGGTCAAGAAAGGAAGGACGGTTAATCAAAGACAACCTTTTCGTACAAGTCCAACTTTTCGACAAACCCATAGCTCGTAAGAGGAAAGCTAAGACCATAATGGCAACACAAGAAGAAGTCAATGAGCTTAGGAACCAACTGGTTACCATGATTGAAACACTGAAGCTCCTCACACTTAAGGTTGATGATCCCTTGAAACAACAACAGATGGACCTCATGCAAGAGAGTCTAAGCAAGCTATCTAGCGACTACAAGTTTCAAGGGCTTACTTCACAAGGGGTCTTAGTGGACAAAGATCTTCTTCCGCAGAAGTTCAATGCCAACGAAATCCCGAAATTCAGAGCAATTGATAATCCTTATTTACATTTAAGATCATTCGAAATGATAATGAGTATTAAGGGTATCAATAAGAAGGTTTTCCCCTCTCTGTTCTCACTATCTCTCGAGATCGTTTGCCAACAATGGTTCTTTTCTCTCTAGAAGAAAAGACCTCTACCTGGGAGTCCATAGCAAACGCTTTCGTTGATAGATACAAGTGCAACATTCAAGTTGAGATTGACCATAGGGAACTTGAAATCCTCAAGCAGAAAGAGAACGAAGGCTTCACCTCTTTCTTCAACAAATGAAGAGAAACTTCAGCTAAGATGATCGAGGTGCCAAGTGAAAAAGAGTCTGTAAGGTTGTTCATCAAAAATCTTCAAGAAAAATATTCCAAGCATCTCAAGTATCAAAATAATCTCCATATCTTCAAGGCCGTCTACGACATTGGGATCAATATTGAAGACGACCTGGCTAAGTTAAAAGCTTCCAACAATAACTCCAACAGTGGCTGGAAAAGAAAGAAGAACGACAATCCTTCTTCTTCCAAAACCACCCACTCAAACAACGTTAGCACTTTTAATTTAGGTGAAGTCCTTGCTATGAACAATCAAGGACAAAAGAAACCATTTAGGAGAAACTTTACTCCTATTGGCATGAGTTATGACCCTGCATTTGATCGATTAAATGCAAAAGGTCTTATAACTCCTATTGGACCATTTGGGGACCCACCAGTCGAAAAGAGGTCGGCTAATTGGAACCCCAATGCACACTGTAAGTATCACCAAGGTAGGGACCATCTCACCGAAATCTGTTGGAAGCTTAAGGAAGCTATCCAAGACTTAATCGATAACAACAAGTTGCCATTGCCCCCTGCCAGTAAGAAGCCAAGCATTGATAATGCACCTCTCGCTCATGCCTTGGCTATCTCTGATGAGGAAAATGAGGTTGACCCCTCGTCTCTCATTAAACCTGTCAAAGAAATCCATGCCATTGAAGAAGACGAGAAGATATTCTTTGATGCCATGGACAACCTTCCAGAACCGGCAAGTAAAGAAGACATACAATCGCTCACACTGTCTATGATTGAAGGGTCGCGCTTGCTACGTGAAACTCTCAAAGCTATAAAGGAGCTTCAAAAGAAATATGACGAGGTTCCACTCTTAAAAGATGAATCCAAGAGAGAATTCACACCCATGAGAACGACTTATGAGGCAAAGCGTTTTCCTTTACAAGTCACTAAAAAACCCAAGAAGAGTAATAAAATTTACACTCCAATTGGGATCCCATATGCACAAATGTTCGAAATGCTCTCCGAGAGTGGCGAGATCAAACCTCTCGAACCAAGACCATTCGAATCATTAAAATTAACAGATAGGTATTACTGTCAGTATCATCAATCAGGGGGTCACACTATCGAAAACTGTTTCAAATTCAAGGATTTGGTTTAGAAAATGATTGATGAAAAGAAACTAGTCCAAGTTCCACAAGAAGACAATGCAACCATTAATTGAGTTTGGGATAGTTATGAAGAAGACGTCTATTTAAAAGACATAGTAGGATCTCCACCTTCTGTGTCATACGCCATGGATGACTTTTGGGCTGAAGAAGACTCATCGATAGACGTCCTCACAAGATCCGGGAGAATGCAACCTCGCGTTTCAACACAACCTATGCCGACCACACAACAAGTTCCCATACCTATCATTGAAGACAATGATATCGTTAAGCAGTTTAAGAAGACAAAAGTTTAAATGAACGTATGGAAACTTTTGGCGACATCTCGAGAGCATAGGTTGGCTATAATGAATGCCTTGGACAAAATAGGGATATATTTTGATACTACTCCTAAGGGATTAGCCAACTTCCTCACAAGCGATCTTCCTAGTCCAATTAATTTGATCACCTTTTCTGACAAAGATTTACCTCAAGAAGCTGACAAACATTACAAGGCATTAAACCTCACAGTAGTTTGCAAGAGAATGAATGTTCCTATGACTCTTGTAAACAATGGATTGGCCATCAACGTCTGTCCACTTAGAACTGCGAGGATGCTAGGCATAAGGGATGAAGATTTAACTCCGTCTACACAAGGAATAAGAACCTACGACAACACTCGTCGTCAAGCTCTTGGTAAAATTACCCTGAACGTGACGGCAGGAGCAATAGAACATGCTACTACTTTCCAAGATGTAGACATTAAAGCTTCGTTCAATTTACTGTTTGGGCGCCCTTGGCTTCATGACCTAAAGGCCGTCCCCTCATCTCTCCACCAACAAGTAAAAGCTGTAGTTGGGGAAATTCCTATCACCATCGATGCTTCGCCTATGAGGATCAAGTCTATAGAAAATCCAATCATTAATGTGGAGCACGACGAGGATGATGAAGACTTATAGGGCTTTAACGAAGAAGTCTCCTTAATCCAGGAGGATGAAAGGACCCCTCTTTGCCATGACCCCCATTCTAACATGGTTGTAAATGCTATGCTGAAGAAACAAGGACATTTCCCTGGGATGACCCTAGGGAAGAAGAAAGGAATAGGAAAGTCGCTGGAGTTACCTGGCCTCCCTAAGTTAGACACTTTCGGACTTGGTTTCGAACCGACTTGAAAAGATCTCAAGTGAGCCCAGGAAAAGTCAAAGGCACGTAGAGACGCTCGCATTCAAAAGAAAGCAATCCCAATGGATCAGTACCCTCTTACACTTAATGGTCAATTTATAAAAGAAGGAGAAGACTATCCATGCCATGAATTTCCCGAGCCATTTGTTGTGAACGGTATAAGGCAACCGGGATTTAATATTTTCTTGGATTGTTATTTCACAGATGAAATCCCAACTCCTGTCCACAAGGAGAAATCACCCCCATGCTTTGACTTTAACGTCATGGGATTACTATTTGGGCGAGAAAAGAATGAGCCAACTTACAGAGAAGTCAACTCCTCGTTAATTAAGACAGTCCTACAAAGCGAAAGCTTCGATCCCTCGAAGCTAATCACTCCAGCTGAAGGATCACTACAAGGGTGGCGCAAGACTATCAAGGTGACTACTCCAAGCGGAAGAAATCACAACAGGGCAAGGACCAATGTTTGAAGAGTCGTCTGAGTCAGAGTCTGAGTCGGAGTCTCTCCCTATAGAGTCTTCTAGGTCTTTAGTAGTAGCACCTTCCCTTCCTACTTCTTCTTCTAGAATAGTTAGTGATCAAGTCCCTGAGGACATATCACTCTTTGATGTAATGATCTCAGAGTATAATAATATCTCTCCTTCCCCTTATTTCTTGTGTTCTTCTCTAACCAAAGATGACGAGCATTGCTTAACTAACAATGAAAAAGACAAAGAACTTATTAAAGCAATGGAAACACTTGAAAAGAAAACACCGGTAATTGAAGAAACAGAAATGGTTGATATTTAAAATTATTCAACCAATAAAAGAGAAGTTAAAATCGGATTAACATTTAATGAACAAGAGAGAACCGATTTAATTAACTTACTTAAAGAATTTATCGATGTATTTGCTTGGTCATACGAAGATATACCGGGCAATAATAGAGAAATAGCTCAACACACTATACCACTAATTCCAGGAATGAAACCTGTAAAACAAAAGTTACGTCGAATGAAACCCGACGTAGCTCTTAAAATAAAAGAAGAAGTCCAAAAACAAATAACTGCAGGTTTCATCAAGGTATCCAAATACCCCGAATGGATCGCCAACGTCGTCCCAGTTCCGAAGAAAGACGGAAGGGTAAGAATGTGTGTCGACTATCAAGATCTAAATAAGGCAAGTCCAAAGGACGACTTCCCTTTGCCACACATCGATATTCTGGTAGATAACACGACAAATCACACGCTCCTCTCGTTCATGGATGGGTACGCAGGTTACAACCAGATTCTCATGGCAGAAGAAGACATGGAGAAAACAACTTTTATAACACCATGGGGCACTTATGGCTACACAGTAATGCCATTCGGGTTGAAAAACGCGGGTGCTACTCACCAACGTGCAACAACTGCCTTACTCCATGACATGATGCATAAAGAAGTCGAGGTATATGTCGACGACATGATTGTGAAATCAAAAGACCGTCCAGACCATCAAGTAGCCTTACGAAAATTTTTCGAAAGGCTAAGAAAATATAATATGAGGTTGAATCCATCTAAGTGTGCTTTCGGAGTTACTTCAGGCAAGCTTTTGGGTTTTGTCATAAGCTCTCGAGGAATAGAGATAGACCCAACCAAGATCAAAGCAATCATGTCAGTGCCACCGCCCAAGACTGAGAAAAAGATTCGAGGATTTATTGGCCGGTTGCAATACATAAGTAGGTTCATATCAAAATTGACAACAATATGTGAACCAATCTTCAAAAAGCTTAAGAAGAATGTACAAGTGATATGGGATGATGAGTGTCAAAAAGCCTTTGAAAAGATCAAAGCCTATCTCGCAAATCCTCCCGTATTAGCACCAGCACTTCTCGGAATACCTCTTAGGTTATATTTGACGGTTACCAAAGAGACAATGGGAGCTATGCTAGCACAAGAAGTAGAAGGCAAAGAAAACGCAATCTACTATCTAAGAAAGAAGATGCTCAAATACGAAGCACGCTATACACCACTCGAGAAGTTGTGCCTCGCCTTGGTGTGGGCCACAACCAAGTTAAGACATTACATGCTAGTGCATACCGTCTTCGTAGTCTCCCGATTAGATCCACTCAAGTATCTATTTGAGAAATCTACACTCAATGGACGCATATCGAGATGGATAGTCAATCTAGCCCAGTTTGATGTAAGGTTTATGCCACAAAAAGCAATTAAAGGATCCGTGGTGTCAGACTTTCTAGAAGACTTCCCAATAGAAGACTTGACGCCAATACAAGACAATGAATTTCCAGATGAAGACTTAATGGTCACTGAAAATGATGCCTGGACCTTATACTTCGACGGAGCCTCAAACCAAAAGGGATGTGGCGTTGGAGTATTACTAGTATCACCTAAAGAAGAGCACGTTCCAATCTCCATAAAGTTTGATTTTGACGTTACCAACAATGCTGCTGAATAATAAGCATGCGTGGTAGGCCTTGAAACAGCTTTGGCATTGGGAGTAAAAAAGTTAAGGATATTCGGAGACTCTTCTTTTATTATCAATCAAATATATAAAAGGTGGAAAGTAAGGGGGGAAATTCTAGCCCCTTACCAAACCTATCTGGAAACTCTTACCGACCAGTTAGAGAAGGTAGAATACACATATCTACCTAGGGAAGAAAATCAATTTGCTGATGCCTTGGCAAGACTAGACTCAATAGTTAGGATTTCCACGGAAATCGAGCAAATGCCTCTAACTATAGAGAAAAGTCACAAACCAGCATACATCCAGGCTATAGAAGACGACGAAGTACTCCAAGACGAAGAAGAAGAAGAGGAAGAAGAACCGTGGTACACGGATATACTCAATTATGTCACCAAAGGAGAATACCCTCCCCATGCTGACAAAAGAGAAAAACGAGCATTAAGACTCTTGGCTTCCCAATATGCACTCATAGACAACGAGCTACATAAAAGGGTACGTAAGGGTCGAGCTCTCTTATGCGTAGGTGATGAGTGGCATTTATGCCACTCTTTTATCCTTTTTCTTTAAGGATTCTCCCCTCGTTTGCACTTGTTTGGCCCTCTTTCTAAGCATTTTTACTTAGCTTTGCTTTCTCTTTTCTTTCTCCTTTATCCTCCCTTTTCTTAGTCTTCTCGCTTTGTTCTTATTGTGCTTTTCATGCTTATGCTTTGTAGGAACCATCGAGACTTTCAAGAAGAGGAAGCTAAGCTCAAAGGAAGCTAGAGGAAGCATGATTCAGAAGAGGTTCGGCCGAACCTCCTGATGGTGTGGCCGAACCAAGGTGTGGCCGAACCTGCTCAGTGGTTCGGCCGAACTTCGAGGCAGGGGCAAGATGAAAATTGGCAGTTTTGCAGGAGTGGCCGAACCACAGGAGTTCGACCAGACCAGGATCAGGGAGGTTCGACCGAACCTACCCATGGTTCGGCCGAACCTACCCTGTAGTCCGGCCGAACCTTCCCATTTGTTCGGTCGGACCTCTCCTTTTCTCAGCTGACTCTGTACGGACTATATAAGTCCCTTTTTTAGAACGTTTTGGGAGATTAACTTAGTTTTAATTTTCTACATTTTTAGCTTAATCTAGAGAGAGAAACTTCATTAGTAGAGAGAGAAAGTGTGGATTTCCATTGATGAACTTGGATATTGAAGAAGGAGCTTGATTGAATCTTTGTAAATCTTCATCTTCAATTAATGAGCAATCTCTTACTCTCTTTCTTTATTTTTGTATCTAGTTTTGTTTGCTTATTTTGATTTTCCTTCTTTGCTTATTGATCATGTTGATGCTTATTGATTTGATGATTGATATTGTCTTCAATATGATTTGTGAGTAGTCACCTAGCCAAGGGTGTGGGGATGGTGTAGTTGTTAATTGATTCATGCTTATGATGTTGGGGTTATGTTAATGGTGATTAAAGTATTTATATACTTGATATTCTTTGGTCTTTAATGCAAGTGCACATTGTTAGTTGATCAAAGATGAATCTTTACTAACAAGTAACGGAAGTTGACTTAGTTGAGATTCATTACTATCGATAATTCTTTGTTTGCACCTTCTAATATATGGTTCTAATGTGGAAACATAGAGGCTATGTTAGGAGAAATCGATTAACCCCGGAAGACGGTTAGATCGAGCTTTATTTCGATATTCTTGCATGCTTAGTTTACCATTGCTTTGCTTCTGTGTTATTGCATGATCAAGTGACATCTACATCTACCCACTTCCCTTGGTGTTTAGTTATATTGATCTTTAATCATTCTTAATCCTTAGTTTAATCTCTTAGTTATTCATACTTCTTGTCCCGAGATAGCTTAAAGTCTTAAGTAGTGAATGCGGTGTCTATGCATGTCTCCCTGTGGTTCGACCCCTCTATTTACCCTATACACGTATTAGGTTGGTAGAGCGTTATAAATTAATTTGACTTAGGTGTAGTCGCTCAACGACACGATTATTGCTTTGTCAAATTGGTGCCGTTTCCGGGGAGACGGTTTCCAATATATTTCATGAACCAATCCAATTTCTAGCTCATTTCCCTAAACCATAACCTATTTTCCACTTTTCGTGTCCACATCGCAAAACTGAGAGAAACTGATTTTATGGCTATACAATTTTGATCCAATTATTATTTTTTTTATAGGCCTTTAAATAATATTTCCAACCATATATCATAAGCCCAATTCCGAGCTATAACGAAAAAGATATGAGCAAAACACTAAACTCGGCCTAAAACCGACACCCTTCCACTAAAACGGCCATATCTTAAAATATACATATCATTTTCACTTGATTCTAATTGGGTTGGAAAGTAGACTTGATAAGCTTTCCAATGATATATTATATTCTTTATTTCCAGTTACGGATCAAAAGTTATGAAGGTTTTAAAAACGGGTAAAAACCTGGAATCACCGCGCACAGTGCAATTCCACCGTGTCACGGGAAATTGCACCGTCTGACGGTGGGATTCCCCATGACACGGTTCCCTTGCTGTGACGCGGGGCTATTCCGTGTCCTGTTTGCATTCTTCGTACCTAAACAACTCCCGCGTCACGGCATTTTTCACCGTGTCACGGGAATTTACACCGTCTGACGGTGGGATTCCCCGTGACACGGAGCTGTTTCCGTGTAATTTCCGCGTCTCCCATACCGTGACACGGTGTTCTGTACCGTGTCATGGTGGATACTTCCGTGTCACGGTGGATACTTCCGTGTCACGGTACCTGTGCCGTGTCACGGGACATTCCGTGTCTTTTCCGCGTAAACCCTTAACGCGTTTTCTTTCCCGTTTTCTGAAAATTTCCCGCGTCACACTAAAAATGTACCGTGTCACGGGAAAGTTTCCCGTCTGACGATGGGATTTCCCGTGTCACGGTACACTTTGCCGTGTCGCGGGATACTTTTTTTAGGGTTTTTATCATTTTAGGGTTCCGTGTGCTCCCTCTGTACATTTTCCCTATAAATACCCCCTCATTTCGGATGTACGGGGCACCAATAATCATTCTCTCTCACCTTACACCAAAAATCATTCTCTTCTCCCTCTTTAACCTAATTTCTAGCCTCCTTATTCTTTCATAACAATTCCCCTAAGCACTCTAAGGAGTCTATACTTAACCCGAGGTTCCGTCCTTAAACCAAAGCGTGAAAGGTACAAATAACTGAGGGTTTGGACCAAATCAAATCTACTATTTATTTAATTTAATTTCCATTTACTTTATATTTTTATTGAAGTTACTAACAGTTTATTCATGATGTAGCAATTTCAAGGAACGCGCGGAATGTGAGTAATTAATTAATTTAATTACTCTTATTTTATTTTCTTATTGCTAGTATCATGATTAGGTTATTTCATATTTAATTTGACTAACGCTATTATTGTTGAATTGCTTCCAATATTAATGTATATTCTATTATATTTATTGATCACCTTATTGCATGTTTAAAGGGAATATGTAATTGAAAATCACGCCTAATAAGATAATTTGGACAACTGGTTTAGGTTCCTTTTTAATCTTGTTAATTAATTCAAGTGATCACCAATATTTTAGAATTATATGTTGCATTAATATTCAACCAATTTAGCTTAATAATAGTTTGGAGCAAATTGAATATTTTGGTTTGTATGTCTTTGAGATCGCATGAATCATTTTTCACTATAAGAATCGAGTAGAGGCCAATACGGGCGAATGTGACTCCATGACTCACTTCGTACCATCATCCCCGATCCTCCTTTCGTGGTTCCGAAACATATGGAGTTAGTAATCTCATGGATTATGAATGGGGTGTAACCTTCACGGGTCTATCGTTGTTGCCTATCGTTGTCCCTTTTCTTGGTTGCCTTTTATGATCCGTGAACGGTTTACAAGTTCCTTAAAAACTTGTTGGCGGCTCCCTACTTTATTTGTCCCTAATCGTATATGTCAATTCCCACTTCCTATGAGTGCCAAGCATATTCACAACATGCTTTTAACGTAGGCGCACATCGAGCGACGCCTACAATTTGGCGACTCCACTGGGGAGGATTCTTGATTATTTATCGATTTGAGTGTTCGGTATTTAATTAAGATGAGTGGATGAGACTTGAAAGATTCTTGAAAAATATTCCTGTGATTAATTTGGCATTTTTGCATATGCATAGACGTTTTAACGTCGCATTTAGGTCTGTCCCGTAGGAAAAATTGAATAACTTGATTGCGAACGAAGGAAAACAGGGCACCAGTCAGATTTCTGACTGCCGTGCCACGGCAAAATCAGCCGTGTCACGGTACAGTGCACTGTCTGACGGTGTGCCGTACCGTGGCACGGGAATCCTTGCCATGTCACGACAGTCCTAAAATCAGTCCGGTGGCTTATTTTTTCTTCTCACAGTCAACTTCCTTTGATTTTTATAAAAAAACGTATGTGTTCTACATACGTCTTAGCCCCGGGGGATTTAAGCTCTATCAACCCAAAAACGCTCATGGCAATAAGGGTTCATCCGAGTTATTAAATCCACCCAAACCATGGAGTCGAGTTTGATTTCATCACGAACTCGCGGAGCCGCTCGTTGACATACACCCTTAAGGGAGGCTGCCTTGCTAACGCGTCCAAACTTTTAACCATGGTACCCTATTGACACCAAATAAACTTGCCCATAGTCGAACATAGAACTTGACCTTAGGTTGCGAACTATTCTTTGCATCATTGTGCCTACATGTTTTATGTTTGGTCGTTTTGATCCTAACCTTAACGATCTTTCTTTGTCTATGGTGGATTATTTTATGACTAACGATTGCCAATGGACCGTACTCACTTAGTAATTAGCAAAAAAAAAAAAAAAAAAAAAAAAATTGCCGTGTCACGGTACAGTGCAACGTCTGACGGTGTGCCGTACCGTGGCATGGGAAAGTTCACCGTGTCACGGCAATTTCCACCGTCACACAGTGGATTTTTCAAAAAAAAAAAAAAAAGTTTGCCGCGCCACGGGAAACTCTACCGTGTCACGACAAATTTCCACCGTGACACGGTGGATTTTCCAAAAAAAAAGGGCGTCAGTCAAGTCTTCCGTGTTAATTTGGTCCTCGCGTCAGTCATTTTGGTTATTGTTCAAACGTCTAGCGATACGATCATACCACGAGTCTTATAACATCACTTAGTCACTCACGAGTCAAGTATAGTCCACACACTTTCTTTATGTTCCGACTCGAGTCGTGCACCAAGTCGTTTATGATCGTATATTAGGTTCATGCACCCTTTTTTCGTCATAATAAAAAAATGAGTGGAGTTTTCTCACCTGTTTTCAAATGTCTATTTTTTCCTTCCTTTTATATCTTGAGCAATGAGTCAAACAATTAAGTGAATTATTTTATTTCACAGTACTTGGTCAAGGAACAGGGACAGATTAATACGGTTCGAGTCATTACCGCAACAATCTCTCAGATCTAATAGGCGTTCAAAGAGAACTTTTCCATCTCCATTACTCATCACCTTTCAATGGTCACTAAAGAAGATATTGAGAACATCAACAAATCCATCGAGGCACTGTCTTCCATGATGCAAACCCTTACCAGTAAGGTCACTACCATGGAACAAAACAAGGTCACTGTTTCCACCCTTGACAAACTGAAGGAACAAATGAGTAAGATTTCTGAGGATTTCACTTATGTGGAACGGCCTCCCATTCCTTTGGATGTGAAGGACAGACTCCCTGAAAAGTTCTCCACTACTGATATTCCAAAGTTCAAGCCTACTGACAATCCAATATTCCATTTGAAGGCGTTCTCTGCAACCATGGCTCTTAAGGGATTGGACGTAACACTCTTCCCTACGGTGTTCCCTCTCTCCTTAGAACATGCTTGCCAACAATGGTTTTATTCCTTAGATGCCAAGCATACTGCGACTTGGCAAGATGTCACCGACAGTTTCATGAATCGTTACAAATGTAACATTCAAACTAAAACTTCTGAACGTGAACTCTCCATTCTCAAACAGAAAGAGAATGAAGGCTTCACTCCTTACTTGAACAGGTGGAGGGAAACAACTTCAATCTTGGTAGATCCCCCCAAAGAAAGAGAGATGGTTCGCCTCTTTATTCAAAATCTGACTCATAAATATAGGGAACATCTCAAATTTCTTCCACTGAACACTTTCGAAGCTGTATACGACATCGGCATCAATATCGAGGATGAGCTAATAAAGACTGCTGGTAGTAACAATAATACCACTTGGAAAAACAAGAAGAACGACCATCCTTCTTCTTCGTCTTCTAAGCACAAAAATACTACCAACAATATAAGCCAAGTTGATCTCAATGAAGTGTTAGCTCTTGATACTCCATTGCCCAAGAAGAAAAGAACTTACACTCCTTTAGGAATGACTTATGATGCGGCCTTTGATCGTCTTTACAGTCAAGGCTTAATCACACCTATTGGGCCATTTCCAGAGCCAAAACCTGAAGAAAGGAACGCCAAATGGAATCCCAATGCCCATTGCAAGTACCATCAAGGAAGGGGCCACACTACGGAGCAATGTTGGAATTTGAAGGACGTCATTCAAGACTTGGTGGATGCAAACAAACTTCCTGTCCCTCCAGGCGGCAAGAAGTAATGAACACAAGGAGCACAGCAGATCCTTCGTGCAAGATTTCATGATTTCTTTCTTTATCATTCATCTCCATTCCCCATTCATGTCTAGCATAGGTTTTCCATTTTGAATTTTTATATGTTTCATGTGTTTTGTTCACCTTTTCCATTAATAAAATGAGCAATTTTTTTTTACATCTCGATCATAGAATTTTTCATTCATTCATTCATTCTCAATAAAAAAAAAATCAATTACCGAACTAAACCCAAGGTACACCAATGACTTGAGGCACCTTTGCAACCATGTCATTCCCTGTTAACCGTTCAATCACATTCCATTTCTTCATCAACCATTTTGAGCCTCGTCTAACGTTTGGCCTTCATTTCTTCAACCCACATTCACTTAACCCTGGGATTGGAAGATGTGTAATTGTATAACATTCAAAAAGCAAGTAAAAAAAAAGGCAGCAAAACAACAATAAAACAATGCCTAAAGGCAAATGTTCCAATGTCTTTGATATGAACATGTCTCAAATTGCGTCTCTCATCGAGTGCTTGGTACCGTGCCTGAGAAACATGAATGCTAAGTGAGTGATGGACCACATGATCTGAGATTGCCTACATTGATTCAAAAGCAAAAAAAAAAAAAAAAAAAAATGTTGAAAATAAACTTACAAAATTCAAAATTTACAAATTCACAATTACACATCTTGGGGGCTTCTCTCGGGTCTTGAGCCTTTTACCCCTTTCTTCCTTAAACCATCAACTTAACCACATTACAACCCTTGAAAGACCTCTTTGAGGTGTACATACACTTGCGCAAAGTTCGGTTAGAGCTACGTTCGGCCTGATTCCTTATGGATACGTAGGCAACCTCACATGAGGTGCGGCCACATTCATATTCATATCTATGCATGATCGAGTCAAAGAATATCCAATGCTTATCTCTATATCCCTACCCATTTAAAGCTATACTTGGGGGCTTGAACCCAAATCACATTAGCTTACCCAGCCTGAAGAGTCATCATCTTTAACTCTTCTCACATTTCTTTCCATCGCCATAACCCTTGCAGCCAGCCTTAGTATCACATTCACACACTTCACTCACACATCCATATCCATATCAATCATCCTTCCCTTTAAGAGCCCTTTATCATGAAATCTTGTTTCAACACTGTGCATGTTTCATCATATTTAAAGACAACATTCATTAGAAGAAACATTGTATACTTGCTTAGCTTCCTGACCTGAGCAATATTCATTGTTTCATGCATCGCATAATGTGCTGAGAAACATGTATATATCAATGATTTTTAATAATACAAAGCATATCGTGCTTAGCTCCTTGACCTAAGCAACGTTCATTATGCAATAATCACTTCATCTGTATACGTGCTTAGCTTCCAGACCTATGTGACGTTCAAGATCGTTTCTTGATGCTTAGCTCCAAGACCTAAGTTAATTCATCTATCGTGTCACATGATGTAATTTTCCTTAGCCTCCTGGCCTAAGGACATGCATCATGCATACATTACTTTCAAGAAAAGCAATTCAATCCATGTGATTCATTTTGTCTTGCTCAACGAGGAAGCTCAAAACTTCTTTCCTTTTTTCGCATCTTTTCTTTTGGAAGGAAGTTCGAAAATAAAAGTTCAGTTTTCACATCTTTCTTTTTCGGGAGAAAGTCGGTACGCTCCACTCATGACAAAAATTGACGGAAAATTTTTGCTTTTGCATCTTCGTTTGCTTGTGTCTGCACACACACATACACACACACACTCACAAGTCATACACATGTCATGTCACATCAAGTCAAACTTGGTCAAGTTAGTGGTCAAGTCAATCATAGTATATACGAGTCCATTGGCAAATTTATTTTTCCAGGTCTTATCTACAGCCCACGTCCGGGGACAAACGGACCAGTTACAGCCCACGTCTGGGGACAAGCGGACCATTTACAGCCCACGTCCGGGGACAAGTGGACCATCTACAGCCCACGTCCGGGGACAAGCGGACCATCTACAACCCACGTTCGGGGACAAGAGGACCACCATCATTTCATGACGCAAGGTTCTCGATACACCGAGACTTGCAATCTCATCATCTTTCGACTTTCCTCAAGCATGGAAAGTATTATCTGGTGGATTTTTCTTCAAGTATAGAAAACCGCCAAATCGGCTTTCCTCAAGCATGGAAGGCATTATCGGTGGAATTCATCAAGCATAAAATGACACCATATTCATCAGTCGGCTTTCCTCAGGCTTGGAAAGCGTTATCGGTGGATTTTTCTTCAAGTATAGAAAACCGCCAAGTCGGCTTTCGTCAAGCATGGAAAGTATTATCCGGTAGGTTTCTTCAGGCTTAGAAAACTACCAAACTCCTCAGTCGGCTTTCCTCAAGCATGGAAAGCGTTTCAACAGACGTCATCCGGTGGATTCCTTCAAGCATAGGAAGCTACCAACTCATTTGCCACCAATACACTGGTGTTAGATAAGCATTCTATCCCTTTACTCTTATATCTGTAGAACTAACATTTTTCTGCAGGTATCGGCGTATACAGAATGATTTAGGATCGCAGGATAACTTAAATCATTCTCCGCCCTATCGGCTACTTTGACTATCGTTTTCGAAACTGACGTTTCTACAAACTCAGTCAAAGTGGGGGCTTCTATAGACACCTAAAAAAGTCTCCCCAAAACCAAACCCGTTGATGAACACCTTTCACCGCCATTATTGGTCGATTTGAGTATTTAATATTTGGAGTGCTTAAATCCATGTTCTATCCAATATATTTCATGAACCAATCCAATTTCTAGCTCATTTCCCTAAACCATAACCTATTTTCCACTTTTCGTGTCCACATCGCAAAACTGAGAGAAACTGATTTTATGGCTATACAATTTTGATCTAATTATTATTTTTTTTATAGGCCTTTAAATAAGATTTCCAACCATATATCATAAGCCCAATTTCGAGCTATAATGAAAAAGATATGAGCAAAACACTAAACTCGGCCTAAAACCGACACCCTTCCACTAAAACGGCCCTAAATTTAAATCTACATATTATTTTTACTTGATTCTAATTGGGTTGAAAAGTAGACTTGATAACCTTTCCAATGATATATTATATGCCTTATTTCAAGTTACGGATCAAAAGTTATGATGGTTTTAAAAACGGGTAAAAACCTGGAATCACCGCGCACAGTGCAATTCCACCGTGTAACGAGAAATTGCACCGTCTGACGGTGGGAATCCCCGTGACACGGTGCCCTTGCTGTGACGCGGGGCTATTCCGTGTCCTATTTGCATTCTTTGTACCTAAACAACTCCCGCGTCACGGCATTTTTCACTGTGTCACGGGAATTTACACCGTCTGACGGTGGGATTCCCCGTGACACGGAGCTGTTTCCGTGTAATTTCCGCGTCTCCCATACCGTGACACGGTGTACTGTACCGTGTCACGGTGGATACTACCGTGTCACGGTACCTGTGCCGTGTCACGGGACATTCCGTGTCTTTTCCGCGTAAACCCTTAACGCGTTTTCTTTCCCGTTTTCTGAAAATTTCCCGCGTCACACTAAAAATGTACCGTGTCACGGGAAAGTTTCCCTTCTGACGATGGGATTTCCCGTGTCACGGTACACTTTGCCGTGTTGCGGGATACTTTTTTTAGGGTTTTTATCATTTTAGGGTTCCGTGTGCTCCCTCAGTACATTTTCCCTATAAATACCCCCTCATTTCTGATGTACGGGGCACCAATAATCATTCTCTCTCACCTTACACCAAAAATCATTCTCTTCCCCCTCTTAAGAAATACTCAAGAGAGCTACGTTTGGCCTGATTCCTTAAGAAAGGATACGTAGGCAACCCTTTACGGGTGCGGCCACTTTATTCTTTGAAAATCTCGCATCCCAGAATTAATTAAAAATTCGACAGAAGATTGGCGAAATATCGGCGTCGCAGAGAAAACTCTGGCGCCAGACAACGACCATCAGCGCCAGCCAACGGCACTGGCGCCTGATGCCAGACTGCTGTGGCCGGCGCCAGTCGCAGATAAGCTGCGCCAATTCACAGCTAAATTCTGGGCATATTCCGGTGTTTTTCGGAAAATTTTCGACTTCCGTACTCGAAGAATTTCTGGAAAATTAATTTTTTTGGTTTTCATTGCTTTAATAAAATAAATTTAAAGTAAATAATTAATTAAAAGCTGAAATTTCATTAATAAAATAAAATTACATTATTAATGGAATTTTAATAAAGCTGAAATAAATTAACTTTAAATAAAAAATATAAACTAAGTCTAATAATTCAAAATTAAGCAATGCTCCTAATCTTTCTTTTCTTTCCTAGTTCTTTTCCAATTTTTGTCTGCTTTCCTCCTCCTCATCCATAACCTTAGCTAGTAGGCATCCTTTAGAGGACCTACATTCAATCTTAGAGTAGATAGTTTCCCCTTCGGCTAGGACTCCATGTTTCTTTTCTACCCAACCCTTTTTATCTGTGGTGTCAACTTTCCTTTTTCCCTTATCTTTTGTATTACTTTTCTTCCTAGGCATTGCAGGTGTTTTGAATTCAACTCTTTCACCTAAGCATTCCTTGGTTGGAATCACCCAGTCACCTAGACGACTCTTCACATCAGTTTTACCCTGATTTTTCTTCAAGTCCTTTGAAGGTTTCTTCAGCAACCACTTCTTCACATCATTGGGCAAGGAAGGAGGAACCTTTTGGGTAATCACTTCCCATAAAGTTCTAGCACTCCAATAAGCATCAAATCTGTCTACTTCTTGGGAGACAGGGAACTCGTAGGGAGGACGAAGATCTCCGGAAGGAATATTCTGAAGCAAGCCGTATTGTCTTTTTACCCTGCAGGGATAGTAATAAGTCATACGGGACAAACTTGGAAGCCGACAGAAAGGTTACTTGTTAACACCAACCATCCTTTCTATATTCCACCATGGGATGACCCACTTGATAGCAAAATTACGAGATTCGAAGACCCTTCTCCACTCATGGCGCCCCATTTTAGAGAAGCGTTTCTTCCTCCTCACAAAGCAATTCAGAGTGTACTTCTCAATGTTGTCCGGAGGGCTAATTAATTAGCCACATCTGTAAAAAAATTGCAATGCAAATAAATTATTATTACTATACAAAAATATATTTTTTGATTTATGTAATTAAAAATATTATTTTTTCTACCTGTATTAAAATTGGAGAGCCTCAAAAAGGTGCTTTTGGGTTCCTTTTCAATTCATCAAGACCAATCATAGTCTCTCCAACTATCAATGGCATTGGATTTCTCCCTGATTCAATTTGTTCTAGTACGGTGGTTATAATTGATTGACCCTCATTATTTTTACCACTACAAAGAAAAAATTGATTAAGCATGCAAAATACGAAAGCCCTTCTTTTATAAATATGAAAAGATTTAGAAAGAGGTTTATCAAAATAATAGCGAGCAAATTCTTTCAAATTAACTATGTTGCCATCTACTATTTTTGATAAATCCCTTTCTTTTAAATTGAAGAAGCGTTCAAAATCCTTGTAATAATATGCATCTATTCTAGGGATTACTATGAGGTCTATTGCAGGGAAACCTAAAATAGCACCAAATTCTTCCAGCAAAGGGCTAATTTCATCATACCCTATTCTAAAGCAATGAGTATCAACATTCCAATATCCTAGAGCAGTATGAATGAAATCTAAGTCAAGATCTACCCCTTTGATACCATAAATTCCCCCAAGTGAAACAAATCTAATTCTTTTCTTTCTTTGGCATTAAGAGACCGACACCTTCATGGGTGTATTGGGTAAAAGTTTTGGTGACTAGAGACATGATATTATTTTTCTAAGGCCAAGAATTATTTTATTTGCTGAAATTATGAAAAGAATCGGCTGGGCAGGGGGCTATTTATGCACGATTTAGGAGCAGTTTTAATCGGGGTAGAATACGGAGACAGCGCTAATTGGCGCTAGACGCCGCGATTGGCGCCAGATGCCAAAGCTTGGCGCCACACGCCAAGTGTAGCGCCTGGCGCTACATCCAATTGCGTGGCGCCAGTTGGCGCCAATCTGCCACGTCATGCGCGCTTTTTAAAATCGCGTTTTTACCTTTATTCGAGTCTACTAATGAATTTACGGCTCCCTCATCTTTTTCTAAACATCTTTTTATTCTTTTCTAATTAATATAGCTATTATATTTATTATATTATTCTTTTTTGGATTTTATTTAGGTTAATTTCCAAGTTTTTTTATAAACCCAAGCTTTTATTTGACTTTTCCTTTTTTTCATTTTTCTTTTTGGGGGAGAAAGTCGGATACCCTCCATCAATAATAAAAATGTCGGAATTTTTGCACAAAATTACTTGTCACACTTTCTTGCACACACAAACATGCACATAATAATATAAATAAAAAATAAAATAAAACATGATAAATAAAATAAACTAATAATAAGTATATATATACATAATATGTCTAAGAAATGAATCTAACTAAAAGGCAAAGTTCTATACAAAGTCAATACAAAAAAAAAGCACAGGAACAAACTGCGGCGCCGGTGGGCGTACACCCATCATCTCGTAAAACTGCGCCGTACGAGGAGTAACCTCTCCACCAGCTCCGGCTCCAGCTCCAGTCTCTGCAGGAGGAGGAAAGCTCAATGTGGGTCCACTCCACCCGAGATCAACCTGAGGCTGAGGCTACGGAGGCTGCTGCGATGACGAGCCAACCTCGTACATCCCACCACCTCTAAGAGCCGAGGTAGCCTCTCCCTGGCCTACTGGTGCAGCATCAGCACCCTCAGAGGAAGAACCCGAGCCCTCCGCCACATCGGCACGGGCAGCATTAGAGCGACCGCCTCTACCCCTTGATGTAGTGCGACGACGTCTCGAGCTAGACCTCGCCGGATCCCTCCGCACCTCAGGTCTCGTGCGGGTATGAGAAGAAATAGGCTAACACTACAAAAAGAATTAAAATAAAAAACATATGAAAGAAAGACTACCTCCTAAACGGCGTCGTCTCGACGGCAGGTAGCCGCATTCCTCATTCGGACAAGCTGGCTCCGGAAGGCATCAATACATCGTGCCATCGCCGAAACCACCTCGCGCGAGAACTGTCAAAGAAATAAGTCAGTAAACATGCATAATATATATGGACATAAATTGCAAATAAATAAGCTTACCCGAGTCTGGTGGCGAGGAATCGACCGCTCTACGAAGCGCTCGTCCTCAGGAGCCGGAGGAATCATCTCCTCAATCGGCCCGTATGTCCCCTGGTAATGGATAGACATACGGGGTGGCACGAACTCAGCAGCAACGTCCTGATAAAGCAAAAAACCAAGTCAGTAAGCATTACTTGGGGGCTACTTAACGGAAAGTAAAAGCTGAAAAATCTTACCCCCACATCCTCAGCCGGTACAGGGACTGGAGCTAACAACGGCAGTAGCTCCTCCGCATAGCATCGCCCGGGGATTGTGCAAGATCGCCAAGAGGTGCCAGCTCCCTCTGACATGCTCAACAACCTCGCGGCGTCGAACATGTGACGTGGTGGAGGAGCAGGAGTGACGAAAACATTAGAGGAATGCTGTCTAGCAACCCTCTCTCCTAAGTATGCGATCGCTCCATAAGTTCCAAGGAAATAGCGACGCTCAGCAGAATACTATGCGGCTAACCCAGGGACTGCCAAGCCAACCCATGGTCGGTACACCGCTTCAGGCTCCTACAAAGAGCATCGATCAGATGAGAGTCTATCTAGAGCATCACAAAATGGCAAATAAGAAAAAATCGTACCGCGATGATCCAGTCGCGGACATATGCAGTGGACATCCCCACACGACGGCTGCCCCAAGAAGCACTCACAGGAAACCCGCGCTACGACGGTCTCGCCGACGTAGTAGAAGGGAAGTACTCGTAGAACCAGATCTACAAGGAGTTAAAATTATAAGCAAGTGCTAGATAAAGTGTAGAGCTAAACTTTATAGGGAATAATGTTTACCTCTACGACCCTCCAAAAGACGGACAAAGCAACATTCGTCCCAAAGGACCGGTGTCGACACGAGTCCCTCAGTGCACAAATGAAGTCAGCGTAGGCCAAGCTGGCCCAGTCATAAGTCCCGATCCGGTGAAGATCGCGGACAGCAGGAAGGTAGTAAAGCAGTGCCCTACTACCCTTGTTAGGGGAGAACGTCCCTGACAACAAGATAAGCGCAAAGATGCGCACCTGCTGCTCTCGGGTGGTCACATCATCAAAAGCCGCTGCCAAAGTCTAGCGGCGAATCCCCATAGCACTAAACTGAGATGTCTCGACCTCAGCTCGGGCCCGAATGTTAATCGGCCCCAACAGCTCCTCGACCTCGGGAGAAAAGACGTCGATCCCACTATCGAACGGCAGTGGCACAAAGCTGAACTCCAGTCCTGTGATGAGACTGAAGTCGGTAGGAGTAACCATCATCTCACCACAGGGAAAGTGGAAAGTGTTGGTGGTGTCCCAGAAGAACTCCACCAGAGCACGCACTACGTGGTGACCCCCGCTGGAGGCAACCATCGCCTCGGAGGTCTCAAACAACGCAGCAAGACCGCAAGACTCCTATAGGAGTCTCGTCTCAACGTCCCTGGAGATGTACATCTTGTACAAATCGCCCAAGCCATCACAGCCGGAACCGTGACAACGCGTCCTCTCGACGGTGATGCCCCGTCTCATCCTCTCATAAATATGGTGGACGGGGGAAAAGAACAGGGTCCGCTCATCCCACTCGGGGAGTCGACCAAGTGAAGTGGATGGTGTGGCGTCGTCCTCCACGGGCTCATGCTCCCGTCGAGTGTCTTGGGACCGTAAACCAGAGCCTCGGTGTCTAGCCATGCTACATTGTGCAGAATTATCATAAATTAAGGTTCTATAGTATCTAAGGTTCGCCTAGCCGCATGATACTATGTTCGCAAAAAACAGAGTACGTAGTACTAAAACAGAGCACAAATTCAAATTGAGCATATACGATATTTTTCAAGCAATCAAACAATTTCTTGCAATACTATAGTAATTATTGTGACAAATTGGACAAGAATTGCTAGCAAAAACATCAAGAACAAGTCAGATTGCATTCTCGACCTCAAGAGGTCCAACAATGGCAATTTGCTCATTTCTTCACCAAATTGAGTCAAACAAGTCTCAAATTACTCCCAAGGCAATATGTAAACATAATCAAGCAATTTCATGGCATAAAATTTGATAAATAAAGAGAATTAAGCATTATAAATTTCGAATTTTCATGAAATTTGAATATAAACATGTGCAAAGTTCATAAAAACCGGTGTAAGTTTAAAGAAAACTTACATAGAGCGGGATAATGGATGAAAAGAGCTTTGATTTGCAACAAATTTGAGTGAATTTGGTTGAGAAACAAGCAAGAATGGAGCAAGCAAATTTCTGGAAGTTTTCGAGTGAAATCGCGACGAGCAAACAACAAAATGAAGAAGAAAGGGGTATTTAAGGAAAACCCCATTCTGGCGCCAAGCGCTAGGCTTTCGCGTCAAAAATCAGGCTTGGCGCTTGGCGCCAATCCTAGCACCTGGCGCTAAGGCCAGTTGTGTGGCGCTGATACTTTTTCAGCGGCGCCAGGACACTCAGCCATTCAGTGGGGTTGTTCTACCTTTTTGCAACATATTTTGGGTTCCTTGGTACGCCAGTTAGCCCCTCTAAGCAATTTGACACGATTTTTAGTGATCGGCTTGATTGCACAAAGTGATCGACCTGATGAAAGATCGTCTCACTTAGCTTAAAGCGCCTAAGCATTGGCTCATTAACAAAAGGCACCGACATAGTGGTTCATCACAGCAAAAACATGAACATAATGGTTCACAAGCAACAAAAAGCGCCGACGTACAGGCATAGCGGGAGCAAAGTTGAAGCGAGCTTTTAAAGATCGACAAGCGGAGATCTTCGGTAATTTATTCTGGAAAATTATCGCAACAAATGAGGATAGCTTCAAGCGAGGATATCTTCGGCAGCATTCCCTGTCTTGTGGAGACTTGTCACAAACAACTGAAGGTGATTTCAAGCAAAATAATCTTCGATAGTATTCCCTTGGACGTAGAATATTATCAATGCGGAAGAGGATTGTTTCAAGCGAAACAATCTTCAATGGTATTCCCTTGGACGTGGAATATTATCATAGCGGGAGAGGATCGTTTCAAGCGAAGCAGTCTTCTATATTGGAAGCAGTTACAAGCGTAACAGTTTTCAAGCGGGATGGCATTCTCTTGGCAGGAGGTCATCAAAACAATAGTAAAGAAGCAGCAAATCGATTACTTTCAGAGACAGGTGCTCGACGGTGTAAAATCCGCGTTTCTTAACTCTTTTATCTATTTAAATAACGCTAGTTTGCAGGTATCAGCGTTGCAAGAGTGACTTAGAATCGCAAAACGTTCTGAATCATTCTCCGTCCCTGTCGATACTTTGACTTTTGTTTTCAAAACTTGCGTTTCTCTAAAATCAGTCAAAGTGGGGGCTTCTGTAGACACCCATTTGTGTCTCCCCAAAACCAAACCCAGTAATGAGTACCTTTCACGTCGAATCATAATCGAATGAAGTGAAAGTGTGGAAAGTTTAGTGTTGCGGATAGTTTTATTTCTTTTCTCTTCTCTCTATTTTTGAAAACTTATTTTAAGAAAACAGCCAATCTAGTTTGGTTGGTCCATGATATGGGTTCAATAGTAGTGTAGTTGGATGGGGCTTGACAAGAGCTTTCCAACGATATATTATAAGACCAATTCCGATGAATATTAAGGAAGTTATGGCCAATTTACTAAACTGGGCCCGGTTTGAGCCTTATATGCGGCCCAATGATCTAGAGGAGGGCCTAATATGATTTATCATTCCTAATGAAATTAGGAATGGTTTTAGTCTTCTAGATTCTTCTAGAAGGATCTTTTCATTCCTAATTCAATTAGCATTGATAAATTGACTTTTGTTGACTTTTCATAGTTTTAATTAAAATCAAAGAGCATTTTTGAGGGAAATACGATTTTATCCTCTTGTACGGCAATTTGTAACTGATTTTAGGAAAACGCGTGAATTTCCAGGTCAGCGCCAAACGCCAGCTGTAGCGCCAGGCGCTAGCCTTGGCGCCTGGCGCAAGGGTCAGCGTCTGGCGCTAATAGCCAGCGTTGGCGCCAACCTTGTTTCATGTGCGCTAGACTCTGTTTTGATATTTTATCTTTTTGGCTGATTTTCTTTATAAATAACGTCGTAAAAACTCCGTTTTCATTAACCTACAACCAGTTTTCATTCACAATCATCAATTCTCTCTCATTCTCTTCAATAATCATTCACCAACTCTCGTCAATATTCTCTTGATTACTCTCTCTCTTTTTCTAAACTAGCTTTTTACATACAAAATTCCGCATTCATTAGATCTAAAAACACCTAGCCATATTCGAAGTTGCCTTCTCCCTAGACGTGAAAGGTTTAATTTTTGAGGGTTTGGCCCCAAATCTTTATTTCCATTATTTAATTTAATTGTTGATTATTATTTTCCTTGAAGTTACTAACGTGTGTATTTTGTTATTAGAAAGAGGTACGAGGCATCAAAGTAAGTACTTTAATGGTTTTTATTGATGTTGTTATGATATAGAAATTATGCTTAGATTGTTATTTTGATTCCTAGTATCATGTCTAGGGTAAATTTAATATCAAGTATGATTAAAAGTATGATGCTTCCTATGTTCTTCCTAATATTTATGATTGTTAGTATCATGTTAGGGTTAAAGATTTGATTTTTATTGTTTAGTGACATGCTAGGGTTTGTTATTAATCTTGTTAGTATCATGCCTAGAAACTTGCTATTATTATGCTTTAACATGATTATTATTATGATAATGATTTTATTATTGTTATGATTATAATTATTATTTATGATTATTATCATGTTGCTTGATATTTATTTATTGTTATTGCTTGATCACACCTTTTATGCATGTTTAAAGGGAATTGGTATTTGTAATCACGCTTAATAAGATAATTAATAATCTTGTTAGGGTTAATATGATTATAATTCAAGTGATCGCCAATAATAGATTTATTTGTGCATTAATATTCAACCAACATAGATAAACAGGTTTAGGGTAATCCTATTGATTGCATCACTAGTAGAAAAATAGCATTAGGCACCCCCCATATGGCACCGGTTCAGGCCAAACCGGTGCCAAAAATAGGCTAAAAAAAGCGCGGGTTAATGAACCAAGACATAAGGCACCGGTTCACTTCAAACCGGTGCCAAATACTTAAAGGCCACCGGTTTGAACCGGTGCCTTTTGAACCGGATCCATAAAAAAAAAAAAAAAAGAACAAAACCGAACCACTCTCTTTAAATCCCCTAACCCTAATATATACTCCTCTCCTCTCATCAGATCAATACCATTCTCTCTCCTCTCATCCTCGCTCTTTCTCTCTCCTCTCCTCTCCTCCTCTTTCTCCCTTAGAACTCGATCTCCTTCTCCTCCTCCTCTTTCAATTTATCTTTCTCGATCCCCTTCTTCTCCTTCTAAAGCTATCTAGGTTTATGAAGACAACATGCAAGACCGATGACTTTGCGAATTTATGGGATTTGTTTTAATTTTCTGGGTTTTTGTTGTGATTGATTTTTTTTATCGATTTTTTTAAAATTGTAATCTGTTTAAATTCTTTTTTTTTTCTGGGTTATTGTTTTGATTGATTTCAATCGAATTTCTGGGTTATTGTTTTGATTTCAATCGAATTTTTGGGTTTTTTTTTAAATTTTAATCGATTTTAATTAGAATCGAATTTTTAATCTTTTTTTTTTATTTTAATCAATTTTGATTTTTTTTTTCAGATTTTAATCGAATTTTTTTTCGATTTAAATTTTTTTTGTTTTCTGGGTTTTTCGATTTTAATTTCATTTTTTTCTGGGTTTTTTCGATTCAAATTTTTTTCAATTTCTGGGTTTATTCGAATACTGGATTAAAATGGATTTCAAATATTTTTTCTTTTTCTGGGTTTAATTTTTTTTCATGGGTTTTTTTTCGAGTTCAATTTTTTTTTCTGGGTTTTTTTTCGAGTTCAAGTTTTTTTTTGGCTTTTTTTTTCGATCTCAAATTCTTTTTCGTTTTCTGGGTTTAATTTTTTTTTTCTTGGTTTTTTTTTCGATTTGAAGTTTTTTTTCTGGGTTTTCTTTCGAGTTCAAGTTTTTTTGTTTCTGGGTTTTTTTCGATTTCAAATTTTTTTTCTTTTTCTGGGTTTAATTTTTTTTTTCTGGGTTTTTTTTCGATTTAAAGTTTTTTCCCTGGGTTTTTTTTCGAGTTCATGTTTTTTTTTTTTCTGGGTTTTTTTTTCGATTTCAAGTTTTTTTTTTTCTGGGTATTGTTTTGATCGATTTCGAAGTTTAATTATATTAATCGATTTTTTTTTTTGGTTTTAATTGGTGCAGGTATGAATTGTAGATCTGAAATCGAAGAAGCAAGATACAAGAATGAATGGTTTTTTTTTTTTTTTTTTTTTTTTTTTTGATTTATATTGTAATTTGGAATGTTAATTTATATTGTAATTTTTTTTTATTTATATTCTAGTCGAAGTTTTTATATGTTGTAATATTTTTTTGATCATATATTGCAAATTTTGATGATGATTGATATTGGTTTTATGTTTGGCTGTTGTTATTTATTTTAGGCTATTTAAATTTTAGATGGAAAAAAAAATATATATATATTTTTGGGCAATTTTGGCACCGGTTAACCGGTGCCAAAAACAACAAAAAAAATTTTGTTCACCATTTTTGGCACCGGTTAACCGGTGCCATTGCCAAGTTTTGGCACCGGTTCAAACCGGTTCCTTAGGCCGGGTTTGAACCGGTGCCAATTACATTTTTTCACGTAGTGCATGTTAGTCAAAAAGCGCACATGAATACGATCAGAATAAAGTAGAGGCCTATTATTAGGGCAGGTTCAATCTCTTTTAGGTTGGATTTGTACCTTCATCCCCGAACCCTTATTTGGTTCAAGACCTTATGGAGTTGACGATCTCTTGGATCGTTAAGGGGTGTAACCTTCACCCTGTGAACGGTTTACAAGTTCCTAAAACTTGTTGCCGACTCTTTTGCTCTATCTTCTTCCCTTTCGGACGCCACCGTAATTTAGTGTATGATCACAGTGGGGTTCAAGCTAGGAGATTAACACTTGAAATTATTCCCTACACCTGAGCTCGATCCTTGGTAGACAGCGACGCAGCATCCGGATTGGGGGATCCACAGGAACCAAAGGCTCCTCGGATGAAAGCTGCTAGAGAACACGCTCGCCTTAAAACCAAGCGTCGATCCTCTTGAACACTGAGAGTCCCGTATGGAGGGCCTGGAAACGGCAACGAACCATGCAAGACTGGATAGCCTCAGGGACTTCGACGATTAAACTCCAAGGACGGAGATGGATCTATAAAACACAACCACATGAAAAATCGTTAGAAAATGAATAAAATAAAAAAAACAAAAAGAGCACAACCACAAAGCGACGCACGAGTCGCCAAAAGGATCCTCTAGCGAAAGTCGCCGACAAAAGTAGCTCGTCTCCTCTTAATAGCGACCAATCGATGGCCGATAGGAAAACGAGCAGCCCCGAGCACCCTGGGGGCTAAGAAAGGCAGGTACGAGTATCCCCAAGCTTGAAATCGAGAAAAGATAAGCCTAAAGGAAAAAACGAAAGTAATAACCGAAAGAAGCTTAAAACACTACCTCAAGGATACAACCATTCCACGTAAGCGAGATCCGAGGCACCTCAGTTGCTGCCGCGGAATCCATGACCCGGGTCGCCTTGTCCATATCCGTAAGCATACGGGCATACGACACCTCCGCCTAACTCAGGTTACCTACTTGCCCTAAATCACTGAGCCAAATAAGTAACCCAATGGCAAAACGCTCTCCTCGATCACTCTAGATGGTGACGGAGAGAACGTGGGCAATGTATAACCGAGCCAGCTGCTCAGGTGTACACTGCCGGTCAAGCTCGTCAGCCGACAACTCGTCGGCAAGAAACGAGTACGGACAAGATTTTGCGTAAACGTGAAGGGACGACGCAAGACGGTCCCCCACAAGGTCGCGTAATCTCTCATCTGACCCCTTAACGAGCTCTATAATCAAAAGCTCGCCTCCGAAAGGATAACCTGTAATCATAGAGAAATCGAAAGGGGTAACCGTCATCTCTCCCTATGGAAAGTGGAAAGTGTTGGTGGAATCCCACCAAAACACTAGCAATCCACGGAGGAAAGCTGACGATGCAGACTGGCTCGATAAATCTTGAAGAGCCGCCAGCTGGAAGTCCATCCCAGAAAGTGCTACAATCTCTTTTGCCACCTCGGGAAAACTCTCGAAACGAGCTCGCAGGTCACCAGAGCCGTACAAACGCATGCTAGGCTCACTCTAAATAAAAATAAAAAAGAAAACGGTTATGGTTTATAAAGGAGAAGAAACAAAGGAAAAGAGAAAGAAACGAAAGCGCGGAAAACTCACGATGCCGCGCCACCCTCTGATCGAAACGTGGTGGTCTGGGTCCAATTTAAGTACCCTAGGGTCCCAGTTGGGAGGAGCCTCCCAAACCACCTCCTCCTAGCGATGTCAATCGACCGCGACGCGTCGCTCTCGAAACTCCTCTCGAGGACGGGTCACCCTCTTTCGAGGGCGAATTGCCTTGTCCGGACAAACGAGAACCTCCTCAGCATCGACAAACGGAGGCAAGTCCATACTATGACGGATAAAATTTCTTTAATTAGTTTATTTTATTTCCTAAACTAAACTAATATACGTTTTCTAGACCCATTTCGGCAGCATAACGGCTACCGATATAGCAAAACACGAAAATCGAATGCCACCCATACTTGGGGGCAACGATACTTGCAGTTAAACTCAGTAAAATTGGGGCTTTTAACACCCACAAAAGCCATCCTATACCAGTTTCAACTAAGTATTCAAGAGATTGTATTCCAAACTCTCAAAGAATCAACTAATTCTAGACGAATAACAGTAATATAAACATAATTGTCGTCTAACAAACAATTTTGGAGTTCGAATATGGCAAAAATAGGCTAAGTGTACACTTCGCGCCAATTTTTTCGGATTCAAAATTTTCAAAATATTAATTATGGAAGAAAAGCTAGTTCCAATACTACAATTGTAGCATAATGAACAAGTATAGCAAAAATGGGCAAACAAAATAACAGAAAATCAAGCCAAATTCAAGTAGAATTGCAAGGAACGGACTTGAACAAAGAAATGCTCATACAAGGTTCAATACGTAACAATTTTTCATGAAATTTGTTGCAAAACACTCCTTAAACATAGCAAAACAACATAGAGCAAACAATTTCAATAAAAATAAACCGAATAAAAAACCTCAAATTCCAAATCTGGGGTTTAACGATTCGAAAATCGTTCGAATTCAGTCGAAAAAGAGCAAATTTTAGCAAAAAACTTACATTGGATTACGACAAATATGAATTGAGGATGAAATTTGCTTCCTTTAGCTTCAAAAGTCACGAAAAACTAAGCTTCCTAGAGAGAGAAAGAGTCGAAAATGGCGAAGGAAGGAGAAAAGGTGAAGTGAAAAATGGCGATTTTTCACTTTACTGACATAAATGTCGCGTGCAACTGAAGATGTTACGCGTGACATACTAACGCGACTCAGAAAGATGCGCGCGCCTGGCCAACGCGACTTTCTGAGTTGCGCGTGGATACTGGTCACTAAAAGACCGAGATTTTGATTTTGATACGTTTAATCATTTTTTGAACGGTTTTTGCTCGCTATTAGACGTAATGGCGCGCAAATTATCAAAATATTTTTAAATTTCTTTGCCTATTGTAGTTTGATTTCTTTTTTGTTAGTTTTTTGCATCATATTGCATGCACACCGTGCTTTGTGCCTTCCCCAAGCATACGTTTTGAATGTTTTTCGTAAGAGTGTTGACTTTCTTCCCTCTCACTGAATTTGGATATATGCCTTCTATTTAGGGTAAAAATACCCTAGACATGTGGACCAATGAGAGGAGGCCACGTGGCGAGTTCAGGATGGCCCAAGTGGCCCAATACCCTCTTGACACGTGGCCCCTTTAGATAAGATCCTTAAATGGTGGCCTTCAAGGGCCCAAATCCCAAGAAGCGCAGTAAAACGACACAGCCCACTAAAATCTAGGTCAAGTAACCTAGATAGGGGCACACTTTCCAACGACCCTATAACTAGGGAGATATTTCCCCATTTTGGGGACACATTGAATCATTTATTACACCTACTTTCTCTCTCATTATAGAAACACCCGAGCTTTGAATTCAAGCAGATCCCCACCTAAATTTTCGTGCTCTTTATTCTTTTTCAAGTTACTTACTTGATCGTTGGAGACAGAGCTCCACCATCCGGAGTCTCCGTTGTTTTGCAGGTACAGCTCAGCCGGACCAATCTTTGTGACTAACTCTCCTGAGGGACAAAAACACCCAAAACACCTCCAGTCCTGAGACATGTATTTCTATCTTGTGGATTTCCGGCTCGAATACCGGACCATTTCGGCTCTAATACCGAAAACCCCTTTTTCATCTTTTACTTTGTTAAAGTCAGGCTAAAGTTTCGATGACATATCGAGGGACTTTAGACCAATGATGACACGATTGAGAGGAAATCCTCCCCTTTTATCCTTTTAGAACCGATCTCTTCTCATGACCTGACATCACCCAGAACCCCTTTACTTGTAAAAGCGTTGTACAATTGCAAAGGATCAATCTAGATTCTTTAACGCGTTAAGACTAGGATGAACTTTTTCTTGCCTTAATAGCTACTTGTTTCAAACACTTAGCGAACCAAGATTGTTTCGACATCCTTAAACATTACTGAAATATTCTCTATCCTTATAGAACTTCGCAGAATGAGCCTCAAATTTATTTCCTTGACTACTTTGATCATCGTCTATTCTAGACTCGATTAAAGTGGGGGCTAATTGTAGACATCTACTTTTGGCCTCCTATCCCGACAGGAAGTGCAATGACGATAAATAAAATCATCTTCGTGTTAGATCGAACTGAAGAATACTTATGGATAACTAGTTAAGCCGCAAAACACAAAAAACTAGCCCAAATTTAAAAAAAAAAAGCCAAAACAAAGGACCAATTAACTAAAACCGATCATAACTAGGCCTTAGCCCATGCTTAAACCCTAATAATGACGAATTTAGAAGCGCTTAGGTTAAATCTTAGTGCTGCCACTGGAAAAGCCGCGCGCATCTCAAAGAGTCGCGCTGGTCTGCCACGCGCAACTAATTAAGTTGCGCGCGACACTCAGCACAACTTCCAGAGTTGTGCTGCGGAAGATTCAGAATTATATGAAAAATAAAAAATCGAATCTTACCAAAAAGCCGTGCGCAAGACAATTAGTTGCGTTGCCCTTAGCAGCGTAACTCTATAACTTGCGCTAAGATGCCGCGCACAGCTCAATTTGTTGCGCGCGATACTTGTTGCGGCAGAATACGAGCTAAACCTAATCATTCCCTATAAATACGAGCTTAAACCAAGGCTTAAACAGATAGAAATTAACCTAAAACTCTGGCGAAATAACTTGTGAACTTGTGCAACCTAGCCCTCTTGTCCTAAACACTCACCCTTTCGATACTTTGTTACTACGGTGGAGGTTGCCCAACAAGAAGGAGTCCATAAGTGTTCTAAACGAAGATCTAGCAAAGAGAAGTGGTAAATTCCCGAGCACTTAGTTAAATCATCTTTATTTTCTTGTTTAAAAGGACTTTAATTAATTAATTAGTGTTGTTTGATCACATTTAAAATAATTAATTAATCAATTCCACATAGCATCTTGCGTTAAATAAAGATTAGGATTAATTTAAATAATTGTTGGTTGATCACTTAAGCCAAGGCGAATCTTGTTTATTTTCTTGTCCTCTTCACGAATTCAATTAAATAAGAATAACGACATTACGATATAATTTCTACGTGAATTAATGTTTGTAAATAAAATAAACTAACATAGTTTTAGGTATCGCGTTGCATATATTGTTTGGTGATGAAATTGTAAAAAAGGAAGAGCTAGTAGAGGCCTTACTAGGGCTAGGATGACGATTCCCCTCTAAAAGGAACGTTATCTTAGTACCCTCGCTCCGGAACTCATTTCTTGTTTATAAACCAATTTGGGCATGGGTAAACTTATGATTTGTGCTAATTATTCCATGAATTCCACATGGAAGAAAGGCGTGATGATAGAATCCATTCTAATTCAAGGTCCCCCAAATAGTCAGGAATTCAAATCCTAATACACCCTAACAAGTGTAAAGTCCTAGACTTTTAAGTGGCCAAGGGCATTTAAGGAGAGTACCCCTTACGATGGGATCACCCTCCTTACAGTTATAGTCTAACGTTAAGCTAAATCGAAGACTTGTCAATGGTTGAGTATGGTAACTAGGATAACAAGAATCGAGAATTCAATCAAATTGTTAAACACTAGGGATATAGGTTCCACATGCAAGCTTAACAATCATGCTAATTGATATATCACCCAATTGATTCATACATTGCAATGGACAAATGATAGTCGCAATCAAAGGAATTCAAAGGTTACCTCCTATAAACCAAACTAGGGTTCACTATGAATGATTAACAAGGAGAATCACAATCAAATTAAATCAATTAAAGAAATTCCCAAATCAATTGTTCGTGTCATTGGAATTTGCAATGCAATCTAGATTAATCTTATAGGTTGATCACTCCTAGTCTAATTCATCACATGCACAACTATGTTAACCAATTTAATTGCAACAATCAATTAATCAAGGATCATCAATTAACAATAATCATCATTCAAACATGCTTTCCCTTCTCCCTAGCAACTAATCTACTCACTAATCATGGTGAATTCTAAAGCTAAAACAAATTCAATCACAAACAAATTCATTTCAAGCTAAAGCAAAAGGAAATTCAATCAATAAAAAAATTCTCAAAACTAATTCAAAATCCAAACCAAACATTCAAGCATAAAAGTAAATTGCAATTGAGGTAAATTCAAAAGAAAGAAAACTTACTAACTTTAATTGATTACGAAGAAGAATCAAAAACTTGATTAAAGAAACAATGTTGAATTACAATTCAAATCCAAAGCTTACAATCTCTAGTTTCTCTCTAACTTCTCACTAGTTTCTCTCTCTAAAAACTAAGAAAATGAAATATTATCTAAAAGTTAGCCTTCAAAAGGATTTACAAGAGTATATAGAGGCAAAGAAGAAAAGATGATCGGCCACGCCCTCTCCACGATGACTCCGCAGGCATGCAGAAATGGGTACGGAACCCATAACTACCTTCGCTGCAGTCTGGGCAAAACTCGTTCCCGCGGCTCTGGGCGTGGCAAAATGCCCTATTCCAGGAGAAGCAGGGGGTTGCGATCTCTCTGATCTGGAGCGCCCTTTACAAAATCTCCGCGCCCGCGGGTAGACCGCGGCTAGGGCACGGAGAGTTCCTGTCAAAAATCACCAAAATGTGCACCAAAACCTGCGCCCGCGGCCCATAGATCCCGTGCCCGCGGCTATGAGAAAATGAGGAGAGCCCTCTCCGAGCCCTCTCCAAGCCTTCTCCATAAGACTTGAAACTCCTTTGCTTGGCTCTTTTTGCTCCTCTAGCTTGAATCCTTTGCAAAGCTAATTCTTTAGGCACCTACAAGAGAAACCAAAGAGGGAAAATAAAATAGAAAAAGAGAAATATAAAAGGAAAACACGAAGAAAAGCACATAGAGGAAAGTTAAACACGAGAGAAGAAGAAATAGAGAAACTAGAGGAGAAATGATCAAAATGGTAAAAGAAAAGCATAGTGAAAATATCCTAAAACACTACCCTATGAGTGCCATAAATGACACTCATCAAATTTCCCGAAGCTAGACTTTTGCTCGTCCCGAGCAAAACAAAAGCTAGAAAGGAAAAAGGATGGCTTATTAAGAAAAGAGAAAGAGAGAAGAAGAATATACACTAAGACTCACTAACGTAGGAATCACGGTTGTTTTTAGCTGCAACAAGCCTTTTAAACCCCAAAGTCGCCTATGAGGATTAGTGAGGTCTCGTAAGGGTTTCCTAAGAGCTTAACCCACAACTCTTTGAAACAAAATGAGGCAAAATCATTTAAAAAGAAAAGAAAGTGAAACAAAAGTTCAAACAAATAGCTCTTTACAAGGACTTTCATAAATAGTCAAATGCAAATGCATGAACACTTTTCTATATGGAATGGGTATGCATGCTTCAAGATATTCACGGTTGATTGAAACATAAGGTATGCTAAGCGTAGAACTTAATGAGGCGCAATCCGCTTTCATCCCAACCAATCTAGCCGCATTCTCCCTATGGTTTCAAATCTTCCCTTAGTGAGCGTCCCTATGGTTCCTTGAAGGAACAGTAAAAAAGAGTAGAATTTTAGGGTTTCCCGACATCTTGACCTTGCATCCCTTTTCCTTAGGCTTTAACTCATAATGCCCTCCCTCGGTATATGAATCAACCACTAGGTCAAAAGGACTTTCCCAAAGGTTGTAACGTAATGGCAAAAGGTTAGGGGTAGGCTAAAATTTTAAAATTTGGTGGTTTCCCTAAAAGTGAAGCAAAGAACGGGCCCTTTCTTAGAATCACAATCAAGTAATCACCAAACAAAAACAAACTAACACCCCCAAGCTTATTCAAAGCTATATCCACGAGTATATATACAAAAAGCATAAATGCTTCTCCCCCAAGCTAAAAGGAAGCATTGTCCTCAATGCTTGAAAAGGGAAAAGAAATTACATCAAAATATTTTTGAGTTTTTTTTCTCATTTTCATTTTTTTTCAAATTTTTTTTTTCTTGATATATTTTGTATTTTCATTCATAACAAAACAATTGTCCATGCCTCTTACACTTAGGATGACTTTTACAAATATGCAATTGCATTGTCCTTGCCTTTTGTTTTACATTGGACGGCTTTTACTTATTCATTTGCCATTATTCACACATATAACATAACATAAGCTTGCTTTCAAGAGATCCAAATACCCAAACTTCTTAACCACAAACTCCAACAATAAAGATCAAATGCTTCACAAAAACCAATAATGGAAACAAAAATGAAACAAAAGGCTCAAGATCTAAAGATGTGGCTTGAAAAGAAGGGAAAAAGCTCAAATGGTTAGCAAGATGGCAAATGTAAACCCAATGAACTAAAAAGAAATAAAAACCTAGAAATGAAAAATTACCACCCCGAAAAGATGCCTTTGTCCTCCCTAGGTAGTTCGGTCTCGAGTTTGAGAATTATGACTCGAGATTTTAGATTAGGTCTGCAAAAGTCAAGGATCCATGCCGCTCATACAAATATGTGTTGAAGGCTTGAAAAATATTGAAACTCACATGGATGTGGCAAAAACTCACTGAGGAAATCAAAACAACCAAAGGAAGCAACTCCGTCTTACCACAAACCCAACAAAATCCGGCTTTATGGCCCAAAAGGTCTAAACCACTACCTTAGCATACCCTATCCTAGAGTCAACCGCAAATAATCTCAAAACATGCACACCAATTAAACATAGGAAAGCATACATGCAAAGGCAAGAGCCCAAGATGTAGAATGTCAAAAGAAAAGAGCTAAACAAGCAAAAAGAAGAAAATAGCCTCAAAAATGTTTTATTTGTAATTGAAAGAAGGAAAAGAGATAAAAATCAAAAGATAGAGTGAAAAGCACAAGAATGCAAGCAAAGACAAGTAATACCCAATCGTCAAGCAAGTGGTCATTCGGCAACAACACCAATGAACCCAAACACACTAGGTGTTACAAAGCAAACATCCTCGAACCATTCAACTCATCCTAAAGCTAATCCTAAACTAAGCAACCAAGAAAGAAAAAGAAGAGATATAGAAAGATCCACCGAGCGCCAAAGCTATGCTACATAATCAAGGTGAAAGAGCACCTTACGCATCGTTGAAATCAAAAGCATAAACAATAGAGCAAGATGAGAATATAAGAACTATATACAAAGAAAATTGTTAGTAACTTCCAAACAAAATCAAACAAAAGAAAACGACGAAAATAAAATAATGAAAGCAAATAGCCACAAGAGAAATATCCAATGAGACATCAGATCGGAATAGTAACAAGAAGCAAGATATCAGATAATCATCATCAGGAAACATCATAACAGAGGTATAGAGAAACGCATCAAATAGCGATCAGCGAATCAAACAACACATCCAAAAAGTCGGACAAAGATCAATATCAGAAGTAGATGAGACCAGGAATGAACTACAAAAGCAAGGGGAAAAATCAACAAAGCACAACAACAAACAACATATAATACCCCCAAGATTAAAATGGGCCACCCCCTAACTCTAAACCTAAAGACATATAGGCAAAAGAGAAACATCATATAAAGCACAAAAGAAAGGGGGGGCATGGTAGTATCATTTCGCACTTTGGTTAAGGGTAGAATGAGAACTCCCCTCACTGGTCTCCATCAAATGACTAGAGCTTGCTATCTTGCTCACCTCCATGGGAGCCTTACCCCTCAACCGACTTTCCCTCCTAATTCTATCAAGCTCAAAATAATGAGACCAATCATCTAAGATCGGTTCACCCGACCTACCCCACCTTTCAAAAGTCTCGGGGTCCGGAAAAGGCGAAGGATTAGCCGGAACATACGCATAATCACAACCCCCAGGACGCATATAGTCGTAAGTGCCCGGGGTAGTGCCTATGATAGAACCAGGGTGAATATGGGGACCCTCCCAATAAGGGTAACAAAGTCTAGGACCCATAGTAGGATCAAAAGGCTCCCATTGAGGAACAGGTCCTTGTTGGACCGGGAGGTATGGATAGTTGACGTAAGGTTCTATCTTCCCCCGACAAACATGCAAATCATATAATCGATACGTATGGTAATCATAACCATGGGAAAGGGGTTGCACAGAAGGCATGGAGTACAACATCTTAGAAATAGAATGAAGCTTGACATGAATTGCTGACATATCGAAAGTAGAATGAGTGGGAGAGGGGGAAAGAATAGATTTACCTCCCGGTTCAACTGGGGAAAGAGAATGAGCAATCGATGAGCACGCATTGGTTGAACGACCTCTTGTACAATTTGTTCTTCGTCGGATAGAGGGATGAACATCTCGCATCGGGGGCCTCTAGGATAGAGAATCTCTCTCCTCGGGTCGAGTAGTTGCCTCCTTGCAAGGGATGACGAACCATTCTTTATACCGAGAGACCTTATAAATAAAAACATCGTCCTTCCTCATTCGATCAAGAAATTTTTTATTCACTAATGCGGCGATGTTTAAGCTATGAGAGGGGGACTTTTCTCTAGGATCAATAATTGGGGGAATCTCGTCTAGAATGGTATTGTAATTCTCATTGATGCAAATAACTAGGATAGAAATCATCCCACCCAATTGGATGCACCTCGATAGGCAAACTACATCACAAATGTCCAAGAATCGAGAGATAAAATGCTCCGTAAAATCCACCGACTCAATCTCAAAGTCATTTTGGTTGGCTATCCACAACAAACAAAGCTCCTCACGGGAGATAGCTCCCAAAGAGTGCTTGGAGTAAAGAGCATATGTGAGGATTCGGTTGAAATACCGCATAGCCGGATGAATCATGGAAGCGGACTTTGAGGTTTAAGTGTCATACCTTCCTTCTTCTGAGATACTCCTCCACCAATGTTGTTCATCATATCCATGCTCACTTGCCATTCTACTATTAGCCGGATAGATACAATGATCCGGATCCTCGGCCCAAGGGAACTTGAAATATGAACATAGTTGAGCATCCGTCAAAGAGTGACCATTGTTGAAGAGTTGGAATGTCAAAATCTTTGAGTAATTTTCACCCGGTTCATGGACAACCTCGAGAGAAGAAAAGATTCATAAGTCACCCTAGCATAAGTAGGGGCACTCAAATCCAAGAATTCCAAAAGATCAAGGCCTTCCACAAGGAGGTGAACATCCTCATCAATCCCTAGAAACGTTGTTGTCGTTTGATCGTAGAAACGCGTTGGCCTAAGCTTTCTCTTGGAAAGACGTTTGAAGCACTCCCAATGAGATTCTTTTGAAAACTCAATGCCATAAGTTTCCTCAACCTCCAGTGGAGGCGGAACAATATACCTCGGCTTGCTTGAACTAGCTCTAGCTTGCTTCTTATGACGAAGTGTGGCCATCTGCAAAGTATCAAGACTTAGCATAAGTAGTTGTTCAACAATAAGCATAAAATGGAAATATTTCACAATAGAAGCAAGAAATGGTAACAAATGAACAATGCCATTGATAACATCATGAATATTAAGCAAATAAACATGGATCAAAGGCAAACTTGAACATAAGAAACTAAATCATGAGTCAATTTGAGCAAAATAAATCCAAACATTGAATTATCAAAATTATGAAACTAATATAAAGAATACCCATGAGAGAAAAAATATCCAACAATTATTATTCAAGAATTCAATCAAAGTTCACACATTTATCATGAGGAAACTTCAATTCAACATCTAAAGATATCATTCAACATAAATTCCAAGTGAAAAGAACTAACCATAGAGTTTCACCATGAAAGCATAAAGGTCAAGCTTAAATCAAAGATGAAGATGATGAATAGACAATAAGAAACCATACCTCAATGAAGCCTTGAAATGCTTGAAAAATGCTAAAAATGAAGATGTAAGAACAAATAAAACTCCCAAAAAAAACTCCAAACCTAAACACAAAATTTCAAAATTTTGGAAAAGTCCCAATTTTTTGCTTGAATTAGGGAAAGAAATCTGAAAGTTTTTTGGGGTTTTAGATTTGAAAACTTGATTTTAGCAATTGAAATTTATGTTGAAATGATAGCAAAAGAGGTGAAGTAGGTTTGGTATTACAAGAGAGGGTATAAG
This sequence comes from Chenopodium album, assembly GCF_948465745.1. Taxonomy (NCBI): domain Eukaryota; kingdom Viridiplantae; phylum Streptophyta; class Magnoliopsida; order Caryophyllales; family Amaranthaceae; genus Chenopodium; species Chenopodium album. The sequence continues at coordinate 49,959,702 of NC_137841.1, read as the reverse complement.
GTTTTAGGAGGGAAAAATGAGGGAATTGAAAGAGATGGTGCATTTTGGGGTTATAGGGGCTGCCAGCAGGTGCGTGCGCGCAACAGAGGGCCGCGCCGGCTCCCGATAATGTCGCGGTTGCGGGAAAATGCCCGCGCTCGCGGGTAGCCCGCGGGAAGTTCCTGGTCGGATTTTGGCATTTTTGTTGCATAGTTATCCGCGTCCGCGGGTGATCTTCGTAATGTGTGTGCGTGCAGCTTGGTGCGTGCGCACCACATACATCTCAGAAGGGCTCTAAAAAGAGAAACACCCCTTAAAAATGCTTTCGTGTTTGCATTCTCACCGTCCCTACCAAATGGCATGATCAAGGACTCAAAAATTTCATAAGAAATAATCCAAAATATGTTTGAACATGAATAAAAATCAATGAGAATGCAAATACGAGAACATATAACCTCAACGAACCCTTTCCTCTAAGCATAACCAAACCTCACGAAGTCTTGAAGTAGCACAAAAATTGTTGGAAATTTTCTCTGATTCAAATCCCATGTTACCTAAGATCAAAAGAACAAACCAAAATAGAGAGAAATAAGAAAATTTCTCAAAGGAAGAAATAAAGAAAATATTAGATCAAAGAAAAAGGTTAGAAAACCGAGTTGCCTCCCGGGTAGCGCTTTTAGTTAACGTCGTTAGCTCAACGTCATCCACCAATTAAGGTGGTTGGCAGAGAAACAATGAGTCCACGAAACCAACAAAAGCATCGTCGAAATGCTTCATTAGACAATTAACTTTAGCCTTGAACGGAGAACGAAAATCTTTCATTGAGACTTCTACAAAGACATTTGGAAAACCACTCTTGGCCGAATTGGAACCGCTTCATCTTGATCCCTTGATGCTAAGGTGTGATGGAAAAGGTTTGACCTCATCCATTGATAAACCTTCACCTCCCTTTGAAGTGGCGGCTTTCAAAGCTTCTTGGCTTGAGATATTCATGCATATATGCTCATCAACTTCCTTAATGCCTCCATTAAGAAAATCCTCATACATTTTCACTTCCTTGATAGGAGCACCTATCTTATCCTTATTCAACAAGACATTCTCAAGAGGATCATTAGAAGTGAGAAAGTGCTCATGCATGGAAGATACAACAAGATCAAGAGAATCGATCAACATGCAATTTTCTAAAGATGAACATGGATATTTCATGCTTTCATTCAAGTCAAATTCAATAATCTCTTCTCTTACCTTGAGTGAAATTTTTGCACTCTTAACATCAATCATAGCACCCGAGGTAGCAAGAAAAGGTCTACCAAGAATAATGAGAATGGTAGCATCTTCATCCATTTCAAGCACCAAAAAATCTACCGGAATTACAAACTTCCCTACTCTCAAAAGAACATCCTCAACCTTCCCCTTGGGAATCTTAATTAAGCTATCGGTCAATTGCAAGGTAATCTTAGAAGGCATAAGTTCCCCTAACTCAAGTCTTTGATAAACCGAATATGGCATTAAGCTAACACTAGCTCCTAAGTCACATAAGGCATTATAATTTTGCATCTTGTTAATGGCACAAGGGATAGAGAAGTTTCCGGGATCTTTCAACTTCGGTGACATCTTGTTCATTATAATTTCACTACAATTCTTGGTCAAGTTGACCGTCTCTACCACATCATAAGACCTCCTACCACTCAAAATGTCTTTGAGGAATTTTGCATAGTTGGGCATTTGGGTAACAACTTCGGTAAAAGGTACAGAGAGATGAAGTTGCTTAAGCATGTCAATAGATCATCCAAATTGTTCTTCCAACTTATGTCTCATGAATTTTTGTTGATATGGAAGCTTGGATTTCACATATATTTCTCCACTCTCACCTCTCTAGGTGTATCAATCACAACCTCACTCAAAGATGCACCAGTTCTCTCATCCTCTACCAAGACCTCCTTAGGACCCTCCTTAATTCCACTCTTCCTAGGAAAATTCTCCTCAAGAACCTTACCGCTCCTTGTAACAATAGCATTCACGGGTCTCTTAGGATCTAAGCCTTGGGAAGGTAAAGAAGAAGGACTAGCATGGTCTTTCAAAGCATTAGCAAGTTGAGAAATTTAGTATTCAAGCATCTTATTATAAGTCATCACTTCATTGAATTTCTTGTCACTTACGACCATGTAAGGGCTCAACAACTTTGTTTTATTTTCAATGATTTCCTCCAAATTAGTCCTAGAAGAAGAGGATTGTGAATAGAAATTATCAACTTGAGACTTTGGAGCAAATCCGGGTGGAAGGCCTCTTTGAGCATTATTTTGAAAATTGCCTCTCCCTTGATTGTTCCAATTACCCCTATTTTTATTTTGATCATAACCTGGATTATGATTACCACCACCTTGTTTATGGTTTCCATAACCTTGGTTTTGATTACCATAATTTTTGTTTTGGTTTTGCACACTATAACCTTGATTGTTATAGTTACCACGAGAACTTTGGTTCCCTTGGTTCCTATAACCACCACCTTGGTTATAATTGTCAAAATTACCATGGTTTTTGTAATTCCTATTCCATTGACCCCTTTGGTTATCAAACCTTTGCACATTATTCTATTCGACACAAAGTTCACATGTTCACTCTCATTATTGTCAAAATCATCATTACTCTCCGGAAAAGCATTATGGTAATTACTATAATCATGATCATATGAACCACACTGTAGGGAATAATTCAAGCCTTTAATCCCACTAGATTGAACCCCACTGTGATCATACACTAAAGTACGGTGGCGTCCAAAAGGGAAGAAGATAGAGCAAAAGAGTCGCCAACAAGTTTTTAAGGAACTTGTAAACCGTTCATAGGATGAAGGTTACACCCCTTAACGATCCAAGAGATCGTCAAGTCCATAAGGTCATGAACCAAATAAGGGTTCGGGGATGATTGTACAAATCCAACCTAAAAGAGATTGAACCTGCCCTAATAATAGGCCTCTACTTTATTCTGATCGTATTCATGTGCGCTTTCTCATTAACATGCAATCAATAGGATTAACCCTAAACCTGTTTAATCTATGTTGGTTGAATTTAATGCACAAATAAACTATTATTGGCGATCACTTGAATTATAATCACAATTAACCCTAACAAGATTATTAATTATCTTATTAAGCGTGATTACAAGTACCAATTCCCTTTAACATGCAATAAAGGCGTGATTAAGCAATAACAATAAATAGAATCAAGCAACATAATAAATAATAATAAATATCATGACAATAAAATTATAATCATCAAAATAATAATAATAATAATAATAATAATAATAATAATAATTATTATTGTTATTATTATAATAATAATAATAATAATAATAATAATCATAAATTATAACAATTATAATCATAAAATCATAATTAAAATAATCATATCAACATTAAAGCATAATAATGGCAAGATCCAGGGCATGATACTAACAAGATTAACAACAAACTCTAGCATGTCACTAAGCAATAAAAATCAAATCTTTAACCCTAATATGATACTAACAATCATAAATATTAGGAAGAGAATAAAAGACATCATAGCAATCATATTTAATATTAAAAATACCCTAGACATGATACTAGGAATATCATAATAACAATATAAACATGATTTCTACATCATAATATCAATTAATCAATTAAAGTACTTACTTTGATGCTTCGTACCTCTTTCTAATAACAAAATACACACGTTAGTAACTTCAAGGAAAATAATATGGCTAGGTGTTTCTAAGATAACCGTCGAGCACACGTCTCTGAAAGATAACCGATTTGTTGTCTTGATGACCTCCTGCAAGCTAGAGAATGCCATCCCGCTTGAAAACCGCTACGCCTGTAACTGCTTCCAATTTAGAAGATTGCTTCGCCTAAAACGATCCTCTTCCGCTTTGATAATATTCCACATCCAAGGGAATACCATCGAAGATTATTTCTCTTGAAACAATCTCCATCCGCATTGATAATATTCCACATCCAAGGGAATACTATCGAAGATTATTCCTCTTGAAACAATCTTCAGTTGCTTTTTGACAACTTCCCACCATCTATGGAACGCCATCTTGCTGTTTGTTTTGACGATCTTCCGCAATCTAGGGAACGCCGTCGATCAATGTTTCTACATCTTGAGCCTTTTCTTGAGTCATAGTGACAACCTTTCCAATCATAGCAAAAGTCATCGAATACCGCCTCATCATGAACCCTCTTCTTATATCTTGGTGACAACTTCCACAATCTTAGCGAATGCCGTCGAAAATAACTTTACTTGAAGTCATCCTCATTTGATGCGATAATTTTCCGAAGGAAATTACCGAAGACCTCCATCTATCGATCCTTAAAAGTTCGCCTGAACTTTGCTTCCGCTATGCCTGTACGTCGGCGCTTCCGTTGCTTTGAACCTGTACGTCGATGTCCTTTTGCGAATGAACCAGTATGTGGATGGTTGAACCAGTATGTCCTTTTGCGAATGAACCGATTACTAAATCATGTCAAATTGCTTAGAGAGGCTAACTGGCGTACCAAGGAACCCAAAATTGCTGTATGAGGTCGAAATCACCTTTCTGAGAGGCTTCGAGCTCTGTCGCTGCTGGAATATCTCTGGCGCCAAGAATTGACTCTGTCGCCGAACGCTTTGATAGGGTCTTCCCTATTCTGCTGCACTTGTATTTATTTTGACTATAGAACTTTGCCAATCTTTTTAATTATCTTAGGGTTGACCTAAGGCTTAATGTTGCTTTACTCGTTTAATTGACACAACTCAAGGTATAAACTTGACTCGATGTGATTGACTGACTCGAGGTTGACTCGACTCAAAGTAAAAAGACATGTGTGACTCAAATCAAAGTGATATGACATGACATGACTCAATTTGTACATGACTTGTGTGTGCATTGTAATGTGATCGTGCGACTCAAAAATGCAAAAAACAAAAATTTTCCGTCATTTTTGTGGAGGGTACCGACTTTCTCCCGAAAAAGAAAGGCGCGAAAAAGAATCGAAAGTTTGAAGATGCATGTTGAATGAGCTTAGTCAAATGTCATTTGATACTATCTCTCAAGGTGCAAGGATTAATCCATCCTAGGCTATCTCAATGGTTGACTCCTATATGAAAGTATTTGGGTAACTTAGGCACGGAGGCTAAGCACTTCATACTTCGTGATGCAATGACAATTATGAGTGATGTTGATATGATAAGGTATGCTTCAACGTTGTGTTAAGATTTCATGACAAAGGGTTCCTAAGGGAAGTATATTTGGTCATGTATCTGTGCAGTGTGTGAAAGTGACACTAAAGTTAGGCCGCAAAGGCTAAATGTGTAGAGAAAATATTATTTCAAGAAGAGTCCAATGGGGGTGACTCTTAGGCTAGGTAGGCTAATGATGTAGGAATCAAGCCCCCAAGTCTAGCTCTAAATGAATAGGGATGAGCGTAGGAGATCCCTTGATATGATCATGGTGTGTGAATGTGAATATGAATGCATGTTTATTACGGCCGCACCTCGATGTGAGGTTGCCTACGTATCCGTTAGGAATCAGGCCAAACGTAGCTCTAGCCGAACCTCGCACAAGTGTGTGTATACCTAAAAAAGGTTTTTTAAGGGTTGTAACGCGGTTAGGCTAAAGGTTATAGAAGAAAGGGATAAAGGCTCAAGACCCTAGATAAGCCCCCAAGGTGTGCAGCTTTGCTTTTAAACCTTTGTATTTTTATGCTTGAGTTTCTACTCTTTTTTAGCTCTCTTTGCTTTAGTATTTATTTTATTTTAATAAGTGTGGGCAATCCCGATCATGCGGTCTATCACTCACTTGGCATTCATGTTTCTCAGGCACGGTACCGAGCACTCGATAAGAGACGCAATCTGAGATGTGTTCTTATCAAAGATATTTTCATATCAAAGACATTGGAACACTTGCCCTTTTGTACACTTTTATTTATTTTTTTGCTTATTTTTGCTATTTTCATCTTTTGAATTTGCTCAAGCTTTCTTTAGAATTGCAAAAGTTGTCCCATCCCAAGGATAGATAGATGTAGGTTGAAAAAAGAAAGGTTTATCGTTAGACGAGGCTCAAAGTGGTTTATGAAGAAAGGATTGCATATTTGAAAGGTGAAATGTAATATGATGTGGCTACAAGGGTTGCCTTGGTATACCTTGTGTTTAATTCGACATTGTTTTTTTTTTTATTTTATTTTTTTTAAAAAAAATTGTAATATAATGAAATGATCATATGTAAGGAAATAAATGCTCATTTTTATTAAAAGAAAATATATAATGATCCTACAAAATAAATCTAAAGAGAATAAAAAAGGTGCCTATGCTAGACTTATTGGAGAAGGGGTAAATAAAAAAAGAAGAAAGCATGAAATCTTTGTGAGAAGCTTGCCTTGTGTATTTGTTTTATCATTACCCTCAATTTTTTTTTTTTTTTTTTTTTTAATTTTTGGTCAATCACATGACTCAAACTCAATTCAACATGCATGGATGGAAGAAATTAGGAAGAATGACGGTTGTGACGTGAAGAAACCATGTAGAGAATGGAAAGATGATGTAGATGGAGAGATATGAAAAAATTAGGAATAGAATGTACCCTCAACTCAAATGACGGAAAAAACCGAATCATGCATGAACCTAAGACATGGTCATGGTGTATATACATATTAGTGGGTGCTTTATTGTGAGTGCAAGTGACATGTTAAGACTCGTGTCATGACCAAGTGGCTAGACTATGTGACTAGACTCGAACAAAGACTAAGTTAAGACTTCACATATATGCATTAAACTGGACAGGCTGTGGTATTTTAGTCATAACTTTTGATCTGTGACTTTTATTTGGATGAAACCAACGACAAATTAAAGATAAAACTCGGGGCTACAGATCCATAGTTTGTACGACTCGTAGTTCTTCCTAGAACTCCGGATATGACCAAAACAAGTTGACGTTTGTGCAGTATACGGGAATAAAAAATCCGGGTTGACTTAAAGGAACTATGACTCGATTTTATGTTTATTTATTAGCTCAAATTAATTAATTAATTAATAAAATAAATTCCTTTAGTCATTAATCAGTTTATTTAGTCTTAACACAAGTCAAACAAACGGTTAGGAAAAATCACATAGAGTATGCACAACAAATAATGCACAAGTAGTCAAGTAGTCACAACATGATGCAATGAGTTTGCAACCTAACCATTGCTCTAGTTCTCTAAAGTTCGGGATATGGTTTAGTCAATAGAGGGTCCATGGTTAAGTTTCCGGATTCATCGCGCGAAAGCCTAAACGTGAAGGGTTGGCGCGAGTGGATGGGACACCGCGAGCTTTAGAAAAAAACTCGCTTCCATGGTTTGGTGAATTCAACATCTCGGATGTACCCTTTGTTGCACGGAGCGTTCAATCGGGTAGATGGAGCATGAATTCCCAGAGGGTTATGTCCATATGTAGAACACATATGGGTTTCAGAAAAGTGAGAAAAAATTCAATCAGGAAGTAGGATCGAGCAAACAATACGAAAAACCGGTCAAAATTAGAACGCATATTTCTAGCTTGGTATTAGGGGAAATTAGCGCCAGCAAACAGAGACTGGCGCCAGCTTTTAACTGTAGCGCCTGGCGCCAATACTGGCGTCTGGCGCTACGGCTAAAATGCTGACGCCAAGCTCTGGCCCCTGACGCTACTTCCCACATGCCTCAGCAGCTTTCTGCGCTCGATAAAATTTTCCAGTTTCGCGCGGTTTTATTTCGGTCCTAGTTGTGAAAGATATTTCTCAAATTTCTTATGTGTAAAATCCTATGTTTTTAACTCATTACGGATGGTCTTTCCAATGAGATCTTTTTTATGCATATAACATTAATGTTAATCAAAATTACGCACATGAAATACTTAGAACTTTTCGAGTCTCATCCACTCATTCTAAATCATTCCCGAAACAAATTCAGGAATTAAAATAGAAATCCTCCCCAGTGGAGTCGCCAAAAACTGCAGGGAATAATTCAAGCCTTTAATCCCACTAGCTTGAACCCCACTGTGATCATACACTAAAGTACGGTGGCGTCCAAAAGGGAAGAAGATAGAGTAAAAGAGTCGCCAACAAGTTTTTAAGGAACTTGTAAACCGTTCATAGGATGAAGGTTACACCCCTTAACGATCTAAGAGATCGTCAACTCCATAAGGTCATGAACCAAATAAGGGTTCGGGGATGATGGTACAAATCCAACCTAAAAGAGATTGAACTTGCCCTAATAATAGGCCTGCACAAAAAACAGAGTTGGCGCCAACCCTGGCTAACTAGCGTCAGGCGCCAACACTAGCGCCAGGCACCAATGGCTAGCGCCAGGCGCCAGGCCTGGTTCCAGGCGCCAAAGCCTGGGGTTAGGCGCAAAGCCTAGTTTTAACGCGTTTTCAAAAATCAGATAAATTTGCCGTACTGGAGGATAAAATCATATAATTTCCTCGAAAATGCTATTTGATTTTAATTAAAACTCTAAAAAGTCAAAAAGTCAATTTATCAATGCTAATTGAATTAGGAATGAAAAGAACCTTCTAGAAGAATCTAGAAGACTAAAACCATTCCTAATTGCATTAGGAATGATAAATCATATTAGGCCCTCCCCAAGATCATTGGGCCGCATATAAGGCTCAAACCGGGCTCAGTTTAGTAAATTGGCCATAACTTCCTTAATATTCATCGGAATTGGGCTTATAATATATCGTTGGAAAGCTCTTTGCAAGCCCCATCCAACTACCTTACTATTGGACCTATATCATGGACCAAATAAACTGGATTGACTATTTTCTTAAAATAAGTTTTCAAAAACAGAGAGAAGAGAAAAGAAATTAAAACTTTCCGCAACACTAGACTTTCCACACTTTCGCTTCATTCGATTATGATTCGACGCGAAAGGTACTTATCACTGGGTTTGGTTTTGGGGAGAAACAAATGGGTGTCTACACTATGAATGATAACAAGGAGAATCACAATCAAATTCAATCAATTAAAGCAATTCCCAAATCAATTGTTCGTGTCATTGAAATTTGCAATGCAATCTAGATTAATCTTATAGGTTGATCACTCCTAGTCTAATTAATCACATGCACAACTATGTCAACCAATTTAATTAAAACAATCAATCCATTAAGGATCATCAATTAACAATAATCATCAATCAAGCATGCTTCCCCTTCTCCCTATCAACTAATCTACTCACTAATCATGGTGAATTCTAAAGGTAAAACTAATTCAATCACAAACACATTCATTTCAAGCTAAATCAAAAGGAAATTCAATCAATCAACAAATTATCACTAAATCAAAATCCAAACCAAACATTCAAGCATAAAAGTAAATTGCAATTAAAGTAAATTTAAAGGAAAGAAACTTACTAACTTTGATTGATTAAGAAGAAGAATCAAAAACTTTATTGAAGAAACAATGTTGATTACAATTCAAATCCAAAGATTACAATCTCTACTTTCTCTCTAACTTCTCTCTATTAGTTTCTCTCTCTAAAAACTAAGCAAATGAAATATTATCTAAAAGTTAGCCTTCAAAAGGATTTACAAAACTATATATAGGCAAAGAAGAAAAGCTGATCGGTCGCGCCCTCTCCACGATGACTCTGCGGGCGCGCAAAAATGGGTACGGAACCCATAACTTTCTCCGCGGGCATTTAGGGCAAAACCAGCGCCCGCGCCCGTGGCTTAGGGCGCGTCAAAATGCCCCATTCCTAGAGAAGCAGGGGACTGCGGTCTCTCTAATCCGGAGCGCCCTCTCTAAAATCTTCGTGACTGCGGGTAGACCGTGGCTAGGGCGCGGAGAGTTCCTGCAAAAAAATCACCAAAATGTGCACCAAAACCCGCGCCCGCGGCTATGAGATAATGAGGAGAGCCGTCTCCGAGCCCTCTCCATAATGAGGAGAAATGATCAAAATGGTAAAAGAAAAGCATGAAAAGCATAGTGAAAATATCCTAAAACACTACCCTATGAGTGCCATAAATGACACTCATCAAGGAGTGAACTCTTTCCTTGGTTATCCATGGCTAAGAATTTATTGAGATCAAAGGTACTAACATTGTTGCTAGGGTGGGTGTTTTTTAGACGAAGAAAGATTTTCATTCTTCTTTCCTTTCCAGCCACTATTGTTGCTATTGTTAGTAGCTTTTTGCTTTGCAAGGTCATCTTCGATTTCAATACCTATGTCGTAGACGGCCTTGAAAGTATCCAAATCATGTTGATATTTCAAATGCTTCGAATACTTGTCTTAAAGGTTCTTTATGAAATCCTTACAAACTCCTTTTTAGTAGGGACCTCGACCATATTAGCGAAAGTTTCCTTCCACTTGTTAAATAAAGAGGTGAACCCTTCGTTTTCGTTTTGCTTTAGCATCTGAAGTTGTCTATGGTCTGTCTCAACTTGAATGTTGCACTTATATCTATCAATGAAAGTGTTTATTATTCCATCCCAAGTAGAGGTCTTCTCTTTATCAAGAGAAAAGAACCAATGTTGAAAAACGGTTTCTAGAGATAGCGAGAACAAAGAGTGAAAAATATTCCTATCAATTCCCTTAATGTTCATTATAGTTTCAAAAGCCCTTAAGTGAAAATAAGGATTGTTCGTTTGCTTGAACTTAGGGATGTCATTGGCATTAAACTTCTGCGGAAGAAGTTCCTTATCCACTAAGACCCCTTGTGACTAATGCCCTGGAACCTATAGTCATTGGAGAGTTTGCTCAAGCTTTCTTGCATTTGCTCCATTTGTTTTTGTTTCACGGGATAATTGATTTGAAGAGCCATAGCCTTCATCATTTCCTTCCTAAGTTCGTTGACTTCTTCTCGAGGCGCCATTTTCTTCTTAGCTTTTCTTCTTTGTCGAATTGGTTTATAAAAAATTAGTACTTGAATGAAGGTGTTGTCCTTGATTAATCTCCCTTCTCTCCTTGACCAAATGCTGTTGAAAGGGAAATTGGGGGTAAATTTTATTTTTGTCTTCAACCTCTATACAACATGCAATAAATCAAAAGAGATCATGGAAGAAAAAGAAGAATGATATGTGTGAAAAAAAATGATGTTGATAGAGAAATATAGGAAAATTAGGAATAGAGTAGACCCCCAACTCAAATGACGGAAAGGACGACTCATGCATGAACCTAAGACATGGTCATAGTGACATATACACAATGTGTGTGCTAAGACTAGTGAGTGTAATTGACAGGTTTGACTCGTGCCATGACCATGTGACTGTGTGCTTAGACTCAATTAAGGACTAAACATGACTACTGTCATTAACAAACTGGTTAAATCGATTAAGTAAACTGATTAATTAGACTCGTCGTGAAGGCTCGAGCAGAAAACTGGATTGTCGCCGGAGCAACAGGACTATCGCCACGCGCTAAAGACCAGCGCCAAACGACAACATTGTCACCTGGCGATAAACACCAGCGCGTGGCGCCACAATCCAAACCCTTGCGCCATTGCTGGAACATTGGTCTGAGACTGTTTCCAGTATTTTACTCTAAAGGGACAAGCCTAAAGTCGTACTAAGTCAGGTTTGATCAATTTATTAAGCTTTTTAATTATTTATATTAATTAGTTAATTAATTAAGCAAAGTCCTTTAGTCATTAATTAGTTTCTTTAGAATCATTCACAAGTCAAACAAACGGTTAGTGGAAACACGTATAGGTTATGCACAAACAAGGAATGCACAAGTAGTGAAGTTAGCACAATATGATACAATGAGTTTGCAACCTAACCATGGCTCTAGTTCTCTAATGTTCAATATATGGGTTAGTCAAAGAGGGTCAATTATGAGACCTATTGCACCGCGCGGAAGCCTTACCTTTGGAAGGGTTGGCGCGAGTGGATGGGATCCCGCGAGTTAAACTCTTCCACGGTTTGGTGAATTCAACAAACTCGGATGCACCCTTAGTTGCCATGAGCGTTCGATGGGGTAGATGGGGCGTGAATTCATAGAGGGTTATGGACATATGTAGAATACATATGGGTTCAGAAAAGAGGGGTAAACTCAATTAGGAAGTAAAACCGAGCAAACAGTACAAGAACTAGTCGAAAAAAGAAGGTAGATTTCTGGCTCGGTATTGGAAGAACTTGGCGCGAGACTACAAGACTCGTCGCCAGACTATGACTGTGTCGACAAAAGAAAATTATTGTTGCCAGGTGACATAGCTATCTCATTGCGATGGCACTGTTTTCTCAGCGCTAGTGCCTACATGCCTCAGCAGCTTTATGTTCGTGAATTTTCTAGTTTTTCGTAGCGTCATTTCGAGTCTAGTTGTGAAAGATATTTCCTTAATTTCTTATGTGTAAATATCATATGTTTTTGATGAATTACGGATGGTCTTTCCAAAGCGGAACTTATTTATGCTTATGCAAATAATGTTAATCAAAATTACGCACATGAAATACTTAGAACTTTTCGAGTCTCATCCACTCATTCTAAATTATTGCCAAAATAAATTTTAGGAATTAAAATAGAAATCCTCCCTAGCGGAGTTGCCAAGAAACTGTAGGGAATATTTCAAGCATCCCACACTTGAGCCCCACTGTGATCACATACTTAAGCATGGTGGCGTCCAAAGGAAAGGAAGCTAGAGCAAAAGAGTCGCCAACAAGTTTTAGGAACTTGTAAACCGTTCACAGGGTGAAGGTTACACCCCTTTACGATCCATGAGTTAGCTAACTCCATAGTGGTCTGGAACCATGATTGGATATTCGGGGATTAAGGTACAAATCCAACCTAAAAGAGATTGAACCTGCCTAAAATATAGGCCTCTACTTTATTTTTCTCGTATTCATGTGCTCTTTCTTACTAACATACAATCAATATATTATCCCTACACCTGTTTAATTTATGTTGGTTGAATATTAATGCACAAACAAATCTATTATTGGTGATCACTTGAATTATAATCATATTGACTTAAACAAGATTATTAATTATCTTATTAAGCGTGATTACGATTACAAATTCCCTCTAAACATTCATAAAAAGCGTGATCAAGCAATTACAATAATATATCAAGCGCCAATAACAACAATCATCATCATAATATTAATCTCAATAAATCAATAATAATATAAGCAAGATCCCAGGCATGATACTAACAAGATTAATAACAAACCCTAGCATGTCACTAAACAATAAAGATCAAAGCTTTATCCCTAACAAGATACTAACATGATATTAAAAAAATTTAGGAAGTAATATAATCTAAGCAGGATTCTAGGAGCATACTTGATATTAGAAGTATTAGTTATTACCCTAAACATGATACTAGGAAGCAACAAAGGCATCCTAACATGACTCTAGGAATCAAAATAGTATGAACATGCTTTCTATATCTAAAGAGCAATAAAAAAAACTTACTTGGATGCCTCGTATCTCTTTTTAATAACAAAATACACGTGTTAGTAAATTCAAGGAAAATATTAAATCTAACAATTAAATTAAATAATTGAAATAGGGATTTAGGACCAAACCCTAAAAAATTATTAACCTTTCACGTCTAGGGATAAGGCAAATTCGAACTTGGCTAGGTGTCTAGAACTCGTGAATGTGGAATTTTAAAAGAGGGAAGGTATAGAAAAAGAATAGAGAGAGAATAAGCTTTAGCTTTAGAGAGAGAAAGAATAGAATTAGATGATTGTTGATCATTAAAAACGGGGAGATATAGCCCCTATTTATAGTAAAATAGTCCGAAAATCGATAAAAAACAAATCAAGTCCCATTTGGAATTAAAGACCTCTTGTCGCGAACGACATGTCTTAGCAATAGGCGACATCTATTAGCGCCAGGCGACAGCTATTAGCACCAGGCGACAAGCTTGTCGTCTTGCGCTGAGTCAAAATAAGACGCGCTTTGCTCGCGGAAACCTCTTCTTAATACGACTAAGCAGCAAATTCCGCGTTTATCATATTATAATCGGGTTTATCATGAAACATTTATTTTATTCCACATAAAACTCTTTTAAAATATAATTATCAATCCTAATGCTATTAGAATTAAAAAGAACCTTCTACATATTCTAGAAGATTAAAATCAATCCTAATAACTTTAGGAATAATAATTAATAGGACCTCCTCTATATAAAATTCATTTCGATTCCAATTTAGTATTTTGGCCATAACTTCCTCATTTTTCATCGGAATTAGGCTTATAATATATTGTTAAAAAGTTCTTTTCGATCCTGATCCAACTACACTGTTATTGGACCCTTATTATGGACCAAACTAAATTGGAGTGGCTATTATCACAAATAGAGTATATAAAGAAATATTTTCAAAAACGGAAAGAGAGATATTTTAATAAAAACAACCGCATCTCTAGACTTTTCACACTTTCACTTTGTTCGATAATCAAATGACGTGAAAGATATTCATCACTGGGTTTGGATTTGGGGAGACACATTTGGATTTCTACACTATGAAAATTTTCATTGGATGATTTAAAACATACACTAAATGAATGCCATGAATATTTTTTATTTAAATGTATATCACAAAAACTAGTTAAAATAGAATTATGAAAAGAGCCAAAAAATAAATACATCCAACTAATAATCAATAAAATAGTACTCAAATCCTCGTGTTAGAACTAGTGAATTCTTTATTCCCTCGCAAGCATACTGACTTACTTTTCATACACAAAACAAATTATGACTTACTTTTACATTTTCCCTTTCTTCATAATTGTAAGAAATATTTTACATATAGAAAATAAAATAATTAGTAAGAGTATCAAAACTTATCAATCATATTGAACATAATCACATATAAATTATAATGAAAACACTTGAATAATTTATATATTATTCAATATTTGAAAGTACTAGAGGTGTGTATGTGCAATTTGCAAGCGACATAATTAGTTATTATAAGCTAGTAGTACTAACCTTCTCCAATAGCAACTTAACAAGTAGGATTTTTGGGACACTAACTAAGATATGAATACAAGACATTCTGCATAAGTCATTCCAAAAAAAAAAATGATGATAATAATAATAATAATAATAATAATAATAATAATAATAATAATAATAATAATAATAATAATAATAATAATAATAATAATAAGGGCGATAAGGGAAGGGGTTTACGTCGGTGTAGGTAAGACAATTTTTCGGTGGGTTTCCCGGCGCTAGTAAGTCCGGCGGTTTCTCGGTGGCGTTGCAGGGTGTAGGAAAATTTTTGGGGCAGTTTTCAGGCAGCTTAGGGTTCTGATTTGGTGTAGTTTCAAGGGTAGTTGTTGGTTCATTTTAGGGCGGTTTTTGGGTGAAATTTCAGGCGACTTTCTATCGAGAATTAAGTGAGTTTAAGGCGTATTTTCTGGTGTGTTTGAGGCGTATTTTCTGGTGTGTTTCAGGTAGGTTCTACAATTGGTTCAGTGGTATTTGGAGCTTGTTTCTGCAGTGTTTCAGGGGTGGTTCTTTGTTGGTTTCTATTTCGGGTTTCGGTGATAAATATTTCCAGCGATTTTTCGAGTGAGTTTTCAGGCATTCTTTTGGTTTTTCCTCGAATTTTGTTGGCTGTTTTGGACGTCATTGGAGGTCATTTTTCAGGCAAGTTTTTCAGCGATTTGTCAAGGTATTTTTGTTACATTTTGGTGTAGTTTTGGGGGCTATTTTAGAGCAGTGTTTGGTGCTGTTTTGCAGAAGTTTCTGGCGTAGTTTCGGTAGCTCTTGGGTGCTATTTTGTGTTCTCTTGGGTGATGTTTTATTGGTAAATTTTCAGGCGTATTTCAGGTATGTTTTCAGGCATTTTGGATCTGGGTTAAGTCTGGTTGTGGCCTGGTTTTCTGGTAATATTTGGCCGGTTGTTCTGGTGCGTTTTGGGTGGTGTTTTGGTGTGTTTTTCAGGCAGCTTTATAGAGGTTTAATAGGAAGTTTCCAAGTTGTTTTCTGGTCTCTTTGGAGATTATTTGCAACGTTTATTTATTTGTTTGTTTGTTGTATTTGGTTGTTTTTATCTCGTATCGGTTTTGTTGGTGTTTCTTGCGGCTTGAATAGTTTTACGTGGTGCGTGTCAACTATGCCGGCTGCCTTTGTGAAGTTTCATTGTCCTTTTGTAGGTCTTAGTGGTTGTCAAGATTGGAGTAGAAATGGTCTTACTCGACATTCTCTAATAAGACATCTTAGTGATCGTCATTATTGTATCGGTACGCGAGATATCACCCGACATTCTCTTACTTCTAACTTGGCTATTTATAATGAAGCAGAAGATAATTTTAGGAGTATGGGGATTTGGTTATGTGGAGTTTGATTCAAAACACAAACGGTATGTTCTAAGTGTAGTCGTGGTAGGGGTGAGGATGTGTTACCCCCTGATAAAGGAGATGGTATTGTTCGTTTTGAGTTTCATAATTTAACCAAGCCGCAATCTCCTGCTTCTGCAGCTCGAGTTGGGTAAATGGATGGTTTGACACGAGATCATAGCGGTGGTTTTGATGTGGCTCTCCTTGATTGTTTATTCTCTAAGGGGTTTCGCTCTGTTAAGTCTATCACTCCCAAGTGTTGTTTAGGGTTTTCTCGGGTTCTGAAAGGTGCTCTGGATAAGGTGTTCTCTAAGCTTTATGACATTTCTAATTGGATCTCTTTATTGGTGTTACCTCTTTAAATCCTAAAAAAAGTTTGTCACGGGAGAGTCGTGAGTCTCGGTCTTTGGTCAATGGCATCAAGAAGGGAGTATTTCCCGTGCTATTTGTTCTTGGAGTGTAGCGGGTGGTAATTCGCAGCTTGTGAGGGAAAGTTTTACAAAGGATTCGCATACTTTGTCGGTGGTTGATGATGAGGACTTTGATTTGGAAGAGCGTTATATTAACCATTGTCGTTAGAAGATTTGCGATGGCCATTACACTGCTGTAGTTCGGGTTCTTTCTTCTTCAAGCATTGCTCCATATAACGACGCCACTCTTACGGATTTAGAGTCAAAGCACCCTTCGTCTCCTGCTCCATAATTACCTGTTATACATGTTGATCACATTCATCTCGTTTCGGTTCTAGTTGAGAAAGATGTTTCCCTAATTTCTTATATGTAAATATCCTATGTTTTTTACGCATTAAGGATGGTCTTTCCAAAGCGAACCTTTTTTATGCTTATGCCAATAATGTTAATCAAAATTACGCACATGAAATACTTTGAACTTTTTGAGTCTCATCCACTAATTCTAAATTATTGCCAAAATGAATTGTAGGAATTAAAATAGAAATCCTCCCCAATGGAGTCGCCAAAAAACTATAGGGAATATTTCAAGCATCCCACACTTACGCCCCATTGTGATCACACACTTAAGCATACTGGCGTCCAAAGGGAAGTAAGCTAGAGCAAAAGAGTCGCTAACAAGTTTTAGGAACTTGTAAACCGTTCACAGGGTGAAGGTTAGACCCCTTCACAATCCATGAGATCGCTAACTCCATAGTGGTCTGGAACCATGATTGGATATTCGGGGATGAAGGTACAAATCAGACCTAAAAGAGATTGAACCTGCTTTAAAAATAGGCCTCTACTTTATTCTTCTCGTATTCATGTGCTTGTTCTGACTAACATACAATCAATATATTAACCCTAAACCTGTTTAATTTATGTTGGTTGAATATTAATGCACAAATAAATCTATTATTCGCGATCACTTGAATTATAATCATATTAGCCTAAACAAGATTATTAATTATCTTATTAAGCATGATTACGATTACAAATTCCCTTTAATCATTCATAAAAGGCGTGATCAAGCAATAATAATACTATATCAAGCAACAATAACAACAATCATCATAATAATAATAATCTCAATAAAGCAATAATAATATTAGCAAGATCCAAGGCATGATACTAACAAGATTAATAACAAACCCTAGAATGTCACCAAACAATAAAGATCAAAGCTTTAGCCCTAACATGATACTAATTAATATGATATTAAAAAAAAAATAGGAACCAATATAAGCATGATTCTAGGAACATACTTGATATTAGAAGTCTTAGTTATTACCCTAAACATGATACAAAGAAGCAATAAAGACATCCAAACATGACACTAGGAATCAAAATAGGATAAAAATGCTTTGAATATAAAAAGAGCAATTGAAACAACTTACTTGGATGCCTTGTATCTCGTTCTAATAACAAAATACACGCGTTAGTAACTTCAAGGAAAATATTAAATCAAACAATTAAATTAAATAATTGAAATAGGGATTTGGGACCAAACCCTAAACAATTATTAACCTTTCACGTCTAGGGAAAAGACAACTTCAAACTTGGCTAGGTGTCTAGAACTCGTGAATGTGGAATTTTAAAAGAGGGAAGGTTTAGAAAAAGAATAGAGAGAGAATAAGTTTTAGCTTTAGAGAGAGAAAGAGTAGAATTAGATGATTATTGATCATTAAAAATGGGGAGATACGACCCTTATTAGTAGAAAAATAGTCCGAAAATCGATCGAAAACAAATCGAGTCCCATTTGGAATAAAAGACCTCCTGTCGCGAACGACATGTCTTAGCGCCGGGTGACAACTATTAGCACCAGGCGACAAGCTTGTCGTCTTGCGCTGAGTTAGAAATAAGACGCGCTTTGCACGCGGAAACCTCTTCTTAATATTATTAAGCAGCCAATTCCGCGTTTATCATATTATAATCGGGTTTATCATAAAAAATTTATTTAATTCCACATAAAACTCTTTTAAAATATAATTATCAATCCTAATTCTATTAGAATTAAAAAGAACCTTCCAGATATTCTAGAAGATTTAAATCAATCCTAATAACTTTAGGAATAATAATTAATAGAACCTTCTAAATATAAAACTCATTTGGATCGAGCCCAATTTAGTATTTTGGCCATAACTTCCTCATTATTCATCGGAATTGGGCTTATAATATATTTTTGGAAAGCTCTTTTTGTGCCCGATCCAACTACACTGTTATTGGACCCTTATTATGGACCAAACTAAATTGCACTGACTATTTTCATAAATAGAGAATACAAAGAAATATTTTAAAAAACAGAAAGAGAGATATTTTAATAAAAATAACCGCATCACTAGACTTTTCACACTTTTACTTTGTTCGATAATCAAATGAGGTGAAAGATATTCCTCAATAGGTTTTGTTTTGGGGAGACTCATTTGGGTGTCTACACTATGAAAATATTCATTGGATGATTTTAAACATACGCTACATGAATGCCATGAATATTTTTTATTTAATTATATATCACAAAAACTAGTCAAAATAGAATGATTAAAAGTGCCAAAAACTAAATACATCCAACTAAAAATCAATAAAATAGTACTCATATCCTCGTGTTAGACCTAGTGAATTCTTTATTCCCTCGCAAGCTTAATGACTTACTTTTCATATTTGTAAGAAATATTTTACATATAGAAAATTAAATAATTAGTAAGAGTATCAAAACTTATCAATCATATTGAACATAATCACATATAAATTAAAATGAAAACACTTGAATAATTTTTTTATTTTTCAATATTTGATAGTACTAGAGGAGTGTATGTGCAAGTTGCAAGCGACGTGATTAGTTATTATAAGCTAGTAGTACTAACCTTCTCCAATAGCAACTTATTAAGTAGGATTTTTGGGACACTGACTAAGATATGAATACAAGACATACTGCGTAAGTCATACTAAAAAAAACGATGATGATGATGATGATGATGATGATAATAATAATAATAATAATAACAACAACAACAACAACAACAACAACAACAACAACAACAACAACAACAACAACAACAACAACAACAACAACAACAAAAACAACAACAACAACAACAACAACAACAACAACAACAACAACAACAACAACAACAACAATAATAATAATAAGGGCGATTATGGGCGATTAGGGAAGGGGTTTACGTCGGTGTTGGTAAGTCAATTTTTCGGTGGGTTTCCCAATGCTAGTAAGTCCGGCGGTTTCTCAGTGGCGTTGCAGGGTGCAGGAAAATTTTTGGGGCGGTTTTCAGGCAGCTTAGGGTGCTGATTTGGTGTAATTTCAGGGGAAGTTGTTGGTCCGTTCAGGGCGGTTTTTTGGTGAAATTTCAGGAGACTTTCAGTCCCGAAATGGGTGTGTTTAAGGCGTATTTTTTGGAGTGTTTCAGGCGGATTCTATAGTAAGTTCAGTGGTATTTGGGGCGTGTTTCTGTAGTGTTTTAGAGGTGGTTCCTTGTTGGTTTCTATTTCGGGTTTTGGTGATCAATATTTCCAGCGATTTTTCGAGTGAGTTTTCAGGCAGTCTTTTGGGTTTTCCTCGAATTTTGGTGGCTATTTTAGATGTCATTGGAGGTCATTTTTCAGGCAAGTTTTTCAGCCATTTATCAAGGTTTTTTTGTTACATGTTTGGTGTAGTTTTGAGGGCTATTTTGGAGCAGTTTTGGGTGATGTTTTGCAGCAGTTTCTGGTGTAGTTTAAGCAACTCTTGGGGTGTTATTTTGAGTCCTCTTGGGTGCTATTTTGTTGGTACATTTTCAGGCGTATTTCAGGTATGTTTTCAAGCATTTTGTATCTGGGTTAAGTCTGGTTGTGGCCTAGTTATCTAGTGATTTTTGGTCAGTTGTTCTGGTGCATTTTGGGTGGTGTTTTTGGTGTGTTTTTCACGCATCTTTATAGAGGTTCAAGTGGAAGTTTCCAAATCATTTTCTGGTCTCTTTAGAGGTTATTTGCAACGTTTATTTATTTGTTTGTTTGTTTGTTTGTTTGTTTGTTTTTTTGTTATATTTGGTAGTTTTTAGCTCGTATCGACTTTGTTGGTTTTTCTTGCGGCTTTAGTAGTTTTGGTTGGTGCATTTCAACTATGCCGGCTGCCTTTGTGAATATCCATTGTCCTTTTGTGGGTTTTAGTGATTGTCGAGATGGGATTGGAAATGGCCTTACTCGACGTTCTCTAATAAAACATCTTAGTGATCGTCATTGTTGTATCAGTGCGCGAGATATCACCCGATATTCTCTTACTTCTAACTTTTCTATTTATAATGAGGCAGAAGTGAAATTTAGGCGTATGGGGATTTGGTTAAGTGGAGTTTGATTCAAAACATACATGGTACGTTCTATGTGTTTTCGTGGTAGCGGTGAGGATCTGTCACCCCCTAATGAAGGAGATGGTATTGTTCATTTTGTGTTTCATAATTTAACCAAGCCACAATCTCCTTCTTCTTCAGCTCGAGTTGGGAAAATGGATGGTTTGACGCGAGATCATAGCAGTGGTTTTGATGTGGCTCTCCTTGATTTTTTATTCTCTATGGGGTTTCGCTCTGTTAAGTTTATCCCTCCCAAGTGTCGTTTGGGGTTTTCTCGGGTTCTGAAAGGTGCTCTTGATAAGGTGTTCTCCAAGCCTTATGACATTTCTAATTGGGTCTCTTTATTGGTGTTACCTTTTTGCATCCTAAAAACCTTTCATCAACAGTGCAGTCGTGAGTCTCGATCGTTGGTAAGACGTCGGCATCAGGAAAAGAGTATTTCCCGTGCTATTTGTTCTTGGAGTGTAGTGGGTGGTAATTTGCAGGTTGTGAGGGAAATTTTGGCAAAGGATTTGCATACTTTGTCGGTGGTTGATGATGAGGACCTTGATTTGGAAGAGCGTAACATTAACCAGTATCGTTGGAAGATTTGCGATGGCCATTACACCGCTGCAGTTTGGGTCCTTTCTTCTTCAAGCATTCCTCCATATAACAACGCCACTCTTACGGATTTACAGTCAAAGCACCCTTTGTCTCCTGCTCCATCATTACCTTATATACCTATTGATCACCGATAGGATTATGAGTTTTCCTCGTGGAATATCATGTGGTAGGGATGGTTTGCGAGCTCAACATCTTATGGATTGCTTGTGTGGTGCAGCTTTGGCAGTCTCAGGGATGAGTTGGTTGACTCTATTACCGAGATGGTTAATTTCTTTTTAGCTGGAAAATGTCCTATGGAATTAGGAAAGTATATTGCTAGTGCTCCTTTTAAACCACTTGTCAATCCTGGTGGTGGTATTCGTCATATTGCTGTGGGTACAATTTGGCGACATCTAGTTTTGAAGGTGGGTGCTGTTATGGTTGGTCAGTCTTTAGGGAGTTACTTTAATGGTCTTCAATTTGGTGTTGGGGTCTCTTCAGGTGGTGAGGAATTCTTCATGTAGTGAATCAATTTATTAAGGACCGTGGTTCTGACTTTGGTCTTTCTATGTTACGTGAAGTATGTCGTCGTTGTCTAGGAATTTCGCGATGGGTTGAATTCTGCTATTCTAATCCAGCCAGATTATATTATGTGGACCAAACTTTATGGTCATCTCAAGGTGTGCACCAGGGTGATCCCCTTGGTCCTTTGCTTTTTACTTTGGTTTTACAACCCCTAGTGTGTAAAATCAGAGAGACTTTTGATGTATTTCTTCAAGCTTGGTATTTGGATCACGACACTATTATTGGTGACACATTTCTGGTGAGGAAGGTTTTACAGTTAATTATAGAGGAAGGGCCTTGTTATAAGTTATGTCTTAATATGGAAAAAACTCAGGTTTTCTTGCATACAGAAGACCCTTAAAGCGGCCATGAGGGTGTCTTTCTACTTAATATTGCTCGACCTTTGCGTGGTGTTAAGTTGCTTGATGTTCTCGCTAGTTCGAATTCTGGTTTTAATGGTGAGCTTGTGATGTAGAGGGTGACCAAGACCATTGCCCTTACGGATATGGTCGCTATGCTGGATGATCCTCAGTGTTAGCTTTTGTTACTTAGGGGATATACCGGAGTTTCTATACCCTACTTTAGATTACATACTTGTCCTCCTAGTACTTTTAGGCGGCTCAGTGCCCTTTCAATAGGGCTCTTCGAGCTTCCTTGGAGCGTATTGTTACTGCTTCGGGGCCTGGGTTTGGTGACTGGTAGTGGTGGCTTGCCACCTTACCATTTGCGTTTGGATGGCTTGGTGTTTATTCCGCACGCAATGTTCGTAACTATACTTTTTTTGCTTCTGGGTTGCAGTCTGCTGGGTTGAAGACACAACTTCTACGGCATGCTGGTGTTATTGGTCTTGGACGAGCCTTTGAGGATGCGATGGGTCTGTTTAATGGAACAGTAGAATCTTACATATTGAGTAATCCTAGTGAGGTCGCTGTTCCTAAACTCATGAAAAAATTTGCAGATATATATTTTATAAAGGTTACCGCTTAAGCAAAATCTACTTATTCTTTAATTCCTCGACAATCAGCATTTTGGAAATCACAGCAAGGAGATCACACCTCTTCTTTTCTTAGGGCGATCCCTATTTTAGGGTTGGGTCAAACGATGAATGCCAAGACTCATCGCTTTGTGTTGTGCTACCGGTTGGGTGTTTCATTATTTTCTATCACGACGCCATGCTCTGCTTGTTCCAGGTTTTATACTGGGGATATTTTCGGTGATCACGGGGTGTCTTGCGCTAGTTATGTGGGCATTAAACATTGGCATAATGTTGTTTGGGATACCCTTTTTGATGTCTACTATCGGTCAGGGATTTCAACTAGAAAGGAGGAGGACATTGGGTTATCTTGAGGGAACGACGAGGCTCTCAGACCTTATAAAATGTGTTACTTTATTCATGGGATCGTGGTCGCGATGTATGTGTTGACTTGACAGGGTCTTCTCCTTTGACACAGTCTGGGCTTTCTGAATTTGTTCCTGAACGGGTAGTGACTGATGCGGCCAATCGAAGCGGACCAAGTATGAATCATGTTGTCGAGCAATTGGATATGGCTTCCTTCTTTTCTCTTTCTCTTCTCTTGGGGAGTTAGAAAAGAACGTTGTTCCATTGCTGAAGCGGATTCAGAAGTTCTCGAAGACTAAGGATATTGGGGCGCGTGCTACAACTCATATCTTTACTAGGATTGGCTTTTCTATAGCTAGAGGATTGGGGGCTCAGATTGTATCTCGGCTTCCCTCTAATTTTTATAGGTTGTATAACTTTGTATGTTTTTGAGATATAATAATAATAATAATAATAATAATAATAATAATAATAATAATAATAATTATTATTATTATTATTATTATTATTATTATTATTATTATTATTATTATTATTATTATTATTATTATTATTATTATCATCATCATCATCATCATCATCATCATCATCATCATCATCATCATCATCATCATCATTATTATAAAATATTTAAAAAAACCTACAGATTAAATCAATTTACAAGAAATTAACGGGGAGCCGAGATTCAATCTTAGCCCCCACTCCTTTAGCCATAGCGAACACGATCCTATTGAAGATGTAAGTAGCTACATGAGCACTTATACCTTGAGTCCTAGGGAACGCCTAAACTCGATTCAACAACGAAACAACATCCTTTTCTAATTCCCAAAAAGAAGAGAACAATAAGGGAGGAAAACCATAAAATTTTGCCCTGCAATGCGCCCATACTTGTCTCGCTTCCGTTGGGCAGCAACCAATGTACAACACAATCTTGAACAAAGTCAGAGAAGCACAATTGTGTCAAAGAATAAGACCCCGTCAATTCAACACACACATAAAGTCTTCTATCCCAAGAATAAAGCAACAAGTCTACAGGACGAAGAGCCTTATCATTGCCTCCGGTAAACCCAATGTTAACCTCCTTTCTCACTGAAATCCTGGACTGAAATAAAATATCAACAAGGGTATCGTGAACAACATAATGCCGATGTTTAATACCCACCATCCCAGCACAGGGCATCACATGATCTCCAAATATATTTCCATCGAAAACCTTTGAGCAAGCAAAACACGGTGCCGACACCGAGAATAATGGAACACCCAATCTAAAATAATAATAATAATAATAATAATAATAATTGTATAAGGTAGCTCCCGCTGAACTATCATCCGGATCCCAAGGTGCACACTCATCGTTGGAAGAACAACTAGAGGGGCTCTCCAGCCCGATAGAGTCAGCTCGCAGGATTGACCAAGTAAGACTCTCCACAAAGGAGATCGTACACCTATAAATAGAAGATAAAGTACAACAAAAAGGAGGTTAGACACACAAGTTGTTACACTCTCTTTATTCCTATAAGTACACTTTCTCTCACTATAAACACATCCTAACTTGAGCTTTGGAGGGGGGGTGCCTCAAGCCACCCCGATAGGTAGTTTACGTGTGCTGCCTTGCGTAGGTCGTCGACGGGACCAAGTCCATACCAGCAGAACCCTTGGATCAAAACCTTGAACAATTGGCGTAAGATGGAGGGCTAGGATCATCTAATCTGAGGTTCACCGGCTGAGCAAGGGACTATTTGAAAGACCGCTAAGGCCGGTGAGGAAGCTATGCAAACACCGGTTTCTAAGATTAGTGACTGTAAACATCTAAAAATGTCTCCCCAAAACCAAACCCGATGATGAACACCTTTCACCTCCGTTATTAGTCGGGTTGAGTATTTAACCTTTGGAGTACATGAATCCATGTTTTATCCAATATATTTCATGAATCAATCAAATCTAGCTCAAATCCCTAAACCATAACCTATTTTCCACTTTTCGTATCCACATCACAAAACCGAGCGGAACTGATTTTATGGGTTTATAATTTTGATCCAACTATTATTTGGTTGAATAGGCCTTTGAATAAGCTTTCCAAGCATATATCATAAGCCCAATTTCGAGCTATAACGAAAAAAAGATATGAGCAAAACACTAAACTCGGCCAAAAAACAAAACCTTTCCACTAAAACAGACATATCATAAAATCTAAAAATTATTTTGACCTTATTCTAATTGATTTTTAAAGTAGACGGTATAAAATTTCCAATGATATATTATATGCCTTATTCCGAGTTACGGATCAAAAGTTATCGCAATTTTAAAAACGGGTAAAAAAAGTGGAAATACCGCGCACAGTGCAAAAGCACCGTGTCACGGCGCCTGATGACGTGGCACGGTGCCTGGTGTCGTGACACGGTGCTTTTCATCGTGTAACGATGCTGTTTTTGAAGTTTTTTCGCGTCAAATTCCATCGTGGCACGGTACCTATTGCCGTGGCACAGTACCTGCTGCCGTGACACTGTATTTCTCACCGTGTCACGGTGCTTTTTCCGTGTAATTTCCACGTTTTCTTATACCGTGACACGATATGTGTGCCGTGTCGCGGAATTTTCTCGTGTCTTTTCCGCGTAAACTCTTCACGCGCTTTCACTTCTTGTAGGTCAAATATGTCCCGCGTCACTCCAATTTTCCCCGCGTCACGGGATTTTCCCTCGTGTGACGGTGTTCTCTGCCGTGTCGCGGTGCTTTTTTTTAGGGTTTTTATCTCTTTAGGGTTCCATGTGTTCCCTCTGCTCATTTTCCCTATAAATACCCCCCTCCATTCTGCAGTTCGGGGCATCTAATCCTTCTCTCTTTCTCTCTTTTACACAAAAAATCATTCTCTTCTCTCTCTATAATATTCTACGCCTTAAACCTATATTCCTAATTATACCATTCTCCCTTAAGCACTCTAAGGAGTCCATACAACACCCGAAATTCTATACTTAAACCAAGGCTTGAAAGGTATAATAACTGAGGGTTTTTACCAAATCAAATCTACATTTATTTAATTTAATATTCATTTGCTTTATATTTTTTATTGAAGTTACTAACAATTTATTCATGATGTAGCAATTTAAAGGAACGCGCGGAATGTGAGTAATAAATTAATTTAATTACTCTTATTTTATTTTCTTATTGCTAGCATCATGATTATTAGGTTTATTTATTATTTGATTTAACTAACACTATTATTGTTAAAATAGCTTCTATTATTACGTTTTATTTTATTATATTTTTTATGATCACCAAATTGCATGTTTAAAGGGAATATGTAATTGAAAATCACCCCTTATAAGATAATTTGGACAATCGGTTTAGGTTCCTTTTTAATCTTGTTATTAATCAAAGTGATCATTAATATTTTAGAATAATGTGTTGCATTAATATTAAACCAATTTAGCCAAATAATAGTTTGGAGCAAATTGAATCTTTGTTTGCATGCCTTTGAGATCGCAGGAATCATTTTTAACTATAATAATCGAGTAGAGGCCAATATGGGCGAATGTGACTCCATGACTTACTTCGTACCATTATCCTGATCCTCCTTTCGTGGTTCCAAACCACATGGAGTAAGTAATCTCATGGATTATGAATGGGGTGTAACCTTCACGGGCCAATCGTTGTTGCCTATTGTTGTCCCTTAATCGTGGTTGCCTTTTATGATCCGTGAACGGTTTACAAGTTCCTTAAAAACTTTTCTTTGTCCCTAATCGTATATGTCAATTCCCACTTCTTATGACTGCCAAGCATATTCACACATGCTTTTACGTAGACGTACTTCGAACGACGCCTACAATTTGGCGACTCCACTGGGGAGGATTCTTGGTTATTTATCGATTTAAGTGATCGGTATTTAATTAAGATGAGTGGATGAGACTTGAAAGATTCTTGAAAATATTCCTGTGATTAAATTGGAATTTTTGCATAAGCATAGAAGTTTTAACGTCGCATTTAGGTATGTCCCGTAGGAAAAATTGAATAACTTGATTGCGTACGAAGGAAAACATGCCACCAGTCAGATTTTCTGACTGCCGTGCCACGGCAGATTCTATCGTGTCACTATGCAGTACACCGTCACGCAGTGTGCAGCATCATGACACGGTGCTCTCTGCCATGTCATGGTAGTTCTTAAATTAGTTCGGTGGTGTAGACATCTACTTTTAGCCTCCTGTCCTGACAAGAAGTGCAATGACGATAAATAAAACCATATTCGTGTTGGATCGAAGTGAAGAATACTTATGGATAACTGGTTAAGCCACAAAACAAAAAAGACTAGCCCAAATTGTAGAAAAAGCTAAAACAAAGGTCAAATTAACTAAACCCGATGATAATAAGGTTTAAGCCCGTGCTTAAACCCTAATAATGACGAATTTAGGAGCGCCTAGGTTAAATCTTAGTGCTGCCGCTACAAAAGCAGCGCGCATCACAAAGAGTCGCGCTGGGCTGCCGTGCGCAAATAATTCAATTGCGCGCGACACCCAGTGCAACTTTCGGAGTTGCGCTGCGGAAGATTCAGAATTATTCGAAATTATACAGAAAATATAAATCGAATCTTACCATAAAGCCGCGCGCAAGACAATTAGTTACGCTGCTCATAGCAGCGCAACTCTATAACTTGCGCTGGTATGCCGCACACAACTCAATCTTTGGCGCACGACACCTGCTGCGGCAGAATGCTCGAAACCCTAAACCTAATCATTCCCTATAAATACGAGCTTAAACCGAGGCTTAGGGAGACAAAAATTAACCTAAAACTCTGGCGAAATAACTTATGAACTTGTGCAACCTAGCCCTCTTGTCCCAAACACTCACCCTTTCGATACTTTGTTACTATGCTGGAGGTTCCCCAATAAGAAGGAGTACATAAGTGTTCTAAACGGAGATCTAGTAAAGAGAAGTGATAAATTCCCGAGCACTTAGTTAAATCACCTTTATTTTCTTGTTTAAAAGGTCTTAAATTAATTAATTAGTGTCGCTTGATAACCTATAAAATAATTAATTAATCAATTCCACGTATTATCTTGCGTTAAATAAAGATTAGAATTGAATTAAATAATTGCTGGTTGATCACTTAAGCCAAGGCGAATCTTGTTTATTTTCTTGTCCCCTTCAAGAATTTAATTAAATAAGAATAACGACATTACGATATAATTCCTACGTGAATTAATGCTTGTAAATAAAATCAACTAACATAGTTTTAGGTATCGCGTTGCATATATTGTTTGGTGATGAAATTGTAAAAAGGGAAGAGCTAGTAGAGGTCGTACTAGGGCTAGAATAGCGATTCCTCCCTAAAAGGAACGTTATTTTAGTACCCTTGCTCCCGAACTCATTTCTGGTTTATAAACCAATTTGGGCATGGGGAAACTTATGATTCGTGCTAATTATTCCATGAATTACACATGGAAGAAAGACATGCACGAGCTTTATGATTCATCCTAAAACTCATTGACGACTCCTACTTGTTTCTTACAAAAAAGCGTGATGATAGAATAAATTCTAATTCAAGGTCCCCCAAACAGCCAGGAATTCAAATCCTACTACACCCTAACAAGTGTAAAGTCCTAGGCTTTTAAGTGGCCAAGGGCATTTAAGGAGAGTACCCCTTACGATGGGATCACCCTCCTTACAGGTGGCTTTATTTTTTTCTCACAGTCAGCTTTCTTCAATTTTTCTGAAAAAACGTGTGTGTTCTACATACGTCTTAGCCCCGGTAGATTTAAGCTCTATCAACCAAAACACGCTCATGGCAATAAGGTTTCATCCGAGTTTTCAATTCCACCCAAACCATGGAGTCGAGTTCGATTTCATCACGAACTCGCGGAGCCGCCCGTTGGCATACACCCTCAAGGGAGGCTGCCTTGCTGACGCGTCCAAACTCTTAACCATGGTACCCTTTTGACACCAAATAAACCTGACCATAGTGTTGACTTTAGGTTGCGAACTCTTCTTTTCATTATTGTGCCTACGTGTTTTATGTGTATATATTTGGTCGTTTTGATCCTAACCTTAATGATCTTTGTTTGTCTATGGTGGATTATTTTATGACTAACGATTGTTAATGGACCGTACTCACTTAGTAATTAGCGCAAATTAAAAAAAAAATTGTCATGCCACGTCAGCATCCACCGCGTCGCAAGAATGTTTACCGTGTCACGGCAATTTTCACCGTGGCACGATTGATTTCCAGCAAAAAAAAAATTATCGTGCCACGTCAGCATCCACCGCGCTGTGGGAATGTTTACCGTGTCACGACAATTTTCACTGTGGCACGGTGGATTTCCAGCAAAAAAAAATGGTAGGCTGTCGTACACCTGTCAAAAATAAATTCCTAAAGAATCCAACTAACAATGTAGAAGGGTAAGCAGTGTCGAATCCACGGAGAGATAGCTATTTAATCGAACCTCTAAGAATTATGTCACAAAATTCGGATAGAAAATTAGTCTAAATTAAGATAGAAATAAAACAATTGATAAAAAGACCTAGGGTTATGATTCACCATGTTTATGGCTCTAAATCTATCAAATATCAGTAACAATTCAATCAATCAATTATCTCAATTCAACATATGCCGTATGATCGCTAACATAATAAGAATTGCTAATTGTATGGAACCTCTAAACGTAAGATCTTCCGATTCAAACTCTTATTAACATGAATTAATCAAACAATTGATCAGGTTGCAAGATTAACAATAAAACACTATCAAATTAGAGAAATTAATAATCAAAATATTAAAAACATCAATCAAGATTCATTGTATAAACATGGATTCCCAAACCCTAAAAATAAACTACTCTAGCATGAAATAAATAATAAAAACTAAATCTAATGAAGAAAGCATAATAAAAATAAAGAACTAAAATTACCTCTATAAATTAAAGTAAAAAAATTCATAAACAAATCCATGGAGGAATCCATGGAGTTGTTCATGAAAAACTAGGGCTAGGGAGAAAACTAAAACGAACGTAAAATAAAAGGTATAAAAAGGCATAAGGGAAAAATAATATCCATTGGAGTATTTATATTATCCTAAAACTAATCTAAAGATAATCATAGAAAATAAATAAGAAAATAATACATACATAGTTGCATTACTATTGGGCGATAGATCATGATGTGGCACGAAGATGATCGATGCAATCGAGGAACGAGTGAAGATATGTAGCGACAAAGCCTGGTGGACTGCTTTGGCTGCTCGGCAGAACGTGCGGCCACCAGGTTGGTGGCTGCGCCCTGGCAGTAAAAGCAGGGAGGATCGAGTGGGCGCGGGGTTTGGTCGCAGGGTACATAGCTTGGTTTTCAGGCACCTTAGGGTGCTTATTTGGTGTAGTTTCAGGGGCAGTTGTTGGTTCGTTTCAGGGAGGTTTTTGGGTGAAAGTTTAGGAGACTTTCAGTCGCGAATCGGGTGTGTTTAAGGCGTATTTTCTGGTGTGTTTTAGGCGGGTTCTACAGTCTATTCAGTGGTATTTGGGGCGTGTTTTCAGTGTTTCAGAGGTGGTTCCTTCTTGGTTTCTATTTCGGGTTTCGGTGATCAATATTTGCAGCGATTTTTCGAGTGAGTTTACAAGCATTCTTTTAGTTTTTCCTCAAATTTTGGTGGCTGTTTTTGACGTCATTGGAGGTCATTATTCAGGCAAATTTTTCAGCCATTTGTCAAGGTTTTTTTGTTACATGTTTGGTGTAGTTTTGGGGGCTATCTTGGAGCAGTTTTGGGTGCTGTTTTACAGCAGTATCTGGTGTAGTTTCAGCAGCACTTGGGTGTTACTTTGGGTCCTCTTGGGTGCTATTTTGTTGGTACATTTTCAGGCGTATTTTAGGTATGTTTTCGAGCATTTTGGATCTGGGTTAAGTCTGGTTGTGGCCTGGTTTTCTGGTAATTTTTGGTCAGTTGTTCTGGTGCGTTTTGGGAGGTGTTTTTGGTGTGTTTTTCAGGCAGCTTTATAGAGGTTTAAGTTGAAGTTTCCAACTCATTTTCTGGTCTCTTTGGAGGTTATTTGCAACGTTTATTTATTTGTTTTTTTTGTTATATTTGGTAGTTTTTGTCTCGTATCGGTTTTGTTGGTGTTTCTTGCGGCTTTAGTAGTTTTGGTTGGTGCATGTCAACTATGCCGACTGCCTTTATGAAGTTCCATTGTCCTTTTGTGGGTCTTAGTGATTGTCGAGATGGGATTGGAAATGGCCTTACTCGACGTTCTCTAATAAAACATCTTAGTGATCGTCATTGTTGTATCAGTGCGCGAGATATCACCCGATATTCTCTTACTTCTAAATTTTCTATTTATAATGAGGCAGAAGTGAATTTTAGGCGTATGGGGATTTGGTTAAGTGGAGTTTGACTCAAAACATACATGGTACGTTCTATGTGTTTTCGTGGTAGCGGTGAGGATGTGACACCCCCTAATGAAGGAGATGGTATTGTTCATTTTGTGTTTCATAATTTAACCAAGCCACAGTCTCCTTCTTCTTCAGCTCAAGTTGGGTAAATGGATGGTTTGACACGAGATCATAGCAGTGGTTTTGATGCGGCTGTCCTTGATTTTTTATTCTCTATGGGGTTTCGCTCTGTTAAGTTTATCCCTCCCAAGTGTCGTTTGGGGTTTTCTCGGGTTCTGAAAGGTGCTCTTGATAAGGTGTTCTCCAAGCCTTATGACATTTCTAATTGGGTCTCTTTATTGGTGTTACCTTTTTGCATCCAAAAAACCTTTTGTCAGCAGAGCAGTCGTGAGACTCGATCTTTGGTAAGACGTCGGCATCAAGAAGAGAGTATTTTTGTGCTATTTTTTCTTGGAGTGTAGCGGGTGGTAATTTGCAGCTTGTGAGGGAAATTTTGGCAAAGGATTCGCATACTTTGTCGGTGGTTGTTGATGAGGACCTTGATTTGGAATAGCATAACATTAACCAGTGTCGTTGGAAGATTTGCGATGGCCATTACACCGCTGCAGTTTTGGTCCTTTCTTCTTCAAGCATTCCTCCATATAACAACGCCACTCTTGCGGATTTACAGTCAAAGCACCCTTCGTCTCCTGCTCCATCATTACCTGATATTCCTGTTGATCACCTTCATCTCGTTGCGACTTCTGCTGTTGTTTTGGATAGGATTATGAGTTTCCCTCGTGGAACATCATGTGGTAGGGATGGTTTACGAGCTCAACATCTTATGGATTGCTTGTGTGGTGCAGCTTTGGCAGTCTCAGTGAGTTGGTTGACTCTATTACCGAGGTGGTTAATTTCTTTTTAGCTGGAAAATGTCTTAAGGAATTAGGAGAGTATATTGCTAGTGCTCCTCTTAAACCACTTGTCAATCCCGGTGGTGGTATTCGTCATATTGTTGTGGGTACAATTTGGCGGCATCTAGTTTTGAAGGTGGGTGTTGTTATGGTTGGTCAGTCTTTAGGGATTTACTTTAATGGTCTTCAATTTGGTGTTGGGGTCTCTCCAGGTGGTGAGGAATTCTTCATGTAGTTAATCAATTGATTAAGGACCGTGGTTCTGACTTTGGTCTTTCTATGTTACGTGAAGTACGTCGTCGTTGTCTAGGCATTTTGCGATGGGTTGAATTCTGCTATTCTAATCCAGCAAGATTATATTATGTGGACCAAACTTTATGGTCATCTCAAGGTGTGCACCAGGGTGATCCCCTTGGTCCTTTGCTTTTTACTTTGGTTTTACAACCCCTAGTGTGTAAAATCAAAGAGACTTTTGACGTATGTCTTCAAGCTTGGTATTTGGATCACGACACTATTATTGGTGACACGTTTCTTGTGAGGAAGGTTTTTTACAGTTAATTATAGAGGAAGGGCCTTGTTATAAGTTATGTCTTAATATGGAAAAAACTCAAGTTTTCTTGCCTACAGAAGACCCTTAAAGCAGCCATGAGGGTGTCTTTCTACCTAATATTGCTCGACCTTTGCGTGGTGTTAAGTTTCTTGGTGGTCTCGCTAATTCGAATTCTGTTTTTATTGGTGAGCTTTTGATGTAGAGGGTGACCAAGACCATTACCCTTACGGATAAGGTCGCTATGCTGGATGATCCTTAGTGTGAGCTTTTGTTACTTAGGTCATATACCGGAGTTTCTATACCCTACTTTGCATTACATACTTGTCCTCCTAGTACTTTAGAGGCAGCTCAACGCACTTTCAATGGAGCTCTTCGATCTTCCTTGGTGCGTATTGTTACTTCTTCGGGGCCTGGGTTTGGCGACTCGCAGTGGTGGATTGCCACTTTACCATTTGCGTTTGGATGGCTTGGTGTTTATTCCGCACGCAATGTTCATCACTATACTTTTTTTGCTTCTGGGTTGCAGTCTGCTGGGTTGAAGACACAACTTCT
This sequence comes from Chenopodium album, assembly GCF_948465745.1. NCBI lineage: Eukaryota > Viridiplantae > Streptophyta > Magnoliopsida > Caryophyllales > Amaranthaceae > Chenopodium > Chenopodium album. Next base: position 49,925,820 of record NC_137841.1, on the reverse strand, counting down.
ACGGCGTGCTGGTGTTATTGGTCTTGGACGAGCCTTTGAGGATGCAATGAATCTGTTTAATGGAACAGTGGAGTCTTACATATTGAGTAATCCTAGTGAGGTCGCTGCTCCTTAACTCGTGAAAAAATTTGCAGATATATATTTCATAAAGGTTACCGCTTCAGCAGAATCTACTTATTCTATAATTCCTCGACAATCAGCAATTTGGAAATCACAGCCAGGAGATCACACCTCTTCTTTTCTTAGGGAGATCCCTATTTCGGGGTTGGGTCAAACGATGAATTCCAAGACTTATCGCTTTATGTTGTGCTATCGGTTAGGTGTTCCGTTATTTTCTATCACGACGCCATGCTTTGCTTGTTCTAGGGTTTATATTGGGGATATTTTCGGTGATCACGTGGTGTCTTGTGCTAGTTATGTGGGCATTAAACATCGGCATAATGTTGTTTGGGATACCCTTTTTGATGTTTGCTATCGGTCAGGGATTTCAACTAGAAAGGAGGAGGACATTGGGTTATCTTGAGGGAACGACGGGGCTCTTAGACCAGAAAATGTGTTACTTTATTCATGGGATCGTGGTCGCGGTCTGTGTTGACTTGACAGGGTCTTCTCCTTTGACACATTCTGGGCTTTCTGACTTTGTTCCTAGACGGGTAGTGACTGATGCGGCTAATCGAAGCGGACCAAGTATGAATCCTGTTGTTGAGCAATTGGATATGGCTTCCTTCTTTTCTTTTTCACTTCTCTTGGGGAGTTAGAAAAGAACGTTGTTGCATTGCTGAATCGGATTCAGAAGTTCTCGAAGACTAAGGATATTTGGGCGCGTGCTACAACTACAATCATTACTAGGATTGGCTTTTCTATAGCTAGAGAATTGGGGGCTCAGATTGTATCTCGGCTTCCCACTAATTTTTTATAGGTTGTATAACTTTGTATGTTTTTGAGATATAATAATAATAATAATAATGATGATGATGATGATGATGACGATGATGATGATAATAATAATAATAATAATAATATTAATATTAATAATTATAGTTTTATTATTATTATTATTATTAATATTATTACTATTACTATTATTATTATTATTATTATTATTATTATTATTATTATTATTATTATTATAAAATATTTACAAAAACCTACAAATTCAATCAATTTACAAGAAATTAGCGGGGAGCCGAGATACAATCTTAGCCCCCACTCCTTTAGCTATAGCGAAAACAATCCTATTGAAGATGTAAGTAGCATAGCTACATGAGCCCCTATACCTTGAGTCCTTGGGAACGAGTGAACTCGATTAAACAACTAAACAACATTCTTTTCTAATTCCCAAAAAGAAGAGAACAATAAGGGAGGAAAACCATAAAATCTTTCCCTGCAATGCCCCCATACTTGTCCCGTTTCCGTTGGGCAGCAACCAATGCACAACACAACCTGGAAAAAAGTCAGAGAAGCCCAATTGTGTCAAAGAAAAAGACCCCGTCAATTCAACACACACATAAAGTCTTCTATCCCAAGAATAAAGCAACAAATCTGCAGGTCGAAGAGCCCCATCGTCGCCTCCAGTCAACCCAACGTTAACCTCCTTTCTCACTGAAATCCTGGACTGAAATAAAATATCAACAAGGGTGTCGTGAACAACATAATGCCGATGTTTAATACCCACCATCCCAGCACAGGGCATCACATGATCTCCAAATATATTCCCATCAAAAACCTTTGAGCAAGCAAAACACAGTGCCGACACCGAGAATAATGGAACACCCAATCTAAAAATAATAATAATACCAATAACAATAATAATAATAATAATAATAATAATAATAATAATAATAATAATAATAATAATAATAATAATAATAATAATAATAATAATAATAATAATTATAATTATAATAATAATAATAATAATATAATAATAATAATAATAATAATAATAATAATAATAATAATAATAATAATAATAATAATAATAATAATAATCTCAGGTTCACCAGCTGAGCAAGGGACTATTAGAAAGACCGCTAAGGCCATAGAGGAAGCTATGCAAACACCGATTTCTAAGATTAGTGACTGTAAACATCTAAAAATGTCTTCCCAAAACCAAACCCGATGATGAACACCTTTTACCTTCGTTATTGGTCAGGTTGAGTATATAATCTTTGAAGTGCTTAAATCCATGTTGTACACATTTCATGAACCAATCAAATCTAGCTCAAATCCCTAAACCATAACCTATTTTCCACTTTTCGTATCCACATCACAAAACTGAGCGGAACTGATTTTATGGGTATATAATTTTTATCCAATTATTATTTGGTTGAATAGGCCTTTTAATAAGCTTTCCAACCATATATGATAAGCCCAATTCCGATTTATAACGAAAAACAAATATGAGCACAACACTAAACTCGGCCCAAAACCAAAACCTTTCCACTAAAACAGACATATCATAAAATCTAAAAATATCTTTGACCTTATTCTAATTGATTTGGAAAGTAGACGGGATAAGCTTTCCAATGATATATTATATGCCTTATTCCGAGTTACGGATCAAAAGTTATCGCAATTTTAAAAACGGGTAAAAAAGTGGAATTACCGCGCACAGTGCAAAAGCACCGTATTACGGCGCCTGATGATGTGGCACAGTGCCTGGTGTCGTGACACAGTGCTTTACATCATGTCACGGTGCTGTTTTTGAAGCATTTTTGTGTCAAATTCCATCGTGGCACGGTACATGTTGCCGTGACACGGTACCTGCTGCCGTGACACGGTATTTCTCACCGTGTCACGGTGCTTTTTGTGTTTAATTTCCGCATTTTCTTATACCGTGACACAGTGTACTGTACCATGCCATGGTGGACACTGCCGTGTCACGGTACGTGTGCTGTGTCGCGGAATTTTCTCGGGTCTTTTACGCGTAAACCCTTCACGCGCTTTCACTTATCGTAGGTCAAATATGTCCCGCGTCACTCCAATTTTTCCCGCATCACGGGATTTTCCCTTGTCTGACGGTGCCTTCCCTCGTGTCACGGTGTTCTCTGCCGTGTGGTTGTGCTATTTTTTAGGGTTTTTATCTTTTTAGGGTTCCGTGTGTTTCCTCTGCTCATTTTCCCTAAAAATACCCCCCTCCATTCTGCAATTCGGGGCATCAAATCCTTCTCTCTTTCTCTCTTTTACACCAAAAATCATTCTCTTCTCTCTCTCTCATATTCTAAGCCTTAAACCTATATTCCTAATTATACCATTCTCCCTTAAGCACTCTAAGGAGTCCATACAACACCCGAAATTCTATACTTAAACCAAGGCGTGATAGGTATAATAACTGAGGGTTTGTACCAAATCAAATCTACATTTATTTAATTTAATTTTCATTTTGCTTTATAATTTTTATTGAAGTTACTAACAATTTATTAATGATGTAGCAATTTAAAGGAACACGCGGAATGTGAGTAATTAATAATAGCGTTAGTCAAATCAAATAATAAATAAATCTAATCACCATATTAATCGGCATATACAGAGTGATTTAGGATCGTAGAACGTCTTAAATCATTCTCCGTCTCTATCGACTAATTTCACTAACGTTTTTCAAACTGGCGTTTCTACAAACTCAGTCAAAGTGGGGGCTTTTATAGACACCTAAAAAATGTCTCCCCAAAACCAAACCCGATGATCAACACCTTTTACCGCCGTTATTGGTCGGGTTAAGTATTTAATATTTGGAGTGCTTAAATCCATGTTGTAGCTCATTTCCCTAAATCATAACCTATTTTCCACTTTTTATATCCACATCACAAAACTGAGCGGAACTGATTTTATGGCTATATAATTTTGATCCAATTATTATTTATTAGGATAGGCCTTTTAATAAGCTTTCCAACCATATATCATAAGCCCAATTCCGAGCTATAACGGAAAAGATATGAGCAAATTAAAACACTAAACTCGGCCCAAAACCGACACCCTTCCACTAAAACGGCCATATCTTAAAATATAAAAATCATTTTGACCTAATTCTAATTGATTTGGAAAGTAGAGTCGATCATATTTCCAATAATATATTATATGCCTTATTCTGAGTTACGGATCAAAAGTTATCGCAATTTTAAAAACGCGTGAAAAACTGGAATTACCGCACACAGTGCAAAAGCACCGTGTCACGACGCCTGATGACGTGGCACGGTGCCTGGTGCCGTGACACGGTGCTTTACATTGTGTCACAGTGCTGTTTTCGAAGTTTTTCGCGTCAAATTCCACCGTGGCACGGTACCTGTTGCCGTGACAAGGTACCTCCTGCCGTGACACGGTATTTCTCAGCGTGTCACGGTGCTTTTTCCGTGTAATTTCCGCATTATCGTATACCGTGATACGGTGTGCTACACCGTTTCACGATGGACACTGTCATGTCATGGTACATGTGTCGTGTCGCGGAATTTTCTCGTGTCTTTTCTGCGTAAACCCTTCACGCGCTTTCACTTCCTGTAGGTCAAATATGTCCCGCGTCACTCCAATTATCCCCACGTCACGGGATTTTTCCCTGTCTGACGATGCCTTCCTCCATCTAACGGTGCCTGGCACCATGTCATGGTGTTCTCTGCCATGTCGTGGTGCTATTTTTTAGGGTTTTTATTTTTTTAGGGTTCCGTGTGTTCCCTCTGCTCATTTTCCCTATAAATACCCCCCTCCTTTCTGCAGTTCAGGGCATCAATTCCTTCTTTCTTTCTCTCTTTTACACCAAAAATCATTCTCTTCTCTCTCTCTCATATTCTAAGCCTTAAACCTATTTTCCTAATTATATCATTCTCCCTTAAGCACTCTATGGAGTCCATACAACACTCGAAGTTCTATACTTAAACCAAGGCATGAAAGGTATAATAACTGAGGGTTTGTACCAAATCAAATCTACATTTTTTTAATTTAATTTTCATTTGATTTATATTTTTTATTGAAGTTACTAACAATTTATTCATGATGTAGCAATTTAAAGGCGCGGAATGTGAGTAATTAATTAAATTAATTACTCTTATTTTATTTTCTTATTCCTAGCATAATGATTAGGTTTATTTATTATTTGATTTGACTAACCCTAGTATTGTTAAATTGCTTCCAATATTAATTTTTATTCTATTATATTTTTTATGGTCACCATATTGCATGTTTAAATGGAATATGTAATTGAAAATCATGTCTAATAAGATAATTTGGACAACCGGTTTAAGTTCCTTTTTAGTCTTGTTATTAATCGAAGTGATCATTAATATTTTAGAATAATGTGTTGCATTAATATTAAACCAATTTAGCCTAATAATAGTTTGGAGCAAATTGAATCTTTGTTTGCATGCCTTTGAGAACGCATGAATCATTTTTCACTATAAGAATCGAGTAGAGGCCAATACGGGCGAATGTGACTCCATGACTCACTTCGTACCATCATCCTCAATCCTCCTTTTGTGGTTCCGAACCATATGGAGGTATTTAACTCATGGATTATGAATGGGGTGTAACCTTCACGGGTTAATTGTTGTTGCCTATCGTTGTCCGTTAATCGTGGTTGCCTTTTAAGATCCGTGAACGGTTTACAAGTTCCTTAAAAACTTGTTGGCGGCTCCCTACTTTGCTTTGTCCCTAATCGTATATGTCAATTCCCACTTCCCATGAGTGCCACGCATATTCACACATGATTTTATGTAGGCGCACTTCGAACGACGCCTCAGTGATGCTAACCAAACACCACAAAAACAGCATAAGTAAACCTTTATCTGAAAGGTTCGGCCGAAAAAACCCAAATCTAGCATTTCCCAAAAATCTAAATCCATCGGACCGATGCCTGCTACAAGCTAAGCGGCGAGAAAAAAATCAAATCTAGAAGGGTCTAGTTCTTCTTTTAGGTTCGGAATGCCACTGCAGAAACCTACTTTTGGCCACTTGTCCCGAAAGGAAGTGCGATGATGTTACAAAAAACCGTTCTTCATGATAGATCAAATTTGAAGTGTTTTATGGACTACGAGATGCATTATGAAGTAATTTAAAACCCATATTTGAGATCAAGTTATCTTATATCCTTGTCCAATTATAATTAGGGCTAAAACGTGCTCATACATGTTTAAACCTGATTAATAACGGACCCAAATGCGGCAAATGCAATGATTCAATCCAATGGATCTTATATTGTTGAAACCGAGCCAAAATAAATGGATATACCTTTAAAAGATCTTTCCAACGGTATATTATAAGCCTAATTCCTAGCTAAAACGAAGAAGTTATGATCAAAACACTAAACCGGGCCCTAAAACCGACACCCTTTCACTCCAACGGCCGTATCTTTTGATCAATAATAGATTTTAAAGTAATTAGATGGAAATTAGAAAGTAGACATTTGGATCTTTCCAATGATATCTCACACACCTAAATCCAACATTGCAATCAAAAGTTATGGATGTTTTAAAAACACGTTTTCGTATTAGGCAAACCGCATCCCAGCGCAACTCAGTAAGTTGCGCGCACCTGGCTCCCGCAACGCATTGAGATGCGCGCGGAACCCAGTTATGCGCACCACCTGACGGCGCAGCTCTAAAACCCTAAACTTAGATTCCTGCGCTTATAAATAGGGCTCTTCGTTATGCATTACGGGGACCGAAAAATCAGAATTAAAACCCCTAGTATATATTCTCAAAACCCTAATCTCTCAAGTTCTCTTACTATCATACTACTTTTCTTCTCTCTTCCCAAATACTTTCCAACCCTAATTGAATCCATTGAAGTCATTGGAGGTACAAAGAAGAAAGAAAGTCCATAGACACATTAAAGTATTAAACGGAGATTTAACATAAAAGAAGAACGATTAGTTTCCTAAACACTTAGAAAATCACTTTTCTTTTATTGTTTAAATAACTTTAATTGAATAACTGGTGTTATTTGATCGCTTTAAAAAAAATTTAATTAATTGATCCACATAGTTTTCTTTCGTTAATCAATACTAGAATTTGATAATTAATTGTTGTTTTATCTCTTAAGACAAGGCGAATATTGTTTATTTTGTTCTTTTAACGAATATTGATTAAACAAAGAATAAAGACTTTTGCAATGTAATTCCTACGTGATTGACCCTTATAAATAAAATCAACTAACTTAGTTTTTAGGAGCCACGTTGCATATATTGATTGGTGATGAAATTGTTAAAAAGGAAGAGCTAGTAGAGGCCGTAACTAGGGCTAGAATAGCGATTCCTCCCTAAAAGTAACGATATTTTAGTACCCTCGCTCCCGAACTCATTTCTAGTATACGTAGACCAATTTGGGCATTGTAAGGAGGGTGTTCCCATCGTAGGGGATCCTTCCTTAGATGCCCATGGACCTTTAAAAGCCTAGGACTTTACACTTGTTAGGGTGTATTAGGATTTGAGTTCCTAACTGTTTGGGAGACCTTGAATTAGAATTTATTCTATCATTACGGTTTTTTTGTAAGAAACAAGTAGGAGTCACAAATGAGTTTTGGGAAAACTCAAAAACCTCATTCATGTCTTACCCCCATGTGGAGTTCATGGGATAATTAGCACAAATCGTAAGTTTATCCATGCCCAAATTGGTCTACATAAACTAGAAATGAATTCGGGACCGAGGGTACTAAAATAGCGTTCCCATTAAAGGAGAATCGCTGATCGGGATAGGATAGGTCGTTAAACTACCACCCTAATCAAATTAACAATTTATAAAGCCTAAGCCTACACTAAGCTAGTTAGTAGCAAGTAAAGGTTCGAACCACTAGGGAAGCACGCTAATTCAACACCAAATATCACTAATTCAAGAGTAAAAAGGGGATTGTTTTGTTGGATTTGTTGATTGGAACACTAAAACTACAAGTAAGCAAGAAAATGATGATTAAAATCAATAGAAAATTACGCTAGGGATTCGGGGGTGTCCAATATGATTAGAAAGAGGAGAATAATGGTGATTATCATGAAACATATGCCAAATAACACAAGGTTCTACCTAAACAATTCATCCTCATGCAATAGTCTAGGCAAATCAATGAAAGAGGTCTCCCCTAATAAGGATCATCCTCATGCATCCTATTAGTTACAATCAAATCAAGAGAATAAAGAAGCACAATCCATAAAAACTCCACTTTAATAACTCATTCTCATGCAATCATTAAAATAAAGGTGATCCTAATCTAATTCAAATCACTTTCATGCATTTAAACTAGAAAACATCAAATAGAGTGCAACAATAATCCCAAGCTAATAAAAATCATGTCTTTCATCAATATATGGCATAAGTTCAATCCAACCATCATCATTCATCCATCATTCAATACATATCTTCCACTCCCTTCCCCTAGCTAAGAGTTTAGCCTAGAGAAGGGAGATTAAACATAATATCAAAACTAGACATAAACACAAAAAACTCAAAACAAGACATGATTGAAATATATGAAATCAATAACAACAAGATAAACTAATAAGAAAGACAAAAATAAGTAATAATAAAGAAAATAAATAATATCAAAGGAAAGGAGAAGAGATTACTAAAGAAAGGATTGAAGAAAGATGAAAACTTGGATGCTTGCTTGATTGATGGAAGATTAAAGCTTGAGCAAAGTTAAATAAAATAAAGGAAGCTTGAATAACAATCTATTTTCTCTCTCTATATTAGGCTAATGTTCTATGGAATTAGTACTAAGAGTCCCGTCTATATATATGTGGCTCCACCCAAAAGAAAGAGACTTGGACAACAAGGCGCAAATAAATCGTAAACCCAGTCGTGCGCGCCCGCACATGAGTCTTGTGCGCCCGCACACAATGTGTGTGCGCCCTCTCATCGTAGTGCGCGGCCGTAACTTTGAGGGTACGTGGAAAATGAGCGCGCCCGCACATGAGTCCTGCGCGCCCGCGCATAGGTGTGTGCGCCCGCACAAAGGTCGCGCGTAGGGTCGCGCAAACTCTCTGGTTTTGCTCTGTTTCTTCAGTCTGGCTGTGCGGGTTCTGACAGGGCTGCGCGCCCGCACAGCCTTACATGTGCGCCCGCACAGAAGCCGCACAGCACCCCGCGCACAACAGATAGCTTGGCTTCTTGATATCCTCTTTCTTTCGGCACATAATACCTACAAAACCAAAGCATGGAGATCAAAATAAAAACAAAGCGAGAAGACTAAGAGAAGGGAAGATAAGGGAGAAAAGGAAAAAGGAAGCAAAACTGAGTAAAAATGCTTAGAAAAAGGGCCAAACAAGCGCAAATGAGGGGAAAATCCTTAGAGAAAAAGGATAAAAGAGTGGCATAAATGCCACTCATCAATCGCTATTCTAGCCCTAGTGCAGCCTCTACTAGCTCTTCCTTTTTCACAATTTCATCACCAAATAATATACGCAATGCGATACCTAAAATAAACAAGATTTGCCTTAGCTTAAGTGATCAATCAATCAATTAATTATTCAATTCTAATCTTATTTAACGCAAGATACTATGTGGAATAAATTAATTAAATATCCTTTTAAAGTGGTCAAACTACACTAATTTATTGATTAAGGTTCTTTTAAACAAGAAAAGTAGATATGATTTATCTAAGTGCTAGGGAATTTACCACTTCTCTTTTCTAGATCTCCGTTCAGAACACTTATGGACTCCTTCTTGTACGGGAACCTCCATCGTAATAACAAAGATTAAGAGGGGTGAGTGTTTAGGACAAAAGGGTTTGGTAGCACAAATTAACAAGATTTTCTGCCAGAGTTTTAGGTTAAATTCTTTATGTTTAAGCCTCGTATTAAGCCCCTATTTATAGGGAATGGATGCAATTAGGGTTTTAAGCATTCTGCCGCAGCAGGTGTCGCGCGCATCTGGATGAGTTGCGAGCTGCATCCCAGCGTAAGTAATTTAGTTTAGTTGCTATGGTAAGTGTAACTGGATGTCTTGCACGCGACATTATGGTATGATTTGATTTTATATTTTTATGAAATTCAGAATCTCCCATGAGCGCATCTTATGAAGTTGCGCTGGGTGTTGCGTGCGCCAGACCAGCGCGACTCATTGAGATGCGCACGGCTTTTTCTGCGGTAGAATTAAATTTAACCAGGGCGCCTCTATATCCGTCATTATTGGGTCTAAAGCACGGCATAAGCCTAAGACCTTGTTTGTATTTGTTTTTGGGTTAGGCTAGTCTTTTTGTGTCGTTGCGGTTTAACCAGTCATCCATAAGCATTCTTTACTTCGATCCAACACGAAGATGGTTTTATTTATCGTCATTACACTTCCTGTCGGGACAGGATGCCAAAAGTAGATGTCTACAGTTATCCCCCACTTTGATCGAGTCTGGAATAGACGAGGATCAAAGCAGTTAAGGAAATAAATCCGAGACTTATTCTGCGAAGTTCTCAAAGAGTAGAGAATCTTTCAGAAATGTTAGGGATGTCGAAACGATCCTTGATTCGCTAAGTGTTTGAAACAAGTAGCTATTAAGGCTAGAGAAAATATTTTCTATTCTTAACGCGCTGAAGAATCTAGGTTGATCCTTTACAATTGTAGAACGCTTTTACATGTAAAGGTGTTCTGGGTGATGTCATGTCTGAGAAGAGATCGGTTTAAAAAGGATTAAAAGGGGTTGATGTCCTCCCAATCATGTCATCGTTGGTCTAAAGTCCCTAGATACGTTATTGAAAATTTAGCCTGATTTTAACAATTTGAAAAGGTGATAAAAAGAATTTTTCGGCTTTCGCATCCTTCGGCTTTAGCAGCCTTTCGACTTTTGCAGCCTAAACCTTTCAGCTTTCGCAGTCGGAATAAAGTTCTTGATAATCCGCTTGTTAAAACGCAATACTCGATGTCCATAAGATAGAAATACATGTCTCAGGACTGGAGGTATATATCCAAATCTAGTGAGAAAGAAGAAAATCGGCAACTCTCTCAGCAGTTTTGGCAACAAGATGAGTAAACGTATCTCAGGATTAGGGTCCTGGTGACTACATAGGTGCGACATCGTCTCGTCGCTCTTTATATACAGGGGGTGGACGACACCCTTACTGTCCGGTAAGCTAGTAAGCTCACTAACTACCGTATTTGCTTCCAATCAAGAAGTGCTTGTTCTTGAATGGTTCGGTGTGCCTATCAACTCGTGAGCTAACGCCTAAAGTAAAGTAATTTTCTAACTTTTAGTTCCGAAAGGTAGATCTCGCAAAGTTGGGGAAGAAGTGAAATTTACACAACACCTACGCCATACAATTTTACGCTGTATGATAACGCCTTGCATTTTTACGCTGCATGAATTAGTACAAAACTAACTTAAGGTAACACCACATGGTATCACTTTCAAGGCTAGATACATAACTAATTTATAAGTAACACTATTGTAACACTTTGATATTATGTAACACTTGATGGTAACACTTTGATATTAAGCAGCACTTGATTGTAGCACTATTAAAACAGGTAACATTTTGTGGTAACATTAACATGTGTTACCCTTATTTATTGAGAAAGATAAAAAATAAACTTTCATTAAAAATAAGTGTGTTAATTAATTCTCAGTTTTTTTTTTTTTTACAAGAATTAATTCCTAATTTTGACAATTCATTTATGTACTAGGTTTATTATTGACACCAAAGAAATATATATAATACAAAATAAAATTTAGAGAAAAAAATTTCAAAACCTCCAAAGAAAAAAATAACAAAACGGATTCATGAATTTCCTCCTTCCAGGGCCATCGAAAATCTCTGACCTAAGTTCGTTTATCGTCTTGCGCACGGCCACAAGTTTATAACAGTTCGTTCTTCAGTTGAAAATTCAGTTCATTAGTGTTGGATTGTGATACGACCTTAAATATGAGCATAGTCTTGGAGAGCACTGTTCCATTGAATTCTGATGAGAAAACAATGAGAGCTGAGCTGGCAGAGCCAAGGGAGGGAATGACAGCTCAGCAAAGTTTGTTAGGAAGGGAATAATTAAGTTCACTGAATTTAAGAAAAAGAATCTTTCTGTTATTTTTATTCTTGTTCTGTTTTTGGTTTTGTAAGGCTATTTAAGCCATAGTGATGATGTAATAACTTTTTATGCTGAATGAAAATCTTATTCCCTTCTCTCTCTAAACTCTCTCATACTCCATTGTTAATACTGTTACATTGATTAATTCTCTCGAGATTTCCTTTCATTTCTAGATTATCTCTGAGATTAATTGATCCAGCTCTCATCCATTAATTTGGGTTGAGCTTGGGCTAGTTGAATCTGAGAAATTGCAACACTGGTATTAGAGATATACGATTCTCGGCTCCAGTATGCCTCCCAAGAAGAACACTGAGCAGATCCCTGAGGATACAGACCCAGTCACATCTAGTGATTTGCAGAAGTTAGAGGTAACTCTCAAGTCCCTTATGGAAGAACTGAACAAACAAATGATTGAAAATTATAACAATAATAGTCTAAATACAAGCCAGAACACTAAATCAATTGCTGAATTACATGATTTAATGGTTGGGTTGTCTGTACAAGTTACTAAACTTGTTTCTGAGGTTAGCTCACCTGAGAAATCACCTCTGAAATCATTCGATAAGTCTTTCCAGATGACTAATGGTAGTAATGATCAGGGTTCACCCTTCCAGTTTTCCACTAGACTCACCAAAATTGAATTTCCAAAATTTAATGGTGATGATTTGAAATCATGGCTGTAATGATGTAATCAATTTTTTGAACTGGATGGCATTCCTGATGCTAAAAAACTGAAGTTAGCAGCTATCCATCTAGAGGGTAGAGCTTTGCTTTGGCATCAGAATTTCATGAAGGATAACAATCCTTGTAGTTGGAATGAATATGTTCAGAGTATCACTGCTCGATTTGGGGAAATTTATGATGACCCGATGGCTGATCTTAAGGCACTCAAGCAGACTGGTACTATACAAGAGTACCATGATGCATTCGATGCCTTAGCTAGCAGATTAAATCTCTCTCAGGAGTATTTAGTCAGCTGTTACTTGGGTGGATTGGAGGAAGAAACCCAGTTGGCTGTAAGAATGTTTTCACCTACAACCATACAACAATCACATTGCTTAGCCAAGCTGCAAGAGGCTGTTATCAAGGCTAAGAAACCCAAACCCCTTTTACCTACCCCAAAATTCAACACCCATTCCCAAGGATATCTTCCACTTGGAGATGGACCAATTCCACCTTTCACAAACCAAACAGCACCCTAAACACAACCTTAAACACAAACACTACCCCAAACACTATCAGGAGAACTTTAATAGCTCAAGAGATGAATGAGAAGAGAGCCAAAGGGCTATGTTTCTGGTGCAATGAAAAATATGAGTTTGGCCATGTGTGCAAGGGTAAGAAACCTAGATTGTACCATATTGAGGTCGGGGATGACTCTGGGGAGGAAGATGAACAGGAAGATAGTGAAGAAATAGGAGAGGATGTGGAATGTGCTCAGATCTCCTTGCAGGCTTTGGATGGAAACGCTACCTTCCATACTATGAGGTTGATGGGTAATTATGGAAAAAAATCTATACACATTCTCTTAGATAGTGGGAGTACACACAACTTTATTGATACTTCTACTGCCCTTAAATCACACTACAGAGTTGATAGCATCTCACCAAGATGGGTGAAGGTGGCAGATGGAGGAAAAATCAAGTGTGAAACAATGATTAAGGGTTTTGAGTGGAAAATGCAAGGGTACAAGTTTACTGCAGACTTACTACTTCTACCCTTGAGTGGCAGCAACATGGTATTGGGGATCCAATGGTTTTCATTGTTGGGACCAATTCTATGGGATTTCAAGAATCTTACCATGGAATTCAAGCTGAACCAGCAGAAGGTTAAGCTCAGAGGTGCAACCAGCAAGAAGATTAAGGGCATCCAAGCTGATCAACTACATAAGTTGATACAGCAGGAAGGGGAATTATCTATGTTGCAGTTATTACTAGAAGACTATGACATGAGGTTACAGTTAACTGAAATGCAGGGAGTTTGTGACAATCAACAATAGCAGGATGAATTGCAGGAGCTTCTGGCAGGATTTCCAGAAGTATTTGCTTCACCTAAGGGTCTGCCACCTCAGAGAGAGAAGTTTGATCACAAAATTCCTCTCAAAGATGGGGCTGATGCCATTAATCTCAGACCATATAGATACCCAGCCACCCAAAAAGATGTCATTGAAGAATTAATACAAGAACTAATGGATCAAGGTGTGATCAGGGACAGTAATAGCTCGTTTGCTGCCCCAATTGTGCTTGTGAAGAAAAAAGATGGTGGATGGAAGATGTGTGTTGACTATAGGGCCCTTAACAAAGCCACTATTAAAGATAAATTTCCAATTCCTGTCATTGAAGAACTATTGGATGAGTTGCAGGGCACTAAATATTTTTCTAAAATCGATCTCAAATCTGGTTACCATCAGATTAGAATGCACTCAGCTGACATACACAAAACTGCTTTTAAGACACACTTTAGTCATTTTGAGTACTTGGTAATGCCATTTGGCTTAACCAATGCTCCCTCTACCTTTCAGTCTCTAATGAATGTTGTTTTCAAACCCTTTCTTAGGAAGTTTGTGCTGGTATTTTTTGATGATATATTGATTTATAGTTCTAGCTGGCAAGAACACTTGGAGCACCTACAAGCTGTTCTATTAAGTATGAAAGCTCACTCTCTTCATGATAACTTAAAGAAATGTTCATTTGGGGCCTCTCAGATTCACTATCTAGGCCACATTATCTCTGAAGCTGGAGTTGCCACTGACCCTGATAAGATACAAGCTATAATCAATTGGCCCATGCCAAAAACTCTAAAGCAGTTGAGAGGGTTTTTGGGTCTTACAGGCTATTATAGAAGATTTATTCAAGACTATGGTAAGATAAGCAGACCTCTGACTAATCTGCTCAAGACATAATCCTTTTATTGGGATGACTCTGCCACTTTAGCTTTTGAAAATCTCAAGCATGCTATGACTACCCCACCTGTTCTAGCCTTGCCTTACTTCAATAGCTCTTTCACTATTGAAACAGATGCCTCTGGCTCAGACATTGGAGTTGTGTTAATGCAACATGGTCATCCCATTGCTTATTTTAGCAAGGCTCTATCTGACAAGAGTTTGCATTTATCTGCTTATGAAAGAGAACTGTTGGCTATTGTGTGGGCTATGCAAAAATGGCACCATTATTTAATGTTGCATCCCTTCACTAGCAGAACTGACCAGCAGAGTCTGAAATACTTGCTGGATAATAAGAAGTGGTGACCCCACCACAGCAAAAATGGTTATCTAAGCTTGCTGGGTTGGAGTATGTTATTGAGTACAAGCAAGGGAGTGAGAACAAAGCAGCTGATGCTCTATCTAGAATACCAGAACATGAGTTGTCTGCTTTGGTTGTCTCTGCTGGGAATTCTACTCTATGGGATGAAATACAGGATGGGTGGAATACAGACCCTAACATGGTGGATTTGATCAAAAGGCTTCAGGTGGACCCTAATAGGCACCCTCACTATACTTGGCAATACAATCAACTGAGAAGAAAAGGCAAACTAGTGGTGGGTTTTGTCCCAGCACTCAGGGATAAAATCTTGCTATGGTTACATAGCTCAGCTTCTGGTAGGCATTCTGGGGTAGAAGCTACTTACAGAAGAGTGAAAGCTTTATTTTATTGGGCAGGCTTGAAGAACTCTATTGTAGAGTTTATCAGGAAGTGTACTATTTGCCAAAAGTGTAAGTATGATCAAAGTGCCTCACCAGGACTCTTGCAACCCCTACCTATACCTAACAGAGTATGGGATGAAATCTCAATGGATTTCATTGAGGGTTTGCCAAACTCTCTAGGTAAACAAGTTATTATGGTGGTAGTGGACAGGCTGAGCAAGTATGCTCATTTTATTGCTCTCTCTCACCCATTTACAACACTCAAGGTAGCCCAAGCCTATCTGGATAATGTTCACAAGTTACATGGCTCTCCTAAGGTAATTATCTCTGATAGGGATAAAGTTTTTCTCAGAAATTTCTGGTTTGAACTTATGAGGTTGCAAGGTGTCTTACAAAAGCTTTCTACTGCTTACCACCCTCAGACAGATGGCCAAACGGAGGTGTTGAATAGATGTTTGGAATCATATCTAAGGTGCATGTGCATTGACTTTCCTCAAGAATGGGCTAGATGGCTTTCCCTAGCTGAATACTGGTATAATACTACATATCACTCTGCCACCAAGCTAACACCATATGAAGTTCTCTATGGTCAAGCCCCACCCCTTCATACCCCTTACTTAGCTGGAACTAGTGTGGTTGAAAGTGTAGACAGAAGTTTGCAAAAAAGGGAAGACACTATCAAGCTCCTGAAACAGCATCTGCAAACTGCTCAAAACAGGATGAAACAACAGGCTGACAGAAAGAGAAGTGAGAGGGAATTTCAGGTGGGAAGTTGGGTTTTTCTCAAATTACAACCTTACAGGCAGAGTTCTGTGGAGTCTAGGCAGAATCAAAAACTTGCTGCAAAGTATTATGGTCCATATGAAGTGATCAAGAGGGTAGGGCAGGTGGCTTATACCTTACAGCTTCCCAATTCTTCTAAAATTCACCCCACATTCCATGTCTCACAGCTTAAGAAATATGTGGGACCAGTGCCACCCACTGTTGATCCAACCCCACTATTTGTTCCTGTTCCAGACAGCCCTAAGGTTCCCATTCAAGTGATTGATAAGAGAAGTGTCAAAAGGCACAATCATGCTGTGGTGCAATGGTTGATTCAATGGTCTGAGTCAGGTCCTGAAGATGCCACGTGGGAGGATGTTGTAACTATTGAGCAGAAATATCCGGATTTTGATCCTTGGGGTCAAGGATCCTTTCGAGAAGGGGGTATTGATACGACCCTAAATATGAGCATAGTCTTGGAGAGCACTGTTCCATTGAATTCTGATGAGAAAACAATGAGAGCTGAGCTGGCAGAGCCAAGGGAGGGAATGACAGCTCAACAAAGTTTGTTAGGAAGGGAATAATTAAGTTCACTGAATTTAAGAAAAAGAATCTTTCTGTTATTTTTATTCTTGTTCTGTTTTTGGTTTTGTAAGGCTATTTAAGCCATAGTGATGATGTAATAACTTTTTATGCTGAATGGAAATCTTATTCCCTTCTCTCTCTAAACTCTCTCAAACTCCATTATTAATAATGTTACATTGATTAATTCTCTCGAGATTTCCTTTCATTTCTGGATTATCTCTGAGATTAATTGATCCAGCTCTCATCCATTAATTTGGGTTGAGCTTGGGCTAGTTGAATCTGAGAAATTGCAACAGATTGAAGATTCCATATTGGGCATTATCGAATTTCTGCTTTTAACTTCATGTCTGCGCTGATTTCTTTTAATTAATTTGTTTATTTATTCATTAATTTTCAAGAACCTATGAAAATCAATCGTTTAATTCTTCTTACTTAAAAATTTTTGCCATTTTCAGAGGAGAGAGAAAGCTCGGAAACACCCGATAATGGCGGCTTACAGAATAGAAGACGACAATAATTACTTGTTCAAAGTTGTATTTGTTTCGGATGAAACAATGGGACCTTGCCGAAGGTCCAATGAAGTGGATGAACACTTGTCTGGTCCAATCGATGCTGGGCCGAAGGTTTCCTGCACAGCAAGACACACGTAAACTGGCCTCGGGGGTGGATCCGAGGAAGACCCCTCCGATGCCGAAGTCAAAGAGTGTATTTAGAGAGGAAGCTATGCAAGAGATTTGGTGCTTGAGGCTTTAGCGTGTCCCACATAAATGAATGAATTGAAGGCTTTTATACCTTTGCATATGAGGAGAGGAGAGCAATTGGGCCCTTAAATAATCATGGGCTGACCATAGCAATTTGGATCAAATGACTCACGACTGACTTGGCTTGATTGGAGGATTGGGCCTTGACCTTGGAACATTGGATCATTTAATGATTAGGCCCAATTAGATAAATTGGACCCAAACAACTTGCCCCCCAGACCCGATTTGGAAGGATGACGGGTCGGGTTTGAATCCAATAAAAATGGAGGGAAGTAAATGATTTAATTGAATCCAAAGATTTAAATTTTTAAACAGATGTTAATTAAATAACTGTAATTTGGATAATTAATGGGAAGTGGAGTGGATGATGGGCGGTTAATCAAGTGAGAAAGTGTTTAACGGTTAATTAAGGAGGCATTTAAGTGAAATTTGAACTTTTCGACCTTTGGGATTCTCCTTCCTGGAATTATAAGGTCTGATTCGAATTTTCGCCTCGCTTCTTCGCCAACTTACACTCGAATTCTCGCATAAACCCACTTTCGCTTCGAATTTCTAGCGCAATACCCCCGAATCCGAGTTCGACACTCAAATCCGTCGCTCCCACTGACTTGACCGGCGCATTCCGGCCTATTTGAAGGTAAATTTCTTCGAGTTCTTTTAATTTTCTTGCCTTTTTGAGAGAATTTCTTCTTCTCCCTACTTTTCTTCTTCGAATAAGGTTATGGCTCGAGGAAGAGGGCGTCAACCGGGTCGACGGGGCCAGGCTGGGGATCCCCGTGACTGCGCCGATATTTGGAACGGGGAACGAGTCGGGGAAGACCCGGAGAGGGGAATTCCGGTCGTTCCTTTAAATGCCGCGCCGCCTCAGCTGAACGCCGAGGCCGGCGAGGCGGGGCAGCCTGAGCAGAGGGAACGGGCTGGGCAGGCTGAAGATTTGCCCCCTGTTCTCTGGGAATTGCTCCCTGGGCATGCCGAATGGCAAGATGCCGAGGCTCAGGACGCCATGGTGAGAAATGCCCCTTACTCGTGGTGGGTTCGGCATGCCGAAACCTACCGGTTCGCCGAGCAAATAGAGTTGCACTACGGCATTTTCGAAGAGGATGGGTATTGGTGCCGAATGCCCTCGCCGACTGACAGGATTCACCGTCCCCCTCCTGGATATATAGGGGTGTACACTCGACAATTACAATATGGGCTTCGGTTCCCTTTGGATCCCTTCGTCAGGGATATTTTAATAAAGTATAGGATTTCCCTATGCCAATTAACACCCGTTAGTATTCGGCGGGTGATGACTTATCTCTGGGTGTGCCGGTTTTTTTGCTGTTGAGCCGAATTTGCACTGCTTCCAAAGGATACATCAGCTGGTGCAGAACATCCAGAGCGTGTATGGCCAACACGGGTCTTCAGGCTGGTGGAGAATAGAGAGCCGCCCCCAATATTTGACTATGTGGCCGAACGATTCTTCGGATAAGGATTGGAGAGGTCAATGGGTCTGGGTGAGAGTTCCTGCTGATCCGGAGCACCCTTATTTTTTTGGAGCTCCCTGATATCTCTCCAGGCCTAATCCGAACATGCAGGATCTGGGCCCTGAGGACCCTGATGCCGCTCGTCACCCCAGCTACGAGCAAATGAGCTTCTTCGGGAAGCAGAATAACCCTGGGGGAGTTGGCCGAATGAGATTTCTCCCGGCCAGATGGCTTCCGGATAACCATTACGTCTTCCAAGAGAAGATGTTGGCGGTTGTCGGCCTCAGCCGAAAGTACAGGGATGGTAAGTATGTTCGGCTGGGGCCGAGGACTTTGACTTGTTTAATTTTCTGCTTATTTTTTACGCTTATTCCCTCAGTCTAACTTTCGTCTGTTCTTTTCAGAGCTGAGCGAGGCTACTTCGGGTATTGACTATAATCGACTTGGGGTGAACGCCGAACGAGTCATTCTAGATCGGGCTCCGGCGATCACGGCTCCGAAGAAACGTCCGTTGCATCTGCACGAAACGGGCCTTCAGATTGAGGCTACCGCCGATTACACCAAGCAGAAGCCTTGGTGGGAGAAGCGAGATTCCCTCAGGCATTTATTACCCGAGGAAGCACAGGCTGCTCAGACAGCTGAGGACGTGTCCCGAGCAATCGACTCCTTGGAAGGAGGTGTTGGGACATCTGGTGCCGCTGAGAGGGATATCCCTGCAACTAGAGCTCAACCGAGGGTTCCGGTAAGTTCCTGACTTGCTGGTTTTTTTTTTTTATTATTTTTTTTTTTACTCACACTTTGCTGCCCCCCTTTCTGCAGACTGAGGAAGGGAGCGGAAGGAGAGAAGGGAAAGCGCCTGCTCGTTATGAGGATCCATCTTCGTCAGATTCTGAAGAAATGTACGAGCAGCCCTTAGCAAAGAGGAGGAGGAGGTTAGCCGTGCTGGGGCCTCGTCAGTTTCAGACGGGGATGAGGCCTACCGGGGGCATCCAAATAAGGGAGCCTGATGAAGGTAGACGCTCGCCGAGGGCTCCCCCTCCGCCGGAAGCTCTGCGTCCTCAAACCCCCCCTCCACCTCCCGAAATTCAAGAGATGGAGGTGGACCAACGAACTCCTGATCCGAAGGGGGGGGTTCAGGGACACCCTGCTGAAGACTCTGAGAAACCAATCGCTGAAGGTTTCTCAGAAGATATTGATAGGGAGGTTGACACTCTACTTCGTCAACCTGATCTGGGGGAGGAAGCTGAGGAGGTCCTTGCTGCTGACCCTGGTGGAGACCAGCTGGGCTCCGCCGAAAGGGAAGAACATGCTGAGCCTGAGAAAGCTCAGGAGGTTCCCTCTTCTTCCTTCCCATCATTCCAGACGCTGAACTCTGGAGATTTGGGTTTCTCGGCCCCCCGCATCACAGTCCCAGAACTTGTTTGGGAACGAATTTGGGGCCAGAACCGTGAAGGGGCTGCAGGTTACTTCGGCGACCTATCTGGTATGTCGGAGGTGGACCGAGCAAGGGTGTGGTCGCTGAAGGCCACGGCTGGAATGGGAGAGTCCAGCCGAAGGGTCCCTGACCCCGCAAGAGACAACCAGCGCTTGCTGATGCAGGTTAACCGTTTAGCTAATTTGTTTTGCTTTCATTCAGCTCTTCTCCTTCTCCTTTTTTCTGATGTGCCCCTGTAAACAGGTTGTGCACAATCAAACTCTCACTGTAGAGCTGATTGACAAAACAGCAGGCTGCTGAAGAGAGGCGGGCAGCGGCCGAAAAATATGAGAAGCAGGCTGCTGAGGCCCTTCGGACCTTCTGCCACGCCATGGAAACTGAGGTTTTCCCTACTCTGATGGCCGGGGAAAGCGTCGTCAACGAGTTGGGGGCTTTTGACATCCCCAGTTTCAGGGCGGCTATCTCTCGCCGAATCGCTGCCAAGGCTGCTGGCCAAGTTCGGGAGATGGAGCAGAGGATGGAGGGTCTGGAGTCCAGCAGGATGGCTGCTGAAGAGGCTCAACAGGCTAGGGATGCTCACCTTTCTGCTGCTCAAGCTGCTGCTAAAAGCCAGGACTAGAGGCTGAAGGAATTAGAACATCAGCTGAAGGTTAAGGGAGATGAGTTGACCCAGGCCAAGGCCGAGACTTCCAACGTCCAGCTGGAGCTTAATGAGCAGAAGACTTCCTCCTCCAAACTCTCAGAATAGTTAGAAAAATCTAAAAAGGATTTGGAGGAGAGTCGAAAGAGGTTGGCTGACGCTGAAGCCTTGCTCCAGGTCCGCCTTTATACCCAGGAAGAGTACGAAATGGGCTACATAAATGGGTTTAAGGTGGCTCGGAGGTTGGCTCTCCATGCCGAGCCTTCGCTGGATTGGGCTAAGTGTGCGCTTTGGGCTCAGGACCCCGAGGATCCGCACATGCTGTATGCCACTCCTGCTGAGCATGAAATCCTTCAGGCTGAACAAGCCGAGGAGGAAGCTGAGCGGCAGGAGTTGGAGGCTGAACAGCGAGCCGCTAAAGCTTAGGCAAGGGCCCAACCTGCCTCCTCTGCTGCTGGAACCGAGGCTGCCTCGGGGCTAGACCCAGCTGACTAGCCTGATCCTCCGGCTGAAGCATAGGAAATCGGGCAGTCGTCTTCAGAGTGTTGCGGATCAACATTTGCTTAACTTCAGCTTGCCTTGATGTACAAACAGTTTATTTTTGTTTATGTACGTATTTCGGCAGCTGTTATTTTCCGCTTGTGGGCGGCTGCCGATATAATCTTTTAGTTTATTTGAGCGCTTAAACTTTGTGGCTCGTTATACGAGCATGATTTCATTAATCTGATGCTTTTTTCTTCAACTGCTTTGTCTTATTTTGAATGCTGTACTGTTTCTGAACTTGTGAAATTTCGCTTGAAGAATTCTGCTGAAGATAAACTTGCACTGATAGCTCCTCTTGCCCCCCCCCCTCAGAAATCTGAAGACTCAAATCTTTGGATTGCTGAGTTGGGTTTTGTTTCTTTAACTTTCAGACTAAGCTGAATAAAAAATTTCTAACAGTTGTTGTTATCCTAGATTTTCTGTCTATCTTTAAAAATGGATATCTGAAACACAAGGCCAACTGAAGGCAATGCTTCAGATAATGGCTTTCTGGGATACAAAGCTCAGTTAAGGCAATATCCCAGACTTGTCCATGGACTCATGTCTTTAGAGAACAAGTCTTACTGAAGTTTGACTTCAGCTGAAAGACCAGAGTTCTTTTAAAAAGACGAGTTTTGTCAGCAATCTGAAACCCAGTTACCCAGAGGCGAAGGTTTCAGACGAGGCTGAAAAAAACCCTTAAAGAGTAGATAGAATAAAGAAATCTTGAAAGAATAAAAAGTTACAAATAATTATAGAAATGGTGGCTCTGAGGCCTAATCATTAACGATTCAAAATGTACTTACAAAGATTGTTCTGCCTCGAAGGGTTTACACATGATATTTCTTAAGTACATCCGCATTCCAGTGATTTTTCAACTCAGTTCCATCCAACTGCCGAAGTCGGTATGTTCCTGGCTGAAGCTCATCATAGACTTCATAGGGTCCCTCCCAGGCCGCTGAGAGTTTCCCGTGAATTCTGTTTTTCTGCACTGCAGCAGCATTCCGAAGGACGAGGTCTCCAATTTTGAGAGGTCTCGCTTGGACTCTTCGGTTGTAAAATTTGCTGATTCTCTGCTTGTATGCAGCCATTCTGACTCGGGCTAATCTCTCACTTCATCGAGGAAATCCAGGGATTCCCTCATAAGATCTTCATTCTCAGTCGAGAAGTGGTGCACTCGCAGGCTTTTTGTACCGATCTCCACGGGGAGAACGGCTTCGGCGCCATACACCAATTCGAAGGGTGTGTGGCCTGTTGACTCTTTTTTGGTTGTCCGAAGGGGCCAGAGGGTTCTTGGGAGCTCCTCTAGCCATTTGGACTTCTGATCCTCCACCCTCTTTTTGAGGGCGTTCAGGATCTGCTTATTTGCAGCTTCGGCTTGTCCGTTACTTTGCGGGTGGCATACCGCTGAATATGCCAGTTTGATGCCGAACTGATCCGTATACCGCTTCAGCGGCAAGTTATCAAACTGCCTCCCATGATCGAAGACAAATACTTTCGGGATGCCGAAACGAGTGATAATGTTCTGCCAGATGAATTTTCTGACAGTTTGTTCTGTAATGTTCGAGGCTGCTTCGGCCTCGATCCATTTACTGAAATAGTCGACACTGACTATCAGCCATTTTTTCTGGTATACGACATCTGGAAATGGGCCCAAGATATCCAGTCCCCACTGGGCGAATGGAAGTGGGTTCAGCACAGACTGAAGCTCTTGGGCCGGCTGATGGATGACTGGTGCGAATTTCTGGCATTTTTCGCATTTTCTGACCAGCTCCTTAGCATCTGAGATCATGGTGGGCCAATAGTACCCTGCCCTTAGTGCTTTGTGGGCCAAGGTCCTTCCCCCGATGTGGTTCCCACAGATGCCGAGGTGAATTTCCCGAAGGATGTAATCGGCATCCGTCGGTCACACGCATTTCAGCAATGGGGCTGAGAAGGACTTTTTCAGAAGCTCTCCTCTAAAGACGATGAACCTTGAGCAGGTTCTCTTCAGTTTGGAGGCCAAAATTCTATCCTCGGGAATTTCTCCCCGAAGCTTGAAAGCTAGGATGGGATCCATCCAGTTGGGCTCTAGGTCGGCACAGCACACTTCAGGTGCTTCGTTAACACTTCTCTCTCGGCGCACTTCCACATATACAGATCTGTTCAGCTCAGTGAGAGTTGAACTGGCAAGTTTGGAGAGTGCGTCGGCTTGAGCATTCTGACCCCTTGGGATCAGCTGAACTTCAAAAGTTCTCAGCTTTGCAATGACTGATTTGATCTTGGCAAGATAGGCTTTCATGGAGGGCTCTTTGGCCTCGTAGCTGCCACCGATCTGATATGCAACTAGCTGAGAGTCTGTTTTCAGGCAGACATGCTCGGCTTCCAGAGAGATGCATAATTCTAGGCCAGCGATTGCTGCCTCATATTCAGCTTCGTTGTTCGAAGCCTTGAAAGAAAATTTTAGTGCATACTCAAAGGATTTTCCTTCGGGAGAGATTATCACTACCCTGCCCCCGAACCCTTTACGGTGGAGGATCCATCCGTGAACACGGTCCAGATTTTCTTCTCATCGTCTAGCGTCTCTTGGTACGAGCATTCGGCCAAGAAGTCCGCTAGAGCTTGAGCCTTGATGGCTGCTCTCGGCTGGTAGCTGATGCTGAATTCGGTGAGCTCGAAAGCCTACTTGGCCAGCCTACCAGATTTTTCAACTTTGCCGAGAACTTTTTCCAGTGGCTGATCAGTTAAGACCACTATCTGATGGCAATCAAAATAGGGCCTCGGCTTCCGAGTAGCTACAACTACTGCGAAGGCGACTTTCTCGAGTAGAGGGTAGCGAGTCTCGGCATCCGTCAGAGTGTGACTGACGAAGTAGATCGGTTGCTGAATTTTATTTTCTTCCCTCTGCAGCACTGCATTGACGGTGGCTGGGCTGACAGCCACGTACAGATACAAAGTTTCTCCCTCTGCTGGGCTAGCCAGTGTTGGGAGTTGAGCCAGATGCTCCTGAAGCTTCTTGAAGGCTTCTTTTTGCTCTTCTTCCCAAACGAGCTCTTTTGTTTTTGGGAGTTCCAGCGCTTTGAAGAAAGGTAACCCCTTGTCCGAAGCTCTGGAAATGAACCTCGAGAGGGCTGCCATTCTTCCGGTGAGCCGCTAAACATCCCGCTTTGTTTTTGGCTCATAAAGATCGAGCGCTGCTTTGACTTTAGAGGGATTGGCATCAATCCCCCTCTTACTGACCATGAACCAAAGGAATTTCCCTGACTTCACGCCGAAGACACACTTCTTCGGATTCAGCTTCATTTGATGTTTTCTTAAGGTAGCGAAGGTTTCAGCCAGGTCCTTAACATGGTCTTCAGATTTTTTTACTTTTGACGATTGAATCGTCAACATAAACTCCCATGTTTCGGCCTTTTTGATCGGCAAAAACTTGATCCACCAACCTTTGGTAAGTTGCCCCCGCATTTTTCAATCCGAAGGGCATCATTTTATAATTGTACACCCCGGCGTTCGTGACGAATGCCGTCTTTGCTCGATCGTCGGGGTGCATGAAGATCTGATGATACCCCAAGAATGCGTCCATGAAACTAAGCAAGGCATAGCCACTTGTCGAGTCAACTAGCTGATCGATCCTCGGCAAGGGATAGAAATCCTTCGGACAAGCCTTATTTAAGTCCGTGAAGTCAAC